>NC_140584.1:197178608-198378608 GCF_964204655.1 Triturus cristatus | reverse complement strand
TCAAAGGCGATACTAGACAGCTTCAAAGCCAAATGTATCTCTGTGGCAAGTTTTGGCTGTGAAATCTGGGGTTATGCACCCATTGATGGTGGAAAACCACCAGAGGCTTCTAAAACATCCCAAAAAGCATACCAACCGAGTTTGCGCATGAAGAGTTGGGGATTGGGTATATCTCAGATTTTATATGTCTTCGTTCTTTTACTGGTTGAAGGATGAATTAAACCTCAACAAGTTAATTGTGCTCGATTGCATGTGTTTGTATAATGTGACATATCCTGAGGTTGCGATACATGCTGCGTAATTTGAAAGGTTGAGGGAGACCAGAACTTTTTCTGCTCCTGCTCACATTGTCAAAAGGGATATTGCTTGGGTGAAGTATGCCTTTTACTCCAGGGTGGCAGCAGAATGTGAGGAGCTTGCTCTGACCAAGCACTCAATGAGTCAGTTTATTCTGGTGAAATCTGTAAGAGGGATGGAACCATATTTGAGGCTGGACATGTCAAGTCCTCTTCGCATGTTTTTGACCTCTTTTAGGTTCAGTTTGAATCATCATTTGATGTTCACAGATGGTAGATGGATTAAGGAATCTGACTTGTCAGTATGTGTTTGTTAAAATATCTCAATCACTGACACCTTGCATATTGTCATGATCTGCCCCAGGTTTAGCAATTTACGTCATATATATATATACAGCCGCTCCAGCTTGATATGAATTTTAAACAGGTGAGACCCCCCCTATTGCTTTTACAGCTTTTATCAACACTGTTTTTTTAGCATGGTTTTCATCATATGTATCAATCATGAAACAAACCGATCCTTTGACTGATATGCTGTCCATCTTTTTTGTGGCGGTATCCAAATCATGTGTTTCTAGATTTTGTTTAATGGAATGCTTATTTGCACAAATATCTTTTATGCTGCATTTCTCGTTGATGTATCTGTGTGTGTACTTCTATGATTTTCAGGAGAAAAATCTAATAAAGTTTATATTGATTGATTGATCACCATTTCTTCTTCAAGAATGAATCTTTAGAGTGCACTCTCATTGTTTGCTGAGCCATTCTTTCTATTTTTCAGGGTTTCAATTTCCTTCAACATTTTATACTCTTTATTCTTTCTCTCATCCATTTTTAATTATTTGCCGGTTTGTCCCCTTCTTTCTTTATTCTTCTTCCTTGTTAAATAACATCTAAATACTTTATTTTGAGAATGGAGGAGAAGCTACTCCCCAACGGAAAGGAAAAGTTATAATCCTGACAGTGGCTTACTAACCTGACAGTGGCTGATCCTGTGGTTGGGTAGACTCCAGACACGACGTTGCCGGCTGTTCTGTCTCCTGCTGAGCCGTGAGGCACACCGAGGACTTCATTTCCCAGACGCCCTATCGCGCACAGCACCCGCGTCACAGTTAAGGCGCCTGGAGCCCTCATAAGCAGCGAGGGCATACCGCAGCGCGGGACGCGCTTACAATCCTGACAGTGGCTTACTAACCTGACAGTGGCTGATCCTGTGGTCGGGTAGACTCCGGACACGACGTTGCCGTGAGGGGAACGGCTGTTCTGTCTCCTGCTGAGCCGTGAGGCACACCGAGGACTTCATTTCCCAGACGCCCCATCGCGCACAGCACCCGTGTCATAGTAAAGGAGCCTGGAGCCCTCATAAGCAGCGAGTGCATACCGCAGCGCGGGACGCGCTTACAATCCTGACAGTGGCTTACTAACCTGACAGTGGCTGATCCTGTGGTCGGGTAGACTCCGGACACGACGTTGCCGTGAGGGGAACGGCTGTTCTGTCTCCTGCTGAGCCGTGAGGCACACCGAGGACTTCATTTCCCAGACGCCCCATCGCGCACAGCACCCGCGTCACAGTAAAGGCGCCTGGAGCCCTCATAAGCAGCGAGGGCATACCGCAGCGCGGAACGCGCGTGGGCGCTGCCCGGGCCAAGGGCGGGCCCGTCTGCGCCCGTCGGAGCCAGAAGGAGGCTGGGCTTGGCCACGTCCCTATCAACTGCAATATGGGCAAGAGGAAGCTAGCCGGAAATCAGGTACAGGGGGGTTCTAATGCTAAAGTTCCCCGTAAATCCACCTCTATTATTTCCTACTTGACTACAGCAGTGGGAGTGTTGAATAATGAAATTGAGGTTGCCGAAAGGGAACTGGGCATAACCGCTAGAGAGGGTGAGGACCTGTTACACGTTCAAATGCCATCTATGCCCCTGGACCCTGAGGTGATTGTAATTAATGGTCCAAAAACTGCCTCTGCTCCCCCGGAGACTGTTGGAACTGATATGGGGAATCGGGACCTACTCTTGGAAGTCCCTGCTATTGAAGCGGTAAATGTGTCCAAATGCCAGGTCTTTAAGTCACAGGGATCCCGGGCTTCAGCTAAAAAAAACGGTAAAAAACAAAGGGGGCCTAAACCAAACATAGCAAAACCCATTTCCGGGCTGGATGAAAATATACAATTGGCATTACGGAATCTGGTGGAAGAGATTTTCTCGTCGCGGTTTGAGGCCATACTGACTAATGTTGCTAAGGATGTCATTGACACTATGAATACGTGTGTGGCGGACCTACGGAGAAAATGTGATCGCCTGGATTCCATGATTGACTCATTTAAATCCGATGCTAATTGTCTTTTATTGAATAGTGGACGGTTAAATCCAGTGTTGAAAGCATGTTCTAAGGCTGATCTGGTAGATATGCCCCTACAAAGGAATCATTCTTTATCTACGGCTAATTTAAATCTAGAGGCGGTAACTAGTCATTCAGTTTCTAATGTACGGAAAACTGGTGATAGATTACTTTTGGCTGGGGATAAGAATTGCGTCAATCAAGCCGTGGGTAGTAAGAAGGAGGTATGTAACAAGAATGTAGAGCAGTTGGGGAAAACTTTTTCTCCCAACACATGCACAATTAACCTACCACCAGAAGCCACTCCCCTGGTGGTAGTTTTAGTTGGGGTTCCTCCTCTATCAGCTGACGATATCGAATCTACAGCCGCCCTATTGAGAAAGACCAAGCATTGGTGTGAGCGTCATTCTTCTGGTCCTCTGGGGATCTCTGCTAATATCATTATGGCAAGGCGAGTTGGCTGGGTGGGCTACGGCCCTAAATGTGTTACTGGGGATTGTATCATAGTTAATTTTAATGATCAAAATACACCCGGAAGAATGCTCTGGAATGTAACGGACCATCTCGGTGGGGATATTAGAGCTGTGCCCTTGGGGTTTTTCTATCCACCACCTAGGAGATTGTATGATTCTTCCAATCCTCCCCAAGTGGATAGGTTTGTTTCCCATGATGGAGTCACTAGACCATCTAAAGGTAGGGAGAGTAAGGTAGTAATATTACCAGCACAATATCCATCTCTATTGCCCACTCCCAGGGATAAAGGGCTGTTGTCCTCTAACAGTTTTTTTCCCCTTTCCCAGTTGGATCAGAATGATTGACCACCAGGGATAGGGGTGTCCAGAGTAGATTTGATTCCTACGGTCAAAGACCCAGTTGAGAGTACGGAAGATTCCACTCAAAACTGTAAAATTATTACCTGGAACATTGCCGGCCTTAATTCTAAGAAAGACGATCCTCTATGGCTGAATACCATAAAGCAATATGATATAATCGCCCTACAGGAAACATGGGACAAGGGGGACGGTTTTTGGATAGATGGATATAGATCTTTCTCCCTACCGGCATGTCCATCTAAGGCTGGTAGAGCGAAGGGTGGACTGATGTTCCTTCTGTCCCTTAACCTTAAAGGTTCATTATCAAGATCAGAGGTCGATTCAACGAATATATTGGTTCTAGAAGTAAGCCACCCTAATAATTTTAAACTGTTATTGATTAACTTCTATATTTCAAGTGATAGCATAGATACTAATCAGCACTTGAAAAAACTGAATGATTTTTTAGTTGAATATAGGAGAGTTCAATCCACTATTTGTTTTATATTGCTTTTAGAGGATTTTAACACACATCTATGTGATCATTTTTGTCATATATCTGATAACTTGGTTTACACCATCTCAGAGACCCCGCATTTTGAGCATTCCCCTCGAGGTGCTGCCCTGGAGAGTTTTTTGTCCGAAATAGATCTTTTTGAACCCTCTTTTGCTAACTCCTTTGATCGCTATCATACATTTAAGATAAGTGAGACAATTATTGATTATATTTTTCTGTCTCATAATTTACTTGAAAAGGTCATTTTTTATAATGCCATATCTTCTCCTTTTAGCGATCATAACCCTGTTCTGCTGGAATTGGCTTGCAATTGCGGGTTCTTAGAATTGAGAAGGGGAACACTAGGCCCTAATAACTTGGTAACTCGGGATCAAGACAGGAGGCTTAAGTGGACTAAAGTGATACCCACTCTATTCTTTAATGATTTATGTGCGAACACCAGGGATCTTATAACATTATGTAACGACCCCTTATATTCGGAGGACGTTACATTGGAAGCTTTTGTGGGTATCTGTTCGCAGATTGCTATAGATCTGACTACTAAATCTAATGGATATGTGCAACTGAAAGAAAAATGGTTTGATAAAAATTGCTCGTAAGCACATCGTGCTCTAATTTTAGCACTGAAAACCTCTCCGCAAGATAGGCCTTTGATAGCGAGTCGTAGGAAACTATATAAACTTGCGATCCAAAAGCGAAAATCAGAAATTAAAGCAGATACTTGGGATGCTCTGCTATCTGTCAACGTCTTAAAAGATAGTGCCAAGTTTTGGTCAATTGTAAATACTCCTCTTTTTACAGGTTTGGACAACAGCTGCCAGGAAAATAATGTTACGGAAGCCCAATGGTTGAATCACTTTGAAGGGATCTATGGTTCTAATGATCCCTGTGATCTAAAGTCTAATAACTTTTCGCAGCAAGGTTTACCCCCTCTTATTTTTGCTATTGAAGATATAGAAAAGGCCATAAATGACACATCAAGCAATAAAGCACCAGGCCCAGATCATGTCCCAGCGGATATTTATAAGCATAATCCCAGCTTCTGGGTAAAGATTTTGGTCAATGTTTTTAACGCAGTGGCTTTGATTGGGCCTCCCCCATCTTGGTGTCATTCAACAATTATTCCGGTCTTTAAAAAGGGTCAACGGAGTGAACCAAGGTGCTACAGACCCATTTCCCTGATTGATTCGGCTGTTAAAGTACTAGGCAAAGTTATTTTAGGCAAGATCACAGATTGGGCGGATGATAATAAAATTATAAGTAACTTACAATATGGATTCCGTAAAGGTCGAGGCACTATGGATCAATGTTTGAACCTTTTTATGCTAATAGGAAAATATACTATGGCTAAGGAGGGTACGTTGAACTTAGCATTTATGGACCTGACCTCAGCTTTTGACCTGGTTAACAGGTCGAAGCTGTGGTCTATTTTATTAGAAATGGGACTGGATCCGCCTTTGGTCTATTTCCTAGTAGATCTCCATCGCGATCTTACTGCCTCGATTAGGTTGTCCCAGGATGGTAGATGTTCCAAACCTTTTAAATCTAGGAGAGGGGTTAGACAGGGGTGCATTATGGCACCCCTGCTTTTTACCCTATACATTAATGCCTTGGACAAAACTCTGGTTAAAGCGAGTTTGGATATTCCGCGTGTAGGAGATACTTTAATTCCAGTTCTCCTGTACACGGATGACGCTGTTTTATTGGCTAGGACGGCGGTAGGCCTACAGCGTCTATTAGATGCTTTTGGTGAGTTCATGCTGTCCTTGGACTTAATTGTAAATATTGGTAAATCGCATGTTTTGTCAACAGGCCGTAGAGCTACAAAACCAAGAACTTTTTACTGTAATGGAGGTTTAGTGTCGTCTGTCCCCTCTTTACCTATTTGGGGGTAGTTTTTGATGAAAGGAGTACTTGGGCCCCACAACAAAAATTAAAAAAGAACGCAGTAATTAGATCAACTCTGCTGTACTAGGTTTTGTTAAACGATTGGGGGCAAGACCAATGGAGGCCATCATAAAAATATACACCTCTAAGTGTCTGGCCATAGCAGGATATGGTTCCGCTATTTGGGGTTATAAACCCCAATTAGATCTACAGGTTGCGGAAAATAGTTTCTTGCGGAAACTGCTTTCATTACCACAATCTACCCCTAATTTTTCTCTGCATCAGGAACTAGGATTGGGATTTTTATCTGACACTCTGAGCTTGGCGCCGTTACTTTGCTGGCTCAGAGTGTGGCTTAATTCAGATTTAACTCTCAACCAAGAGATACTTGGGGATTGTGTTAAATTGGATAGAGTTAGTAATATCAAGTGGTTGGTTTATGTCAAATCTATGTTCGCCAAACTGGGACGTCAGGAGCTATATGATCACCCGGAAAACATTAGGAAGGATGATCTGAAATGGGTGAAAAGTAATTTTATAAAATTAATGATGATGGAAAGGGAAGGGAATGAAATACAAAAACCATCAGTAAGGGTTCATTCCCTAATAAAAACTACCTTGTCAATATAACCCTACTTGCTTATAGTCACCAAACCATTTCATCGTTGGCTCCTGACTAGATTCCGATTCAATTTAATACATTTTACTTTGGGGGGACTACCCGATTTGGTCTAAACCTGAGGATGCTGGATTATGCTCCTGTGATAATTACTCTATTCAAGATACTTTACATTTTGTATTATTTTGTAAACACTATTCTATGATTCGGAAGAAGTTCTTGGTTCCCTTACTTAGACAGAAGGGCTTTCTTCAGGCCAAACCTGCCCTACTCTATTTACAAATGTTAACCAATAATTGGGAAACTTTTTGTATAGCGTCTTTTCTAGTGGCTGCAGTCAGGGTGAGGGGTAGAACTATAGCCATTAGTACTTTGTTGTTTGACTAGACATGGTATGATTTTATGGCTTGTTATTCTTAATGTGACCATGCCTGTTTATGCACTTTAGCTTTGTGAGCAATGAAATCATTTTTAGGATCGGTTTTATGCTGAATTTAATAGTGTTATTTATTGTATTTTGTATGTGTATAAGAATGTAAATGTTGTTTGTACTTTTATGATTTTAATTAATCGATTAAAGTGGATTGAATTGAATTGAAAAGTTATGATAAAGCACTCACTAAGTACAAAGCAGCCATTGTGGAGGCAAAAAAAGGCCTTTTACACAAACAGGGTACTTAGCTCTGAAAATAAATCTAAGGACATTTTCGAAATAGAGAACTTTCTAGTGCAGACCGTGTCACTCTGACAGTCACTGCCTCACAGGTCCTGTGTAACAATTTGAGCACCTACTTTGTTGACAAAATTAAGAACATCCAGAATTCTATCTCCTCTAACTCTCAGGATTGGAAATCTCATGAGCAATTCATGAATCCTATAACTTTGTCTCATTTCCAAAATGTTTGCTTGAATCGGCTGGTAGAGCTTAGAAACAAGATACACTCTGGTACCCCAATGGCCCTTGCCCCGCTAGGATACAAAAAGGCCTTCTCACACAATTTCCGGATACCTATCTTACTCTTCTCAACACCTCTTTAGAGCAAGGGGTAGTCCCACGTGCCTTTAAAGAGGCAGTGCTGGTCCCACTGCAAAAGAAAGCAGGAGTAGATCCCAGCTTAATGAGCAATTAAAGACCAATATCGCTCCTCCCTTATCCGGCAAAGATACTGGAGGCACATGTTGCAAAACTTCTCTGGGCCTTCATTGAATAAACTAATTTCCTGGACCCCCATCAGGAAGGCTTCAGACCATCACACTCCACCGAAGCAGTTATTGTGAGCGTAGTGGACGACCTGAAAGATAGGGGGTGCACACAAGCCCTGGTCTTATTAGACCTATTCGCTGCATTCGATACCGTGGACCATATCATATTAGCGGATAGAATGGAAGCGGCGGGCTTGAGGGATAAGGCTGAACAATTTTTAGGGTAACGCACCCAGTCTGTTAGGCTGGTTCCTTTAGCCTCGGCTTGGGTCAACACCACAAGGTTCATCTCTTTCCCCACACCTGTTTAACATCTAGATCAGTCCCCTGATTCATGCTTTGCAAACCAGGGGAGTGAAGGTATACAATTACGCTGATGACATGCAGCTGATCTTTCCAATTGACGGAGGAATCTAAGGATTTCTTCCAATGTACTATGCTCTTCATTAAAGACTGGATGAGTCATAACTATCTCAAATTAAACTCGGATAAAACTGAGATAGTTATTTTAATATTAGACTAGATTAGTGGACGCCAGCACACTGGCCAGCTGCATTGGGCATTCCACCTATCCCTAAAAATTCGGTTAAAAGTTTAGGGATTAAAATCAATGCCAAGCTATTCATGCATGAACAGATCAACCTGGTTATTTCCATTTGCGTTTACTATTTGAGGACTTTTAAGAAAATCAGGAAATTATTTACCAGGGAAGCAAACACGGCTATCATGCTTGCCCTGATCATAACCAGGCTGGATTACGTTAATGCCATCTACTTAGGGCTTCCTGCTAATCAGACCCATAGGCTGCAGCTAATCCAAAATCAAGCGGCCAGGCTGGTCCTTCAGCAACCAAGACACTGTCACATCAAACCACTTCTGAAGCAATTACATTGGCTTCCGGTGACTCAGCGGTCCATGTTTAAGACAACCTGTATGGTCTTCAATGCCCTCTGTGAGAAGGGTCCTAAATTCATTTCTGCTAAGATCTCAAGGTATTTACCCAAACGGAATCTCCGATCGGCCACGATGTTTATGCTGACAATTCCAAGATTCAAGAGCAAGAGAACGGGTGGCTCCCGTTTTTCTGTCCACATCCCCACTCTTTAGAATTCCCTGCCAAAAGACATTAGACTAAAACCTGAGTACACCAATTTCAGGAAAAAACTGAAAACATGATTGTTCACTCTAGCTTACTGTTAGTAGTCCTTAGGAAGGTTCTCCCTCCCCTTACAGCGCCAAGAGACCTTTCGGTATACGTGCGCTTAACAAATTCTACAAACATAAACATATATAAAGCATATAAAGCAAATACCAATGATTATAATAGGTCTCAATCTGACCATAAAAGTCCTCCACCCACTGTTGCAAACCAATTGTCAATTATGGAATGTTCTTTGCCTAAACTCCCTAATATACTATCAGTTTCTAAAGGTTCTAATTCAGGTCAGAAATGTTCTTTGCAAATTCTTCTATCTTTCCACTCTTATCAGGGATGTAAGAGCAGCAATGTTGAGCTTTCAGCATCTTACGGACTCCGCCTTTCTCTGGCAACAAAATATCTAAAGCTAATCAATCTTGCAAGACCATTGATCTAATAGCCACTAATTCTGTGTTGACTGTAAGTAAGGCACCAGATGTACTAGTAACCAGTTTATCTACCACTAATTGTGTCCCATCATTAGTACTACATGGCTGTATATGGGGTCATGTAATTTTTAAAGCATTTATCCTACTTACATGATACATCCTAGGAAACATCAAAGCTAAATAGCAAACACCCTCCCAATCAGCAGGTAATTGAAAATAGGCATGTTGCCCACATACACAAATAAACTCCTGGAATAACGGCTTCTTCCCCTGTTAAAATTTGTACAGGTCCTCCCAAAACTTTAAATATCTGTTCACAATTACTTATCCCAATATGTCTCTTTCAAAACTAGCTTCTCCTTTTGTAAACATATAATTTCCCTTTTTGTTCTATAGCTAGCTTTAATTTTGGATAAACCATTTTCTTTTTGTATTCATCTTCTTCTTTCTCAAGATATCTTCCCCTTTACTGGTATTACGAAAAAGTTGAGCGCTTCTCTCCTTTAATGTTAAAATGCACTTCTTTTCTAATGGCCTCATTAAACAGGTTTGATTCTTCGTGTATGCCTTAACAGTGTCTATAACGGTAGGTGAACTAAAGACATACCCTTAGCTTGTGGGCGAGGATTCATTCTTTTCTGAAGACGAACCTTGGAAAGAATCATATCATAATTAGAAAAATAATTTTCAAAAAGTTCAGATGTATAAAATAAACTAAGCAAAATACTACATGTAATTCCAAATGAACGTGGGATATGATTTTATGTCACTTCTTCTGCAGCTGAAGAAGGTAAGTATGCACAGACATAGCAGTCCTTAGTATGTAAAGCTTGAGTGTATTCCTGAAATTATCTAAAATAAACACTAGTCGAAAATCTTTTTAATCATCTTCGAATTAAGCTTTTAATCTCGTCTCATCAACTGTGTGTGCAGGCGTTGTAGATGCAGGTATAGAACTAAGTGTTTCTTTCTCGGGAGTGAAATTCATCCCAACTAAAAGGATTATAATAGCTGATATAACAATTTTTATGTGACAATCATAACTTTACACTTAGCTTTGGTAAGGATACACGTTTGTCTGCTGTCAGTCCTTAATAGAATAAAACAGTAGGCAGAGTCAATATTCTGCATTGACTTCTACCTATGCAAACATGCAAAACCTTTGATGATTCACTTATAGTTATTTAATTCAGCTTTTATATAAAAGTCTTTGTAAGACGACCCTAGCCTTACTCCATATTCTTCTAATAGTGGTATCCCTACTCTTCTATTGCAACCTTGGCCCTAGGGAATTCTTCTTAATTGTTTTTATTAATTTTTGTTAATTGTTTATTTTCAATTTCACTTATTTCAGACCATCATTTTTTTTAAACATAGTTCATAATTTCTCAAAGTTAATTCAGTTTTGAATTCATTAAATAGGGCTTGTCAAATTCTTGATTGTATTTTTTGTGTCAAAAACGTAGTTGATTAATGCAGTTTTAGTGTAGAATATCATAGAGGTTCAAATGTATCTTATCTCAAATCAACTGGAATTTGACCTGAAGCATTTAGCACATTCTCTGCATGGTAAGTCCATTCAGAGGCAAAACGCCTATGACAAGGTATTCTCAGTCTCTCGGAATCTGTTGATTTTCTTCTGATTCGCTTATACAACTTGATTCCATTTCTTCGATAATGGTTTGTGGTATACGTTCAACTGATACACTTAATCTCAATTGCCTCCTACCATTTGGCCATTCTGATATCAATAGGGGTCTTTCTCTTCTCACACCTGTTTCTTTACCTGGATCATTTGGTTGCTCTGAGGATGATTCAACCGTTCCCTTATCCTTAGCTCTCAATTCTTCTTCACCGGTGGATATTTCCACACCAGTTTCCGAGATTTCAGGAACTTGCACCAGTAAGAGACTTTGCTTTACTTCACCCCCCTCGGTTTCTTCTAGACGTATAGGTAAAGGAGATCTTGGACTTGGCTTGAAGAACACTTCTACTTTGAACAGGCACCTTACTCTGAGTGTGTGAAGCATGCACCAAATTATGGGTCCGGGCACATTTGACAGCAGTGTTGATAATCAAGATGACCTGGTAGGGGTCTTTCCACAATGGCTCCAGACAAGATTTTCGCACGTTTCTTCACCAAAACCCAGTCACCCGGCTTAAGGTCATGGCACTGCTCCTAATCAGACCCCCCGGGATATTGCAGCATAGATTTGCAAATTTTGCGGCACAAACATTGACATTTTGCAGCACAAAAATTTACATTTTGTGGCATTGTTGTGGCACTTTATTTTACTCAATCATTTCTATTCAGCCTAAAGTCAATGGAGACTGTTTTAGTCGAGTATTCCACTCTGAAATAAGCATGTTTAAAGTTTCTGCCGCTCTACGGCAGCACAGCTCCAATACGGACCTCATGGGAGCGGGTCGTATTTCTCCCTGTGATGTTCTAGCGCCCATGTATGCACCCCTGCCAGCGCACCACTTTCACCACTCTCTGGTTTCAGTCACACAGCTCACTTCACTCTCTGGGTTTAGGCTTCTTTTTTTTTTTTTTACAATGCTGGCCTCAGCTGCACATTTTGGGGAATGCACAACATATATTTTGCCCATCCTTTCTAATAATAAAATTGCTTCTTTTGCAATAAAAAAGTTAAATTGCAAATTAAACCAGATAGAGAAATGCTGGGCGTTTTACAAGCTTGTAATACTATGGTTATTTCTGTCCCCATGATGCAGATCGGAATAAAGTTTCCGCAGTGGAACTAAGTTGTTTGAAAATTGGGCAACTACCATGCTCAACATCTTCTGAGCCATGTTCAACAGCAGCTCTGGTCTGAAGCCTGTACCACATTATCTAAGAGACAATCTGCCTGGCTCTCCCATTGCTGCTTCCCCTAGTGCCGCCTAGCTACCTCTGAAGAAAGCATGCAGCTGATGTATCATTGGGGTAACAGATTCAAGTGACAACATGAAAAGGGGTCGAAGCTGTGAGAGTTTGAACATCCTTTCTTTTCTCTGTATTTCCGGGGGATCAGAACATTTCTCTGAATTGCGGGCTCATTCTGTGTCTTCTGAGTTCCATGTTCCTTTCTGTGCCGCTCTGCCATGCTGATCCTAGGTTGCTAACATTAGTGTGTATGTGTGTGGGGGGTTGTCTGTTTCAGTGTGTTTGCTGTTTCAGCTTGCCAGCATCACTTCTTCGGTTAGCTAAACCACACTAGCTGTGCTTTGCTCTACGGTAATGCCATGTAACTGGCTGCACAGAAACAACTTATTATTCAACTACACTTAATCCAGAATACAGCAATTAGACTACTCTGATGTGAAAAATTTTGAATCCGTTAACTCAGCCAGAAAGAAACTACACTGGCTAGCAGTGCAGGCCAGAATTATTTTAAATCTTTTACTACTATACACAAAGTGTCAACAGTCATGCTTTAATGGTGCAGAAATGTTCTTAGCGTTGCTCTTTCAGATGTCTGCGTTCCAACAGGCAGTTTCATTTGAAAATACCTATAGTTCAGACTTCTACATTTGGTAATCAAGCGTTCCCAGTTGATGCTGCTAAGTGGCGGAATGCCTTGCTGGTACAGCTACGGAAACAATCCTCTTTTACATTCAGATCTGCTGAAGATTTCGGATTATCCCCTATTATTTCAACTGTCAAAATATTAATAAAATACGAATGCACTATATTCAGATCCAATTATGACTTGCCTGTCTTCTTGGTGCTAATGAATGTGTCTGTCGATTTAACACTGGTTAAAACTAGAAGTGTAATGTAGGAAGCTATCACTGGTGTACAGTGCCACATAGTGACGTGTGCGCGTACAGCCAATAAAATGTCACAATTTTTTCGGTTGTCCTTTTTTTGCTGCCACAAAGATACATTTTGTGGGCATTGCGCTAGTCAGTTGATTTCGTGATTATTTTGCGCATCGCGAAAACCTGGCGGGTCTGCCTAATGTGAACTGGCAGTGATGGCTCAAACCTGGTGAGAAACAGAATGCACCATATCAGCTAATCTTTTGCAGTAATCGAGTATCATGTCATCTATGATGTTTACAAGGACATTTGGAGGTACAACAGGCAGTCTCATGGCACGACCCATGAGTATTTCATGAGGAGATAATCCAATTCTCCTGTCAGGGGTGCTTCAAAGACCATTCAAAACCAGTGGTCCTGTTTACCTGTTCCACTATCCTCGAAGCCTCTGGACAATAGCTACAAAGTAAACTCAGTTCCACTTAAAGAGCCACACAGAGCATTCTAAGGACCTCATTATTGAAATGGGTCCCTTGGTCTGGCTCAAAAGAAACCGGGAATCCGAACTGCAGAATGAATTCACGTAACAGAAGCGTAGCTACAGTGAGAGTGTCATTCCTCGACGGTGGGTAGTCTTTCACCCATTGGAAGAAAACGCACACTATAAACCAGGATATACCTCAGCCAGTTTCAGACAGTCCAACTGCATCCTGTTAAAGGGTCCTTCTGATCTTCCAATGTGGCTAAGTGCCTCTTTCTACATTCATCTGCTCACAAGTAACACACCTATAGCGTAGCTCTTCAGCTTAAACTCTAAATCTGGGATTGAACCAATTCTGCCTAAACAGTCTAAATCAATGGTTCCAATTTGTGTGCTGCGGTACTTCGGTGCTCCATCAGGGCTAACCAGGGTCGCAGCACACCAAGCATGGAGTTTGCGAGCCACTGTAGCTCACAAAATACACAGCAGTTTATTAAGTGCATTTTGAAACTGCACCGCAAGATGGCAATGTTACTTAAACAAAGAACAGTTTTTTTTCTGTTTACATGCACGTTCATCACCTTTTTCAAACCGTGCATATGAGAAATACTGTTTAACCCTAACTGTGGCACTACGTTTCAGAGGCAATGAAAATATATAATCTTAAGGTCCGTTTAAGCACTTTCAAGACTTAAAATGTCTCTTCTTAAGTGGACGTAAATCTGTTTACTATCTGGCACAGTAATACATGAGCGTTGAGGTGCTGATAGCATGAAGAGAGGGTGAGCTTGCAAGTGAGGGGAGAGAGAGAGGGTGGGTGGTTGTGTGGTGGAGGGGGACATGCAGGTGGTGCAAGCGGGATGCAGTGTGGAACCGGTGGTGAGGAGGAAGAAGAAATGAGTTACTTACCTGTAACTGCAGTTATCCAGTATTGGTATCTCTCATAGATTCACTTGCCTGAATCATTCCCCGTCGTCGGGATGGGAGTCCCCGGTATATAAGAAAAGTAATGTCTCACTAGACATATAGAGAGATAGGCCAAAGGCCTCACATTAGTAACATATCTAGGTCCTTTTGTAATGAGGACCAAACTCTAGAGAACAACCAATCAGTTGTCACCACCCTCTGGAACCTTCCTGGAAGGAGCTCTAGTCCCTCAGATTTTCGTAAGCACAGTGCTAAGTAGATGCATCACTGAGAGAACCAGGTGAGCCCTTCCAGGGGAGGTGGGTGGGTTGCATGTGAATCTATGAAATATACCAATACTGGATAACTGCAGTTACAGGTAGAGTAACGCAGTTCTTATCCAGTATTAGGGTCCCTTTCATAGATTCTCATGCCTAAATCAAGAGTAGCAAGCAATGATAGGGACATTTCGGATCGAACAGAATGCACAAATTCATCATATAATAACATATCAATGCGAAAGCAGAGAAGTAAAGTGCAATCAAAAGAAAACACAATGGAGAAATGTGCATGTAAAGAAAAGGATGGTGGGATGAAAAGAAGGCTCACCTCTATCAAAATAGATGACGTAACACCGCCTGCCTCACTGCAGCATCCTTCATGAGTTCTGTATCCAAGCAGTAATGCTTGGTAAATGTATGCAACGGTTCCTGTGGACTTATAAAAAATGATTCAAGCAATATAATTGGCAATAAAAAGAGGGTAGAATAATGTCAGAGGGCAAGGAACCACCAACACATTTGTAAAAGATTTGTTTTTGTTTTTAGCAGTTCCTCTCTAGGGCAATGCCAATCCCGTTTAAGTGACTTCTTCACTAGTCTATTTGGATAGCCTCTCTTGACTAGTTTCATTCTTAATATTTCAGCTTCTCGCATATAGTCAGCTTTATATGTGCAGTTACACCGCACCCTCAAAAATTGGCCAAATGGTAAGCCATCTCCTAAGGCACGGGGGTGTTGGCTGCGATAAGATAGAAGGGTGTTTCTTTCAGTAGTCTTTCTGTGGAGGGAGGTGTAAAGTGTGCCACTGTCATGGTTGATATTTAAGACTAGAAATGCTATACTGGATTCATGTACCGTGGACGTGAATGAAAGATGAGTTTGGATAGTGTTGAGGTATGTGACGAAGTTATTTTAATCAGTTTCACTGCCTGCCCAGATCAGACGGTTATCGTCTATGTACCGCTTCCAACATTTAATGTTGGAGCGGTACACATTTTTGTCATTTAGGGCAAATTTGTGCTTTACATGGTCCATATAGATATTCGCCAGATTGGGAGCAAAAATTGCTTCCATACTGGTACCAGAGCACTGTTGATAATAGGTGCCACCTGATATGAAGTAGTTACTCTGTAAAGCAATGCGCAATAGACTGATAATGAAACTAGTGGGTACCTGGGTAGGTCTAGGTCTGCGGTGAGTTTTTCTATGACCTCAATACTTTCATTCTGGGGTATGCTAGTGTATAAAGAGCTTATGTCTAGGGTAGCTAGCAAGTCAGTGCCAAAGTTAAAGGGCATACAGTCTACCAGACTGACCATGTACATAGTGTCTCTGACGTATGTGTCTTGTAACGGAACAAAGTCCTTGCAAAAATGGTCAATGTACTTGCCAATAGGTTCTAAAATAGACCCACATCCCGACAGTATAGGACGACCAGGAGGACTTGTGGTGCTCTTATGTATTTTTGGTAGTGTATAGAGCACTGGAGTTCTGGGGCTATCCGCGTTTAGAAATTCAAATTCTTTTTTAGAAATATATCCCTCGTCCCTGCCTACACTGGTAACCTGTAAGATCGCATTTCGAATTTCTGTAAGGGGATTGGTGTTGAGCACCCTGTAGTGTTTCTTCTCACTTATTTGTTTGACGATTTCGGTCTCATAATCTTTCCGATTTTGTATGACGATTCCTCCGCCTTTATCGGCTGGTTTCAGTATTATGGAGCCATCATTTTTTAATTCTTTAAGAGCCTGTCTCTCTAGTAGTGTGATATTATAGGGGATAAATGTCCTTATAGATTTCATTCTGTCTATGCCTTGTATGACCAATTTCTCAAAGGTCAATAATTCTGGTGGCATCATCCCATTAGTGGGGTAGAAGGTAGATAGTGGTCGAAGACCTGTCAGTGAGTCTCGTGTCATGGGTTCCTTATCCCTGAAAAACAATCTTAATCTAATTTTTCTGAAGAATTGAAAAATTTCTGATTTGAGGGTAAAGAAATTGGTTCTTTCAGTAATGACAAAGGAAAGGCCCTTGCTTAAGAGCGAGGTTTCTGCTGAAGACATAGTATGCTGTGACAAATTAAAGATAGGGATAGTTTCCAAGTGATTCATGTTTTCATTCGAAAGGGTTGGGGACCCCATTGGTAATGTTTCCTGCGGGTTTGTCTTCCTCCTGGGTGCTGATACCAGGTTTTGGCTTTGCCTCCCCGGTCTAAAAAAGGCTGACCTGGGTGATTGTCTACTCGACTGGGGCCTGCTTGTGTATTGGAGGTGTCTGAGCCTCCAGAAGATTCAGAAAAAGTAACTGGTTGGTTCCTCCCGAATCTACCCCACATGTTTTGTCTGTTTTGATTGCCAATGGTGGTATAATAATCTTCCCTCAGGTATGGGTATGCTCTTTCTTTTGAGAAGTATTTAATGTCTTTGGAGACTTTATCAGCCTTTTTCTTTAATTCAAAGGAGTTCAAGTCTTCAATAGTTTTGTTTAGTTTGTCTAGTAGGGCCTTCGCTTCTGTTGTAGCGTCACCTCCAAGGAGTTCCTTCTCTAATTCTTCTATTTCTTTTAGTTCAGCCTTTGCGTGCTCTAATGCCGTTTCCACGCCTAACACCATCCAATGGCGAGAGCAGGTGGTAGAAATATTGCTGAATTTACCTTTAAACTTGGGGTCTTCTCTAAAAATGCCTGGAACGTTCCTGATCTGTAATCCCTGTGGGATAATGCCTGCTTTCAGGTATTCTTTCAGCATCCGAGCATGAAGCTCGGTTCTGACGTGCTTTTTTTTGGCCTTTTCTAATTTCTCAAGCAATTGTTGCCTGGGATTGGTATTTTGACTTGGTTGTGCTGAAAAAAGGGAAGGTCCACTTGTTATTTTAGCAATATAATCCTCTGTGTAAAGGGGAGCTTCATCCTCTGACATTATAAACCTCAAGAAAAATGTAACCCTATTGTGTATAGGGTATGAAGGAAGATCCTGGTTAATGGATAATTCCCTCGCGGTGCAGCCACCGCTCAAAGGTCAAAAGAGAAAGGACAGGAGAACCCTACTCACTAACGGAACCAGGGTAATGGTTATATAAAGGGTCACCTGAACGACATCGTCAAAGGAATCCACTGATTGGATAGTGACTCTTGGAGAGGGCCCATGTGGAGGCGACAGTAGGGACCAGCAGAATACAGGATGACATCATCCCGAGAAGAGATTTGAACAGGCGCACTGTGATAAACTTCCTGGATTTTAGGCGGTTCGCTAAGTGAAGAAGTTTGCACTGTCGCTCTTGAGACGGGAAAGCTTTCCTCTGGTTTGTATCGAGAATAGCACCCAGAAAAGTTATCCGTTGAGACCGTTGCAGGATGGATTTGTCTGGATTGAGAGTGAGCCCCAAGCAACTGAAAAGCTGCAGACAGGCGTTGGAGGATCTGCTTGCGCCTTCCAGAGAAGGTGCCTTGACGAGCCTGTCGTCGAGATAGGGAAAAACTTGGTGACGTTGCTGTCTGAGGTATGCAGCCACTGGAGAAAGGCACTTTGTGAAGATGCGAGGGGCTGACTTGAGTCCGAAGGGCAGGACTCGGATTTGGTAATGTCAGCCTGCTACAGCGAACCTCAGAAATGTTTTGTGATTCCTGTGGATAGGGATATGGAAATAGGCATCTTGAAGATCCAAAGATACCATGAAGCCGTTTGCATTGAGAAGTTGGAGCACTTCCTGACTGGTAACCATGCGAAACGATTGTTTCTTTAAGAATTTGTTGAGACTTCTCAAATCTAGAATCGGCCTCCATTTCTTCTCCTTTTTGCGCACCATGAAAAAACGGGAGTAAAAACCTTTCCCCCGCTGGCGAAGGGAAACCCGCTCTATAGCACCTTTCTGGAGCGTTAGTGAGATTTCCAGAAGTAAAAGGCGCAGATTCTTGTGAAGCATAGGTCGAGGAGGGGTCTGCGGAGGAATATGAATGAACTCCAGTGAGTGTCCAAACTGTACCAGTTGAAGAACTCAACGGTCTGTTGTGATCTGTTTCCAATTGTGTAGAAAATGGGAAATTCTTCCTCCTACTCTGGAGGGTGGAGAGGAAATGGAGACCGGCGGTAGAGAAAAGTCATTGACGCCAGGCAGAATCCTTCTGTCGTCCGCCCTTCCCGCGAAAGGAGGACTGGTACTGAGATGGCTGCTGTTGGAACTGTGGTCAATATTGCTGGTTGGAGGAAGAATAGGAAGACCGGTACTGCTGGTAGGTTCCCCTAGCGGAAGACTGACCTCTACCCCGTGAGCCTCAAAAAGGGTTTTTTTTAATTGAAGGGTACCCAAAGCCCTGGCCGTCTCCGTATCCTTTTTTATGCCCTGAAGGGCTTCATCAATATGAGTGCCAAAAAGCAATTGGCCATCATAAGGCATATCCAAAATCTTCGTCTGGATTTCTGGTCGGAATGTCGTCGCCTTAAGCCAACCTTGGCGGCGGAGGACCCCAGCCCCAGCCAATTGGCGGAAACCAGTAGAGGCGATATTCATCGCACAGTTGATGATTTCGGAAGCCGAACGTTCGCCCTCCAACAAAATTTTCTTTGCCTCCACTTTAGAGTCGTCCGGCAGGGCTTCCAAGTATGATGCAACGTCCGCCCACATCTGCCTGTTGTAGCGCTCCAACAACGCTAAGGAATTAGACGCACGCACTGTCAATGCAGACATGGAAGAAAAACGCTTCCCAATGTTGTCCAGACGTCTGCCCTCCCTATCTGGAGGGGCTGAAAGCGGAGTAGAAGGGTTTTTAGATCTCCGCTGAGCTGCCTGAGTGATGACGGAATCAGGCTTGGGCTGTCCGGTAAGACAGGCTGGAGCTCTGTACTTTTTATCTAATCGAGGCAACACTGGGGGGACCGTAGAAGGATTCTGTATGATTTTAATGCCTTGAGCCCAGATGTAGTCTATGCTCGGCACAGATCTCGCCAATCTTTTAGAAGGTTCCTTGAAGTTATACAAGAAACAGTCCTGCTGGTAAGAAGGCATAGGGATTTGGAAACGCTGTGCAGCCCTTTCCAAGACATTGTGAAAACCCCCAATTTCTTCAGGAGGCGAATCTGCTTGAGGAGGCACTGGAGACGCCAGAAAAGGGATGACGTAGTCGTCCGACTCATCATGAGTTGATTGGGAATCATGAACCTCTCCCTCCTCTTGTTGGTCATACTCCTCTTCATCCGTGGAAGTGGGAGGTGGTAACGTAACAGGTATAGCCGGTGGAGGCGGAACGTGTAACCGTGGCGGCGGAGAGAGAACTGGAGTAGAAGACAGAGCAGAAGTAGGAAACCTCTGCTTGTAGTCAGAAATCAAAAATTGGAGGTCAGAAACCAAAGACGCAGGGAGACAAACCATGGGTTGTTGGCGAAGATGGCCATCGTCCGGATAATATGCCTGATCTTCTGCGTCTTGCTCATCATAGTCCGAGTCCTCCTGGTACTTTACATGAAGTTCAGAGGGACTTGTTGCAGCCCTGAACATGCTGCCCTCATCTGAATCCTCCTCCTTGTCCAAAAGGTGAGACGGAGGCAACGGCTGGACCCTGCTTGGTGATGTAAGGGAAGGCGTCAGGTGAACATATGCACTGTCCACCGTTGATTTTGGTGTCGTTGACGAGGCCGTCGTTGGTGTAGTCGTCAACGACGAGGAAACACCAATGGACACAACCGATGATAACGTCGACGAAGGTAGCGTCAACGAAGTCCCCGTCGACGGAGTCGTCGTCGACAAAGTCACCATATCGACGATGGGAGAGACGTAGATGGAACACCCCTCGTCGACGTACTCGTCGATGCGCTCGTCGAGGAGTGTGGCGTCGACACTGTCTTGGACGTCGATGATTTTTTCCATCTTGATCGTCGACGACAATGGAACAACAGCCGTCAACAATGATGTCGTCGTCGAGTTCGATGCTGACGACGCCAAGAGTGTAGAGACTGTTGTCGTCGACTAGGTTACTCCCACAGCTGTAGATGAGGCCACCGTCGACGAGGTGGTCGTTGACGGGGCTGAAGCAGGCTTTTTAAAGGTGTGTACAATCCTCAGCGAAGGATCCTTGTGTGGGAAAGCCTCAAGTGGCACCTCCGAAGACTTTTTCTGCGTCTTCTTTTGAGGGAGCTGCGAAGAAGGACCTGGAGAAGCATTCTCTGTACCTTTTCTGTGAGGTTCTTGAAGACTTTGTAGAGCCCTCACTCGCCTCAGAGGACAAGGGGTATTCTTTGTCCTTAAGCCTCTTCAGCCGAATTAAAAGCCGTCCCTTATGGTCTTTAAGAGTCTTAGATGAAAAGGTACGACATAACTTACAGTCTTTGGAGGAATGGTCCGGATAGAGACAATAGAGGCAGTCTTTATGCTGGTCGTCGACATGCAGTCTCCTCTTATTGCAGGAAGCACAGGGCCTAAAAAGGCCTTTCTTAGGAGTGTCTGACATGAAGACAGAGTAGACTTCACTCAGAAGAAGTAATTGTGAAGAAAAATCCACTTGAATTCCAGAAGCAAGAAAAAACTGAGCAGAGCTCAGTGGAGACTCACTTAGCACGACGTGCGGTAGAAAATCTGAGGGACTAGAGCTCCTTCCAGGAAGGTTCCAGAGGGTGGTGACAGCTGATTGGTTGTTCTCTAGAGTTTGGTCCTCATTACAAAAGGACCTAGATATGTTACTTATGTGAGACCTTTGGCCTATCTCTCTATATGTCTAGTGCAACATTACTTTTCTTATATACCGGGGATTCCCTTCCCGACGACCGGGAATAATTCAGGCATGTGAATCTATGAAAGATACCCTAATACTGGATAAGATGGCATCTGGGATGTGTGGGTTGAGGATTTCGGATGCAGAGAGGCAGGGTGTGGGTGGCTGGCGGTGAGAGGCTGCAGATGAGATGTGTGGAGGGAGAAAAGCAGAGATCATATTGGGAAACTCTGGGGACCGCTGGTACTTTTCCAGATCCTAGTGATATTTGCTTCACAATCACATCTTTTTCAACCTAGAAGTAGTTTCGATTTGATTGTTTACAACATATTTGTTGTTGCTCATTTGGCTGGTACTGTTGACAAAGATTGGCAGTGCCAATGGGTCTGGCTTGTTTTGAAAATGTGTTCTATTTTTGCGATGTGTCTAGATATGATGGTGCAGGATTCACAGAGAGTGCTTGGGTGCAGATGGCCGCTCTGATTTTCTTTCAGGAGGGTGTCACTCATTGTGCAGTGGAGTGTCACTCACGCACACTGGGGACACTGAAGTGTCACGCATGGGCAGTCTGGAGGTTTGGCAGCTATGTAACCTCATGACATCACTGGGCATATTTTGTGCTTCGTGTTGGTGTGGGAATGTGGCGGACAGGTGAGACGTGCGCACACACACACATACATGTATTGTGTTCATCCTGCTGGGGTGTTTCCTCCACTTGAAGAACTTTTTTTGAGGGGTGGTTCCGGGGGCCAGTAGTGACGAAGGACACCACAGGGGAGGGGAAACACTGGGAAAATTCCAGATACTTGTTTCAGGGGGTGAAGGTGGGCATTTAACCCCTGTGCTGCTAGGCCTCCCCCCTGTGCGAAGCCATTTTTTGGGCTATTTGGGGTAGTTCGCGCTTAGGGCCCTGTAACTTTTTGACCACATAAGGTATCCACTCCAAATTTGCGTCCTTTTTTCCCCAACATCATGAGGATTCTAAAGGTACCCAGGGTTTGTGGATTCCCCTGGAGGGGAACCAGAAATTAGCCAAAATACAGCGAATTATTTTTGTTTTTCAATGGGAAAAAGGGGCTACAGATGAAAGCTTGTGTTTTTTTTCCCTGCAAATGGTATCAAAAAGGCGCTGTGGTGCTGAAATCACAATCTTCCCAGTTTTCAGGGACAAGCAGACTTTTGTCAAAAAAACAAAACAATTTACACAGTTTTGGCATTTTTCTGGGACATAGCCTATCTTTGCTATTTTTTGTGCTTTCAACCGCCTTCCAGTAAATGGTACAAATGGGTATGAAAGCAATAATGGATCCTGGAAAGCTATACATTTTAGAAAAGTAGACAAAATTTTGAATTCAGCAAGGGGTCATTTGTTTAGATCCTTCAAGGTTTCTTTATGGAAACTAACAGTTAAATATAGGAAAAATTGAAAATCAGTTGAAAACAACAGCCATTTGTGCCAACGTTTTCACCTGTAACTCCTTCTAATTGTGACAGCTGTTTGAAAACAATATACAGTTACATCCGCTAGACATTTCTGGTTGTGGGGATGTATAGGACTTGTAGGTTCACCAAGAACCCGACGAACCCAGAGTCAATAACTGACAAGCGTCTTGCAATGTTTTTTCATTATGTTCCGGGTATATCGCAATTAATTTGGGAAAATATATATATGGAAAAATCGGTATGAAAGACACCTATGTATTTCTGAAATGGGAACAAAATATAGAGTTTAGAAACAGTAGATATTTGCACTTTTCCGCAATTGTGAGTACCCATACTAGCATGAGACTTATAGGTAATTTTTCAAAATGACTTCTTTTTTACACATTGTCTTTCATATGGAAGGCAGAAATGCATCGAAAGTCAATAGGTAATAACAGTTGCTCTACAATTCTGTGTTACCCTAAGTCTCCTGATAAAAATGGTACCTCACTTGTGTATGTAAGCCTGGTGCCTGCGACAGGAAGCGGTCCAAAACGCAACGTGGACACACTTTATATGTACAGTAAAAACAGACCCTTTTTTTGCAAAGTGCCTAGCTGTAGATTTTGAACCCTAGCCCTGCCGGCACCTAGGGAAACCTAGCACACCCATACATTTCTGAAACCTAGACACCCAGGGGAATCCAGGATGTGGTGACATGACTGGCTCTCACCAGGTTCTGTTACCCAGAATCACTTACAAACCTAAAACTTTGTAAAACAAAACCACATTTTCCTCACATTTCTGTGGTGGAAAGTTCTGGAATCTGGGTGGATCTACAAAATTCGACCCACCCCCCATTCCTCAAAGTGTTCAGAGAAAAATGCTACCTCACTTGTGTGGGTAGGCCCAGTGCCCGCAACAGGAAACAGCCCAAAACGCAACGTGGACACACCACATTTTCACAGTGAAAACTGACCCCTTTTTTTTGGAAAATGCCTAGTTGTAGATTTTGAACCCTAGCTCTGCCGGCACCTAGGGAAACCTAGCAAACCTATACATTTATGAAAACTAGACACCCGGGGGATTCCAGGGAGGTATGGCTTGCGTGGATCCCCCAACGTTTTCTTACCCAGAATCCCCTGCAAACCTCACATTTTGCTGAAAAAATCACTTTTTTCCACACATTATTGTGTGGGAATGTTGTGGCATCACCGGGCTGACACAAATTTCGTACCACCCAGCGTTCCCCCAGGTCTCCCGATAAAAATGGTGCCTCACTCGTGTGGGAGGCCCAAGTACCCACGACAGGCAAAGGCCCAAAACGTATTGAGGCGACATCAAAGTTGCCTATCACAAAACGAGCTGGTTTTGCAAGGGGGTCACCTGGGTTTTTGGACCCGTGCTTGGCGGCCAGCTAGGGAAACCTACCAAACTCACACACTTTTGAAAACTAGACATGCAGGGGATTCCAGGGAGGTATGGCTTGCGTGGATCCCCCAACGTTTTCTTACCCAGAATCCTCTGCAAAAATCACTTTTCCCACACATTTTTGTGCGGGAAAGTTGTGGCATCACCGGGCTGACACAAATTTCCTACCACCCTGCGTTCTCCCAGGTCTCCCGATATAAAATGGCCAAAAACGTATTAAGGCAACATCAAATTTGCCTATCACAAAATGACCTGGTTTTGCGGGGGGGGGGGGGGGGGGGGGGGGAGTCATCTGGGTTTTTGGATGGACCCGTGCTTGGCGGCCAGCTAGGGATGCCTACCAAACCCACACATTTCTGAAAACTAGACACCGGGGGGATTCCAGGGAAGTATAGCTTGCGTGTATTTTGCCACTGGAGTTGGTTCCTCAAAGAGAAGCTTGCAATCAACAAACAAGAGGTGAGCAACGACTGTGAGATGGTTCTTGTAAATCCTTGAAGAAAGTTTGTGAGGTCCTGGTATTCTCTGAAGTAGAATTGGACGCACAAGAAAAAAAAAACCTGCTTGCTGATTAAAATCTAGGGCCTTACTTAGAGTTGGGAGTTCATGGAAAATCCTTTGAATTCTGGAGGGAGGGCTAAATCTGAAAGGGAATGAAGCATTAGAAATATCTCCAACATATAGATAGAATGGTTGAAAAAGTAATGTTGGTGGATTCTCTGCTGGATATTTGTCATTACCATCGCTCTCAAAAGGCCCTAGTCTCAATTCTGGTGTGGTCATCAAGAAAGATTGAGCCATTGTTGTGTGTTTTTTTTTATTTTTTAAATCAGGGCTAATACTTCTATCTGCCAAGGCACAGTTTCCAAGTACAGCAAAATTTCAATGACCTGGGTATAAGAAGAGGCCAGCTGAAACAATACTTTTTTAATTCAGTTTTTTTAATGACCATTTGAATTTCAGTGCTACAGACAAACACCAATGCTGGTGGACAGGAAACAATGAACAGACATCTAGAACTACAATGTGTTTCACCTGTGACTAGGTGAATACAAAAATAAAACCCATCATATGACAAATAAAAACAGTATAAATATAGATTAAAATAATACTTAGACTAACCCTACAACATCATCGTATAAACTCTAAAAATACAGCAATCACTCCATGGCGGAGGGTGCAAAAGCTTGTTTTATTGTACTTTCAGAGGTCCTTGGTCCTCTCCTAAAACATTTAAAACCAAAATATTATCAAGGCTGGTACGCGACATATATACTACTAATGAAACCACAACTATCAAAATTAAAATTATTAAAACAAATGTATTTACTCAACAGTGCTGCTGCTGAATCTATCTAAATTTTGAAGAGTAAAAAGCTGCGATTTTGTAAAAAATATCTACATCTTCAATCCCACCTATGATCAGGGAAAACATGAAGTTGTCTCTTCAGTACCTACAATTGATAGATATCAAACGTCTAATCTCTCCACGTGCAGTACTGTACAATTAAGGTGCCTTGTGAACACGTGCTAAATCCTTACATTCCACTGAAATGCTTGTGCATATTTTCTATTGTCTCCTGCACTAAGCACGAGTGAGCAAACCTGTGTGTCGCAGCTCTGATCATTGAATTCCTTTAGCTTTAAGTTCATCTCGAACACGCTTCAAGTACTCAAGATCTGGGTATCCATAGCTACAAAAAAATTAACAAAAAATACATAAATAAGAACACCTTTTATAGCAACCTTTATTTAATACAGCAACACACTATAATGCACTAAAAGTAGGACAAATAATTCACCATAGTAAACCCAGTACTCTTAAGTAAAGACTCCTTTACGTTAACAATTTAGAAAATAAATAAATGCATACAAGTAAAAAAAAAAAAAGCTTCTAACTAATGCCATAGAGAGGAAACTGCAAGGGCTTTTAAAAAAAGTCCAAGATCAGGACCTTCTGAGTGATGCTTCAGCGTACGTTATAGGCATCTCATCTCAGTGTATGAACCTTTGTGCATTAGCACCAGTGACATAGCCAGGCAAATTATAAACAGTAGCAAGTTGGTAATATGAAGGAGAGTTTGATCTGGAAGTACTTGTACAGTGACATTAAGGGCTAAAGCTCAAGCAAACTGGCTGCAAAAAACAACTTGACCAAACCATATTCACAACTGACTAGTAATAGGACAGCAATGCTTACGGAAGGCATGTGGAATACACCTTCTAGTCGTAGCTGCCATACAGATCTCTTTTCTAGTAACATACCACTGGAAAAGTCCCAGATGCTGATTTAGAACTATTAATGACATCATGTACTGGAAACCATTTAACTCCATTTCTGGCTTCCTCATTTTAGTACCTTATTTTAAACCCTTCCCTATGAAACTAAGCTTGCCCCATATTTTTTTTGATATGTCCTGGTTTGATAGACTGATTCTTGTTTTCTGTTAGACCAGTTCTAGTTTCGGTACAGTATTGTTAGTTCAGGTAGAGTTGCCGGACATACCTGATCGAAGGAAATATCCATCACCAGTGTGCTCGTTGTGGGTCCTCTGAATCAAGTACATCTCCTCTTACCTCTGTCTAATGTAAATTAGCAACTTTCAGACCTATACCTTACTCCCTCAGTTCGATTTGGCTCCTGATGCTGTGCTCAGTCAGGTACACCATTTTTATGGCTAGTGAACTGTTGAGTTGTGCTCTTAACAAGAGCAAGTGTTTTCTGGTACTGCTGACACCTGAACTGATCACTCATGGTCTGATGCATAAACTTCATTTTGTAGTACGTAAAATAAATGTAATTTATATAAATTTTTAACATAAAACTTATAATAAACTTTTTGAATTTTTCCTATAACTTATCATAGGGAGATACCTGTCCCAGTTGCTAAGAGCTGCAAGTCTTTTGTACTGGTTCACTGAGGTAACTTGGTCATCATGGCTCTCCCGAACATCAAGGTTGCAGGGCTTTCCTCAATGGTTGAGTGAGGGGTAGAACAGTAAGCTCGAAGAGTGGAATTCAAGACAGTTTTCAGGTTGAGCTTTTCAAACACAGCACGTTGAACAGCTTTCTTGAATGCTCATGAAACGTTCAACGAGGTCATTGGCCTGTGGGCTAAGAGGTGTGCTCTTCTGATGCTTCACATTAAGATGACAGAGTGCCTCTGAATTCTCGAATGGTGAAACGTGGGCCGTTGTCATATTTTAAAGTTACAGGAACATTCCATGTCGTGAAGATGCATTCTAATCTCTCAAAGACTCTCTCGTAAGTGATAGATAGAAGATTTTCTATCAATGGTAAAGAGAAGTATTCATCAACAACCACCATTACATGCTTTGCCAACTCTGACATTTTTAAGGTATGCTGAGTGGTTTTCGATGACAGGCATTTGCATACATGCTTTCAATTCTCTTTCAACTCTCATCAAAATGAGGAAACCAGACCCAGAGAGCTCGTTTTGTGGCAAATTCCAAATGTCCTTTATGGACCGCTTCGATTATCTGTTGTTGCAGACTCCAGAAAAACAATACTCGAACCTCTCAGGATAATGCCTTCTTGATGAACGGACAGTTCAGCTTTGAAATGTTTTAAACTTATGGTATTCACTGACACTGGAAAGAGGTCGAGAGTGCTAGTTCCAAGACTGATGGGTAATAATGTCTTTTAATTTCAAAATGTCACTGTCTTGACTCATGACAGTGACCATTTGTTCCAATGAAATAGCAGCAGGTGTGCTTGATTTCACAATGAAATGTATGTAGGCCTCAGCCGTCTTGGAAGGGGTACCAGAGCACTGTAAAGGTACTCTTGAAAAGTAGTCAGTAGGGTTTTGATCTTTGCCTGGACCATACAAGACTGTATACTTGTACTCTTGTAACCTTAGAGCCCAACATTCAATGAGAGGAGGCATCTTTGCACTTGGATTGACAAAGATTGTCATCAATGCTTGATCATCAGTCACAAGCACGAACGGCTTTCCATATAAGAAAAAGTTGAATTGTTCACAAGACCACACCAATGCTAAACAAAGTATGCCATTTCAGTAGTGTTCTTGATAGCTTGTTTGATTTTCTTTAAAGCTTTGCCTGCATTCATTTGACCAACGAAATGAAACATTCTTTTTTGTCAAGTCTCTTAACGGAGTGCTTATAGTGGCAAAGTCTCTTGTGTATCTAGCCCAGTAACTGGCCATGCCAAGGAATGAACGTAATATGGAAACATTTTGTGGGGAACTGGCAGGTGACAATGCTTGCACTTCAGCTGGATCTGGTGTCATGTCCCCAACAGCAAAGATATTGCCAAAGAATTTCAGCTTTGTCGTACGGAACTCACACTTATCAGTATTCAAAGTCAAACCTGCATCAGCGAGCAAACAACACACTTGCATGAGAGATTTGTCATATTCCTTCTGGGTCGCTCCAAAAATGAATATGTCATCACTGTAATTGAAAGAATTAATGACCAGGCTGTATGACATGTCGAATGATGTCTTGAAAAAGCTCTGCAGCAGACAACATATCGAAATGTAGTCTTTTGTAATGAACAAACCAATATGTGTAGAAAACGTTGTAATGCCCAATTCTTCTCAAGTTTTAACTGATGATATCCCTTATTCAAATCAAGGTGAGAGAAGACCTTTGCACCAGTTAGTTGGGTTATCATTTTGGCAATGTGCGGACCTGGATGTCGTTCTCTTTCAATTGCCTTGTTTGTTTGATGCATATCAACACAGATGCGCACAGCTCCTTCACCGTCTCTTTTGGGTACTACCACTATGGGAGAAACCGATGCTGCTTGGCCAGTGGAACACTCAGATATCATGTTTGAGTTATGATTTGAGTTCTTTTTCAACTGCTTCCTGTAAGTGACCACCCGTGTCTTTGAGCAATAGGAAGAATGCCCTCATTTACGTGTACCCTTTACTTTCATAGTCTTGAGTTTTCCTAACTCATGAAACAATGAAGGGAACCGACTTAATATTTCGTGATAAGCATTCATGTTGCAAATCACTGATCAGTCCCATGTCAGCAACTGTGCTGAAGCAGAGTGAATAGGCGCTTTACGCTGTACCATGAAGTACATGAATGGGTGATTGTACTTTTGTTTTCTTATGTTTCATCGTTGCTACAAATGAACCTTAACTTGTTTATGGCATCGATGCAGTCCATGCATACACTTTGGTTTTCGATGGCATAAGTTGGGGCAATAGAGATAGTTTTTTTTTTTTAAGTTTTATATAGCGCGAACTTGACCCGAACATATCAGGTATCAGAGAGCTTTGCATGAGCACCAGTCTTGTTACGGATGGACACATTCATTTTTGTTAAGCACAGGGAGATTAAGTGATTTGCTCAGAATCACAGGATGTTGAGCGTCCATGCCGAGACTCGAACCTGGTTCCCCAGCTTCGAGGTCGACCACTCTAGCCGTAAGCCTACATCCTCTCCCCAATTGCATTTCTGCTCTGGCCTAATGTTTATTGATGCACCACTATTGATAATAAAAGGTATTGAATGACCGTTAATCTTCAGACAATGTTTAAATGACTTTAGTGCTTTTTCATGTAGACTTTTCTTTGACTTGTATTTTTCCTCACATGAGACCAGACCTATATGTTCCTCTGAGGTAAACATCGACATTTCACAGCCATCATCTTCATTTACACTTGATATTTATACTGAAACATTTTGACAATGATTTAGATGATTATTGTTTTCGTTTGGTGTTGATTTGTCTCAGCTGGTGTGGTCACTTGGCCTTGTGGGTGTACGCTGCTTTTGGAACGTTTGGGCAGCCATTTTGTCTTCACGCCGTGATGCACTTACTTTTTCCTTTGCCTTGCAAACCATCACAAAATGGTTCTCCTTCTCACAGCCGTTGCAAATCTGTCCAATGGTGAGACATTTACCCTTGTGTGGAAATGACAATCCACACCTGAAGCACAACTTATTTTTCTGTGGGGACATCACTCTGTGTTCCTCTGCCTTTTCATGCTCATGACGGACTCACATTGGACACCTCCGGCCTCCATGTCAGCACTTCGTCGATCAACATGCTCTTCAGCCCTGGCAGCCATGAGAACTCGCTTCAGGATGAGTCTCTCTCAGCATTCATCATCTGAATGAATCTGACAGGCATCTGTCAAAAACTGAGACATATTGCTTCGTCATCATTCAATTAATTGAGCTTACAGTGTTTGATGAGCGTATCCAGTCTTCCAACAAAGTCATCAATAGTTTCACCAACTTTGTCGTTTTTGACTGAAAATGTACCTTTCGTAATCTACATTTGGCACTAGATTGAACTTGAGATTTAATGCTGTTTTGATTTGACAGTAGGTTATTTCGTCAGCTCGTGGCATTTTCTTTATGACTTCTGTTACACCTTCACCAGCAAGATTCTAAAGGTATTTGATCAACTTTTTGTTATCTGCTTCTTCTATCGCATCAATGAAATCATCAAATGTCTTTATCCAAGCAGCTCATCTGTCGCCAATATTTTGCTTTTTGGTGGTATCGAATGGTGGTGGTGGTTTTAAGAAGGTCGTGGCAATGTAACCATTTATAAGATTGGCTAACAGAGGGTGGAGTTATGGCCGACACGGTCGGCGATCCACTAGGACCCGCTTCCTCCACACCATCTCTAAGGCCCTGTGCTGCACTGGCCTCCTGCTCTTCCTGGAAAGCCTGAGGAGGCTTGAATTCCCTCTTGTCTCGATTGGAGCCCTTCATCTTTATGGAGGCCCCTGGATGTGTTGTGCGTCACCACACAGCAGCATTGATTGTGTGCTGCTTCATATATGGACAGCTCCGTAAGCACAACCCTGGCACTTCCTCTGGGGTCACTCCACGCAGCATAGTGGTGTGATGACTCTCTTTACTCTGTTCTGGTAAGTAGACAATTGTTTCTGTATTTGAATGACTATTTTTATGAGCCTGTTTGTACTCTCTGACACCTGGTTGGTTCTCTGCCTTGCAACACTTCTATCACAGCGTTAGCTTGCAATTGACTGTCGCTATATACTGCTCTTTCAAAACCTGGTTGCATCCGCCTTGAGAGTGATCACTCAGTAGGACGTATGGCGTAAGGTTGCTTATTAGCACAGTACCTCTATTTGCGGCCTCCTCAGCAAGTTCTAGGCCAACAATGTGTGGACTTCTCCATAAAGGTTTAGTTATCTTCAAACTAAATGGGGTTGCACTTTGACTCCATATGCGGCAATGGCGACTCTGCACTTCGACTGAGGCACACGTGGCACGCAGAAGCAGTTTGCTGGACCACGGCAAAGTCTGGGGACCTGCCAATGACTACGCCACTCGCGGAGAGTAATAATACATATCTTTATGCATCAGCACGTAAACATGAACTCAACGTTCTAAACCTGCATTCCGTTCACTATGCGCTAACACGTCATAATGCTACGGAGTCCATCAGGAGGCAAAAGGGTTCCGCCAATGCTAACTCATGCGACACTACAACTAGGAGTGAGTTCCATACGTTAGTTGTTCTGTTCCATCAGAAAACAACTGGTTCCACACTTGTGCAGTTCGGAATCTGGTTCTTTCCAAAAGAAGAGATTTCTTACTTTTTAGGTCACCTAGCCCTCATTAAATTAATTTGGTTGGCGAACTATGCTAGGTTACTAAGATGGATGGCTTTAACGGTAAGCCATGGGGAGTCATGGTAACTGCTTAGGTATTGGGAAGGTGTGACCAAACTTCCTCAAAAAGCAGATTATTCTTGCCATTGAATGGAGAACACCTTTTATTGGAGCACGGTATTACTGTGTTACTACCAACACAATGGCATTGCCAAATTTCAGACCCTGTATGTTCAGAGCATGGGCTTCTGCTTTATTTAATAATTTCTCTTATTCTATGGGCAATATGGAGGCGATTTGGATCATGTATATAGTGAAGCATGATATCAGCATATAATGACAAGAGAAACTTGCACTCCTGGAATGTGATCCCTCTATATGATTGGTGTTCCCTTAGTAAACACACAGCAAGGGTAACACATCAAAGTGAACAACACTGGTGAAAGAGGACAAACCTGGGTGGTGCCCCTGAGGCGAACAATTGGGTTACAGAGCATTCCATTCATTCTTATTCAACCTGTAGGGTGCATATACAGTAAAAGTATGATTTTCAATAAATCGACAGCTTGGATTACAGTGAATCTAACTGCCTTCATATAGATGTGAGAACCTCAGTGTGTTTGAAAATAAAGTCACACAGACGAGGCATTAGTTGTCCGCTGACACCTCAATGAGTTTAAGGCATTCTATAATAGCCTTTCTAATCACAAACCTGGACACTGGCTCAAAGGTCATTTCCAATTAAAGCTCCTCAAAGGCCCCAAAGAAGCGAGAAACCTACTGGGACCTAGAAGTGGTCTAAACAGGTTCGGAGGTGAATATCTACTGTTGCTACCCAGCCAGAGGTCTTGTGGGTCACAAACCAATAGTTAATGGGGAACATTGTGTCATGGACAGACAAGTAAAAAGTGAATGCTTTTTCCAAGAGGTATCTAGGACGGTAAACAGCTATTACAACAAGGCTGTTACTTCGAATACCATTACATCGCATGCCCAACTTGCTACAGACAGCTGAAGGCTATGAACCTCTGTGGCAGAAGATGAAACAACCACCCCAGAACAAGAAGCTCCAAATTCCATGTCTCACATGAAAGCCCCAACACTCAACAACACACCTACTGACACAGCTCAAGTAGTGAGCAATTAAGGGTGTAACACAAGTGGATCATCTAGATGCCAAACATCCAACTCTTTTACCATGATAAAGAGGTATGTAACACACTGCATGTTTGACATTACAATGCATTATTTACAACTTGTGTTTCAACAATGCAGGTATGTTTTGGGGCATATTTAGGTTCAGGGATGAGTAAAGGTACGGGATAATAAAGTTTATAAAGGATATTTAGGGTTCGGGATGGTTAAGAGTACAGGGTATTAAGGCTTTTCAGGGGCTTTCAGGGTTCAGGGGTGGGTAAATGTATGAGTAGTAAAGGATTTAAGGTTTCAAGGTAGCAAAGGGTGTAGGGCTTTTTAGGGTTGTGAAAGGGTATATATATATATGTGTGTGTATCTATATATTCACTAAAATCAAAGGTTACAGGGACGTTATAGTTAAGTTTAAATTTTACACACATAAAACCAGAGAGTATCAGCAGTTAAACTTAAAATGATCTTAAGAAATTATAACTCATGCCCTAAGGTAACTATAACTCGTGCCCTCGCCATGCACAGTTTTCTCATCAATAATTTTATTGCAAATGTTGCATTGATATTATCAATGATGTCACTGAAGATGTCATGACTGATGTAATATGTGGGATAATTAGCGGTGCATGGCGAGGGCACGGGTTATAGTTACCTGAGACACACGTTATCGTTTCTTGAGATAACTATAAATGCTGAATTTCTATGGTTTTATGTGTGTAAAAACTGAACCTAACTATAAAGTCCCTGTAGCGTTTGGCCTTTTTTTTAAATTCTAAGGTTTTTTACATTCTATTTTCTAACTACAAAGTCCCTGTAACCCTTGGATATTGTCAGTGAATTTCTACGGGTTTTTAATGCGATTTCCTAACTATAACGTCCCTGTAACCATTGTTTTTTTCAGTTAATTTCTATTTTTTTTTTTAACGTAAAGTAATATTTAATTACAGTTGCCAGTCCAACAGCTGTCGTGCACGACCAAAGGCCAGGACCTACAGCCAACCCCCACTCTGCAAAGCCTTTGGCTGTGCGCAGTGAGGGGTTGGCCACAAGACCGGGTCTGTGACCAGGCCTTGTGGCCAACCTCCACATGAACTAACTCCAGGCTGCGCACAGCCTTGATTGGCCACAGGCATGGCATGCATCCAGTCCATGTGGCCAACACCCCAAAGGCAGACAACCTGTGGGCCCCTGGGTGTGTAAGTGGCTGTGAGGGTCTGTGAGTGGGTGTGTCACTAGCAGTATGAGTGTGTACATGGGTGTGAGTGTCTGAGGGAGTGGCTGTGTGAGTGCCTGTGTGGGTCTATGAGTGGATGTATGAGTGGTTCTCTAGGTCTGTAAGTGTGTGGGTTTGTGGCTGTGTGAGTGTATAAATGGCTGTGCGAGTGGTTTCTGGGGGTTTTGGGTGTGAGAGTGGTTTTCTGCTTCCGAGTCGGGGTGTGAGTGCCTGTGTGGGTCTACGAGTGGGATTGTAAGTGGTTGTAAGTAGCTATATGAATGTGTGACTGGGTGTGTGAGTGGCTGTATGAGTATATAAATGGGTGGGTCTGACTAGGTGTTTGAGTTATTCTCTGGGTTTTTAGGATGTATCAGTGACTGTATGGCTGTGTGAGTGTGTGTGTGAGTGGCTGTATGGATTTGTGACTTGGTGTGTGAGAGGGTGTACGCGAGTAGTTTTCTGCGTCTGAGTGTGTAAGTGGCTGTGTGGGTCTCTGAATGGTGTGTGAGTGACCATATGGGTGTGTGACAGGCTGTGTGGGTCTGTGAGTGGGTCTCTGGGTGGATGTATCACTGATTGTATGAGAATGTGGTTGGGTGTATGGATGGATTTGTGAGTGGTTGTGTGAGTATGTGTGAGTGGGTGCCTTTTTGTGTTTTTTAATTGGGGTCTGGATCAGCTGCAGATTCACACAGGGGGCAAAGCTGAGCTCCGCAGTGGATAAGCAAATCCTTGCGCGCACACAAAAAAAAACAGTTTCCCACAATTTCTTCCACATGAGGGGTCCCTCACAGACCCCTCCATCAGTTCCATGGGTTCAGTATGACTCTATCCTATTACTACTTATGATCTCTGGACTCGACTACAGCAGTACTCTTTACATTAGCTCACCTCGCTACGTGAAAAAGAGGTTGCAGATTATGCGGAATGCAGCTTCTCCGCTTTGTATTAATCCCCTAGACATCAATCTGCAAAAAGGGCCCTAAAGGACCTTCACTGGCTCCAAGTTGAGCAGAAGGTCCTGCATCCTGCATAGGTCACTCTAAAAGAAAGGTCCGGTCTTATTAGGTTCGCTAGTTACGCCCTACATTCTCGGTTTTTAAATTCTGCTTTTTGCGATATAAATGCAGGGAGCATTGTTGATTTTGATTCCTGCATGGGACTTCGACGTACAAAAGACAGTCAGGAGGCACTATGGGATGTGTAGTTTTTTTCCAAAGGCTATGGCAGGCATTCATGCCGGGATTGCAAACAAGCAGTGTTTAATAGCCACCCCGGACAACTGAGAACTGTAAGATCCCCATGACGTCGTGTCCAATTCAGTGCATACAGTGAGAACTCTCATTTGGGCTCAATAATGTGCAACATTGTTCCCGCTGCTCCTTTCGCAAGCCGATATCGGTATAATTTTCTATCAGTGTTAAAAACCATGGGTGAATTTTGTCGTGACAAGAATGCTTTGAATGATTTACACAGTGTGCTTTTATCATATATTTCGTAATCTAATGAGGGCTATTTGTTAGAGGGCTTTGGCGTCGCATTTCATTTCATTTTATTTAGCATAGTACACTTTGTACTAATTATATGACGTGCGCTTTAAGAAACAGGCTGGGGACTTTGAGTCTCTGCGCCAAGGGTAGCAGGATGATTACGGACAATCTTTGGAAAATGAAGGCAGTTTAAGCATTATGCTGTTATGTGTACTACATTGTGTTGCATTATTGTTTTTATTTCATATTGTGAAATTGTATGTCTTATCAGCCACATTCTTTTGGTTAACAATAGTGCAATTACAGAACAATGGGCTTATGTCATGTTACTGCTTTAAACCAAAGTATGTCTTCCATGTCCATGCTTATCTAGAGTAGAAAACCATATAAATACTTACTGAATTTTGGCGCCAAGTAGATTGATAAAGGCTGCTGCGCAGCCGAAACACATCTCTCTGTCGCAGGGTGACCCAAAAAAATAAATATTGCCATATCTTGATAGTCTTGTGTACGTGCCTTCTTCAAATGGAGTAGGATTTGGTATATATATATATATCTATATATATCTATATATATATCTATTACCTACTGGCGGTCGCCAGTAGGTAGTTATAGTTAGGACCCTGTTTCCATAGGAAATCCGCAACATTCTATTTGGAATAACTTTGGCGCCGGTCGACGAATCCTCGCGAAATTTTCAAAACTAAGGAACTCCGCTCCTACCCTGAAAGTCTCGGGGGGATTCGTCAAGCGGGGGCTGAGAAAAAAGGGGGTCCCAAAACGCGTTTTCCCCATGCATTTTTCCATAGGACCTTTAGACACAGCTACAGCCCGAACGGCTGAACAGAATTACTTGTAATTTGGCAGAGAGGTAGCCATAAGGTCAAGGAAGTGCCTTTTGTAGGTCTGGTGTAAATCTGTTCAGTAGTTCCTGAGAAAATAGCATTTAAATCAATATATATATCTGTAAGCGCGCTCCGTGCGCTTACCGTAAGCTTACCGTACGCGTACGGTGCCGTGCGCGAGCTCAAATCTGATTGGTTGTCACATGACTGTAAACATTCGAATCGGACGAAATCAGGAAGTGTCAGCCGCCATTTCGTGTGTTTCACACAGAAAAAAAAAGGGAGATATCGTGAAAAGGGGGCAAGGAAGAGAGTTACAGACCCCCTAACATTTGAAAGGTGGTCAAAGAAGGACACAAAATTACGAAAAAAACATTTATTAATTTTTTTAAAAAAATCGCGGAGTACGCGTACGGTAAGCTTACCGTACGCGTACGGTAGAAAAAATAAATAAAAAAATAAATAAAATTCAGATTTAAGTGTTTAGATATTAGGGGGCTCTAAAAAGAGCCGTTGTGTTAATGAAGTGATTTTTTAGTGGTACCTACAAGTAAGTACCGATGCAGAGTCTAAGGTTCAAGAGGAAGACTCTGTTCCCTTCATCAGTGAAGTGTACACCATCTCCTCTATAAATGTCTTGCATGTCGTAACGCAAGTTGTTGTGGTAAATGGAACCCATACCATAGTCTTGGAGGAAAGCAGAAACAGATTTGTTGACGTGTTTCCTAGCTTTCTCAATCTGTGGACAAAAATGATTGGACCAGTTCCATTTTTGCCTTTGGCATATGTTAGAATACGCAAAGGCAGTTTTAGGGAAAAGTGAAAACAGTTGTGCAAAGGTGTCCTTCATAAGCATTTCCAGACCTACCCCAGTCAAAGTGCCTAGGTCATTGCCACCACAGTGCTCTATTATGAGGTCAGGGTGTTGGATTTGCATGAAGGATTTCACCAATGGCATCAATTGGTGCCACTTTAACCCTCTCTGACCAATCCATTTAATGTCTACATTTGGCAAAGCAAGGTCTCTCACTATACCTGTTTTCTCTGCATACTTTTCACTCCAGAAGACATAGCTGTGCCCTACAATCCACACTGTGAACATCTTCCAAGGAGATCTGGATGCACTCAGGAGGTGTATTTCAGTAGAATGGGAAAAAGAAATGAAAGACAGTTTGGAAATGGAGGCATACATATTTTTAAAAAATAAAAAGAACTCATTGGCTGTTTCATACCATTCTACACTAAAAACTAGGCTGTATGTGTCAAATTATAGAAGCATGTTTTGTATTGGTACAGAAAAATGTGTTACCAAAGAACAGTACTATGGATTTGCTGTTAGGTTAGAAAAGTCAAGCACTCTTGCTGTTTGGAAATGAAACATTGTGTGGTGAACTTCTGACCTAACTCCACACAGCAGTGTTCCATGAGCTGTTGCTATGGTAGCAGGCAGAAGTCAAGTTGGGGGAAGGGTACTTTTGGAAAAGGGTTCGTTTTCATCCAATAGAAATGTGTGATTACATTTGAAAAAAAGGGGGAAGCACTGAGATTTGAAATTAACATGTATATGTGTGGAAAAGGAGAGGGAAACATTGCCATTATCTGGTTCTGCTGAGAGGAGAGAGGTGTACAGAACAGAGATCCTGGCTCTGATAATCTGCTGTTTGAGTGCCACATTTCTTTCACAACTAACTAATTTTAAAGGTGAGTTATGAGTTTGAGAGGGGATGTATGTGGTAAATTAAGAAATGAATAATAGAATTTGAATTCCTTTTGTTGAAGTTGTGTTTATCATTTTTTTTTGGGGGAGAAATTTAAATGTAAGGAACATGTAAAATATTATGGACTATGTTTTCACCGTAAATTAAGGTGTACTGGTATAAATGAGGAATACTGTTTTCTAATTACATTTTTGGGTGAGTCAGGTAAGTCAGAAATTAGATGGTCCCTTTTTTCCACTTCTCCTCAAACAGATTTTCAGTATTTCGTTATTAATCCCTCAAGGACCTTGTAATGTGGTAATTGTTTTAAAAAAAAAAAAAAAAAAATACGCTTACCGTACGCGTACGGTAAAAAAAAAAAAAAAAAGTTTTTAAGAAAAAATTAAAAAAAGTTGAGAGGTAAGGTTGGCTCTTAAAAGAGCCGTTGTGTTCATGCAGGGACAGAGGAAAGGAAGAATGGGAATATTAGCTGGTAGGACAAATGTGCTGGTCTATTTTGTTGTTAATTAGGGGAAGACTGGTCTCCCTATGAACAATTAGACCATGGCAATTTGAGCACCGCATTGTAACCCTCGCAAACCTATGGTTAGTTTCCACAGGACCAGAAAAAGGTGAATCTGCCCCCACAGATGAAGGGCTCAGCTGAGCTTCCGAAGATGGACTCGGCTGAGCTGCTGTGGATGTGCTTGCTCGACTTACTGAAGGGTTTCCTCTAGTATGTCATGCATGTGTCCTAGGGTGTACATCCTCAAGGTGTCGTAACATAGTGTGATTCCCGAAGGAATACTTCTTGTTAGGATTACCTCTAGAAAGTACACGCTGGCACAGCTTGCAAGTCACTAAAGCAGCATTTACTTTTTTCTCGCCCTCAGGAAAAGTAAAATACTCCCATATAAAAGAGCTCTTCTGTTTCCTCCTTCTCTGCCTGATGGTGGTGCTGCTAGCCTCACTCAAAGAAGAGGAGTGCTGGTCTGCCATCGTATCCCAAAGACAACTCAGCTCCTTCTCCTAAGGGATCACAAGCAGAAATGAGGGGAATGGGTGTGGTGTAGGAGAGTTCTAGAACTGAAACTACTTTGAACCAATCAAAAGTTTTGTTTCTTGATCACATGACCCACCGTGCGCGTACGTTACGCTTACGGTGCGCTTACGGAGCGCTTACGGTAAAAGTACGCATGCGCGTATAAAAGACACGCGCATGCGCATAACAGGCACGCCCCAACACTTCCGCGTAACGTGCGCGTGTAGCGTATGCGCTTACGGCTACGTAAATTGCGTAACCATACGCAAAAAGAGTAGAAATATTACGTACATTACGCACACCGTACGCTTACCGTACGCGCACGTAAAAATAAAAAAAAAAAAAGGAAAAAAAGAATCACTATGTTATACTAATATATCTAACCTGTTTGGTAAAAAAAAATGAGAAAAAATAATATATTGCAGAATTTTTAAAATTTAAGCATAGTGTTTTAAGAGAATATAAAGTAAAAAAAAAAAAACGTAAAAAACCTTGCAAATAAAAAAAAAAAAACCACACGTTTAATATAAGAATTTGTATTAAAAAAACCATACAAAATCAATGAAAAAACCATGGGTATCACACATGTTATAGGTAAGAATTAGCATTTAAAAAAACCATACAAATTCACTGAAAAAACCATGGGTTTCACACACGTTATAGTTAGGAATTAGCATTTAAAAAACCTTGCAAATTCAGTGAAAAAACCATAGGTTTCACACATGTTATAGTTAGCTGTACATTTCACTCGTAAAAAAACCAATGAAATTCCACGTTATAGTTAGTGCAGGCAACTATAACTCACGTGACCGCAATCCTCTGCTGATGATGTCAGATAGTACATCACTGATGACATATGTGTCTTTATGAAAAATAAATATTTGTAATATATGTATAGCTAAAGATACAGTATTAGCATCAACAGAGGATTGCGGTCGCGTGAGTTATAGTTGCCTGCACTAACTATAACGTGGAATTTCATTGGTTTTTTACGAGTGAAATGTACAGCTAACTATAACATGTGTGAAACCTATGGTTTTTTCACTGAATATATATATCTATATATATATCTATATCTATATATATCTATATCTATATCTATATATATCTATATCTATATTCACTGAAAAAACCATAGGTTTCACACACGTTATAGTTAGGAATTAGCATTTAAAAAACCTTGCAAATTCACTGAAAAAACCATAGGTTTCACACATGTTATAGTTAGCGGAAATTTTACTGATAAAAAACCAATGAAATTCCCCCGTTATAGTTAGTGCAGGCAACTATAACTCACGCGACCGCAATCCTCTGCTGATGCTAATACTGTATTTAGACACTTATTTGCCCATGTCTTCTTCCATACATTTTTAGCTATACATATATTACAAATATTTTTTTTTCATAAAGACACATATGTCATCAGCAGAAGATTGCGGTCGCGTGAGTTATAGTTGCCTGCACTAACTATAACGGGGGAATTTCATTGGTTTTTTATCAGTAAAATTTCCGCTAACTATAACATGTGTGAAACCTATGGTTTTTTCAGTGAATTTGCAAGGTTTTTTAAATGCTAATTCCTAACTATAACGTGTGTGAAACCTATGGTTTTTTCAGTGAATTTGTACGGTTTTTTAAATGCTAAGTTACTTTACGCCATTCGTGGCGTGCGCGCCCACTTAACGCAGTTCGTTCCGTGCGCGCACAGTGAGCACGCAGTGCGCTTCGCGCACCGCACGCTCACTTTACGCAGTTAGTGCCGTGCACGCACGGTGGGCACGCGGTGCGCTATGCGCACCGCGTGCCCACGTTACGCTAGATGGGCCATGTACGCACGATGCGCTTCGCGCACCGTGTGCACATGGAGGACATATGATGCACTTCGTTTTGAAAGGTAATATTTTAATTTTTTGTATATTTTATAAGCCATGCACAAATGGTGCCCTTCGGGCACCATTTGCACACGGGGTGGAGAGAGTGTGGATAATTTTTTTTTATTATTTTTTTTTTAAATATTTTAGTTTATCTCAGGTGTTATAAGCCATGCACAATTGGTGCCCTTCGGGCACCAATTGCACACGGGGTGGAGAGAGTGTGGATAATTTTATTTTTTTTTTTTACATTTTTTACCGTACGCGTACGGTAAGCGTAATCGGCGAAATTACCGAAAAAATAAAAATTCCGTTTTTGGCCTTGGGGGATCTTTGGGGACTCCCTCAACATGGCTATGTGTATGGGAGCTGTCTAAACAGCCCCTTTACATGTTTTTGGGCTTTATATTTTAAAAATCACTCTCAGTGCGAGAGAGAAAATGGCGGCCGCCGCTTCCTGGTTTCGGCCGATTCGAATGTTTACTTAGATCTAAGAGCCAAACAGAATCGCGCTCGCGCACGCCACCGTACGCGTACGGTAAGAGTACCGTAAGCGCACCGTAAGCTGGCTCAGATATATATATTGATTTAAAGGCTATTTTCTCAGAATCTACTGAACAGATTTACACCAAACCTACAAAAGGCACTTCCTTGACCTGAGGACTACCTCTCTGCCAAATTTCTAGTAATTCTGTTCAGCCGTTCGGGCTGTAGCCCTGTCTAAATGTCCTATGGAAAAATGCATGGGAAAAACGCGTTTTGGGACCCCCCTTTTATCTCAGCCCCCGCTTGACGAATCCCCCCCGAGACTTTCAGGGTAGGAGCGGAGCGTAGCGCCCCACCTATTTTGAAAAATTCGCGAGGATTCGTCGACCGGCGCCAAAGTTATTCAAAATAGAATGTTGCGGATTTCCTATGGAAACGTGGTCCTAACTATAACTACCTACTGGCGACCGCCAGTAGGTAATATCTATATCTATCTATATCTATCTATATCTATCTATATCTATCTATATATATATTCACTGAAAAAACCATAGGTTTCACACATGTTATAGTTAGCTGGACATTTTACTGATAAAAAACCAATGAAATTCCCCCGTTATAGTTACTGTAGGCAACTATAACTCACGCGACCGCAATCCTCTGCTGATGCTAATACTGTATTTAGACACTTATTTGCCCATATCTTCTTCCATTAAATTTTAGCTATACATATATTACAAATATTTTTTTTTCATAAAGACACATATGTCATCAGCAGAGGATTACGGTCGCGTGAGTTATAGTTGCCTACAGTAACTATAACGGGGGAATTTCATTGGTTTTTTATCAGTAAAATGTCCAGCTAACTATAACATGTGTGAAACCTATGGTTTTTTCAGTGAATTAGCAAGGTTTTTTAAATGCTATTTCCTAACTATAACGTGTGTGAAACCTATGGTTTTTTCAGTGAATTTGTACGTTTTTTTAAATGCTAAGTTACTTTACGCCATTTGTGGCGTGCGCGCCCACTTAACGCAGTTCGTTCCGTGCACGGTTTTTATCAACTTTAATAAGCCCTGTACATTTGGTGGCCTTCGGCCACCAAAAACACAGGGGGTGAGGTCAATGTGGATAGTGTTTTTTTTATTTCGATTTTATAATTTCATGTTGCCAAAATTACGTTTTTTTTCTCTATTACTAAGCCCTGCACATTTGGTGGCCTGCGGCCACCAAAAGCACAGGGGGTGGGGTAAGTGTGGATAGTGTTTTTTTTATTTTTATTTTTTTACCGTAAGCGTACGGTAAGCTTACGGTAAGCGTACGGTAAGCGTACGGTAAGCGTACCCCGCGAAATTGCCGAAAAAAAAATAAAACCGTTTTTGCTCTTGGGGGATGTTTGGGGACTCCCTCAACATGACTATGTGGGAGGGAGTTGTCAAAACAGCCCCGTAACATGTTTTTGGCCATCATGTTTGATAAACAACACTCAGTGTGAGAGACAAAATGGCGGACGCCGCTTCCTGGTTTCGGCCGATTCGAATGTTTACTAAGATCTAAGAGCCAATCAGAATCGCGCTCGCGCACGCCACCGTAAGCTTACGGTAAGCGTACGGTAAGCGTACGGTAAGCGTACGGTAAGCGTACCGTAAGCGGGCTCAGATATATATATTGATTTAAAGGCTATTTTCTCAGAATCTACTGAACAGATTTACACCAAACCTACAAAAGGCACTTCCTTGACCTAGGGACTACCTCTCTGCCAAATTTCTAGTAATTCTGTTCAGCCGTTCGGGCTGTAGCTCGTTCTAAAGGTCCTATGGAAAAATGCATGGGAAAAACGCGTTTTGGGACCCCCCTTTTATCTCAGCCCCCGCTTGACGAATCCCCCCGAGACTTTCGGGGTAGGAGCGGAGCGTAGCGCCCCACCTATTTTGAGAAATTCGCGAGGATTCGTCGACCGGCGCCAAAGTTATTCAAAATAGAATGTTGAGGTTTTCCTATGGAAACGTGGTCCTAACTATAACTACCTACTGGCGACCGCCAGTAGGTAATCTATATATATATATCTATATCTATATATCTATATATATATATATATATATATATATATATATATATATATCCATATCCTACTGGCAGTCACCAGTAGGTAGTTCTAGTTAGGACCTAATTGATCAGGTCATCCGTGCACTGGGGGCCAAGAAATAGAAGTGAGAAAAAAGGGTGAGTTTGCAATTTTAATTCCCATAGGAACGCGTTGTCGAACCTACAGCCTGAAACGCTGGATGGAATTTGGGTTGTTACGCAGATTGTGCTTTTGTTATTTGGTTCAAATCTGTCCAGTAGTTTGAGAAATTTAGACCGAAAATTACAGATATATCTTTGGCCGCGGATATTTCGCTGTGGTTTTGCGATTAATCGCAGATGCACGTGCCAACAGGAATGCTCTGATTGGCCTGGACGCAACTTGAACAGAAAGTTGCGGCTTCCATTTTAATCGCCCAGGAACGGTTCCCAGGGCTGAAAATGTGTGTGAAAGTCCACATAAGGGTTTAGGGTGGAGATACTCTGACCCCATGTTTCAGAAATGGGTGTGTTAGTGACACAAGTTATGTACAAAATAGATGTTTTTGATTGCGCATGATATTCGCGAAGACTCCACAACCGCCAGCGCGCCCTCCCCCCCCCCCATGTACCATCGCGGGACATCGCGACTATCGCGAAGTCATCACGGTCATCAGTGAAAATATATAAAAAAATATATATTTGTACACACTCGCTGGTCACTGTCACACATTCATGTATGCACTCACAAACTCACTCATACACCCATTCACATACTCACTCACATACTTATACATTCAGTCACATATGCACTCAGATACTCATGCAACCACTCACATACCCACTCAGACACTCATGCGCCCACTTACAGACTCACTCGGAGTCACACACCATGTACAGACCACTCAGAGACTCACACATCCACTTACAGACCCACTCACACACTTACGTATGTCCTCACAGACCCACTGAGACACTCATACATTCACTCACAGATACACTCAGACACTCATACACCCATTCACACACCCATACAGTCACGTACACACTCAGTCACAGACCCTCTCAGAGACGAATGGACTCAGTCACTCATTTACTCATACACTCAGAAACTCACTCACATACACTCAGAAACTCACTCAGATATACATGCACCCACTCACTCAGTCTAGGCTCTTGCATCCACTTACAGACCCACCCAGACACTCGCCCTCCCAGTCACAGATCCACTCAGACACTCATGCATGCACCCATTCACTCACCCACTCAGACTTATGCTCTCACTCACAGACTCAGACACTCGTACACCCACTCACAGATGCACTCAGACATTCATACATCTACTCAATGACCCACTCACACACCCATACAGTCACTCACACAGTCACTCATAGACCTACTCAGACTTATACACCCAGTTAGTTATACACTCACTCATGTACCCATGCACAGTTGCACTCGCAGACTCATGCACCCACTCACTCACTCACCCATTCAGACACCCACTTAGACACTCCTGTATCCACTCACAGATCCAGTCAGGCAGTCATATACTTACTTACAAATGCACAAAGGCACTCATCCACCTACTCACAGGTTGAGTGAGAGACTTGCTTAACTAATCAGAGACCCATTGTGACACCAACACATAGATGTACTGAGGCAGTCACACATTTTGCTACAGAAGTATTGATAGACTGATGAATGGTCTCGCAGAACCCCTCAAATTCTTATTCAGTAAATGAGATACTTAGTGATACAGTGATGCATACAGTCATAGATTAAAATGGAAAAGTTATGCACTATGTTATAGCGATATTAAGGGAGTTGTACATGCTATTATACAGTTGTTTAGATAGTAATGTGTTTAGTGTGTTGGTTATAATTCATTGTGCAGTTATAAGTTTTGAATGTGGTGGTAGCTATTGAATGACTGCATTTGTTTTGTCATTGCACAACATATCTGCGATGACCAAAACTACTGATATCATTGCGACGCCCGGCGTCACTGCGGCAACGGAAAATTGGTTTAAATGGTTGTTTTTATGCTACCTCCCTACAAAAATATGACTTTAAACAGTGCAGTGATAAACCCCTTGTGTCTAAAATTCTGTAAAATGTGTGCATATATGTGTTTTGCACCCAGTTAAAAAAAAAGGATTGTCGCAGTTACCGGAGTCATCATGTCTCTCTATGTAATCACAAAAATGGCTAGTAGGGTTCAAACACAGTTTATAAAAAAGGTGCTACCAATATATGTGTACAAATATGTTTCTAAAGCAGTGATGTGGTTAGTAATGTCTGTATTGTAATAGAATGAATTTTTTAATGTGGTGGTGGTCATTGAATGTTTGCTTTTGTTTTGCGATTTCACTATGTGAACGCGATCATCGCAATGTGATTGAGGATTTCAAAGATTAAAAAAAAAATCTTTGACAAGAAAATGAAAAACATTTTGGCCTCTTGGGTGGCTCGGATTTAAAAAATGTCTTCAAGTGTATTTTTCAGTATGTGAAATACATTTGCTGATCACAGACTCTCCACTGTAATTGTAACAATGTTTTGCCGACTCAAAAAAGTCTTAAAAATAACGAATAGTTTCTTACCTGTCGGTGTAGTTTTGCAGCTTGAAGATCTTTCTGGATTCACTATGCTGTGCATTATTCCGCGATCTGGTGGTTGGGTCCGGATTCGTAGTCTTTCTTTGTTTTTTTTTTGTAGCCCAGGTGGGCGTCGACGTCCCACCATTTGGTGTAGCTCTCGTGACGTCGTCGTGCTTCCTGCGGAAGTCCCACCTTGGTGCGCCATTTTCGGGTTCTTTTTTCCCTCTTTCTCTGTATTTTTTTTAACCCTAGGCATTCTAGTAATTTCCATTTCAATATTTCTCTCAGTATCTCCTTGTTCTTTTTATTGTTTGTCCTTCCACCTTCTTCTCCTGCCTCATCTTTCTGGCGGAGGTGGGTGGGTTCGCTAGTGAATCCAGAAAGATCTTCAAGCTGCAAAACTACACCGACAGGTAAGAAACTATTCGTTTTGCAGCGTGCATCTTTCTGGATTCACTAGGCTGTGCATAGATTTTGTAGCGGTTTGTTATCTTTGTGGCGGCTGGGTGGAAGATGAGCGTTGGTGGTTGAATATATGTTGAAGCACCTTTTGTCCTACTTGTGCTTCCTTGTTCATCTGTATGTCCACGCAGTAGTGCTTAGTGAACGTGTGCACTGAAGCCCAATTTGCCGCCAGGCATATGTCTTGAATGGGCGTGTTTGCCAGAAAGGCAATTGTTGCCCCTTTTTTCCTTGTGGAGTGTGCCTGTGCCCCCTCCGATAGTTCTTGTCCTGCCTGATTGTGGCAGAATTGTATCGTTGTTGCGATCCATCTTGCGATGGTGCCCTTAGTCACTGGTCTACCCAGGAAGCTGGTTGCGAATGACACAAAAAACTGCTTTGTTTTTCTGTGCTCCTTTGTTCTTTCGATGTAGTGCATCACCGCCCTTCTAGCGTCTAGAGTGTGTAGTGCCCTTTCAGCGCCTGTTGTTGGGTTTTGAAAGAAACTTGGTATTTGAATTGTCTGGTTCATATGGAATGCGGACACCACCTTTGGCATGAAGTGTGGGCCCGTCCTCATGACGACTCTGTCCTTGTGTATTTGGATGTAGGGCTCCTGTTGTGTTAGCGCTTGCAGTTCGCTTACTCTGCGTAGCAAGGTTATTGCCACCAGAAAGGCTGTTTTCATTGTCAGCATTTGTAGAGAGACCTTGTGTATGGGCTCAAAAGGCGCCTTCATAAGTTCTGTACGGACTACGTTGAGGTTCCATGCTGGTGGCGGCATTCTTTTAGGTGGCGCTAATCTTTTTGCCCCTTCGAGGAATATCTTTACTACCCGAGAGGTAAAGAAACTTCCCCCCGTCTCACCTCGTGTGTAAGCTACGATCGCCGCTAGGTGGACTCTTAGCGACGACGAGCATAGATTAGCCTTTAGTAGGTGTGTGAGGTATCTAAGCACCGTTGATTCCCTGGTCATTTTATTTTGCATCTTATTTCTGCTGTACCATATTGTAAACCTTTTCCATTTATCCCCATAGCATTTCCGTGTTGTTGGCCTCCTTGCCTCCCGTAGCACTCGCATAGTGCTTTGAGGTAGCTTAAGGTGTGCAAACTCTAAGTCCTCAGGAGCCAAGCCGCTAGGCTGAGGCTCTCTGGCTCTGGGTGTAGAACCTCTCCGTTCTGCATGGTGAGTAAGTCTTTTATTCTTGTGAATTTGTGTGGGGGCCCCTGCGCCATTTCCACTATTTGCGAGTACCATGTCTGTCTTGCCCACTGTGGTGCCACTAGGATCAGCGTCATGTTGCTGGTCCTGCATTTGTTGAGTACCCTGTGTATCAGTGGTATTGGTGGAAAAGCGTAGGCAAATGTTTTTGACCTGCTTATCCATAGGGCATTCCCCTGGGATTGTTTTTCTGGTTGTCTGGATGCGAAGTTTTGGCATTTTGCATTCTGGTGTGTTGCAAATAGATCTATTGTCGGTGTTCCCCACCTTCTGAATATTTTTGGCGTTTCCTGGCCATTGAGCTCCCACTCGTGGGATGCTGAAGTCTGCCTGCTGAGCCAGTCTGCTTCCACATTGTCCTTTCCTGGTAGGTGTATGGCCAGCAGGTCTATTTTGAGTGGGATGGCCCATTTCCAGATCTCCTGGGCCAGGTTGGATAGGGGAAACGATTGTGTTCCTCCCTGCTTGTTGATGTAGAACATTGCTGTGGTGTTGTCCGTTTGTATCAACACTTTCTGATTGTACAGCTTCCTCTGGAAGGCCTTCAGGGCTAGCAGTACGATTTTCAATTCCAGGTAGTTGATGTGTTTGACCGCATCCGCTGGAGTCCACAGACCCCTCACTCTGAGCTTGCTCATGTGTGCTCCCCATCCTATCTGGGATGCGTCAGTGGTGATGGTCACAGTTGCGCTTGGAGGTGTCAAGGGCTTCCCCATAGGTATGTTGTCCCTGTTCCACCATGTTATCTCTTCTTGCACAGCGTGCGTTACAACCACTAGATCCTCCCAACTTCCGTTTGCTTGTGACCATTGCTGTTGCACCCATTCTTGGAATGGTCTCATGTGTAGGCGTACATTGGGGACTAGGTGAATGCATGACGCCATCATACCCATGATCTTGCTCGCTGTTCTCACTGTCAGAGCTCGCCCCTTCTGGTAGAGACGCGTCTCCTTCAGCACGGCTATTGTTCTCCTGTCGCTGGGCATGACCGTTTTGTCTATGGTGTTAATCTGCGCCCCCAGGAAGATCTTCACCTGTTCTGGTTCCATTGATGACTTCCCCCAGTGTATCGAGAACCCCAGGTTTGTTAGTGTTCTTGCCACCCGCTCTGCGGGTTCCTCGCACTTGTCGCGAGTACTTGCTTTGATTAGCCAGTCGTCTAGGTAAGGATACACATGAATCTCTTCCCTTCGTAGGTACGCTGCTACTGCTGCAAGGCATTTTGCGAAAACCCTTGGGGCGGACTTTAGACCGAATGCCAGGGTTGTGAAATGGTAATGATCCTGGTTGATGTTGAACCTTAACAGGTTTTTGTGGCGCCTGTTCATCGGGATGTGCAGGTAGGCATCTTTGAGATCCACGGTGGACATGAAGTCTCCGCCTCGTATTTGAGGTAGCACTTCTTGTAGCGATGTCATTTTGAATTTTTGCGTCTTTATGAATTTGTTTAGGAATCGTAGATCCAGGATGGGTCTTAGTGTTTCGTCCACCTTTGGGACCAGGAAGTAGTTTGAGTACACTCCCTTGTTCCTTTCTCTGCATGGCACAGGTTCTATGGCCTCCTTTTGGAGTAGTTTTAGCGTCTCCTCTGAGTTGAGCAAGCTCTTGACCAGAGCGTTGTCTTCTCTTTGGTTTCTTGTTTGGAGGTCTTTTTTCCAACTCTATGCAGTATCCGTACTGTATGACGTTGAGTATCCATTTGTCTGAGGTTATTTTTCGCCATTGTTGAAGGTAAAGTCCCAGTCTTCCGCCTACTGGTGTTGCATGCTCGTAGGCGTTTGGTTTGTGTACTCCCCTTACTGTGCTTACTTTGTGCTTCACCCCTCGGGGTATACCGAGGGTGAGCATTTTCTTCCGTGCGAAGTCACTTTGATGAGGGTTGGTCTCCCCCTCTTCTTCTCTGGCTACCTTCGTTTCCCCTACCGCGAAAGGACTGGCCTCGAGGCTGGTACTGCCAGTCTTGCTTCTGCTGTCCCTGCTGGCCGTGACTTTCACCCTGCTGTCCTTGCTGGAATGTCTGGTGTGACGTTCCCGGCTGGTTTCCTCCCCTTCCGTAGGGTCTCCGAGCTGGGGTGCCTCTTCTCATCCCCCTGAATTGCAGGGCCCCCATGGACCTTGTCGTCTCATTTTCTTTCTTCAGTTGGGTGAGTTTTTCGTCCACCGGAGCACCGAACAGCGTCTCACCGTTGAAAGGGGTGTTCAGTATGTTGTTCTGGACCTCTTGCTTGAATCCTGAAATTCTGAGCCAGGCCTGCCTCCTTTCAGTGATTCCTATAGCCATCAGCCTGCTCGATGTCTCTGACCCGTCCAATGCTGTCTTAATGCATGAGTTTGCAATATTCTTCCCTTCCTCCACCAGATAGGAAGCTCTCTGCTGGTATTGCTCGGGGAGATGTTTGATTAGGTCTCCCATCTCGTCCCAGTGCTAGTACCTGTTCAGTAGGGCATTGGAGTTCGCCATGCGCCAGTGCATTGCCGCATTTCTCTCAACCTTTCTCCCGGTGAGGTCCATCCTTCTGCTCTCTTTGTCGGGAGGCGGCCCTGAGGTTGCCGGTACATTGGCCCTTTTCCTGGCCGTGGACGCAATGATGGAGTCAGCTGTGACTGATCCTTTGATATATGGCGGGTCCTGTGAGGAGTGCTTGTATTTCTTCTCTGTTCTGGGAGTGATGGATCTGCAAGTTCCTGGGTCCTTGAATGCCTCCTTCCCTTGGTTCATTACGCTTTGGAGCATGGGGAGGAACTGGCTCCTAGTCTGGATTGGGAGCAGTGTTTCGAGTAGAAAATCTGCTTTCAGCTTCTCCTCGTCCAATTTCACGCCAAAAGCTGCTGCAGCGCTCTTGACGACCATGTTGTATGCCCCAATGTCGTCTGGCGGCGAAGGCCTCGAAGGATAGGTCTCCACGGGCTCTTCTGGATTTTCGGCGTCGATGTCCTGCCACTCCAGCTCATGTGTCGTCGACGGCGCCGAGCCGTAGATCGACTGCTGCTCCTCTTCCTCATCTTCTCCCTCATAGTAGGGGTCTTCTTCCTCTTCTTCAGGATCTCTCGACTGCTCTTCGGCGTCGAGCTCTTCCTGTTCTTCGATCTCGACGACATCCATCGACGGTTTCGTTGGGATTTTGAATTTTTTCATCGAACTCCTTCTTCCTCTGAAGGATGCTCTCCATCTCCGTCTCAAGCCTTCTCTTTTTCTTCTCCATTTCGAAGGCATGCTCGGCGTCGAGCGCTGGTCTTTTCGACGGAGCTTGCGTCGACGCGGCCTTGTCCTTTGTCGCCGAACGCCCCACCTCGTGGGCCTGCTTCGACGAACTCTGTTTCTCGGCGGCCTTCGGCACCTGGGAGTCCTTCTCGAAGGATCCGCTGGGCCTTTCGTCCTTGGATCCACTCGCAGTCGTCGAAATTTTCGGCGCCGGTGTTCCTTTCGAGGACTTTGACTCTGTTTTTCGAGAGTCACTCTCAGATTTTCGGGGCCCTTTCGGGGTTTTCGTACTCGACGCGTCTCCTACCTTGTCAGGCGTTTTCTTATCGGTCTCCGCGACCGTGAAGACATCAGGTCCCTCGTCGATGTTGTTTTCATCATCGGTGGATCGGCCCAGTTCGTACAGCGACGGGGCCTTACCCTTGCCTTTCATGTTGAAGTTGGCTCTCCTCTGCCTTTCTCTCACCCGGAGTGTCTTCGGCGTGAATGCGGAACAGGCGTTGCAGTCCTTGCTCTCGTGGTCGATCGGCAGGCAAAGGTTGCAGACCGGATGTTGGTCCTTCTGCGCGTATTTGTGGTGGCAGTTATGGCAGAATTTAAAGGGTGTCTTGTCCATTGCGCTCAGAGTCTTCTCTGAGCTGTATGCTCTTCCTCTCTGTAGTCTTCTATAAATTCTCCTTCGATGAAACTCGTGTATTTTTCTTCTTCCTTCGTTAAAACTCTGGAGCTTCTCGATGACGATCCAGACCCAACGGCGGAAAAAAGAATCTGAAGATGGCGCACCAAGGTGGGACTTCCGCAGGAAGCACGACGACGTCACGAGAGGTACACCAAATGGTGGGACGTTGACGCCCACCTGGGCTACAAAAAAAACGCGAATCCAGACCCAACCACCAGATCGCGGAATAATGCACAGCATAGTGAATCCAGAAAGATTCACGCTGCAAAAACGTAGTTATTAATGTACTTTCTGATAAACTCATACCTAATCAAACAAGCATAGCTAATTGGTCTCGCCTTTGGGACCTTATAAGAGATTATAAAGTAAATGTCCTTACCTGTACTTAAAGGTTAAGATATTTAATATAGCGGCCTTAATGTAAATTTTTGACCTTACTAAATAATGAAGTAATTCCATTCCAAAATGTGCTGCATTATGCTGCATAAGGCCTGTTCACACGTAGTGGGTAATTGGAAGTTTGTTGTTAGTAGTGGTCTAGTTTTTTTATTTTTTTTATATAAAACTGTGCCAAAAGATACTTCAATTATCTATTTGTTGCTAAGTGGCGATGGGGGGGGGGAATTGGACAATAACCAAAGCAACTTTAGGACTATAGAAGGGATATCCAGGGGAATCAGTGGAGAGTGGGCTCTCTACTCGTCACGATTTAAAAATCACAATAGTAAATTATCTGAAAGGATCATAAAAGTTCACTCTCAATAACTAATACAGTAACTACAGAATAAATCTGTCAGATTAGTATCCAAGAAAATAACAAGTAAATGATAGCTAGACAAAAACTAATAAAAACAGATATCACATGGACTGGCCTTGTCGTCTTGGATAAGCTAAAATACACACACTTTAAAGTGCTAAAATTCATATGACATAATTTACAAAATTACTCTAATAATTGTATCATCTGAAATTAAAGTACGGTTTTCTCACATTAATTCAGCCTCTTGTTTGATTCCCTACCAGTACCATCAGGTATTTGGACTCTGGTAATCGATTCTAGAACACAGCAAATGGCGACCCTCTAAACAGGGTCACCCCTGACTCATTAGGTCCCTGATGCCACTTTTTGTTTTGTGCTCCCAATTAAAATGCTTTTACTACCCAAGACACGAAGGAGTCGAATACAATCTAATAAGAATGTGCCCAACCTCTGAATAAAGTAAAAAACTAGTGATCTCAAAAAATTATCTTGCAGCGCCTTTCTAAACAAATCCAAGAAGTGATACATAACAAGGACAGGGTAAAATGCACTTCTTTCTCTTCCAAAATTGCTGTCTGTAGAGCCTTTGAGGTTAAGGATTACCTGATGCGGGAGGAGGAGCCTAGCACGCATCCAAGATGGTCGCGTGAGCACAGGGCTCCCCGGACCCTCGCTGCTCCTCGGAATTTATCCTGATGTTATCCTGACTTGGCTGACGGAATCTGGAAGGCGAATTCTGGCTGAACGTTGACCTTCTTTCAGAAACCGAATCAGACATGGGAATCCTGATCTACGGTGGTTGGAACTTTCGAGGCCCAATCGATGGCTGTGCCCGGTGCGAGGGTGACCTGTGGAGCCGGGGTGTAATTGAACAACAGCGGCAGCGGATCTGTGCCAGTGGCCGCTCCATTACTTTCGGTTTCACTTTTGGATCCCTGAGGGGCTGGAGATCGTAACTGATTGGAGCGGCTGGGTGTTTATCTCTGCTGGATGCCCTTGTCTCCGCTTGCCGCCAGTGTGCCCGTTGACTTTGGCTTCCTCGCCCGGCCGCATCCCGGTATCTGGTGCGGCTTCTGACTGAGTGGCCGGTGCCCCCTTGACGCTGGGCCGGTGGTCCCCGTTGGTGAGCGTGGTTCTCATGGGTGGCCCCGAGGGGCGTAAGACTAAGACATCCCTCCGCGGGGGTCCGGTCCAGACGAACAACATGGACCGCTATACTCAAGGTCGAGGGTCTCCTGGAGCGGCTGGAGCCCCCTCGGACGAAGCTGGTGGTGGCCCGTCCACGCCCTCGGATCCGTCCCTGCAGGACATTATGGGCGCCATTAACGGTATCAAGGAGACTATTGCTACGCAATACGAGGCCTTGGCCCGTAAAATCGACACGGTGGCTATTGATGTCGCACTGATTCGGGCGGATCTCTCCAAGACCAACGAGAGGGTTCAATCGCTTGACGTGCGGACGTGTCGGATGTGATGTGTCGGACCAGCGGGCCACTCTCGGCGACCTCAAGTCGGCCAACGATCTGATGGCCCGGCGGCTGGAGGACTTTGAGGGACAGGCCCGCCGCAATAACATCCGCGTCATAGGCGTCCCGGAGACCTCCGACAACCACCCGGTGGATCTCTTGGTGGAGGAGCTCATCCTCAAGCATCTTGCCCCCGCCGGCCTGAGTAAGTTCTTTGCCGTGGAGCGGGCCCATCGAGTTCCGGGCGGCCGGCCGCGGCCGGGGGCCCCCCCGAGGCCCATTGTTGCCAAACTTTTCTACTACAGAGACCGAGATGTGATTTTGCAGGCCTCGCGGGCCCATGGCCCGGTTCGCCATGAGAATGCGTCTATTAACTTTTTCCCGGACTTCACCCAACTTGTCCAGAAACAAAGGATGGGCTTCCAGGGGGTAAAGCGTCGCCTCCGCGACCTGGGTCTCAAGTACTACATGCTTTTTCCTGCTAGGCTCCGAGTGGAGCACGAAGACCGGACAACCTTTTTTGACTCTCCCGCAACTGTGAGTGACTGGCTTGACTCGCTGCCGGGCCGCGGGGACCGGCCTGGGCCCTCTGCTGGTACCGAGGGTGGCGGGTCTCCCTCGGAGTGACTTTGGTCCTTGACTTTGCCATTTTGTACTGTTCGGCTGGGTTCAACTTCTCTTTTGCATTTTGTTTCATTCTGATCTATGTGGGGGGCGGTTGGGGACGGGTCCCTCTCCTCCTCCGGGGTCTTTCCGTAGAATGGGGTTTATGGGGCGACAGGCACACTGCAAGTTGGGGTGGTTTTTCGGGTCGCAGGGGTGCAGGGTGGGGGGAGTTGGCAGTTGGGGGGGTTGGGGGGTTTTGATTTGTGTGTTTTGTTTTTAATGCGAGGTCTTTGTTCTGTTCCAGTCTTGGGCGTTGCGCTATCTGCTGGGGGACCCTTGATTGATTGGAGGGGATGGGGGGGGACGGGTTGAGGTTGATGTCATGGAACGTCAATGGATTGGGGGACCGTATCAAACGGGGTGTTGTGCTGCAGTACTTGCGACGTAGGTCTCCTGATGTGGTGTTTTTACAGGAGACGCATCTGGTGGGTAACGTTTGTCAGGCCATGAACAGGGGGGGGTACCGACTCGTTGCCCATTCTGGTTTCACCACTGGCTCTAGAGGGGTTGGCATTCTCCTGCACTCTTCACTTCCGCTGGAGATCACCAGGGTAGTCCCGGACGATAGAGGGCGCTATGTGGCTTTGACTGGGCGGTGGGAGGGGCAGTCCCTTTCCTTGGTCTCTGTCTATGTTCCCCCGGGCCTCCAGAACTCCACCTTTTCAGACTTGGGTCGAATGCTGCTCGAGCTTCCGGACTGTCTTCTGCTCATGAGTGGGGATTTCAATTCGGTGGTCTCGGGCGACCGGGATCGCCACCCGCCTAGGGCCCTCCCTGCTGCACAGGCGTGGCTTGGCGGATTCTTGGAGACCTTCGGTCTGGTCGACTGCTGGAGGTTAATGCATCCTACACAGTGTCAGTACACTTTTCACTCTGGGGCGCATGGGAGTCTCTCCAGATTGGATTACTTTCTTATGCCCGCGGCCCAGACTGCCCGGATTCGAGAGGTTAAGCACCTGGCCCGGGGTATTTCTGATCATTCCCCACTGTGGTTGCTTTTTGACACTGGGACGCGGTCTGCTGGGTGGATCGCTCCTATTAACCCTTGGTACCTGCGGAACCCCACGATCCGCTATAGTCTGGTCAAGTCGATTGACCAATACTTCCTTGAGAATGATGGGTCGGTGATGTCCGCAGTGTCCCTGTGGGAAGCTTTTAAGGCAGTACTCCGTGGGCAGGCCCTATCCCAGATTGTGGCGGCTAAGAAGGTTAAGATGGAGGCGGTGGTGGAGCTGGAGACCGACATCTTGGGGTTGGAGGCGGCCTTGGAGACGGGTGTCACTCCGGATGGGCTACATGCCCTCAGCCTGAAGCAGTTCGAGTATAAGTCCCTTGTCACTGACGCTGCCCGGACCATGTATAGGGAGCAGCAGGGTAGGTTGTATGATGCTGGAGACAAGGCTGGTAAATTGATTGCTTGGCTGGATAGGAAGGAGAGAGTGAATCGTGTGGTCCCAGAGCTCCGGGTTGCGGATGGAGTGTGTGTGACTGAGCCTGGTGAGATTGTGGAGTGCTTTGCTGACCACCTCCGGGCGGTGTATTCCCCGGTGTCTGACAGAGATGAAGACGACGCTCGTCTTCTACTACGGGATATTGTCCTGCCCGGCTTATCCGTCGAGGACCGTGAGCGGTTGGATGCCCCCTTGGCCGTTGATGAGATCGCTCCCTTCGCTCGGGCAAAGCCATGGGCCCCAATGGCCTGCCGATCGAGCTATACAAACTACGCCCGGATAAAATCGCGCCCTTCCTCCGTCGTATGTTTCAGGAGTCGAACGAGAGGGGTTCCCTTCCCGCCGACCAGCGTCTGGCGACTATAGTCGTGATTCCTAAGGAGGGAAAACCACGTGACCGCTGTGCTTCATATAGGCCTATCTCCCTCTTAAACGCAGAACCCAAAATCCTGGCTAAAGTCCTCGCCAACCGCTTGCTGAGCGTTATCTGTGATCTGATTCATCCGGATCAATGCGGCTTCATCCCCCACCGTAATACCGCTCTTAATCTGCGGCGTCTGCACGGAGTCCTAGCTAGGGCGAAATACTTTTCTGAACCAGCCGTATTGGTTTCCTTGGACGCCACCATGGCCTTTGATACCATCGAGTGGCCATTCCTCTGGGCGGTCTTGGAGAAGTTTGGCTTCGGGGAGGGATTTCTTAGCTGGGTGAAGCTTCTTTATGCCGGACCAATGGCTCAGGTGGTTGTCAATGGGCGGGCTTCCCGGCCTTTTGCTCTCGGGAGGGGCACTAGGCAGGGGTGCCCGTTGTCCCCTCTGCTTTTTGCTCTTGCCTTGGAACCGCTCGCCGCCTGGCTCCGCTGGGAGCCCTCTATCAGAGGGATCCGGTGGGCCCCGGGCTTCGAGGATCGGGTCTCGCTGTACGCGGATGATATTCTTCTGTACCTCACCTCGCCGCGACAGTCGCTTAATGTTCTCTTTGATGTCCTCACCTCCTTTGGGAAAAACTCGGGTTTGATAATTAACTGGTCCAAATCTTGCGTGTACCCTATCTCTGGTGGCCCTCCCATTTTGCCGCCTCTACTTCCCATCCAAACGTCCTCATCCGGCTTTAAGTACCTGGGGGTATATGTTTCGTTGGACCCGGCGGTCCGCTATGAGCAGAACCTCCTGTCTCCACTCCGACGTTTGAGGGTGGATACGGCTCGTTGGTGTAGGTTGCCCCTGTCTCCGCTTGGTCGCGCGGCCCTGTTTAAAATGATGTCCCTTCCCAGATTTCTTTACGCACTTCAGAACTCCTTTGATGTTATTCCGGTGGCCTACTTTCGGGAGGTGGAGAGTCTGCAGAGGAGACTGGTCTGGGACGGGCGGGCGCGTATCGCTCTGGCAAAGCTTACTCTCCCCTGGTACGACGGGGGCATCGCGCTTCCTGACATTAGACGGTACTATTGGGCCTCCCAACTGTCGGCAATTAACCATGCCACGTATGCTCCTGGTCTGAACCCGGCGTATGAGATGGATAAATTCCTGCTTCCCGGCGGTAATTATAACAGAGCGCTTTACTCCCGATCTGCTGGCAGGACCCTCACGGGCCCTACCAAGATTGCGGTACGGGTGTGGAAGGCGGCGAATGTAGCGATGGGCTGGAGTGAGCGTTTAACGTGTGCTACTCCCTTGTTTGCCTCAGACCGCCTGGGGAGCCTTTGGACGACGAAAGGCTTTGAGCACTGGGACACGATCGGCATTAGCAGAGTGGGGACTCTGTGGGTTAAAGGCGCGGTCAAGACCTTCGCGGCGCTCCGAAGCGAGTATGAGCTTAGTGAGAGGGAGTTTTTTCGCTACGCCCAGGTTCGGCATGCCCTGCTCTCGGTTTTTGGGGAAGGGTCCACGGTCCCTGTCTCTTCGCCCCTCGAGGACCGCATACTCGACGGTCACGTTCCCGATAGTACTATCTCTTTGATCTATAAAAAATTGATAAATAATCGGGCTGACCTCTTGGTGCGTCTCCGGGAGGCATGGACGGGGGATGGGGTTGAGTTGGACGACGAGGACTGGCAGTCCGCGCTGTCATCTCCTAAGGAGGTTGCCATCCCGGCCCGTCTCCGTTTGGTCCAGCTTAAGATCCTCCATCGCGTTTACGTGACGGGTCCCCGATTGGTCTCGATGGGGTTTTCTGAGGACGGGCTCTGCAGGCGTGGCTGTGGGCACAATGCCACCTTTCTCCACATCCTGTGGGAGTGCCGCGAGGTGGTGGAATACTGGCGTCAGGTGCATGAGGTTATGAGGAGAGTCACCGGGGTCACGCTGTTGCCGGAGGTGCGTCGTTGTGTTCTGAATGTGTGGGAGCCCAATGACTATAACGCGGCCCAGACTCGGTGGGCGGCCCTGGGGAACATGATAGCAAAGAGGGACATAGCGCAGCTTTGGGGTTCGCAGCGGCCCCCCACCGTGTCTGTCTGGAAGGAGAACATGGACTGGTGCATGTTCAGGGAAAAGACTGTGTATGTGGCTCGTGGTAAACCCGGGGCCTGGAACAGAATTTGGGGGCAGTGGAATGTGTATCGTGGAAGTATTTGTGCTCCCCCCCTGGTGGAAACGTCTGATGTAGCCTTGTCCCCCTGATCCTTGATGGTTCCTTACTTATCTAGCACATCTGAGTATAGATTTGGTATTCCCGTCTCTCCCCCCCCCCCTACCTCTTTGTTTCCCTTCTTCTGGACTGCCATCGGGTGGTCGGATATGGAAGTGCCCCTGCTGTGGCCCGACGCCCATCTTATGTTTTCTTGCCTCGCTTTTGTTTTAAGTTATTATTTATGTTAAAAGGGTGTATCCTGATTTCCTTTATGTGCAGTCTCCTCTTCTGTAGGGTGCGGAGCCCCGGTGGGCCAGTCATTGTGATTGCACTGTTTGATCTTTTACTTACTATCGGCCGGCCCTGGTGGTTGTAGGCCCGTGCTTGTAACCTTCTTTCTGCACAATAAAAGAATTTTCAAAAAAAAAAAAAAAAAGGATTACCTGATGCGACCAAAGTTGTATCATCTGCTGCAAGTGCTGTGATGCCATGCTGAGAGATGGGGGGGGGGGGGGTGATGCCATGCTGAGAGATGGGGGGGGGGGGATGGGGGAAATCAAGTGATGCTACTTCTGCATGTGGCATGATGGTGAATTGAAGTTATGGTCAGGTGGATGAGAAGAATGGCGGCCTTAGTTACAATACCTGGAAGCAGTAGCGGCTGGTGTTGTGGAAGAGTGGACTGTAGAGGCGGGATGGGATGGGAAGGGGGGGGGGGGGGGGGGGGGGGGGGGAATGGGCCGCTGGAGCACAAAATTAAAAACTAAATATTTGGCTGCATCTTCTACTTCTCTCCTCCGCGGCACAGGCTCCCAGACTCCACTGCGGCCAATCCTGACGCTGCTCTCATGTCATGAGACCAGCGTCAGGATTGGCCTGAGCGCTTTAAATTTGTGCTCCAATGGAGACTTGTAGCCTGTACCTGCTGTCTTCAACCTGGCAACACAGCTGTACTGGAGAGTTTCAGTGCGCATGACAGTTTGGCAGACCTGAGACGGCCATCCAAACCATCATGCAGTGCACTACCACTCCTCTGCCTATTAACCCTCATGGCGCGCCCCCAAAGATACATCAGGAAAGGAAAAATAACATAATAATAAAACTTGTTTATCGTCCCCCCCCCCCCCCCCCCACCCCCTCCCCCTCTTGACGTTTTAAGGCAGCTGGCAGGGCAGAAGGGGAAAACGCTCCTTTACCATAGCTGAGGACCCGCCGCTGCCTGGAAGAGTAGGTGGGGCTTACACCCACACTATATGTATTGAAGTTTGTATATATGTATATACCTTTTTAGGTCGAGGGCAGAACCGGAAGTCCGGAGATCTTATGTTTCTTAGAGTGGCTATTTAGCCCGCCTCTCTTTTTGCCTCTCCTCCATTGGCTGGCTTCCTAAACGGAGGCCAGCCATTGGAGGAGAGTGCTGTCCCTCCAAATAGGCTCTGTCTTTTTCAGATTCGGGGGCGTGTTCCGTGCTCTTCTTTCCAGTTTTTAGCCACGCCCTTTTTTAGGCGTGTTTTTCTCTCCTCCAGCCAATGGCAAGAGGAGAGAAAAAGAAACACGCCCCCGAATCTGAAACCGCCGCTGCGTTTCTCCGAGGCATTTCTGCTTCGCCTCGGAGAAAGGCGGCGGTGTTCATGGCGTCCTCTCTCGGGAGGCGCTCCAGCACTACATCCCGGTGATCGAGGAGGAGGTGCGTGGCTCCCTGGCGCAGTGGCTGTCCGGCGGGGCCTGCGTGCTTGTCTACCCCGAGGTGAAGCGCCTCATGTTCCGCATCGCCATGAGGATCCTGCTGGGCTTCGAGCCGCACCAGACCGAGACCGAGCAGCAGCTGGTGCACGCCTTCGAGGAGATGATCCGCAACCTCTTCTCGCTGCCCATCGACGTGCCCTTCAGCGGCCTCTACCGGGTAAGGAGGACTCCTGGCAGTGCGGACTGGCGGTGTGAAACGGGTGCACCAGAGTGGGCTGGCCGGTGGTGTTGGGTCGAAGTCAATCACACGTTAAAAGTTCATTTCGGGCGGCTCTTGCCCAACTCATGAGTGACCTTTCCCCAGCCCTAACTGTACTTTGAGTTTACACCTTATCGTAAAATATTTTCCTAGACAGCCCGTCTTTTCTAATGGGCACTACCTAAATTGGAGAGGCACTTGTGTGGCATTCAAAGTCAGGGCCCTAGTGTATATATAAGGCGCTCACTGTGACCTGCTTGTAGCTCGTGTACGTAGGGGGTGGTCCCGGCTGCCTTGGCGCCGCAGCAGGCTCTTTATCGACTGAGCTATCCCACTGCTGGAAGTGGTGGAATGGGACCTGCGCCTCAAGAGTGAAGCGCGGGTAGCCTCGGGCTTCCCTCACAGTACACTCCTGAGCCGGCCATGGGTGGTGCGTGGGGATGGTTGAGAACTCGCTGTGTTATTAAAATCCCATATATATTTAAGTAAAACTGTCTTCTCTTCAGGGTCTAAAGGCTCGGAATGTGATCCATGCCAAAATCGAAGAGAACATAAAGGCGAAGATGGCCAAAAACTCTAACTGCCAGTACAAGGACGCCCTGCAGCTGCTGATCAAGCACACGCAGAGGCACGGCGAGCAGCTGAACATGCAGGTAAGGTGCCGAGAGGCGAGGGCGTGCGCACAGGGCGCTCTGCAGCAGGACGCACCGGGGTGACCAGTGCATGCATTATTCGGGAGCAAAGTCAATGTAGCCGCATCCAGGCGTAGCTACTGGGAAGCAGCATTTGCCGTTATTTACATATGTTCACTTTATTGCTAAGTGCGCGTAGTTGTCCCTGGGCGCCTGCATGGTTTTCCTGCTGTCATTGCTTCTCTAATCCCCCGGTACACAGCACGACCCTCTGTAGTGGGAACATGTCGCTAAAGTCAGACACCTTCTGAGTGTGCTTCGGTTCAGTGGCCCTTGGGCGCTTACCAATTCCCTTCTGGTTTCCACAAATAGGAACTGAAGGAATCCGCCACTGAGCTCCTATTTGGAGGCCACGATACCACGGCTAGCGCCGCCACCTCCCTCATGACCTTCCTGGCGCTTCATTCGGAGGTTCTACACAAAGTTTGCAAGGAACTGCAGATCAAGGTATGCAGGGACATTTTGTGTTACGAGGCTACGTCAAAATATTGTGTTTGTTCACTCTTATGGTGCGGGTGGGGTAGGGGCACACATTTATGCCTCGCTGCAGTCGGTGTTAAGCACACTTTTACAGAAACCATACAGAATAATGCATCGGCGCCTGCGAAATAAATATGTCTCAAGCAGACCCTTACTAGCTTTGTATACCATAGGCCTTGTTTTCGCCAAGCCACCACTCGCAGCACGTATAGCCTGTTTGACGGGCCAACATAGTCACCCCTCGCTGTTTTTTCGCAGGATTTACTGTGCAGTGGCGGCCAGGAGAGCAGACCCCTCACATTGGAGGCCCTGGAGCAACTCAAGTACACGGGCTGCGTCATCAAGGAAACCCTGCGGCTCAGACCCCATGTCCCAGGGATGTTCAGGGTGGCCCTCAAGACGTTCGAGCTGAATGTAAGTTGCGTTTTTCCATATTTGCACTCGCTGTCATGGCAGGCTCCTAGCAGGGGTGTTCAAAAGCAATAGTGCAACCCCAGCACAGAATAAACGCGTTTTAGTACAAGCACGTGAATGGGCGTCTTTGTAGCAGCTGCAAGGTTCTTTTTAGTACTTGCCTTCCAGTTGTATGTGTGTAAGGTTAACCCAGCACGTGGGATGAGTCACAAAGCCTCCACATGTGCGCATCAGCGTGCGCCGTCCAAAACATGCACAATGGCCCGTGCACTTCCAATTCTTGGGGCTTATGCACAAGCCCCTTCTGCCGCCAGTACATCACTGTTTCCCACTTTAAAAGTGACGCGCAAGGGGCTTGTAAATAATCCCACTTGTATTTTAAAAATACAAGCTGTAGTGGACACTCTTAAAAATGCCTGCAGGGGCAAGCTACACTTTCTGTAGCACCCACGTTGAGAATACCGCTATGGGCACAGTGCTGCATGCCATGACGTTCTTTTACCAACCTGATGTCTGCTGGGAGTTGTAGTCCTGGTTCACTTCAGTCGATGCAGTCTAATGTACACACCTGAACATAATGATTTGGAAAGGCTCCCCAGGACTGGTATCACATATGCAAAAAAAAAAGCTAATGCCAATAGAAATGACAATGCCATTTATTTAGGGATACAAAAATAATAAAAAAATAATTAGCAATACCAATAGCTCTACCTATAATATTGCCGAGACCATTGCATTGTAAATGCTTGTTGTATTTCTAAGGCGCGAACCTAGCCGACAAGCAGTGAAGCAGTGTAAAGATGGAAAATCCCAGTAAGACTGCATTAAGGGCGAGGGAGGAGGCTGAACTAGTGGAAGGTGTGAGAAGTTAGCCTATCAGCAGTGGTTAAATGGGCTTGTACTGTCTGGTACTGAGTACCAGCACTTTTTCATTTTGAGCAGGAGAGTACCTGTACTTCTCTAGAGTGACGCAATACGTTTTATTGGTGAGTACCGGCACTTCTCCGAAACAAGCAGGTACTCTGGTACAGTGTTCCTGCACTTCTATTTTCCCATTTCAAACACGGCCTATCAGAGGTAGCTTTCAATTTCTTTGTGAATTTTAAGAGGGTTGGTGCTGCTCTGATTTCAGAGTGGGTGCTGTTCAAGATCCTTGGGACACACGCTGAGGTGGCTTGTTTCTGAGAAGTGTATTGTTTCTGAGATTGAACCGCCTCAATAGTGAGGTAAAACCGCTGTGAGAAGTTGGCCTGATGTATGATGTCACTAGTTCTAGTGTACACCTTATATCAGTCCAAACAACCCTTATGGTGATTGGTTGTAAAGTCAACCTTATAGACCAGCTATCCTAGTGGTAGCATGGACAAGAGCAGTCTTAGGGTAAACTCTGAATGGCATGTGAAGTCAGCTGTGATACCATATATAATCCCTTGAATACCAAACGAAAGAACACCACAACAGATATATATATATATAAAATAAAGTGTATTTATACTAGTCAAACCCTCAGCACTCTTTATGAGATTCGAGGTAAGTACAACACAGTCTTATTTAAGCATAAATTAAGTCACACAGGTAAGTAATACAGTTAGGCCCTAGGGGCCACGCAAACCATATACTAAAGAAGTGGTATAAGGACCACTGTCACGGAAATAGAATAGGCCTAGGCCTAGGGAATCGCTGGGGCTACACTACACTACCAACAGTTAGGAAGTGGGAGGCCCACGGGATTCAGGTGCAGAGTAGAAACACTCACGCGTAATGCGTATAGTCGATAGAAATAGTACAGTTTTGAATTAAACAGTTTAAGGACACTTCTGAAGTAGCTAGAGAGTCGAGACTCGGAAACTAGACCCTAGGATAGTCACTACCCCAGTTCTGTAGTAGGGGTATCTCTGTTATAGTCATAATCTAGTGAATAGTCCCGCCCATGTGCGTGGACCCCGGAGCAATAAAAAATAATCTCTAAAAGGTGACAAATCATGCAGACCTGCATACACCTTTAAGAGAGAATTTAATTTAAAGACAGATAATGCAGCCTATACCCACAGGCTACACTGTCCAGTACTTCAACTAGAATTCCACCAACATCCACAAACAGCACTGCCTGTCTAGTTTTTCTCCACATAGGAAAAAACCCTGCCTCTACCAGCAAAAGCCTCTGGAATGATAGAGAGGAAGGAGTGGACAGACAAGCCCCATAGGCTGCCATTATGTGGCTTGGAACAGGATACTGTGCCTTTAAGAAAACTTTCCAGTTTTCCAGAACTTTCCCCAGTATGCCAGAATACCCAGCAGGTCCCATTTACTTTCAGTTCTTTTTGAAGGCGTAGCACGCCAGACCTGTAGCATTCTACATATGAATAAGTATCTCTCCACCGGGGAGGAGGGCGGGCGCTTATGACTATAACAGAGATACCCCTACTACAGAACTGGAGTTACAGAAAAGAAACTACTCCTTCTGTAGTAGGGGATCTCTGTGTATAGTCATAATCTAGTGAATAGAATGGCAAGCCCATCCCCACACAACAAAAGCGGTGGAGAGCACACAAGACACTACCACTACTGTGCGAACAAATTTCGCAGCGAAGCCTGCCCAACCTGAGCATCTGCCCTGGCATTCGAGTCCAGACAGTAATGCGCAGCAAAGGTATGGACCGACTTCCAAGTGGCCGCCTTACAGATTTCCGCAATCGGAACATTACGCAGCAAAGCCGTCGTGGCGGCTTTGCCCCTGGTGGAATGAGCCTTAGGTTTACCCCCTAAGGTCTTATTAGCCTTTTGATAACACAATTGTATGCAGGACACAATCCACCGAGAAATGGACTGTTTAGAGGTCGCAAGACCAGTCCTGACTGAGCCATAATTAACAAACAATTGGTCAGACCTACGAATATCCTTGGTCTTATCCAGATAAAATTTCAACACCCTCCGAACATCCAGGGAATGGAGAGACCTTTCCGCTGGCGAAGAGGGATTCTGAAAGAACGTAGGTAAATTTATGCTCCGGTTGACATGAAAATCAGAGATAACCTTAGGAAGAAATTTAGGGTGAGTACGCATCACAACCTTAGCAGCATGAAATACAGTTTAAGGTTCTTGACAACATAATGCCTGAAGTTCACTCACCCTGCGGGCCGATGTAATGGCCACTAGGAACGCCGCCTTCCAGGATAGGTGCTGCAATGAAGCCTTGTGAATGGGTTCAAAAGGCTCCTTCATCAGTCTGGACAGCACCACATTCAAGTCCCACGAAGGCGAGGGAAGTCTGACGGGAGGAAACACTTTCTTCAAGCCTTCCAAAAAATCCTTGACCACAGGGATCTGAAAGAAGGAAGTCTGTGAAGGGCATTTCCTGTAAGCAGTCAAAGCAGCCAGATGAACCTTAATGGAATGGAAATTAAGGCCAGACTGCGCCAGATGTAAAAGGTATGGAAGGATGACATCTTCCTTACATGTTGTCGGATCAAAGTTCTTGGACTTACACCAGATACAGAACCTCTTCCACTTGTAAGCATAGGATGTTCTAGTGGAAGGTCGCTTAGACTCCTTCAGAATGTCCATACAATCGTCTGGTAGATTCAGATGGCCATATTGCACTATTTCAGGAGCCATGCCGCCAAACTCAAAGACGAGAGGTTGGGGTGCACCATCCGCCCCCCGAACTTCGTGAGAAGGTCCGGCCTGCACGGCAACCGCATGTGAGGAAGGAGAGACCGGTGAAGAAGGTCCGTGAACCACCACTGCCTGGGCCACTCCGGGGCGATCAGGATCATCCGCGCCCTGGACTGGGACAACTTGATGAGCACCGCCGGAATCAGGGGAATGGGTGGAAAAGCGTACAGAAAGCTGTTCGACCAATCGATCCATAGCGCATTCCCCAGTGTCCCCCGCTGGTAGTACCTGGATGCGAAGTCTCGGCATTTGCGGTTTTCGGCGGTGGCGAACAGATCTACGTCTGGAGTCCCCCACCTTGCGAAGACTTCTCCTAGTACTTTGTCGTTTATGACCCATTCGTGGTTTTCCTGAATCAGCCTGCTCAAGGCGTCCGCCTGAGCATTCTGCACTCCTGGCAGATGCGTGGCCGTAATCGTCAGTCCTCTGGCCAGCAGCCAGATCGCCTGCGCCTCCTGCGACAGAGTGCGCGATCTCGACCCCCCCTGCTTGTTGAGATAATACATCGTGGTTGTATTGTCCGTCTGTATCAGCAGCGAGTTGGTCTGGAAGGACGGAAGGAAGGCCTTCAGTGCCAGGAAGACAGATCTGAGTTCCAGGAAATTGATGTGGCACGTCGATTCCAAAGCAGACCACTTTCCCTGAATCTGCAAGTCCCCGGAATGCGCTCCCCAGCCCTGGAGAGACGCATCCGTCACGACACTCGTCGTGAGAATGTCCTTGTGGAAGGGAACCCCCTTGAGGAGGTTTTCCGCCGAACACCACCACTTCAGAGACTGAAGGGCATGCAGCGACAGACGTATCTTGTCGTCCCAAGAGCCTGTCCTCTGATCCCACTGATCCTCCAAACACTCCTGCAGTGGTCTCATGTGTAGCCGAGCGTGAGGCGTGAGGAAGATACAGGAGGCCATCGATCCCAGTAGAGACGACACCTTCCTCACTGTCGTCGATGGAGCAGTCCTGAGGTCCTGAGCCTTCCGAAGGAGTGATAACCGTCTCTCCTCCGAAGGAGACACGCTTGCTGACCGCGTATCGATGGAGGCCCCCAGGTACTGTATGCACTGGACCGGAGTCGTGACCGACTTGGACATGTTGACGTGTAACCCCAGCTTGTGCAAGAGCTCGCACGTCCATCGGAAGTGTTCTTGCGCTTCCGCGAAGGATGATGCCTTGATCAGCCAATCGTCCAGATACGGGTAGACAAACACCTTGTTCCTCCGCAGGTGTGCCGCCACCACCGCCATGCACTTCGAGAAGGTCCTGGGCGCAGACTTTAGCCCGAATGGCAGTACTGTGTATTGATAGTGATTGGCGCCGACTTGGAATCGCAGGAACTTCCTGTGCTTCCGTGTGATGGGCACATGGAAGTACGCATCCTGTAGATCTATGGCACAGAGCCAGTCTTCCCGTTGCAGCTGAGGGTAAATCTGATGCAATGATAGCATGCGAAACTTCTCTCTGCGAATCCATTTGTTTGCCTGTCGCAAATCCAGAATGGGCCTGAACTCGTTCTTGTCCTTCTTGCGAACGAGGAAGAACCGAGAGTACAGACCTCTTCCCCTTTGAGACAGAGGTACCTCTTCTACCGCCTTTTTTCTCAACAAGATGTCTGCCTCCGCCTGGAGCTCTCTCAGCTGGAAGCGAGAGCTGACCGGCGGAATCGCTGGAGGCGGGCTGATAAACCGAAGACTGTATCCATTGCAAACAATATTCAGCACCCACTTGTCCCGAGTAATTTTTCTCCACTCTGCCGGAAAAAATTGAATGCTTCCCCCCACTGGAGTGGGTAACGGTTGAGGGGGAAGTAACCGCTCAGGGCCGAGACCCGGCCGGGCCCTTGGTTGTGGTAGTAGCCTGCTGGCCTCCTCTACCCCTCTGGCGCTTCTGGAAGGGCTTGCGGAACTGCTGCTGTTGTGGCTGCTGCTGTCCCGAGCCCTGCCCACGCCCTCTGCCCGATGACCCGAACCTCCTTTGGAACGGGCGCTTCTTTTTCTCGGCCTTCTCCAACCCGACGGCCGTCAGGGTTTCCGCCTCAGCCTTCATGCGGGCCATCTCATCGTCCGCATGCTTCCCGAACAGGGTTTCCCCCGAGAAGGGCAGGTTGGCCACTCTTTGCTGCGCCTCCGGCTTGAGGGACGTCAGGCGCAACCACGAATGGCGCCGCTGGTGGACGCCATGACAGTAGGCGTGGGCGGCCAATAAAGATACGTCCGCCGCTGCGCTGATCGTTTGGTTCGACGCCAGCATGCCTTCGCGCACCGTCTCCAAGAATTCCTCCTTCTTGTCCCGTGGCAGGAGGTCTGCATATTGCTGCAGGGACTCCCACAGGGCCCGGTCGTAACGGCCCAACAAAGCCCCTGCACTCGCCGCCTTCATGGTGGTGGCGGCGGTACCACACACCTTCCTGCCCGCAGAATCCAGCCAGCGGCTTTCCTTGTCGGGTGGAACCGTGGAGGACGGGGCGGTCGCATGTTGTTTTCTTGCCGCCGTCACGATCACCGAATCCGGCTTCGGGTCCACTCTCAAAAATGACGGATCCGACTCTGGGGCCCTGTACTTTTTCATGAGCCTGGAAGGAGCGGCCTTCGTCGTCGCGGGAGTAAGGAACAGCTCCAAGGCGGGTTCCACCAGTCCTGGTACAAGAGGCAGTAGGGGGCGAGACAGGAGTTTTTTATGAAGCGTCTCGAATATCACGGACGTCGTGGGTGTTGGAACCGTCACCGTGATACCCAACTTTGCAGCCCCTCGCAACAGCACCTCTTGGAACGAGACCAAGTCGTCCACCGGAGACACCCTCGTCCCCGGGGAGTCCGACAGCGTCGGGGAAAGGTCTCTGTCCGGTGAGCGCGTGCGCGACCTGGACCTATACCTCCTACGGCGTCGTCTTGAGTCTGACGAGGACCGTCCGCGGCTCCGTGATCTTCTCCTCCTGTGAGAGCGGGAGCGCGACCTCTTCGGCTTCGGCCTGTCCGCCGGTCTCGCTGGTCCAGGCGACCGTGGGCGTCGTGGCTTCGGGGTCCCCTGCGGCGGAGTCGGGTACCGTGGAAGGGAAACCGACCGCGGGGGAACCGGCGACGGTCCCACAGGGGTGCGTGGCAGCGACAGAGGCTGGGGCGGCGGAGGCAGCGTCCGCGGCCGAGGTGGCGGTGGTGGAGGTGGCGGAGGTGTTTGTGGAGGTGGTGGTGGAGGTGGTGGAGGCGGCGGAGGCGGGAGAGGAGGAGGCGAAGGAGGCATCCGAGGCGGCGTATACACCACCGAGTACACCGATCCCGGTGACTCTCTCTTCCTCGACGTCGATCTTCTCCTCGACGTCGATCTTCTCCTCGACGTCGACCTGCGCCTCGACGGCGACCTACGCCTCGACGGCGACCTGCGCCTCGACGGCGACCTGTGCCTCGACGGCGACCTGTGCCTCGACGCCGATCTTCTCCTCGGCGTCGATCTTCTCCTCGGCGTCGATCTGTGCCTCGACGGCGACCTTCGCCTCGACGGCGACCTTCGCCTCGACGGCGACCTCAAGCGTCTCAACGTCGATCTCCTTCTCCTCTTCATCGACGGCGAGCTGCGATCCCTCGACGGCGAATGCCGACGCCGGGTCCCATCTCGACTACGACCGCTGGACGGAGCCGACGACGGCGTCGTCGCCGACGACGCCGATGTAGTCGACGGCGGCCTATTCAGGTCCCTCGACGGCGATCGTCGACGCCGCTTCTCCCCAGAGCCCTGGGGGGACGGCGAACAGACGGTGGTCATCCTCCTCGACGTCGACGCCCTCGACGGGGAGTGGGAGCGCTTACTGGTCTTCCTGCCCCTGGGGAGCCCCCCAGAGGCCTCAGTATGGGCCAAATCAGCCCCTCCAGACCCACCTGGTGCCTTCAGTCTTCGTTCCTCCAGAACTTGAAGCCTGATTTTCATTCTGTCCCTCAGGGTCCTGGCTGAGAACGAGTGGCAGATGGTACAGCTTTCAGGCACGTGGGACTGGGGAAGGCAACCTATGCACACCTCGTGTGGATCAGTTTTAGCCTTCTTTCGACCACATTCCGGGCACTTGTCGAACAAGCCAGGCATGTTGACAGCACCAGCTACTAAACACAAGAAAAAGTGACAAAAATTGCCAAAATCTCAATTAAACCCTTGAAAAGGGGAGAGCTCAATGCTCCAGGGTCCTGCTAGCAGGAGCCGGAAAAAAGAACTGAAAGTAAATGGGACCTGCTGGGCATTCTGGGATACTGGGGAAAGTTCTGGAAAACTGGAAAGTTTTCTTAAAGGCACAGTATCCTGTTCCAAGCCACATAATGGCAGCCTATGGGGCTTGTCTGTCCACTCCTTCCTCTCTATCATTCCAGAGGCTTTTGCTGGTAGAGGCAGGGTTTTTTCCTATGTGGAGAAAAACTAGACAGGCAGTGCGGTTTGTGGATGTTGGTGGAATTCTAGTTGAAGTACTGGACAGTGTAGCCTGTGGGTATAGGCTGCATTATCTGTCTTTAAATTAAATTCTCTCTTAAAGGTGTATGCAGGTCTGCATGATTTGTCACCTTTTAGAGATTATTTTTTATTGCTCCGGGGTCCACGCACATGGGCGGGACTATTCACTAGATTATGACTATAACAGAGATCCCCTACTACAGAACTTGCGTCGGGTTTCGTCGTGGACTTCTATGGATGCCTGAAGGAAAGTTGCTGACAGGCAGTCAGTGAAGAGTGTCCGGTGGATCCCAAGGCCGGGATCAAGAAGGAAGGGTACCTGCAAGCAGAAGGGACAGAGTCAAGGTCACTAGCCAGTGACCACGTGGAACCAGGAGGGAACCAGGCGATGTCGTGAAGATTGCAGGTGAAGGGTGAAGCTTGTCGCTGCAGCCACGGGTACCAGGAGACGTCGAGGACGACCAGGACCAGGAGGCGAGCTGTCCCACGAAGGCTCTTGCTGTGGGCGGCGTCGAAGTCGAACTAGGACTCACCAAGCCCTGGCAAGCGGAACCCACAAAGAACGGAGGACTTGCTTCTGGTGCAGACCAGGAAGGTCTGGGGTGCTTCTCTTTTGCAAAGAAGCGGGAGCCAGTCTGGAGGAGCCAAACCAGCAGTGAAGATTTCAAGGTGTGTCGTCACAAAGGCCGCTAGCCAACAGGCAAGCAACCGGACAGACGCGGCAAGCAGGAAAATGCAGAAGGGCCCCACGCAGGACTCGTGGAGTGTGGGGGGCTGATCTTCGGTGCAGATGGTGCTTGGGGTTGGGGCTTCTCAATCCCCGGTGCACAACTTCGAGGGTACCTCAGAAGCCGCGCTGGAAGATACTCGCCACTTTTCCCAGGTAGCCGGTCCCATGTCTCTCGTCGCCTCCACGGATCTCAGCTCGGCTGTGGATCAGGGTCGGAGAAGTCTGGAAGTCAAGGCTCTGGTCGGGCTCTGCAGTCGGTCCCTCGTAGAACTTCAGCAAAGCAAAGGGTAGTCTCTTGATGGTGCCTGTTTGCACAGGGTAGCCACTCCTTGGCCACAAGGGAGATTCTTCAGTCTTCTTCTTTCGTCGAATGTCGAAGGTCCAGAGTTTCTGTTCAAGTTGCAGGTTCAGGATAATCTAATCTCCTGGGGCCCAGCTACCACTCTTATACTAATCTGGGGGGCTGGGTTGCCTGCTTGGTCACACCTTATGGGTGGGACCTGGGAGGGGGGTGGTTACATCCCCTTCCCTTTGTCCAGTTTCGCGCCAGGACTGGGGCTGGTGTGCCCCAGCACCGGTTTGAACTGGACTATGCATGGGACACCTTGTGTGCCCCAGGCAGTGTCTCGTTTCATTCATCCCTCCCTGCCCCAATACACTAAGGCCTGTCTGGGGTGGTGCTCGCACCTCCCAAGGCAGGAAACCTATTGTCCAAGCCTCCCTTGCCGGGATCACTCCCAGCAGCAGGAGGTCAGACTTGTGTCGTGGCAGCAGCATCCATTTTGTGATGCTGGGGCTCTGGTTAACTTTAACCGGGTAAGTAGGTTTCAACATGTCTTCTCCCTCTAGAAGGGAGGGATAATATCCTCATCCCCAGAAATGGGATGGGGGTATTATTCCAAAGTGTTAGACACCTTACACGACATGTTTTGATACAGCCAAACCATAGTTACCATAACCGTTTAAGATTATAAGGCACTTTAAGAGTATATGGTAGGCTATATCATAGAACAGCTACAAGGACATGGTTCCGAAAGCTGCAGACAGGCTCAGCTCATGCTAGAGCACCATCTCACATGTTACCAAGCACTCTGCCTCCAGGATTGTTAAGGCCTGCCATAGGAGTGGCTGATAGGTACACATGTGTCTATACATAAGGTAGGTATAGGAATACTACACCTAAGCAAGGAGTGATTACACGAACTTGCCCCAGCTGAGTGATCAGCCAGTTGTGTCATAATGGAAGGCCAGGCCAGGGGTGGCATAATACATGCTGCAGCCCCTGGTAGGCCTAGGGTACACCTATGCCCTGGGTACCTAAGGTACACTGTACAGGGGCCAATAAGGTGATCCTATCCAAATGGGTTATGCACCTAAAGTACATAGTATCAATTTAGAGAGAGAACAGCAGGGCTGTGGGTCTGATTAGCAGGCCCACAGCCACATTTAAGTCGAAAACTAGTAAAGCAAAAGCAAATAGTGGGGGTGAACATAGAATGCAGACCCTACTCTCCTACAACTGCTGCTGCTAAAAATGCACTCTCGACCTGTGCTATATGTTTGTATTAATATCAGGGGCATCAACAGTAAAAACCAGTCCAGCGTATCATAAAATAGGCCCACAAACTGCCCAAGAAACAACTGACACGCTGACCTGTCAGAGCCTATAGGCCAGCACAATCCCTGGAAAAGGAGAAGCCATTTTGAAATAAAGGAGATTGTGTATCGCCAATATTGCAGCAGTCTCAAAGCACACAGCAGTGAAAGTAGACATTGACACTTTTCCTGGTCAGATGCAAGGCAGCACTGGGTACGTGTGTAGATAAAGGAGGCGGCCTTGCTTCCCGCTGTACTCAGCGAGGCCATTTGTTATTTATAGTACAGAGAGGAAAGAGATGATGCAGATAAGCTGCCAAAAGGTATTCTAGAACAGTCAGTGGCTCCGCACTGACACAAACAATCATCACCCGCTTTAATATGTCATCCCTACTTTTCAGCCTAGTAGCACTTAGAAGCTATTTCAATAAAAGGTGAAAGGTGACGCTATACACTACTCACTCAATCAATAGTGTTCCTAGGTTGTCCCGTGCCATGCAAGACTACGAGTAACTCACCGAATCCTCAAGGTTTCTATTTTTCTAGTGTGAATTTGCTTTCAGCAATGCACAAACAGGAAGGGGTGAGCTTAGCCGGAAGGGTTGAGCTTAGCCGACAAGAGACACCTCAAGGTTTGTGTCTATGAGGAGGAGGAGGGTTCATCCGGGGAGGGTGAACACGCGGTGGTAAACAAGGGGAGGTGGTTGGCAGCACTGGGCGCCGTGATGGCAGAAAGGCTGTGGGGAACCTGGGGTAGGATAGGGAGCCAGTGCCAGTAATCACAGCAGAGCAGAAGGGGAGGTTGGAGTTTCTGAACACGTCTCTGGCGTTCCTGAAGAGAGCAGCGCCACCGAGGTCAGCCAGTTTGCGCCGGCAAAGCTGCCCCGTTCTCTCCTGCATGCAGCCCATGCTAGCTGCTGCTGTGTGAACAGTAACCAATAAAGCCTTAAAAAATATAGCGTGGCATGTTGACGGTGTGTATACGGCACCGCACAAATTCAGTGAAGAAAAAGAGTACACAAAACAAATGAAACACACATCAGAGTGTAAGGGGTCATGTAGAATGGGTGGTCGCCACAAACTAAAAAATACACCCAACGGCGGGCCAAAGAGCAACGTATTACGAATGAGAAGAAAGAAAGGCACAACATGGAGCAAATGGTAAGTGGTGGGCTTGGCCTAAACACCACGACCAGAGACAGTATGCCTCAAAGAGCAGTGCAGGCACGCTGCTAGGATCGACCTAAAAATGTGTGGTATATAGTTTAACTATATCCAATTATAGAAAGAAAATACGAAAATCTTAGAGGCTCACTTAAAAAAAAATGTACAATTAAGAAATAGATTATTTTTTAAAGCTTATAAATTCACTGAAAAAAACAAAGGTTATAGGGATGTCATAGTTAGGAATTAGAATTTAAAAAACCTTAGAAATTCAATGAAATAAACAATGATGACAGGGATGTTTTAGTTAGGCTAACATTTCACTCGTACAATACCAGAGAAATTAAGCAGTTATAGTTAGCTGAGCTAACTATAACTTACGCCCCCGCAATGCACTGCTAATGACCTCACATATTACATCACTGGGGTGGCGGCCCTCAGGGCCATTAATTGCTCCAGGAGGGGGGCCACGTGGCCCACATTCTTTCTTGTAATTGGGCCCGTGAAGTGGTGGTCCCTGGTGCTGGGGATCCGCGCAGACCCCCTCTTTAATGTTAATTGTTGCCCGGGGAAGGTGGTAGTCCCCACGGCTCTTTGAGGGGGCGTGTTTACGCACAACTCCCACGCATTAAATTAAGCCAGGGGAGGTGTTGGTCACCCAGGGCATAAAAATGCCCATGGAGGGGTGGCCACATGCAGCCACTCCTTTAATTTAATAAACTTGGCATGCCCCCGGGACCAGGCCCACTTGGATGCTCAATTAAAACAAGTGCGGGAGACCGCACTTGTTTAAAAAAAAAATAAAAAAAATGTTGCTGCCAATTTAAAATTACATTTAAAAAAATGCTTTTTTGCCCTGGGTCATTCTACCCTGCCCACTTTTCTTTTTAACTGTTTTTTGGGACTCGGCTGAAGCGGAGTCTCAAGATAGCAGCCAGCACTTCCTGGTTGAAGCGTTGGCAGCCAATCAGAGCTCTACAATGAATAAAACAAAGATTATAGGGATGTCATTGTTAGGAATTAGCATTTAAAAAACCTTAGAAATTCAATGAAAAAAACAATGATGACAGGGACGTTTTAGTTAGGCTAACATTTCACTCGTACAATACCAGAGAAATTAAGCAGTTATAGTTAGCTGAGCTAACTGCATGAGCTTGTTATTACTAGCTGCGATCGCAGATATCCTAATTTGGAATTCCTTAAATTTCTCAACAACTAATGAATGAATTAACACGAAATTAAAAAAAAGCACAACCTACGGACCAAAACCTAGCCTTCTGCCAAATTTGGTGTATTTCCGTTCAGCGATTCGGGCTGCAGGTGTGTCTAAAGAGTCTTTGGGAATTAGTATGGGAAAGACACTTAGATTCCCCCTCTTCCCTAGCCCCCAGCTTGACGGATCACCCCAAAACTTTATGTGCACAACAGGACTCAGTAGGTCACTTTTTTGGGAACATTTTGTGAAGATTCATCCAACGGCACCAAAGATATAGGCAATTCAAAAAAACGCTTTATCTATGGAAACATGGTCCTAACCACTATAACTACCTACTGGCAACAGTCAGTAGGAGATATATATATAAATATATAAAATCAGATGTTCCAACATCTAATGTGTTGTAAAATACAATGTATAAAAATGTTTTGTAAATTATTACATGCATGGAAAAGGCATTCGGTGTAAAAGCATTCTATGTAACAACTGATATTTGATCAAGAATAAGTTGTGCCTTGTCTGCTAAACTTCTCCTATGTCCAGCTGCCTCTTTTTAGGTCTGCCATTAGGCAAGACATCTGATTTTACTAAAATTATATGTATAATATATGTACTTGGGGGCTTTCAGCCACCTCCCTCATCCATTGGTTTGTTGTTGTGTCATTCACATTTTGCCTCTTCCCACTACAGCATACATCACGGGGGAGTGGGTCAGACTACTTAAGCCACTGGCTAACTTCACTTTGAGTGACTGCATTTTGATCTCTCACAATGAGCACATTCCCACACAGAGTAGTTAAATCACTTCTCTGCCAGTGTTGTTGTTTTTACTTTATAATTACTTTAGTGTTGCCTTTATTTTTACAGCCTGTAATGGCAGGCATCTTCTGATGTACAGGGCACATTCCAGCTTTATCAGTTCTTGTCTTCTGCCAATACTGTTGTTTATAGCTTTTGGAGTGACCTTTCTTTATCTGGCTGCTGCCATTTCACTTGTTTGAAACAGTTGTGGAGACAGCAGCTCCTATGAACTATAAATAGAAGTCCACAAATTTGAAATTCTATCTTTCTTTCCTTATTGCTTTCTTTTGTTGCTTCATTTTGCTTGTATTCCATAGCCTTTTTTCCTTGCCTTTTCTTGTCTTCTTTCCTTGCCATTTCTTGCCTGTTTCTTGCTTTTTTGTTTTTTCCTTAATTGCTTCTTTTTTCATTCTTTCCCTTTTGTTTTTTCTTCCTTCTTTATTTGTTTTTTCTTCCTTTGCTTGCATTGTCTTTCTTTTCTTGCCTTCTTTCTTTTTCTTCCTTCTTTTGTCGTTTATTTCTTATTTCCGGTCTTCTTTCTTCCTTCCTTCTTGCCTTCCTGTTTCCCTTATTTCTTTCCTTCTTTCTTCCTTCATTACTGCTTTCTGTCTCTCCTTTATTCTTTCTTTCTTTTTCTTCGGGTCTTCTTTTTTTTCTCTTTCCTTCTTAGAGGTAAAAGGTTGACAGCCAATGCCCGACCATTTGGCTTTTTTAAGGGTGCGTAAGAAGCCTTTTTCATTTTTACTAAACTTATGTGTATAACGCTTTCTCTTATCGGGAGTTTTTAGCTCAACGTCATCCATTTGTCTCTGGTTGCATCACTCACATTTTTCCTCCACCGACAGCATGCAACCAGGGGCAATGCATCAGCTCACTTCATTTATTGGCTGACATCACTCTGAGTTACGTCATGCTGCCCTTTTACAAGTAAAAGAAACAAATGATGGATGGAATGCTGAACAATGCAAACATTCACCCCCAATTACAAAGATCTGGGTTTAATCCATTGTTCTTTTGCTCACCACGCCACCCCAGTTTGGACCCAGACATATGCAAATCAGTCTTGACTCTACTCCGCATGGGAACAGTACAGTCCGAACTGCGAAAAACAGGTCCTCCCTGGACTGGAAACGAGCAACCTGGGACTCGTTTCGGGGCATCACACTTCATCAGATAGGCTAGCTTAAATCCAGTGGCGCAGTGAGCACAGGACCTACATCTGGGCATACCCTACCCACTTAGGGCGACAAAAGTAAAAATAACAAATCATGGGCGGAATGTTGAACAATGCAGACATTCACCCCCGTTACAAAGATCTGGGTTTAATCCATCGTTCTTTTGCTCACCACGCCATCCCCAGTTTGGACCCAGCCAGCCATTTGCTCCCCATTCAGCCATTTCAGAAGTAGCACATCTGCACACAATGTTGTTCCCTTCAGTGCTAGGGAGTACTATGGGCAATGTGTGCTTTTTGAGACCAATAAATAATTTTTGCGCTTGGCAAATATTTGGTGTTTTTAAGGACTGAAGAAGGCCTGACAGCCTGTGACAAATAAAGTTTTAAAAAAAACCATGACAAAACAAGAATTACTAAAAGACTGGGGGTGGAGGGTAGGGGTGGGTGGAATTTGCGTAATCGCGTTACGCAAATCTCCGCGAAACGGTAAAAAAATCTCTGCGAACACCCAGAAATTCCGCGAACACGCGGAATTGCTTGCTCGCGATGCTTTTTTCCTGTTCACGATCGCTGTTTGCGTGCTCGGGGAGAAATATCTCGCGAACATGCATTTTTTAGAACGCGAACAAGCAAAACATTTCGCGAAGTTGCGGAAAGCAGAATTTTGGGCAATTTCGCGTTCTCCGCGGAACGCGAAATTACCCAAATTCCACGAGCGGAACGGAATTTACCGTCCACGCCTAGTGGAGGGGTGAAACACCTGACATACTGACTTTGCTAAAGCTTGTTCTTACAGCAGGGTTGCATGAAACGGGGGCAGCCCTATTACCCGAACCTGGGGCTAATTGAAATATATAATACTAACAAAGGTTCAAGTACATAATTATATAAAGCATAAATATACCAAATATGAAAATAATTCAATGTAGAAAATTATATTACCAAAAATAAATCTTACGAAATTAGAAAGGCAATACCGATACCCGTGCAAAATGTACAATTTTCTTTTTACTAAAACCATAATATAAAAAGATAATACAATCTTAAGCTAATGGTGCTCACAAAATTAAACAAAAAACAAGATCAGGAAACACAATTAACAGTGTAAACAAAAAAACAATGGCAGAGGCAGATAAATAAAAATAAAAAAAACACTGATTGGACAAATGAAAATGAAATGAAATGCCAGTATTTGTAAAGCGCACAGCTACCTCCGAAGTGGTGTCTCGGCGCTGGGGGCCCTTGGAAAGATTAAGCCAGCTATTGCCCAGAGTCACATGGTGCTGGGCTAACCTGCCGCCGGCACCAGGGATCAAACCGTGAACCCCACAGTCCGGAGTCAGGCACCCTGGCCGCTGCGCCACGCCTCTTCCACAAAACACAAAACCAGAAGAGGCAATTAATGCATTCTCTTGAATAGGTGCCAAAGATAAGCGTTGAAGGCGTTTCAACCAAATTAGATCGGTATGGTTATCATCAGGACAAACAAACAATTGACAGAGCATCCAACAGAGAATGATACAGGAGTTATCAAAAAGCAGAAAATCAGTTACTAACAACATAGCAAAAGGCCAACAAATCTGTGTCATGCATCGAAATATGATTGTGTACTATTGGAAAAAATTTGAGAAATGAGAAAATGATTATAACAATATCAGAAGCAGAACAGATAAAGTAAGCAGGTGCTCAGTCTTGTATCCACACCAGATGGCAAATAAGTTTGTTCATCAGGTCATGCACTTAAAAATGAAATAAGTAAAAGAAAAGAAAGAAACACCAAGGTTTTTTACACCAATAGTGCCTGCATAGGTCTTTCTTAGCATTATGGGCCATATGTAGGTACCTAAATACCGGTCGGTAACGGCCGAAAATCGGTAAATATCCCGTTACCGACCAGTATTTAGGCAATTGAGATGTAGGTGGCTGGATTTCAGGATTCGGTAATTTACCGAATCGGAATTTTAAGAAATCGGTAAAATACTGATTCGGTAAATTACCAAATCCTGAAATCCAATGTAGGGGGCACTCAAGTGAGTGCATTTTTGGTTTCTGGATTCGTTATTTACCACCACTACAAGTTGATGGTAAATAACGAAAACCTTTTAAAAAGGAATTTTGTGCTTTTTGACAAGTGCCATGTGGCAGACATACATGCCCTTAGGGGTGCAACAGGGTGTCAATGTGACACCCTGCCACCCATGAATATGCTCCCCCTATTACCGATTCGGTATTTACTGAATCGGTAATAGTGAATGGCTTCCCATTCATTTCTATGGGCCTCCAGGCCCATAGGAATGAATTGGAAGGGATGCATTATTACCGAATCGGTAAATACCGATTCATAAATACCGAATATTACCGATTCGGTAATAATTACCGAATGTTTACCTACATTCTATTTACCGATTCATAAATACCGAATCGGTAAAATTCGGTATTTATGAATCGGTAAATATAAATTAACTACATATGGCCCAAAGTCTTTAAGTGATCACATTGAATAAGAACCTACTTGTTTAAAGTCTCACTCAAGAGTATAAACTAATGTATTTGTAGCCAGTAGAAGAATACATATAATCAAAAAGGCTCTGAATGAGTCAGGAGACCTAATCATCAAAATGAAGAAAAATAATGAAAACCGGAACAGAACAGGTAAACTCACCCAAAAAAACATAAATTAATCAGAACTAACCAGTCGTAAAGGTACAGAAAGAAAGAAGGAGGGCATGGGAACAAATCGCGGCCCTCACACGAATGCCGGTACAGACTCAATAGCCGGCTCAAAGGAGATATTTTGGTATTTAATGAACATTTTTTAAAAAAAACACAAATTCTTGCTTAGAAAAGTTATATAGATCTTCAAAATATTTAAAGTACAAGTCAAAAGTGGAGGTACTCACCTACCCGGAACTACGGGCCTGCATCAATTTTGGACGCCATACGCATAATGTTGGCATGTTGGGAGCAGCGTCTAAAAAGGCACTGCTCACTGGTGGTGTAGAGGCCGCAGAAAGACTATGAGTGTCTTGGGAGTCGTCAAACTTACTAGCCGATAACAGTCAGTTGTTAAAATAAATAGGCGCACCAATAAAAAATGAAGAGTAATAAAGGTATAATTAGGGTTTGCTCCACTAACCGAAATTGCAGGTTTACATCGATAAAAGAAGCCGCACAAAAATTGCTGGTGTGTTGGGAGCAGCGTCTTAGAAGCTACTGCTCACAGGTGGTAAAGAAATCGAAGAGAGACAATATGTGTCTCGGAAAATGTCAGATTAATTGACCAATGATTGTAAATAATTCCAATCGGAGGATACATCAGAAAAATAAATAAAGATAAAGAATAACTTCGATTATAATCAGTAACCAGAAACCCTAATAGGGAACTGAACAAAGAAATTGTCATGTAATGTAGATAAATCAAAAAGTAGAATTGAATACTTTATAAATAAACATCAATTACATTCATGTAATATGCATAACGTGAGGTGACCCATAATCCTATAGTGCACAATCATAATTCAATGCACGGAACAGATTTTTTGGTCTTTTTGTAATGTTGTTAGTAATTGATTTTCTGCTTTCTGATACCCCTGTATATATTTGTTTCAGAATTCTCTGTTGGATGCTCTGTCAATTGTTTTGTTTGTCCAGATGATGACTATACCAATCTAATTTGGTCAAAACGCCGTTGACGCTCATCTTTGGCACTTATTCAAGTGCATGCATTAATTGCCCTCCTGGTTTTGTGTTTTGTCCAATCAGTGTTTTTTGTGAATTTATCTGCCTCTGCCATTGTTTTTCTGTTTACACTATTAATTGTGTTTCCTGATCTTGTATTTTGTGTAATTGTGTGAGCACAATTAGCTTAAGATTGTATTATCTTTTTATATTATTGTCTTAGTAAAAAATTGTTTATATTTTGCACCAGCATCAGTATTCTCTTTCTAAATTCTTATGATTTATTTTTTGTGATATAATTTTTTTTCATTGTATTATTTTCATATTTGTTATATTTATGCTTTATATAACTATGTACTTCAACCTTTGCTCTAATAGGAGGCCCATAACAGGGATAACTGTTTTTGCTACAAATCAGTGCATAATACCAAAGATAAAATATACCACCAATGTACAGCGTGTATTAGTGAAGGTGCATCTATAGAGCGTAAAACCCAAACAGAAGCTTTGGTGGGGTGAACTGGGGTTTCAAAATAAAGCACATGTCCAGTACAGGGCAGATGCGAACTTGTGATCTAAGTTGGGGACAACTGCTCTCACATTAATGTAACAGTGATCACTTCCCTGGGAGCCCACAGAACATATCAACAGTGCACATAATGCCACAATAGCTATACATATCCAAAGCGGGGTACAAAGTTCCTCAAGTACTAGAAGGAAGAGATGAGGTAGGTGGATGGAAGGTTCAGTCAACAAGGATTGTTGACAATCAACAGGAAACCAGGGAAGGTCCCTTAGGTGGAACTAATGCTCTCACACACCCAGCAAGCTAGGTGTCATGCTTCATCATATGAGCATTGCCCCTCGTCAAGTCGGCGCTGCAATCCTTGACGGGCTCCCGAAACCGGGGCTCTTTGTCGGGGATCTTTTGTTCCTGCCGATATATGCTTGGGTGTAAGGGGCCTGGTAGAATGAATGTAGCAGAAAATGGAAGTTTATATTAAAAAGGGTTGGTCAGTCCTAACAGTGTTTTATTCAAAAGGTAGACTACCCTATTAAAATTGTGTAGAGTGGCTAGGTGCTAGAAATAAGGTGTCTAGACATGAAGCTCTACTCTAAAATGATCGACATGTTTCTTGCCATGTTTGTCAGAAGGATCAGGGCAATTCATCCTTTCTCAGTGTGCATGACACAGTGCGCTGTCATAATCCCTGCCACAGTGTGCTGCCAGTAGTGTCTCTATTCCTGTATAATGTCCTAGTCTCGTGTACCAGTGTGCGTGTTAATATTGCCTGCTCACACTGCAGTGCCACTGTCTGCACCATTGCATTCCCAGCGTCTATCGCAGTGTTGTGTCCCAGTGTCCGTTTCAGTGTCTCCTGTCTTAGTGTGCATCAGTGTCTTCCTGCCGCTGTGCACACTTTTCTCCTGTCCCCTTGCCCAGTTAGTCCTGTTCCAGTGTCTCCCTGTGAAAGTATGCTTAAGGGTCTCCCTTCACCAGTGAGCGTATTGGTGCTTCTTTGTGCCATTGCCTGTCACTGTCCCTCTGTCTCCACGTGCATTTCAGTGCTACCTGACACAGTGTGCGTCTGTGTCTCCATGGCAATGGCATGCCCTGTGGCAGAAAGAACGGAGTCTCGGTCCCAAACCGCGTCAGTGCTTTACCGACACCGAGCATTTCTCCTCTCCCTTTGAGCATGCCAGCACTTCCCATGACTGTGCACCATCACTGTTTGGGAAAATGCAGGGAGAAAATGAAACTCAGAGGCTCGTAAAACTAAACGCACCATGGAGACACTACGTTTTGCTAATGCAAAAGCAGGCTAAAAACTTAAGAACTCCCATATGGATAGTAAATGCGTCATGGTAAAGTAGTAACTCGCATTTAGAAGCCAGAAACACAAACCAAAGCGCCGCGCTCCGGCAAAGTAAAAGCGGCATGAGATGTAACAGCCAGCTACCAGAAAGCTGTTTCTCGTCCAGGCGCTTGCACATCTTCTGTCCAAGAAGATCTGGGGCCGACGGAGCCGTACACGTGAACATCGCCTGTCTGGGCGCGTGCACAGCTCCTGTCCCCCTTCCGAACACAAAACCAACAACAATAGATCTCTCCAAGGCGTGAAGCGCATGCGCTGCATAGCTAGGCGAGACCTAAAAAGACTGAAATGCTAGATGCCAAAGCATTCCACCTATAAACTGTTATTGTTTAAATACAACTCATATGAGAGGTAGTATCATTGTGTCCAGTCCAGTTCTTCCGGTCATGACCAAGCAGGGCCTTCAGGTTTCATCACTTCGATAACACCCTCTTCGCCTCCTGCACCAAAGCAATGAATTCTGGATGCTGCGATAATGCAACTTCTGTATAACAGAACTTCCACTTCTCCCACACCAGGCACAGGCAGTGTCACAATACCTGAGATTATGCAGGAGAGTAGTGATGGGTCTCGGTAGCAGCCAAGACACCAGTCAGTCTGTTATTGTGAAGTGATCTCTCATCTAGATAAACCTTCATGGCTCTGATCAACTCCAGTACCATTTCAATCTTAAGAATGTTTCACTTCTGGCATTACTATAATTTTCAGTGTCACAAATTTGAAATTCGACCATGTCTATGTGGTTCACCTCTTTGTTAAGTCTCTCCTTTAAGCGTTCGATGCACAAGTCTATCTTGACAACTTTCTTGTGCAGGCTCTGTTGCATATCTGAGTACTATGATAATCAATCAGGAGGGAGAAGGAAGAGTTTCTGATCCACTCGACTTCCTTGTTTCAAGTATTCAAAAATCAATGGGGAGTGGATCACTAGTCCCAAAGAACCAGGGTGTGCACGGACAGTATAAGGTACTATAAAAAACCCTCAATCACGTTATACTGGGATCGATGTTAGCGGTATATCTTCGTTCTACGCTTCGTTATATGTAACGGGACAGCATCATCATTGGGTTTTGCTGTAATGCTTTCTCCACCTGGAGAACATACCACTGGTTATATTGGTAGTGATCGTAAATGAAAAAATAGGGGGGGGAGGGTGAGTCTTAGTGAAGTGATTAGGGGTGAAAAGATTATACTTTAAAAACCCACAGAGCCAGTAAAAAATGTTTTAATCGTACTGGATGTTGGGGGATTCGTAGGTCGTTGGTGTGCACTCAGGGGTGAGTTAGGACCCTGTGCATTCTAAAAAAGTGTCCATAAAAAGGTCGACATGTTTCAGCCCTTATTCTGCCCCGGAGGGTCAGGTGGGCTTTCTTCAGGACCTGGGTGGTGAAAGACCTGTATATTCACAAGGTCTCTATGGTGAAAAGAGTTGGGTTAAATAGTCCCAGAAAGTAACCGTTCCATAGAACCTGTTTCCCTTGATTGCGGGCAACAGCGGGTCTTGTTAGGGCGGTCGCAAGCGCTCTCTTCGGCGCCGAACTTCGGTTCTGTGCTGACTCTGACTTTCCCCAATATATCAGCTGTACAAACACACCAATCCAGGTGACAGTCCTCACCGCAGCCTCATAACAGTCCACACATTTAACAAGTGTGCCAAAGATGTTGCACCTTCGAGTGGTAGGAAGGCCAGAGAACCTATGCAAATTTGTACAGGTCGGGTGTGGGGTGGGGGGCTAATCCTGTGCTGTAAGCAATCACTCGTGAAACTGGTGTGTTCTACAGTCAAGTAAATCACTGATGTCAGCAGTATGAGACACCACCAACAAACTGGTGAAATGAGGGCGAAGTAGTCCCCAGCGAGCACGGTGTATGAATGCGTCTCTCTGTCATGGGTTTGGACAAGATGCAGCTTTTGCCTGATGGTATGATAATCCAGGAGTCCCACAGGCCTGCAGGGATGTGTAATCCCAATCATCAGAGGATCCTTTAGTGACTTAGTCCAAGCAAAAAATGTCTCCAAAAGGCAGCATTCTTTAAGGGTGGTACCCTACAGGGATAGGTTAAGACAATTGTCTACAGTGCCAGTTTGTGGAAAGGCAGCAGGCAAGTGTCTAGCAGGGCCCCATAGAAAAGAATATGAGGACAATGCAAGCATAGGCCAAGCTTGTCCAGTATATATTCGCAGTACAGATGGAAGCTAGTGGGTCCCTGTTATGTATATCTTCCTCATTCTATTCGAATACTCTGTAGACTTTACGTTCCATGGAACATGAAGCCTATCGGTGGCTGAGAGTGTGTTACAGATGGGATAGCTGGCTTACAAGTTGTGTTCATGTACCTGCCTGTCATTGAATGGAATAAACCTACTATGAAGAGAAACCCTTATGCTTCCTTCGTAACAAATGGCGACGAGGATGGGATCTTTAAGGATCTGTGAAGGAGGACACCATCGATAGAAAAATAATGACAGGCAGAGTTGACGCAACGGCAGAGTGACACATACTCTGTAGGAGCTCATTTGCATTTTAGCTCTAAAGAAACAACGCAACCTTTTTGGTGAACAGCGCAGCCATTGTTAACCCTAAAACCATACTTTGCGCTTTACCGTTCAACGTTGGAACTCTAAAGAGTTCAAACGGTAGTTGCCCAGCAATGCGCCTTGGTGTTTACGGCCATGATCTGCTTGCGCGCTGCTCCTCACTCACTGCTAGTGTTTGTTTCAGTATTCTGTTCGGGCGTCAGACGTCCTTGGAAACGGGACGTGGTGCGTTACCACGTCATGCACAGGGACAATTTTGGATTAGTAAGGCCGAAAGAAATCGGTTAAAAAAAAATTTTTTAAACTAAGTTGTACGTCAAGGATCTTCTTAATAAAGATAAAGGAATTTACGCGTCAAGGATTCCCACGATTGGATTTCAGTTGCAACCTACTTCTTCAGGTGATTTTGACACTTTCTTTATTGGGAATCTCATTTCCCTCGGCACAAGTTCATTGTGGTGAAGAATGGACAGTTTCTACTTCTGATTGCACTGAACAATTTCACTTTATGTTGTGTTTTGATATTTCTAGGAAATCCTTTGAGCAACCATGAGCCAGCAAACTTTAACGTTGAGCCCTCCACAAGCATTTTGGCCGGGTGGATCAGAACCTGTTCTTAAATGGACAGAATGGAAAGAATGTTTTTTAAATTATATTGAAACTGTAGACACTGATGGCAAAATGTTGGCTCAGCACAAGAAACTTATTTTATTACATTCCTTAGGCCCTCAAGGACTTAAGACATACAATCAAATGAACAAACCTGTGGATGGTAGTGGTGATAGTAATGTTTTTACTTTAGCTCTTGCTAATCTAGATAAGTATTTTGCCCCCAAAGTGTGCATAGGCATCACTCGCTACAAATTATTTCTAAGAAAACAGCTCAAAGCAGAATCTATAGATGAATATGTGAGTGAGTTAAAGAAATTGGTTACTGATTGTGCGTTTGGTGGACTATTGGAAGATTTCGTTTGTGACCAGGTGGTTATGCATGCGTATAATCCTGCTATTCAGGAACGTCTTTGGATGAATGGTGATGCTGTTTGGATGATATTCTCGCTATTGTCTGCAAAGCTGAAACATCTAGTAGATGAGCTGGTGCCTTGAAAACAGAGGCAATGGTAAGTGATGCCGTAGCTAAAATAAGAGCAAGCACCAAACCAAATTTTAGCAGTATGCAAAAGTCTGAAGGATGGAGCAACTACAGATTTATCAGGGAACCACCTAAATGTTATAGATGCAGAAGTCTTGAGCATTTAGCTTTTGCTACATCTTGTTACTCAAGGAAAGTTAAATGCAGTTCTTGCAGTATTAATGAGCATTACACTAAGGTATGCAGAAGAAGATCTAAATATGTGAAATGTGTTTTTCAAGAAGATTTAGATTCCGACAGTGAGTTGAGCAGTAATGATGAGCAGGTTTCAGAATGTACGTCTGAGTGAAAAATAAGTTACTTCTGAACATCAGGGATGGAAGTTTACTTATTGAAAACACACCTGAATGTTGGATTTGCATTGGTGGAGTGTGTGTAAAAATTTACGCAGATTCTGGTTCACCTTATTCCATCGTGAATGTGGATGTTTGGAAAAAGTACTTCATATGTAAAGTTGGCACTAAACTATTTCCTTCTGATATTGAACCAGAAGGATATGGTGGAGAGAAAATTGATATACTTGGTTAACGCTGGTTCAAATTTGAGTTTAAGAATCGCCATTCTTATGGCAAATTGTACATTTCCAGAAAAGGTCCATCTGTTCTTGGATGGAAAGATTAGAAAAACGTACATATTATTCTTGACCCCAATGCTGTGGCACAAGTATTGGTAATGGATGAAGGTACGAAGGTTGGAGAAAAACTTTTAAATACATTTCCATCTGTTTTTCAAGAGGAAATTGGCAAGTTGAAGGGATTTGAACACAGAATAATACTCAAAGATGATCCTACACCCAAAATTCATAAAGTTAGGAATATTCCAATTGCTTTAAGGAATGATGTTGCTGTGGAACTTGACAGATTAGTAACCTCAGATATCAAAGAGCCTGTTGAAGCTTCAGCATGGGTTTCTCCCTTAGTGATGGTCAAACGTAGTAATGGAAAATTAAGGCTTTGTGTGGATTTACGCTATTTAAATGAGAAAGTAGTTGATCAATTTCCATTGCCTAAAATTAATGAAATGTTACCTTTATTAGAGGGAGCGAAGTGGTTTTCCACTATTGATTTATCTGCTGCTTATCATCAGATTCCCCTTTCTAAGAGGAGCAAGAAATGTACAGCTTTTATTACATTGCAGGGTTGTTTCCAATTCAAAAGTATGCCTTTCGGTCTGGCATCAGCTGTGGCTGTTTTTCAAAGTTTAATGCATCAATTGTTTGCCAATATCAAACACACTAAATTGTTTCAAGAAGATATTCTTGTTTTTGGAAAAAACTAAATTGAGCATGATAGATCTTTAGAGACAGTTTTATCCATTTTAGAATCAAATGGATTAACCACTGAATATTCAAAATGTACATTTGCCAGAAATAATGTCACATATTTGGGACAAGTTATTGATTGTGATGGAATCAGACCCAAGCCTAATCTTATTGATGCCATTAAGTGCACTCTGCTCCCAACTGCAAAGATGATGTACGATCTTTTATAGGTCTTGCTGAATTGTGTTCTAAGTATATTCCTAATTTTGCTTCAAGAACGTACAATATTAGGGAACTAAAAAACAGAAACAAATTTGAGTGGTCACCACAGTGTGAACAAGATTTTTGCGATATAAGGATTGCATTACTAAAGTTTTCTCTTTGAAGAGATTTGACCCTGATGCCCAGAGTGTAATTACAACCAATGTGAGTATCAAAGGTCTGGGTGCTGTTCTTGCTCAAGTGGGTGTTGATTGTAACAAACATATTATAGCATATGCTTCCAGATCTTTGTCACCCACCGAAGAGAAATACTCAGTAATTGAGAAGGAGACATTAGCCTGTGTCTAGGCCGTTAATCATTTCCGGGCATATGTATGGGTAAACAGTTCCCATTACGTTGTGATCACAAACCTTTACTTAAAGTTCTCACTACTGAAGGCACTGTAAACATGTCTGCAAGAGTTGCTAGATTAGCTATCAGGTTACAAGATTATTGCTATAAAATGGAATTTGTTCCTGGTAAAAAAAAAAAAATTATGGCTGATTTCCTTCTAGAATGCCAAAACAACTTGACAAGTGTGAGGATGAAGTTTGGAACTCATATCAAGTTGCTTATGTAAAAGATTTTGGAGATTGTGGTATTCTAAAAGACAAATGGGAGGAAGAATACCAAAAAGATGAAGATTTGTGTCAATTTAAATTGCATCTTAAACAGTCCTGGCCTAGGCAATTAGGTAAAGAGCACATTCTAAAACCATTCTGGGAAGTTAGATTTGATCTGAGTGTTCAAGGTGCGATTATTTGGAGAGGTGAAAGAGTAATTCCCCCGAAAAGTTGGCGCACTTCTATAATTGCTCTATGTCATGAAGGGCATTTTGGTATTTTCCGTTCATAACAGACTGTTAAAACTTTGTTTTGGTGGCCTGGTATAGATGGTGGCATAGAAGCATTTGTACGAAATTGTGAGTTCTGCAAAGTGGCTGATAAATCTTTAGTCACAATCAAACCTCCCTTAGGTGTGATGACTAAATCAATGTCACCTTGGGAATGTACTGCAATTGACATCATGGGTCCCATTGGAAATGAGCAGAAATACATTTTGGTACTTCTGGATTTATTTTCAAGATGGCCTTTTATCAAAGTGGTGAGTAGGGCAGACACTGATACCGTGCTCCGATTTCTTGACCAATCGTTTCAAATGGAAGGCATTCCTTCCATTCTGTTAAGTGATAATGGTGTACAGTTTATGTCAAACAAAGCCAAAGAATATTTCAGCAAACTGGGTATCAAACATAGAACTACTTCACTGTACAACCCAAACAGTAATGGAATGGTTGAGCGCTTTAACCCCTTCAATGCGCATGACGGAGCGGTTCCGTCATGCGCGTCGTTTGCGCTGTGCGGATGACGGAACCGCTCCGTCATGGATCCGCCCGCTCAATAGAACCTTCAGCACAGCGCGGTAATCCGCGCCGCGCTGAAGGGGTTAATAGAGTCATAAAAAAACACTATCCAGATGTCTGCTAAGCGTGGTGATTGGGAAACCCAAGTGTTAAAAAGGGTTTGGGCTTACAGAGTATCAATCTGTGAAGCAACAGGTTAGCCACCTTTTGTTCTTATGCGTGGTAGGAATTCTAGAACAAAGTTTACACCTGGTTGGTTATTCAAGTCTAATATTGTGCATTGGTCAGAAGATTCTGTAAGAGAAAGAGCAGACGCTCTTCAAACAAAAAGAAAAGAATGGTACGATTCCAAACATGGTTTGAAAGAGTTTGATATAATTATTGGACAATGGGTTAGGGTAAAAAGGAAATCTGGAAAAGTGTCTAAAGAGGAGAGTAGTTTTTTTTAACCTTTGCAGGTTGTTGAAGTTTTGAACAATGCTGTATGCCTCACTGGTGGAAAGGTTTGGATCCTTAAGAGGATTGCTAAATGCTCTGCACCTTCATCTTGTACTAAATCAGTTCCAAATATATATGATTTTGATGATTCACTGTTTGATGGAAATTCTAATGTCAACAATGGTGTGCGAGACCAGTCCGTCACATTTTGTGAGATGCCTACACTCACAATTCAATCCTAATTCCATAGTGGTCACTAGACTAGGAGCAGCTCTTGTTGTGGTTAACATTTGGTGTTGGAGGCTGCTAGCTCCTAGAACCCTGCGTCTCTAGTTCCCCTCCCCACGCATGAACGTGGGGTTTCTTGTGTTTATGAACATTGGTGTAAGCCCACCACGAATAGTAAACGATAATACTTCTAATGATTCACATGATCTGAGGCCACATAATTCTGAATGTAATGTTGGAAGTTCTTCTGATTTAAATCAAGAGAAAGTGGTCTCTGACTCCAAGAAGTCCAAGCAGGGAAAAAAAACCTCCAGTATGGTTAAGATCATATTTCTGAAAATGTTCCTTTGTAATATTTGCTCTGCATTCTTTCTCTTGTTCTGTATATGTTAATATTAATGCATTTCCTTAGTTTTTCCTCTCCATTGTTTCAGTATGAAATGTTCATTGTTTTTTTTCTTTTTCCTTTATTGTTGTTAAGAAAAGAGGAGGAGGATGTGTTATGTATATCTCCCTCATTCTGTTTGAATACTCTGTAGACTTTACGTTCCATGGAACATGAAGCCTGTCCATGGCTGAGAGTCAGTTACAGATGGGATAGCTGGCTTACAAGTTATGTTCCTGTACCTGCCTGTCATTGTATGGAATAAACTTACTATGAAGAGAAATCCTTATATGTCCTTCGTAACAGTCCCACATCAGCACGTGCAATACAGCTGCACGGATTCGTCTCCCAAATGTGCAATGCGACTAGCAGACCCTCTCCACTGCCGGGTCTCCACAGGTGGGGACACCAGAAAGCAGAGCCAAGCACAATCAGTCATCCCTAAGCACGGCGCATTGCACTGGAACATGCAACAGGAAAGCATAATTCTGAAGAAAGCTCATAGGGACTCGAGAGCCATGCAGGCTGTTTCAGGATAGCAGGCTAAGTCGAAGAAGATCCCCAGAGCATGCCTCCCTTGAATATCCCAGGTGTAGGTAAGAAGGGAAACTAGACACCAGTAAATAACAGGGAAGACTGGCAACAAAAACTACATTTTTTTTAATTGAAGCATTTTCATAACTCCAGACGTGTAATGTATGCACTGCAGAACACTGTAAAACGTAAAGGCTTAGAAACTAGTGTAGGACATGACTGTATCAGTCACACTTAAATAGTGATGAACTATCAAAGAGCCCAACCAGATTGGTCGCACACTGCTACACCTACCAGGCGTGTTCCCCCAATGAAAATGGTCCCTGAAGGTCAGCGTCGGCGGATACACCTATGCTCGAGTGTGAATGCAAGTATGCGTGGCGTGTGCCATCCCTGGACACGTGTTTCGAGGTAGTTGCCTCTCGTCAGCAGGGAGTAGGAAAATGTGTGGGGTTGCTGTGTAAGCTGCTAAAATCGTTATCAGGTCTAGTACCTCTCGTAGCGCGCAGGTGCGTAACCATGAGTCCGTCGACTCCACCGGCTCAAGGTAGCCTGAATATAAAGTTAAACCAGATTGGTCGCACACTGCTACACCTACCAGGCGTGTTCCCCCAATGAAAATGGTCCCTGAAGGTCAGCGTCGGCGGATACACCTATGCTCGAGTGTGAATGCAAGTATGCGTGGCGTGTGCCATCCCTGGACACGTGTTTCGAGGTAGTTGCCTCTCGTCAGCAGGGAGTAGGAAAATGTGTGGGGTTGCTGTGTAAGCTGCTAAAATCGTTATCAGGTCTAGTACCTCTCGTAGCGCGCAGGTGCGTAACCATGAGTCCGTCGACTCCACCGGCTCAAGGGAGCCTGAATATAAAGTTAAACCAGATTGGTCGCACACTGCTACACCTACCAGGCGTGTTCCCCCAATGAAAATGGTCCCTGAAGGTCAGCGTCGGCGGATACACCTATGCTCGAGTGTGAATGCAAGTATGCGTGGCGTGTGCCATCCCTGGACACGTGTTTCGAGGTAGTTGCCTCTCGTCAGCAGGGAGTAGGAAAATGTGTGGGGTTGCTGTGTAAGCTGCTAAAATCGTTATCAGGTCTAGTACCTCTCGTAGCGCGCAGGTGCGTAACCATGAGTCCGTCGACTCCACCGGCTCAAGGGAGCCTGAATATAAAGTTAAACCAGATTGGTCGCACACTGCTACACCTACCAGGCGTGTTCCCCCAATGAAAATGGTCCCTGAAGGTCAGCGTCGGCGGATACACCTATGCTCGAGTGTGAATGCAAGTATGCGTGGCGTGTGCCATCCCTGGACACGTGTTTCGAGGTAGTTGCCTCTCGTCAGCAGGGAGTAGGAAAATGTGTGGGGTTGCTGTGTAAGCTGCTAAAATCGTTATCAGGTCTAGTACCTCTCGTAGCGCGCAGGTGCGTAACCATGAGTCCGTCGACTCCACCGGCTCAAGGGAGCCTGAATATAAAGTTAAACCAGATTGGTCGCACACTGCTACACCTACCAGGCGTGTTCCCCCAATGAAAATGGTCCCTGAAGGGAACATTTTCATTGGGGGAACACGCCTGGTAGGTGTAGCAGTGTGCGACCAATCTGGTTTAACTTTATATTCAGGCTCCCTTGAGCCGGTGGAGTCGACGGACTCATGGTTACGCACCTGCGCGCTACGAGAGGTACTAGACCTGATAACGATTTTAGCAGCTTACACAGCAACCCCACACATTTTCCTACTCCCTGCTGACGAGAGGCAACTACCTCGAAACACGTGTCCAGGGATGGCACACGCCACGCATACTTGCATTCACACTCGAGCATAGGTGTATCCGCCGACGCTGACCTTCAGGGAACATTTTCATTGGGGGAACACGCCTGGTAGGTGTAGCAGTGTGCGACCAATCTGGTTTAACTTTATATTCAGGCTCCCTTGAGCCGGTGGAGTCGACGGACTCATGGTTACGCACCTGCGCGCTACGAGAGGTACTAGACCTGATAACGATTTTAGCAGCTTACACAGCAACCCCACACATTTTCCTACTCCCTGCTGACGAGAGGCAACTACCTCGAAACACGTGTCCAGGGATGGCACACGCCACGCATACTTGCATTCACACTCGAGCATAGGTGTATCCGCCGACGCTGACCTTCAGGGAACATTTTCATTGGGGGAACACGCCTGGTAGGTGTAGCAGTGTGCGACCAATCTGGTTTAACTTTATATTCAGGCTCCCTTGAGCCGGTGGAGTCGACGGACTCATGGTTACGCACCTGCGCGCTACGAGAGGTACTAGACCTGATAACGATTTTAGCAGCTTACACAGCAACCCCACACATTTTCCTACTCCCTGCTGACGAGAGGCAACTACCTCGAAACACGTGTCCAGGGATGGCACACGCCACGCATACTTGCATTCACACTCGAGCATAGGTGTATCCGCCGACGCTGACCTTCAGGGAACATTTTCATTGGGGGAACACGCCTGGTAGGTGTAGCAGTGTGCGACCAATCTGGTTTAACTTTATATTCAGGCTCCCTTGAGCCGGTGGAGTCGACGGACTCATGGTTACGCACCTGCGCGCTACGAGAGGTACTAGACCTGATAACGATTTTAGCAGCTTACACAGCAACCCCACACATTTTCCTACTCCCTGCTGACGAGAGGCAACTACCTCGAAACACGTGTCCAGGGATGGCACACGCCACGCATACTTGCATTCACACTCGAGCATAGGTGTATCCGCCGACGCTGACCTTCAGGGAACATTTTCATTGGGGGAACACGCCTGGTAGGTGTAGCAGTGTGCGACCAATCTGGTTTAACTTTATATTCAGGCTCCCTTGAGCCGGTGGAGTCGACGGACTCATGGTTACGCACCTGCGCGCTACGAGAGGTACTAGACCTGATAACGATTTTAGCAGCTTACACAGCAACCCCACACATTTTCCTACTCCCTGCTGACGAGAGGCAACTACCTCGAAACACGTGTCCAGGGATGGCACACGCCACGCATACTTGCATTCACACTCGAGCATAGGTGTATCCGCCGACGCTGACCTTCAGGGAACATTTTCATTGGGGGAACACGCCTGGTAGGTGTAGCAGTGTGCGACCAATCTGGTTTAACTTTATATTCAGGCTCCCTTGAGCCGGTGGAGTCGACGGACTCATGGTTACGCACCTGCGCGCTACGAGAGGTACTAGACCTGATAACGATTTTAGCAGCTTACACAGCAACCCCACACATTTTCCTACTCCCTGCTGACGAGAGGCAACTACCTCGAAACACGTGTCCAGGGATGGCACACGCCACGCATACTTGCATTCACACTCGAGCATAGGTGTATCCGCCGACGCTGACCTTCAGGGAACATTTTCATTGGGGGAACACGCCTGGTAGGTGTAGCAGTGTGCGACCAATCTGGTTTAACTTTATATTCAGGCTCCCTTGAGCCGGTGGAGTCGACGGACTCATGGTTACGCACCTGCGCGCTACGAGAGGTACTAGACCTGATAACGATTTTAGCAGCTTACACAGCAACCCCACACATTTTCCTACTCCCTGCTGACGAGAGGCAACTACCTCGAAACACGTGTCCAGGGATGGCACACGCCACGCATACTTGCATTCACACTCGAGCATAGGTGTATCCGCCGACGCTGACCTTCAGGGAACATTTTCATTGGGGGAACACGCCTGGTAGGTGTAGCAGTGTGCGACCAATCTGGTTTAACTTTATATTCAGGCTCCCTTGAGCCGGTGGAGTCGACGGACTCATGGTTACGCACCTGCGCGCTACGAGAGGTACTAGACCTGATAACGATTTTAGCAGCTTACACAGCAACCCCACACATTTTCCTACTCCCTGCTGACGAGAGGCAACTACCTCGAAACACGTGTCCAGGGATGGCACACGCCACGCATACTTGCATTCACACTCGAGCATAGGTGTATCCGCCGACGCTGACCTTCAGGGAACATTTTCATTGGGGGAACACGCCTGGTAGGTGTAGCAGTGTGCGACCAATCTGGTTTAACTTTATATTCAGGCTCCCTTGAGCCGGTGGAGTCGACGGACTCATGGTTACGCACCTGCGCGCTACGAGAGGTACTAGACCTGATAACGATTTTAGCAGCTTACACAGCAACCCCACACATTTTCCTACTCCCTGCTGACGAGAGGCAACTACCTCGAAACACGTGTCCAGGGATGGCACACGCCACGCATACTTGCATTCACACTCGAGCATAGGTGTATCCGCCGACGCTGACCTTCAGGGAACATTTTCATTGGGGGAACACGCCTGGTAGGTGTAGCAGTGTGCGACCAATCTGGTTTAACTTTATATTCAGGCTCCCTTGAGCCGGTGGAGTCGACGGACTCATGGTTACGCACCTGCGCGCTACGAGAGGTACTAGACCTGATAACGATTTTAGCAGCTTACACAGCAACCCCACACATTTTCCTACTCCCTGCTGACGAGAGGCAACTACCTCGAAACACGTGTCCAGGGATGGCACACGCCACGCATACTTGCATTCACACTCGAGCATAGGTGTATCCGCCGACGCTGACCTTCAGGGAACATTTTCATTGGGGGAACACGCCTGGTAGGTGTAGCAGTGTGCGACCAATCTGGTTTAACTTTATATTCAGGCTCCCTTGAGCCGGTGGAGTCGACGGACTCATGGTTACGCACCTGCGCGCTACGAGAGGTACTAGACCTGATAACGATTTTAGCAGCTTACACAGCAACCCCACACATTTTCCTACTCCCTGCTGACGAGAGGCAACTACCTCGAAACACGTGTCCAGGGATGGCACACGCCACGCATACTTGCATTCACACTCGAGCATAGGTGTATCCGCCGACGCTGACCTTCAGGGAACATTTTCATTGGGGGAACACGCCTGGTAGGTGTAGCAGTGTGCGACCAATCTGGTTTAACTTTATATTCAGGCTCCCTTGAGCCGGTGGAGTCGACGGACTCATGGTTACGCACCTGCGCGCTACGAGAGGTACTAGACCTGATAACGATTTTAGCAGCTTACACAGCAACCCCACACATTTTCCTACTCCCTGCTGACGAGAGGCAACTACCTCGAAACACGTGTCCAGGGATGGCACACGCCACGCATACTTGCATTCACACTCGAGCATAGGTGTATCCGCCGACGCTGACCTTCAGGGAACATTTTCATTGGGGGAACACGCCTGGTAGGTGTAGCAGTGTGCGACCAATCTGGTTTAACTTTATATTCAGGCTCCCTTGAGCCGGTGGAGTCGACGGACTCATGGTTACGCACCTGCGCGCTACGAGAGGTACTAGACCTGATAACGATTTTAGCAGCTTACACAGCAACCCCACACATTTTCCTACTCCCTGCTGACGAGAGGCAACTACCTCGAAACACGTGTCCAGGGATGGCACACGCCACGCATACTTGCATTCACACTCGAGCATAGGTGTATCCGCCGACGCTGACCTTCAGGGAACATTTTCATTGGGGGAACACGCCTGGTAGGTGTAGCAGTGTGCGACCAATCTGGTTTAACTTTATATTCAGGCTCCCTTGAGCCGGTGGAGTCGACGGACTCATGGTTACGCACCTGCGCGCTACGAGAGGTACTAGACCTGATAACGATTTTAGCAGCTTACACAGCAACCCCACACATTTTCCTACTCCCTGCTGACGAGAGGCAACTACCTCGAAACACGTGTCCAGGGATGGCACACGCCACGCATACTTGCATTCACACTCGAGCATAGGTGTATCCGCCGACGCTGACCTTCAGGGAACATTTTCATTGGGGGAACACGCCTGGTAGGTGTAGCAGTGTGCGACCAATCTGGTTTAACTTTATATTCAGGCTCCCTTGAGCCGGTGGAGTCGACGGACTCATGGTTACGCACCTGCGCGCTACGAGAGGTACTAGACCTGATAACGATTTTAGCAGCTTACACAGCAACCCCACACATTTTCCTACTCCCTGCTGACGAGAGGCAACTACCTCGAAACACGTGTCCAGGGATGGCACACGCCACGCATACTTGCATTCACACTCGAGCATAGGTGTATCCGCCGACGCTGACCTTCAGGGAACATTTTCATTGGGGGAACACGCCTGGTAGGTGTAGCAGTGTGCGACCAATCTGGTTTAACTTTATATTCAGGCTCCCTTGAGCCGGTGGAGTCGACGGACTCATGGTTACGCACCTGCGCGCTACGAGAGGTACTAGACCTGATAACGATTTTAGCAGCTTACACAGCAACCCCACACATTTTCCTACTCCCTGCTGACGAGAGGCAACTACCTCGAAACACGTGTCCAGGGATGGCACACGCCACGCATACTTGCATTCACACTCGAGCATAGGTGTATCCGCCGACGCTGACCTTCAGGGAACATTTTCATTGGGGGAACACGCCTGGTAGGTGTAGCAGTGTGCGACCAATCTGGTTTAACTTTATATTCAGGCTCCCTTGAGCCGGTGGAGTCGACGGACTCATGGTTACGCACCTGCGCGCTACGAGAGGTACTAGACCTGATAACGATTTTAGCAGCTTACACAGCAACCCCACACATTTTCCTACTCCCTGCTGACGAGAGGCAACTACCTCGAAACACGTGTCCAGGGATGGCACACGCCACGCATACTTGCATTCACACTCGAGCATAGGTGTATCCGCCGACGCTGACCTTCAGGGAACATTTTCATTGGGGGAACACGCCTGGTAGGTGTAGCAGTGTGCGACCAATCTGGTTTAACTTTATATTCAGGCTCCCTTGAGCCGGTGGAGTCGACGGACTCATGGTTACGCACCTGCGCGCTACGAGAGGTACTAGACCTGATAACGATTTTAGCAGCTTACACAGCAACCCCACACATTTTCCTACTCCCTGCTGACGAGAGGCAACTACCTCGAAACACGTGTCCAGGGATGGCACACGCCACGCATACTTGCATTCACACTCGAGCATAGGTGTATCCGCCGACGCTGACCTTCAGGGAACATTTTCATTGGGGGAACACGCCTGGTAGGTGTAGCAGTGTGCGACCAATCTGGTTTAACTTTATATTCAGGCTCCCTTGAGCCGGTGGAGTCGACGGACTCATGGTTACGCACCTGCGCGCTACGAGAGGTACTAGACCTGATAACGATTTTAGCAGCTTACACAGCAACCCCACACATTTTCCTACTCCCTGCTGACGAGAGGCAACTACCTCGAAACACGTGTCCAGGGATGGCACACGCCACGCATACTTGCATTCACACTCGAGCATAGGTGTATCCGCCGACGCTGACCTTCAGGGAACATTTTCATTGGGGGAACACGCCTGGTAGGTGTAGCAGTGTGCGACCAATCTGGTTTAACTTTATATTCAGGCTCCCTTGAGCCGGTGGAGTCGACGGACTCATGGTTACGCACCTGCGCGCTACGAGAGGTACTAGACCTGATAACGATTTTAGCAGCTTACACAGCAACCCCACACATTTTCCTACTCCCTGCTGACGAGAGGCAACTACCTCGAAACACGTGTCCAGGGATGGCACACGCCACGCATACTTGCATTCACACTCGAGCATAGGTGTATCCGCCGACGCTGACCTTCAGGGAACATTTTCATTGGGGGAACACGCCTGGTAGGTGTAGCAGTGTGCGACCAATCTGGTTTAACTTTATATTCAGGCTCCCTTGAGCCGGTGGAGTCGACGGACTCATGGTTACGCACCTGCGCGCTACGAGAGGTACTAGACCTGATAACGATTTTAGCAGCTTACACAGCAACCCCACACATTTTCCTACTCCCTGCTGACGAGAGGCAACTACCTCGAAACACGTGTCCAGGGATGGCACACGCCACGCATACTTGCATTCACACTCGAGCATAGGTGTATCCGCCGACGCTGACCTTCAGGGAACATTTTCATTGGGGGAACACGCCTGGTAGGTGTAGCAGTGTGCGACCAATCTGGTTTAACTTTATATTCAGGCTCCCTTGAGCCGGTGGAGTCGACGGACTCATGGTTACGCACCTGCGCGCTACGAGAGGTACTAGACCTGATAACGATTTTAGCAGCTTACACAGCAACCCCACACATTTTCCTACTCCCTGCTGACGAGAGGCAACTACCTCGAAACACGTGTCCAGGGATGGCACACGCCACGCATACTTGCATTCACACTCGAGCATAGGTGTATCCGCCGACGCTGACCTTCAGGGAACATTTTCATTGGGGGAACACGCCTGGTAGGTGTAGCAGTGTGCGACCAATCTGGTTTAACTTTATATTCAGGCTCCCTTGAGCCGGTGGAGTCGACGGACTCATGGTTACGCACCTGCGCGCTACGAGAGGTACTAGACCTGATAACGATTTTAGCAGCTTACACAGCAACCCCACACATTTTCCTACTCCCTGCTGACGAGAGGCAACTACCTCGAAACACGTGTCCAGGGATGGCACACGCCACGCATACTTGCATTCACACTCGAGCATAGGTGTATCCGCCGACGCTGACCTTCAGGGAACATTTTCATTGGGGGAACACGCCTGGTAGGTGTAGCAGTGTGCGACCAATCTGGTTTAACTTTATATTCAGGCTCCCTTGAGCCGGTGGAGTCGACGGACTCATGGTTACGCACCTGCGCGCTACGAGAGGTACTAGACCTGATAACGATTTTAGCAGCTTACACAGCAACCCCACACATTTTCCTACTCCCTGCTGACGAGAGGCAACTACCTCGAAACACGTGTCCAGGGATGGCACACGCCACGCATACTTGCATTCACACTCGAGCATAGGTGTATCCGCCGACGCTGACCTTCAGGGAACATTTTCATTGGGGGAACACGCCTGGTAGGTGTAGCAGTGTGCGACCAATCTGGTTTAACTTTATATTCAGGCTCCCTTGAGCCGGTGGAGTCGACGGACTCATGGTTACGCACCTGCGCGCTACGAGAGGTACTAGACCTGATAACGATTTTAGCAGCTTACACAGCAACCCCACACATTTTCCTACTCCCTGCTGACGAGAGGCAACTACCTCGAAACACGTGTCCAGGGATGGCACACGCCACGCATACTTGCATTCACACTCGAGCATAGGTGTATCCGCCGACGCTGACCTTCAGGGAACATTTTCATTGGGGGAACACGCCTGGTAGGTGTAGCAGTGTGCGACCAATCTGGTTTAACTTTATATTCAGGCTCCCTTGAGCCGGTGGAGTCGACGGACTCATGGTTACGCACCTGCGCGCTACGAGAGGTACTAGACCTGATAACGATTTTAGCAGCTTACACAGCAACCCCACACATTTTCCTACTCCCTGCTGACGAGAGGCAACTACCTCGAAACACGTGTCCAGGGATGGCACACGCCACGCATACTTGCATTCACACTCGAGCATAGGTGTATCCGCCGACGCTGACCTTCAGGGAACATTTTCATTGGGGGAACACGCCTGGTAGGTGTAGCAGTGTGCGACCAATCTGGTTTAACTTTATATTCAGGCTCCCTTGAGCCGGTGGAGTCGACGGACTCATGGTTACGCACCTGCGCGCTACGAGAGGTACTAGACCTGATAACGATTTTAGCAGCTTACACAGCAACCCCACACATTTTCCTACTCCCTGCTGACGAGAGGCAACTACCTCGAAACACGTGTCCAGGGATGGCACACGCCACGCATACTTGCATTCACACTCGAGCATAGGTGTATCCGCCGACGCTGACCTTCAGGGAACATTTTCATTGGGGGAACACGCCTGGTAGGTGTAGCAGTGTGCGACCAATCTGGTTTAACTTTATATTCAGGCTCCCTTGAGCCGGTGGAGTCGACGGACTCATGGTTACGCACCTGCGCGCTACGAGAGGTACTAGACCTGATAACGATTTTAGCAGCTTACACAGCAACCCCACACATTTTCCTACTCCCTGCTGACGAGAGGCAACTACCTCGAAACACGTGTCCAGGGATGGCACACGCCACGCATACTTGCATTCACACTCGAGCATAGGTGTATCCGCCGACGCTGACCTTCAGGGAACATTTTCATTGGGGGAACACGCCTGGTAGGTGTAGCAGTGTGCGACCAATCTGGTTTAACTTTATATTCAGGCTCCCTTGAGCCGGTGGAGTCGACGGACTCATGGTTACGCACCTGCGCGCTACGAGAGGTACTAGACCTGATAACGATTTTAGCAGCTTACACAGCAACCCCACACATTTTCCTACTCCCTGCTGACGAGAGGCAACTACCTCGAAACACGTGTCCAGGGATGGCACACGCCACGCATACTTGCATTCACACTCGAGCATAGGTGTATCCGCCGACGCTGACCTTCAGGGAACATTTTCATTGGGGGAACACGCCTGGTAGGTGTAGCAGTGTGCGACCAATCTGGTTTAACTTTATATTCAGGCTCCCTTGAGCCGGTGGAGTCGACGGACTCATGGTTACGCACCTGCGCGCTACGAGAGGTACTAGACCTGATAACGATTTTAGCAGCTTACACAGCAACCCCACACATTTTCCTACTCCCTGCTGACGAGAGGCAACTACCTCGAAACACGTGTCCAGGGATGGCACACGCCACGCATACTTGCATTCACACTCGAGCATAGGTGTATCCGCCGACGCTGACCTTCAGGGAACATTTTCATTGGGGGAACACGCCTGGTAGGTGTAGCAGTGTGCGACCAATCTGGTTTAACTTTATATTCAGGCTCCCTTGAGCCGGTGGAGTCGACGGACTCATGGTTACGCACCTGCGCGCTACGAGAGGTACTAGACCTGATAACGATTTTAGCAGCTTACACAGCAACCCCACACATTTTCCTACTCCCTGCTGACGAGAGGCAACTACCTCGAAACACGTGTCCAGGGATGGCACACGCCACGCATACTTGCATTCACACTCGAGCATAGGTGTATCCGCCGACGCTGACCTTCAGGGAACATTTTCATTGGGGGAACACGCCTGGTAGGTGTAGCAGTGTGCGACCAATCTGGTTTAACTTTATATTCAGGCTCCCTTGAGCCGGTGGAGTCGACGGACTCATGGTTACGCACCTGCGCGCTACGAGAGGTACTAGACCTGATAACGATTTTAGCAGCTTACACAGCAACCCCACACATTTTCCTACTCCCTGCTGACGAGAGGCAACTACCTCGAAACACGTGTCCAGGGATGGCACACGCCACGCATACTTGCATTCACACTCGAGCATAGGTGTATCCGCCGACGCTGACCTTCAGGGAACATTTTCATTGGGGGAACACGCCTGGTAGGTGTAGCAGTGTGCGACCAATCTGGTTTAACTTTATATTCAGGCTCCCTTGAGCCGGTGGAGTCGACGGACTCATGGTTACGCACCTGCGCGCTACGAGAGGTACTAGACCTGATAACGATTTTAGCAGCTTACACAGCAACCCCACACATTTTCCTACTCCCTGCTGACGAGAGGCAACTACCTCGAAACACGTGTCCAGGGATGGCACACGCCACGCATACTTGCATTCACACTCGAGCATAGGTGTATCCGCCGACGCTGACCTTCAGGGAACATTTTCATTGGGGGAACACGCCTGGTAGGTGTAGCAGTGTGCGACCAATCTGGTTTAACTTTATATTCAGGCTCCCTTGAGCCGGTGGAGTCGACGGACTCATGGTTACGCACCTGCGCGCTACGAGAGGTACTAGACCTGATAACGATTTTAGCAGCTTACACAGCAACCCCACACATTTTCCTACTCCCTGCTGACGAGAGGCAACTACCTCGAAACACGTGTCCAGGGATGGCACACGCCACGCATACTTGCATTCACACTCGAGCATAGGTGTATCCGCCGACGCTGACCTTCAGGGAACATTTTCATTGGGGGAACACGCCTGGTAGGTGTAGCAGTGTGCGACCAATCTGGTTTAACTTTATATTCAGGCTCCCTTGAGCCGGTGGAGTCGACGGACTCATGGTTACGCACCTGCGCGCTACGAGAGGTACTAGACCTGATAACGATTTTAGCAGCTTACACAGCAACCCCACACATTTTCCTACTCCCTGCTGACGAGAGGCAACTACCTCGAAACACGTGTCCAGGGATGGCACACGCCACGCATACTTGCATTCACACTCGAGCATAGGTGTATCCGCCGACGCTGACCTTCAGGGAACATTTTCATTGGGGGAACACGCCTGGTAGGTGTAGCAGTGTGCGACCAATCTGGTTTAACTTTATATTCAGGCTCCCTTGAGCCGGTGGAGTCGACGGACTCATGGTTACGCACCTGCGCGCTACGAGAGGTACTAGACCTGATAACGATTTTAGCAGCTTACACAGCAACCCCACACATTTTCCTACTCCCTGCTGACGAGAGGCAACTACCTCGAAACACGTGTCCAGGGATGGCACACGCCACGCATACTTGCATTCACACTCGAGCATAGGTGTATCCGCCGACGCTGACCTTCAGGGAACATTTTCATTGGGGGAACACGCCTGGTAGGTGTAGCAGTGTGCGACCAATCTGGTTTAACTTTATATTCAGGCTCCCTTGAGCCGGTGGAGTCGACGGACTCATGGTTACGCACCTGCGCGCTACGAGAGGTACTAGACCTGATAACGATTTTAGCAGCTTACACAGCAACCCCACACATTTTCCTACTCCCTGCTGACGAGAGGCAACTACCTCGAAACACGTGTCCAGGGATGGCACACGCCACGCATACTTGCATTCACACTCGAGCATAGGTGTATCCGCCGACGCTGACCTTCAGGGAACATTTTCATTGGGGGAACACGCCTGGTAGGTGTAGCAGTGTGCGACCAATCTGGTTTAACTTTATATTCAGGCTCCCTTGAGCCGGTGGAGTCGACGGACTCATGGTTACGCACCTGCGCGCTACGAGAGGTACTAGACCTGATAACGATTTTAGCAGCTTACACAGCAACCCCACACATTTTCCTACTCCCTGCTGACGAGAGGCAACTACCTCGAAACACGTGTCCAGGGATGGCACACGCCACGCATACTTGCATTCACACTCGAGCATAGGTGTATCCGCCGACGCTGACCTTCAGGGAACATTTTCATTGGGGGAACACGCCTGGTAGGTGTAGCAGTGTGCGACCAATCTGGTTTAACTTTATATTCAGGCTCCCTTGAGCCGGTGGAGTCGACGGACTCATGGTTACGCACCTGCGCGCTACGAGAGGTACTAGACCTGATAACGATTTTAGCAGCTTACACAGCAACCCCACACATTTTCCTACTCCCTGCTGACGAGAGGCAACTACCTCGAAACACGTGTCCAGGGATGGCACACGCCACGCATACTTGCATTCACACTCGAGCATAGGTGTATCCGCCGACGCTGACCTTCAGGGAACATTTTCATTGGGGGAACACGCCTGGTAGGTGTAGCAGTGTGCGACCAATCTGGTTTAACTTTATATTCAGGCTCCCTTGAGCCGGTGGAGTCGACGGACTCATGGTTACGCACCTGCGCGCTACGAGAGGTACTAGACCTGATAACGATTTTAGCAGCTTACACAGCAACCCCACACATTTTCCTACTCCCTGCTGACGAGAGGCAACTACCTCGAAACACGTGTCCAGGGATGGCACACGCCACGCATACTTGCATTCACACTCGAGCATAGGTGTATCCGCCGACGCTGACCTTCAGGGAACATTTTCATTGGGGGAACACGCCTGGTAGGTGTAGCAGTGTGCGACCAATCTGGTTTAACTTTATATTCAGGCTCCCTTGAGCCGGTGGAGTCGACGGACTCATGGTTACGCACCTGCGCGCTACGAGAGGTACTAGACCTGATAACGATTTTAGCAGCTTACACAGCAACCCCACACATTTTCCTACTCCCTGCTGACGAGAGGCAACTACCTCGAAACACGTGTCCAGGGATGGCACACGCCACGCATACTTGCATTCACACTCGAGCATAGGTGTATCCGCCGACGCTGACCTTCAGGGAACATTTTCATTGGGGGAACACGCCTGGTAGGTGTAGCAGTGTGCGACCAATCTGGTTTAACTTTATATTCAGGCTCCCTTGAGCCGGTGGAGTCGACGGACTCATGGTTACGCACCTGCGCGCTACGAGAGGTACTAGACCTGATAACGATTTTAGCAGCTTACACAGCAACCCCACACATTTTCCTACTCCCTGCTGACGAGAGGCAACTACCTCGAAACACGTGTCCAGGGATGGCACACGCCACGCATACTTGCATTCACACTCGAGCATAGGTGTATCCGCCGACGCTGACCTTCAGGGAACATTTTCATTGGGGGAACACGCCTGGTAGGTGTAGCAGTGTGCGACCAATCTGGTTTAACTTTATATTCAGGCTCCCTTGAGCCGGTGGAGTCGACGGACTCATGGTTACGCACCTGCGCGCTACGAGAGGTACTAGACCTGATAACGATTTTAGCAGCTTACACAGCAACCCCACACATTTTCCTACTCCCTGCTGACGAGAGGCAACTACCTCGAAACACGTGTCCAGGGATGGCACACGCCACGCATACTTGCATTCACACTCGAGCATAGGTGTATCCGCCGACGCTGACCTTCAGGGAACATTTTCATTGGGGGAACACGCCTGGTAGGTGTAGCAGTGTGCGACCAATCTGGTTTAACTTTATATTCAGGCTCCCTTGAGCCGGTGGAGTCGACGGACTCATGGTTACGCACCTGCGCGCTACGAGAGGTACTAGACCTGATAACGATTTTAGCAGCTTACACAGCAACCCCACACATTTTCCTACTCCCTGCTGACGAGAGGCAACTACCTCGAAACACGTGTCCAGGGATGGCACACGCCACGCATACTTGCATTCACACTCGAGCATAGGTGTATCCGCCGACGCTGACCTTCAGGGAACATTTTCATTGGGGGAACACGCCTGGTAGGTGTAGCAGTGTGCGACCAATCTGGTTTAACTTTATATTCAGGCTCCCTTGAGCCGGTGGAGTCGACGGACTCATGGTTACGCACCTGCGCGCTACGAGAGGTACTAGACCTGATAACGATTTTAGCAGCTTACACAGCAACCCCACACATTTTCCTACTCCCTGCTGACGAGAGGCAACTACCTCGAAACACGTGTCCAGGGATGGCACACGCCACGCATACTTGCATTCACACTCGAGCATAGGTGTATCCGCCGACGCTGACCTTCAGGGAACATTTTCATTGGGGGAACACGCCTGGTAGGTGTAGCAGTGTGCGACCAATCTGGTTTAACTTTATATTCAGGCTCCCTTGAGCCGGTGGAGTCGACGGACTCATGGTTACGCACCTGCGCGCTACGAGAGGTACTAGACCTGATAACGATTTTAGCAGCTTACACAGCAACCCCACACATTTTCCTACTCCCTGCTGACGAGAGGCAACTACCTCGAAACACGTGTCCAGGGATGGCACACGCCACGCATACTTGCATTCACACTCGAGCATAGGTGTATCCGCCGACGCTGACCTTCAGGGAACATTTTCATTGGGGGAACACGCCTGGTAGGTGTAGCAGTGTGCGACCAATCTGGTTTAACTTTATATTCAGGCTCCCTTGAGCCGGTGGAGTCGACGGACTCATGGTTACGCACCTGCGCGCTACGAGAGGTACTAGACCTGATAACGATTTTAGCAGCTTACACAGCAACCCCACACATTTTCCTACTCCCTGCTGACGAGAGGCAACTACCTCGAAACACGTGTCCAGGGATGGCACACGCCACGCATACTTGCATTCACACTCGAGCATAGGTGTATCCGCCGACGCTGACCTTCAGGGAACATTTTCATTGGGGGAACACGCCTGGTAGGTGTAGCAGTGTGCGACCAATCTGGTTTAACTTTATATTCAGGCTCCCTTGAGCCGGTGGAGTCGACGGACTCATGGTTACGCACCTGCGCGCTACGAGAGGTACTAGACCTGATAACGATTTTAGCAGCTTACACAGCAACCCCACACATTTTCCTACTCCCTGCTGACGAGAGGCAACTACCTCGAAACACGTGTCCAGGGATGGCACACGCCACGCATACTTGCATTCACACTCGAGCATAGGTGTATCCGCCGACGCTGACCTTCAGGGAACATTTTCATTGGGGGAACACGCCTGGTAGGTGTAGCAGTGTGCGACCAATCTGGTTTAACTTTATATTCAGGCTCCCTTGAGCCGGTGGAGTCGACGGACTCATGGTTACGCACCTGCGCGCTACGAGAGGTACTAGACCTGATAACGATTTTAGCAGCTTACACAGCAACCCCACACATTTTCCTACTCCCTGCTGACGAGAGGCAACTACCTCGAAACACGTGTCCAGGGATGGCACACGCCACGCATACTTGCATTCACACTCGAGCATAGGTGTATCCGCCGACGCTGACCTTCAGGGAACATTTTCATTGGGGGAACACGCCTGGTAGGTGTAGCAGTGTGCGACCAATCTGGTTTAACTTTATATTCAGGCTCCCTTGAGCCGGTGGAGTCGACGGACTCATGGTTACGCACCTGCGCGCTACGAGAGGTACTAGACCTGATAACGATTTTAGCAGCTTACACAGCAACCCCACACATTTTCCTACTCCCTGCTGACGAGAGGCAACTACCTCGAAACACGTGTCCAGGGATGGCACACGCCACGCATACTTGCATTCACACTCGAGCATAGGTGTATCCGCCGACGCTGACCTTCAGGGAACATTTTCATTGGGGGAACACGCCTGGTAGGTGTAGCAGTGTGCGACCAATCTGGTTTATCAAAGAGCCCAAACTAACAAATGTGTAAAAATGTTTTGCCAATTTGCATTTTTTTATAAGCTTAGTGAATCGAAGTCAGTATTTGTAGGGGGGTGGAGCGGAAGAAGGCAATAAATGCAGAAAGCAAACTTCTTTACTGGTTGAATGGAATACAATTGATTTGCAAGAGAAATTTTGTTTGAAAGATTTGCAAGGAATTTATTGATTTGTAGTATCAGGAAGAGCAGTTGTATATGGATTGAGTGGTAAAAAGTACCTACCAGAAAATCCCTTTGGATTGAGGGTGAGCAGGCACCTTTATGCAGAGGTGCTGTGTGTGAAGGCCTAGATCCAAGGAGCAATCCTGCAACTGGGTAGTAATGCTTACAGGAGAGTAGTTTGATTTACTAAAAATGTTTAATGAAAAGTTACTTCTGCTAGGTGAATTTTACTTCAACAGAAACACTGGCTGGTGTGACTGAATAAAAAAGTAATGTTTTAACTGGAACAAATGTATGGTACCATGATATTGTAGGAACCTTAATATTGATGCAGACTCCTAAAATGGGAGACACTAGGCTATGCTACCTGAGAAATATCTCACTATCTAGCAATTAAAAATAAAGATCTTTATTTCTATCACTGAAAAAGAAGCTCAAGTTTTCTAGATCTCAAAGTCAGATTAGTAGCTGAATTGCAAAGAAAGTCAGAGAAATGAGAAGGGTGGGACGGGGGAGCTGATGTGTTTGTACCACAAAAAGCCGTTCTTTAGCACTTCAATTTTGAAAAGTGGTTGTCAATCACTGACCCACTGTCTGAAGGCAAGTTTCCAATTGCTCAATTAATTAACAATTGTACTTACCTTCCATCACAGGAAGATGGATCTGATTTAGAGTTGGGTGGTGACGGAAAATTCTCTAATAATTGAAACACTACAATCATTGTCAGATCCTTTTAAATTCCCTTCACTAAACCTACAGTGGGGGACACTGTACCAGTGGATGCTCCTCCAGATTTAGCACAGCTATATCTTGAGTGGGTGTCTTTTCTCTATTTGTATGCCACATCCATGTTTGTCATGGAATGTGGCAATAGGGCTGGAATCTTGGTGGTTGGAATATATGGGGATTTGAAGTGCAAGAGTTGGGCGAGAGGGTAGCCTGGCACTCATGTGTTTATTTAAAGCTGGCATTTACTGAAGATCACTCAAACTTCGAGTTGTTAATTGAGAAGGGTCTCTTGTCTATGCAGTGTATTGTAATTCAACTGTCGGATGGACAGCTGTTGTGACGGTTCTTGTCTAAATGCTATTGAGTAAAATACTAATAAAATTATTATTATTTTTTTTTTTTAACAAGTTACTTTCCCTAAAATACGTGCTATTCCATAACACATCCACATCATGGAATTTACAATAATATTTAATCAATGAATTAAGAACAAGCTCATGATTCACATACGTTCGAGTGGTATGGCACACCAAACTCAGCTTTGAGTTTATTTAGATCAATGAAAGGTCTTCAGCCCTTACCTTTGCGGTCCACCATGCATGCTAGTTTTGTGATGAATATCATTCCATGTAACAATATTACTGGTTCCAGTAGTGCGAGACTGACCAATTGTGAATATCAATTTCTGATTAAAGGCTTTCTTGAGCAGATTTAAGATGTTCCGTCCTTCGTCATTGTCAGGCAAGTATGCTCTGCGGTGTGCTCCCTGGAACCTCTGGCCCGGGTTTGGATGCTTAGCCTATTTGGGAATGAAATGTACATAATTAACACCCCAAGGCTTATGCTCGAGTAAACTCATAACGATGCAAGGCATATTCACATAAAAGAGTCTGTTCAACCCTAAAGACATTTTCCTTGGTGACTTTAAACTGCATTGGAATGACCCCAAAGATCCTCATGTCAACGCCATCAAAGACTTCCTTGCCGACCAAGCCCTAACCCAAGCCTGCTCACTCCCTACACACTCGAAAGGCGCCACTCTTGATTGGATCATCGCTAAGAAATCAACAGTCCAGCTTATCGCTACAGACCTTGTGACTGGTCGGACCACCACACTATCACTTTCTTATTACCTGGCACCCACAAGACTAGGGCACCACAACAGGGTATTCCTAAAAGCTGGGTTAGAGACACCAAGAGCCTTGATCCCAGGGAACTGGCAGCCCGTTGCAAATCTGCATCCCCCCCCCCCCCCCCCCCCCCAATCACAACGGTCAGTGACCTCAATGATCATTACTCTGCGACTTTAACTAACATTCTTGATGACCTTGCCCCGCTAAAACTAAAAAGAACACAAATCAAAGACAGAAACCCCTGGTTCAATGGGTCCCTCAACAGAGAGAAGAAGTTCCTCCGGAAGTCAGAAAGGATCTGGAGACAGCACCCCTAAGCCGCGCATTTAAAACTTCTCCGCCAGGCCAGAAATGCCTACAACAGGAACAACCTCAACTCAAAACAAAGAATTATTCAGGTCTGAACTGGGGAACGCCAAGAACAGACCCCGCAAGCTCTTCGAACTGGTCAAACGCCAATCCAACAAACTGGCCAAAACATCGAAAGAAACCCCCAAGTCACTAATATCATCTGAGGAATTCTCCTCCTTTTTCTCTGACAAAATCACAGCCGTAGGCAATGAGCTCAGATCAGCCAACTACTCTCAACCCCTCCAGATCGGACTCCTCTCCCCGAGCCGCCTCCTCGGGCCTCTCCTAAAAACCAAACGCACTGGACCGACTTCAAAATCTACGACGAACACGCCATCACGAAAATCCTATCCACCTTAAACCCAAACAACCACTTTAATGACCCACTCCCCTCCAACTGCCTAGCTGCCACCACCTAATCCATCATCCCTAGCTGGACTGCAATAATTAACGCCTCCCTGCTTCAAGGATCGATACCCGCCTCTGAAAGCCAGCCAAGTCCTACCAACCTTTAAAAAACACGGCGCTTGACCCTGCCTCCCCTGACAATTTTAGACCTATTTCTAATATCCCACTCTTAGCCAAAGTTCTGGAGAAATGTGTGCAACAGCAGCTGAGCCAACACATCACCAACTTCCACCTTCTAGATGACTTCCAATCCGGTTTCAGGCCTGGGCACAGCACGGAAACCACCATTCTCCACATCGTGGATGATGCCCTTCAAGCCCTTGACCAAGGCAAAACCGGGCTCCTAATCCTCCTTGATCTATCCTCGGCCTTCGACACCGTCAACCATGAAAAACTACTCAAACGCCTCAAACTCAGGATGGGATTGGATGGCTCTGTTCTGGATTGGTTTAAGTCCTTCCTCCATAACCGATCTCAGAGATTCCTAATTAACGGTAACCTGTCTGCTCCTTCTCCGGTCACGGTTGGAGTCCCCCAAGGATCAACCCTGTCCCCTAACCTCTTCAACCTTTTTCTCGAATCGCTTGCCGAAATATTGCAAACTGCAAATGTCTCCTACCATATGTACGCTGACGACACCTAGATCTACATCAAAATCTTCTCCCTTGAGGAGATTCTTTCCCTGAATGAAGCCTTGAAACTGACTGTCCAATGGCTCTCCTCCAATCAACTCAAACTGAACGCAAAGAAGACAGAATTTCTTCTAATCTCCCCACCCAATATAAACCCTGAGACTCAGGTTTGGATTAAGGCCATCACAGCCTTAAACTGCCCTCCAACCATCGTGGACTCTGGCAAATTGCTTGGAATAACTGTTGACTGCAACTTGAGTATGCGGGTCCACATCAATTTGATGCCCAAATCAGCCAGATTCCACCTGAGCTACCTAAGAAAACTGAAACCCTTCCTTGATACTCCCGACCTAAAAATGGCAGTCCAGTCTCTAGTCATCTCTAGACTTGAATATGGCTGCTCTACCCTCTCTGGTCTACAAAAGATCTCCCTGGCACCCTTAAAAGCCTGCCTCAGCGCGGACGCCAGACTATTAACTGGTTCAAGGAAATTCGACCATATTTCTCCTCACCTGAAAGTTCTGAATTGGCTTCCTCTACAGGCCAGAATCCAACTCAAGTTGGCATGCATCACGCACAAGGCACTATACTCAAACTCCCCTGCATATCTTTCCCAGAAACTCCTGTTATCCGGAGGAACCAGAATCACATGATCCTCCAGAGACCACTTGCTCCAACCTGCACGTTTTCGGAAAAAGAAAACTTACAATCGGGCCTTTTCTGTGGCCCCACCGAGAATATGGAACTCACTCCTGCCCGCCATTAGAAGAACCCCTTCTCTAGCTCGCTTCAAAAAGGATGCCAAAACCTTCATAACGGGCAAATTCTTCGCCTAATCTTTGCCTCCTACTCACCCAGAGACCTTGCCCTACTTCCATCTAATGCAACCCCCTTGAGTACCTTGACACTATCCACCCCGAACTTCCGAGCATCCCGCCATGTACCCAGGGACCTACATTGTCTTGTAAACTGCAAATGTAAATTTAATTGTTTGTCCTTTATCCCTTGTGTACCCAGCACCCCCCTCAAGTATGTTGTATATTATTGATGATTCCTGTAAAGCGCTCTGATACCCTAACGGGTCAAGTTCGCGCTCTATAAAAACTTGAAATATGTACCAAGCACGAAAATACATAGAATAAAAGACGTCTTAGCTTCAATATTTCACTTTTTAAAATAATTTTTAAAGGTATTAGAAGGTCAGGGAGAGGAAATTCCTTATCTACTAATGATGTATGGAATAAAGTACACTCTGCCATACTTTAGAAGTACATCACAAGTCACTGAGGGGTTCCTTTCGAAAGGTAAATAATGGAATGGTGCAGAAAACTCTTGGGTTAGAACCATCAATTTAACCAGTTTAAAAAAAAGCTTCAGCCTGCACCTCAACAGATTCTCCTCTACCACAGACATTGAGGTGCAGGTAGGGACAGGCAAGCAGCAACTCCTCATCCTGCTTTGCCTGGTATCAACCCTTGGCGCAGACATGCTACCATTCTCTGTTGGGTGAAGGGTGGCAAATGTTTCCCAGAATTCGAACAAGATTACTTATTTTATGCCGGTGAATTAAAAAATGGTGCTGATGAACAGATTAATTCAAAAGAGTCCCAGAGTATGATCTACTTTGACTGCTTTAGACTGGGTGTCATCCCTCAATACACTGATTTTCTAGGCTTGAGTTGTGCACAGTCCTGAACTCTGCCTTCGAGAAAGAACCTCGTCTCCTAAAAAAAAAAAAAAACAATACTAATCTCAGTCATCAGTCCTGTAACTTGAAAGGGTAGCATTGTCTCTCTACTGACGTGCACAGGAGGTAATGTGTTGTATGGCAGCAAGAAAACCATACACAAGATCTGCATACACCAGCAGACTGATTAGTAGTAGTATTCTTCAAGAAGTGTCATGAACGAGTCAATCCACATGCAAATACTGTGACCATGCTCAAGAACAAAATAACATTTCTAGGCAGTGAACATGGCTAATAGAATTATGAAACTATGTCGAAATTCTAATAAATTAAAACAGTGTACTCACACTACGAACAAATAATTAGTTCAGCGTATTTTATTTGTATTCAGTAAAACATCAAACAATATGTACAAAGAAACAATAAGGCTAGCAGCAACATAGATTAGACATTACTGGCACAAATTAGAGTTCCAAACAAAGTACATGTGACAAAAACAGGATACTACACAATGGCTTATAAAACAGAGAAAGTGATGGTGAATTCGGTAGGAAGATGTAGTTTTCTATGCGCTTTTCGGCATTGAAATGCCTTCTTCAGGAAAAAAGCCAAAATAATTCTGAACCTGGAATGAGCAAGTGAATTTCCTCAGGACACAAGGAGCAATCCACAGTTGTAACGAAGGGATACCTGATGCCCAGGATATCAAGATACACAGGAGGCTCCGCGTTAAAGAGGTCCTAATGAAGGATCCATGTGGAGTATCAAACAGCCGAAATCGGGGATTCTAAACAGACTCTAGTTCTATGGTAATGGATCTAATGACCAGGGCGCTTAGTCCTAAGTCGCCAGAGTGGTGTCCCGGATATTGAGATACGCAGTCAAGCCTGCAACAGGAGAGTTCTAGTGTGGGGTCTAGGGCAGCCAAACTCAAAATGTCTAGGCAGACTCTCGTTCCAAGAAAGTGAATAAATCAATCAAGGATAGCACTTAATCCTAAATCGCCTGAGTAGCCATAATGTACATCAAAGTTCATGAGCATAAAGTTTCGCTAGAGGCTGAGTAAATGGCACCATAAATCTTGATGTAGAGATATGGATGGTAAAAGGATAGATTCGTCACTGCACTACTCGATAATGGTAAAGATTAATTCGATGTGTGCAGACGTTCGCCTCTCTGGTTCCAGACCCGACACGGAAATGGCGGATAGGGACTGAGTGTTTTACTGTGACCATGCTCCAGTTTATGCTTTTGTTTGCAGAAAAAAGGTCACAATTTGGGGATTGTCAAAGGCTATCCTGCCGCCATCTTGGCACAGATCTACTCACACAACCAAGTTACATGTTAAAAAAGCAACTGTGGTGAGGATTACAGATAAACGTACCTCTTTTGTGGTCTCTCTGTGAGAACATTCTATGACGTATAGGACACAAATATTTGTAAATCTTAATGATCTAGGCAGAGGTAGTGAGAAAGTATGTCATTGTCCAACTAAATTATCCATTGTTACAGGCTCGTATAGTAAAGAAATACCTTTCAATAAAAAATATTGTTGATGAAAAACTATGTATATAATAGGAAAGGTTTTATGTTTAGGAATTTAGAAACTTGAACCATGCCCATATTATGCAATTAGCCGAGTTTGCACATGTATTACAGGAAAACATGCACAAATCATCAAAGTTTGTGAATAACATGCACTTAAGTATGTGGTTTACAGAATGTGTCCGTTTTTTAAGTTTCATAAAATAATTTATTATTCGTATTTCAAAAAACAAAATCATAACAATTGCAGCTGTGAAAAGACTAATGTCTAGTTTAAAAACAACTAGGCGATAATATGTTGTTTATCGAATAATCAAGTTGTAAATAGCAGTCCGGTGAAGGGGCAGGAATTTTATTATTGAGTCTTTTTAATAGATTTAAAAACCAATAAGTTGTATTTAAGATGTTCACGATAACGCATCATTTAAACCACACCAAGGCCTTCGATTCTGAGGAATGTCCTTATTTAATGGGGGATCTTTAAGAAGCTGGACTTTGGCCAACAATTTCTGTTCAGGGTAAAACTGTTATATATTGAGCCTATGACTCATGTGACGGTCAATGGTGGGCTACTGGAAACGTTTGCCATAAGTAGGAGCACAGGGCAGGGTTGTCCCCTCTCGCCCATGCTCTTCAACTTGGCTCTGCAACCCTTGGTGTGCTGGTTGTAGAAGGATGCCATCAAGGAGGAGCTTGACTGGAAATCCGAGTTGGAGGTTCGAATAGCACTATACCAAAATATTTTATTACGTCACGCATCCTGCGGCTTTGATAAACAGTGTTTTGCAGATATCCAGAGCTTTTTGCATGTACCTAGGATTCACTATAAATTAGCATAAGTCAGTGTTATACCGGATAGCAGCCTGGGATCAAATGCACAAGTTATTTCCACCGTACAGAGCGAGTCCTGAGGTGTTTACATTTTTCGATGTTTATTTAACAAGTAATATAGATATTTTTCATAGACCTAATTTGCTTACGGTAATGGATGACTTTCGGAATGATGAAAAGCATTGGAGAACATTGGAGAGCAGCAGTTTACATGGTGTTTTTCCTTCCAAAACACCTGTATTTGCTTCAGAAAACACTCTACTACTTATCTGATGCCTTCTTTCAATGGGTAGAAGACATAGTGTACAGACTATTGTGGGATGGGGTCCTGCTAGAATCACTGTAAAGACGCTTGCATAAGGCATATATGATGGGGGAATAGCACTTCCTGAATTTTGTAGAAACACTATTAGGTCTCACTTATGATGGTAATAAATGAATGTGCATTTGCGAAACACAAGACCCATTGATCAGGGTAGAAAGTCATGCGTTAAGCATGGTGAGGTACGTGGTAGCATTATATGGTGATGGGCACACAAAACAACTGCCCTCACATACAGACGGTGTAGTTAGGGTGTGGAGGTTAGTCACAGAGAACTTAGGATGGGTCCATATAATAGCTAGTTACACTCCATTGTGCCAAAGTTACAATTTAAAGGAGCCGAGGTGGCTGCATGGCTTTGGCTGGTGAGATATTGTATGGATTTCTGACTTGGAGGATGTATAGGGGCACAAGTGTTAAAAACCTTGTCCAATTACAGGAAGGAAGAATACAACCCAGCACACAGTGAGGGGTATGGATACTTACAGTTTAAAAATGCACTGCGTGTACGCTCTCCCCACAGATCCCCAATTCACAGATTGTCCTCGACTTACAAGACTTTGATCAACAATATTCTGGGTTTCTTTGAACAAATTGAAGTGTTGATGGGAGGAAGATATAAGAGAGCTAAAAAAGTAAGAATGGGATGGATCGTAAAATGTTCTCGTGAAGTGGCTATAAAACGGGCTTCATACTGATACAACTCAAACTACAACACAGAACCTACAATACAAGAGTTTAGTGAAAATTAGAAGGAGAGACACCGATCCATGCTTGAGAGGTTGTGGGTAAGCCGTAGACTTATCATACGGTTTGGAAATACCCCAGACCAGAAAGATTACGGATTGGAGTGAGCGATTGTTTGAATGCAGTTTTAGCAACTGGGCAATCAAAGGAGGCCAAACAAATGATTCTGGGAATTGGGAATAATTGATTTGTTGCTCGTAGTTGCATGCAGAGATAAATTGTAGGGAAGTCGAGAATTGCCTTTGGCAGACGGCTGGTACTAAGAAATGGAAGCATGCATTCCGGCTGTAAGATATGTCTATGAAGGCAAGGGGAGCCCTAAGAAGTATGAAAATATCTGCGGCCTATATAGAGTGCAAGAGGTCTACTTTGCAAGAGATGGGGTAAGCTAGATTCAGCAGTCTGCACCTACTCCTTGATGAATGTGCGATTACAGGTGAGGTGCTCTCTCCTTCATGACCATGATGTCAATAAGTGCCAATGCTGGACTACAATAGACAGGTATGAGAGCCTTATGCCTCATTTACATGCACAGGATGTATGCATTAGTTAGGCAGGGAGCTCCCAAGCCCTGAAGAACACAGGTGACCTGTTTAGGCTTAGACACCTGTCGAAACATGAAGGCAATTTATATGTGGATAGATGAATCATTGCTTGTCACCATTTAACCACTCACACTAATTGTTAACCATATCAAGGATACCCGTGAATAAAAGGAAATTCTTGGGGTAATCCATATGTATGTTTACTTAATTTTCAGATGGACCTCTGTCATTGTCATGCATAAGGATATTTAAAAACTTCCTTTAAGGCTGAGTCCACCATAGTGGTATTGTCCTACTCTGGTGTGGGGACCGCAGAATATGAAGCATGCCACGATAACTTGTGGGTGAGGCAACCTCACAAATATCTTGTTTAATCCCTGATTTTTTAAGTGAATTGCAACATAGGTTATTCGCTACTCAAGCACCAGTTGTGATATATATGTGGATTTAGGAGGATGTGCTTGGTATGCCTACCCTCTTTCTCTCTTTATGTGATTGTATAAGTGCAAGAGTTGTGTCATGATTAGTAGAGCGATGGTTGGCAGGCATGCTATCTACTGCATGTGCGAGTGAAGCCAGTGGAAGCCCCCAATTTCGGTTGTCTGCAGTGCATGGATGATGATTTTTGATGCTTCTAGTTTATTTCTAATCATAAAACTAAAACATTTTTGGAAAGAAATCTTGGTAAATCCCATTACAAAAATGATTAAAAAACAAATGTGTGAAGCATAAATTGCATTGGTCTTATTTGACACTTATAGGATGTTACCCTGAATGCACCCGAAAAGACCTTACAAAGAATAATGTTTTCTCATTATTCATCAAATTGTACTACTTCTGTTTTATTGTGTTCTATTTTTCAAGGCTGAGACACTACCAAATTTCAATCACTTGACATAATTTACACTAGGGTGATAACCACTGTTCTGGGCTATTTGCAACATGTCTGTGCAGGTTTGAGATGACAGGAAATCTCCAGGCATATCAACTAATCTTAACTTTACTGTTTGCCATCCTAAAAGTAATGTGGGGATTTCCAACCCTGGTGTCAAAGCAGCGATTTAGAACCCATTGTCAAGGTGACATCAACATATGATTCACACTCGTCACACGACTATGCACATCGTGGTATATTTGATATGGCTGCACAAAACTATAACATGCATGGCAAAACTGTTCAGGGTTTACCCAGGAACAGGTTTGACGAGTGGGACTGCTGCAGTCATTGGCAGTAACCTGAAGGGTTCTGCTTCCAGATTTTGCACGGGTTAAACTTTAACACCGCACGACTGTTGGAAACAGGGTTTCCACTGCTTCCTGGTGTGTGTCACGTGGACGATCAGACATGTGAGATGTGTTCATTACTTGGCAACAAAAGGCTAAACAGCACAGTGGGAAGGTGCTAGAAGTGTTTTTTAAACTTTCGACACACCTTTACATACGTGATGATACACTGTAGCATTTCTGAGCTTGTCCCCACAGTGTGGCAGAACACCGGCACTCAATCATTCCACAAAGTACTTACACCGAATACAAAAACAAAAGTCCTGCTTCAAGACCCTCACGTTGCTATAGCTGCCAAGATTTCAGATTGCTCGTGTGTGACATGTTCATAATTTCAGTGTCATTATGAGTGACATTCAACCAGTGGCGGCTCCTCCGAGTAGCGTTGCCTCTTCTGGTGAAAGTCAGCAGAGACAAGGGCATAAATAAAATGATAAAAAAACATTATTATCATTTTATGTTGCATCCTTTAAGCTGCCTGCCAGCCGAGGGAGGGGCGGGACAGCCACAGTGATGCTGAAGCACCAGGGAGGAGTGGTGCACACTGCTAAATGCGCATAATGGTTTGGCCAGCCCCAGAGGGTCAGCCAAACCGTCATGCGCACTTAGCCTTTCTCCACCTAGCTGCGTTGTACAGCTGGGTGGAGAAACCAACACAGGCTCCCAGTCTATGTCTGAGCGCCGAACCGAGGTGCTCATACCAATCCCAGTGCTGCTCACATGCTGGGGAACAGTATTCCCAGCATATAATATGATGGGATTTGGAGCTGGGAGCCTGCGCAGTATGCACCCGGTTCCTGACGAGGACGCGATGATCGGGTGGAAGTTTGCGGCTGCGGAGCAGGTAAGTGAAATTTTATTTGAAAATGTTATTGTCTTTTTGTGTTCCCTCGTCCCCTAGCCCACCACTTCATAGCACGAGCAGCCGCTCCTGCATTCAACAGCTATGAGTGACACTTTCTCGAGAATAGTATGTTACCCACACTTAGTAGCAGCATGGCACAGCCCACAGCCTAGTTCAGACACCTGTTGCCAGGCAGGGTGGCAGAAAAACAATAAATCGACCAGAGATTCCCAGACTAAGCCAGCTTGCGCCTCCCTAGCTGGCAACCAATCAAATTAACGGACTGATCAGATCATGCTCAATTGACAGAGTCTGTCCAGGCTCTCTGCCACATGGGACCCGAGGCCAACTACAGGATGTGAGAGGGTCCACAGCGGGGATCTTCTCCCTGCAACAGTTCTCCAATTAGGCCCCTCTTCTACTGCAGTTTAGACTGACCCGGTTTATGGCATGTATTTAAAAACGTTGTATTGCGGTTGGACATGCACATCTGTTTGATACTATGGTTTGAGCAGAGAGCCATTTTTTCATGAATTAGGCGGGAGCGTGGTTTTGTGTTTAGGTCTTCAAATCTCTGAAGTTAATTTGGCTTTCTGTGATAACAGGACATTTCCACCTCATAATGTTGTACACTTGCGCCATCTTGTGGCCTTTTATGCATCTGTCCCAGCAAAGCGATAAAAAAACACCGTTTTATCGCACTTCAGGACATGGGGTCTTTGCGTGACAATCTCAGGCATTGCGGTAATGCAGGAAATTTACAGGAAAAGCATTATTCTAATGCGAGATGCATGGCACTTGACAGGGCTGTAACATTCTGAAACGGCATGCGAGACCCCTAGTGCACCAACACGTGAGGAAGTGAAGTAAGGGAATAGAAAGACAAACGTGTAAACGGTGCAAGGACAACAGCAGTAGATATATGTACTATTACATCTTCTCCCTCTTTAGGAAGAAATTTAGTCCAACAAATAGCCCTTAAATGTTAGAGGCAGTTCCGCATTACATGGGGGCGGTACACGTGACTTACTAGAATCTTGCTCGTGTGCTGGGAGAATCCCTGTTACAATCATGTGACGGTAACACATCATGGGACGACAGGGGCTTTGTAACTGGCTAGGTAGAAGAGAAAGATTCACCGGAATTGCTTCTTGTAGGAACCCACCTGTCAGTCTCACTTGATGCTTGGGAAGAAAAGGCAAGCCCGGGCAAACCAGAACAGCACGTGACTTATCCCAACAACCTTGGCAATTAGCATTATAGAGGACCCAGGGGATTGGACTTCTCTCGTGGAATCAGCAAACTTGTAATTCCCGAACTTGTGTAGACGTCTAATCTGGACTACGTCCCCGACACATTTTCTACTGGGAATGGCTAATTTTCTCTAGTCGCAACACTTCATTTTGGCTTGACATTACATAATCCTATCCATAGTGTTTTACTTATCTTTGCTGCGCAATATTTACAGTAACCCCCCTCCCCCCCTTTTAATTTTTTTTTTATTCCAGTGGGGCTGCAGTTCTCAACAACTAGTAAGGGTTTTTTTTATTGGTTATACTGTGTGGAGTGGTGTGATATTCCTAAAGGCAAGTACTTCAAGCATTCTGGACAGGTAGGTTACTTTTCAAGGCTAGCAGCATGGTCTACTTAATAATGTGGTTAGCTTTCCCAACCTGGCCATTGCTTTGGGAATGGTACCGTGAGGTGAGTTTCGCATTAACTGAAAAATCTAGACATTGTAACAGATACAAATTGAGAACCGTTATCACTTACTATTTCTACAGGAAATCCTTCCCTCTGAAAAACCTGTTTGAAAAATTCAAGAACATTACCAGTAGTTGGAGAATCAAGGAATTTCATACCGATCTACTTACTATAGTAGTCAATTAAGACTAGAGCAGAACGCATGGCAGAAGGCAATTTGCACATAGGTCCAATCAAATCAGCATCTAGCTTCTGATAAGGTGCATCAGGAAGAGGTCTTGTCAGCTTCCTTACATAACAGGCAGCCCTGTACAAATATTTTAACATTGCAGTCCCCGGCTGGGCACCATTAGTTCATTCTTAATGTTTTTTGTACCAGTCACGCCTGGAAGTCCTTCATGTGCTAGAGCAATCATATGTGGCCTTAAGGGATTAGGAACATCAAGCATTTCATTTCTGATGACAACCTCATCTGCAGTGGACAATTCATCTCTGACTTTACAGCACGGTCTGGGGTTGACATTGTCTCTTCTCTTTGGGCCAGCCACACTAAATTGAGTTCAGGTACTTTAGAGTATTCTAAATCCTCAGCCGCAGCGGTCATCCATTCAGTTATCCTCACAGGATGTTCACAAAAGGGTTCATCCAAGCAAAGCAAAAGGCACATCACCATCACACTCATGCTAATTGCCATCAGGAAGGAGGACCTCAAAAGGCAAGCAAGATAATTAGTCGGCAGGAACATTTGATCTACCAGGGATAAGTTCAATATCAAACACACACTCATGTAACTTGCATGCTAGCTTGGTGATATGTGGGGACACTTTGACCCCCATTTCCTATAAATACTCACAAGGAATTTATGATCTGTTTTAATTAAAAATGGCCTGTCACATATAAAGCTTTTAAATTTGGCTACAGCACACACATATACTAGCAACTCATGCTCAATGACAGAGTACTTTGCTCCTGAACCCTTCAGTTTTGCTGGAAGTAAAAGCTATGGGGCAGTTCCCATCTGATGTAGATGGACTAAGGACCGCTCCCAGTCCTACTTGACTGGCATCAACAGTAATTAGAGATAAAAGATTCATTAAAAAAACTTTAAAGACATCGCTTTCGGCATTTCTTCTTTCAGGACACGCATGCACTGCGGCTTTCTTTACTAGTCGACGCAGTGGCTCCCTCCACCTTTACAGTATACTTCCTGATAATCTTTGAGTAGAACTCACATAGGCCTAAAAAGGATATCAATTCTTCCTTGTTCCTAGTTATGGAGATTTAACAATGGCAGAAACCAGGCTTGGTTTGGGCCCAACGCCATTGGCATTAATAACAGGACTCAAATATCCCCTTAGTCCCCACAAAATTGACATTTCTCCCTTTTTTCAGGGTTAAGCCGCTTGCCTGAATTAATTGAAACACTTCCCGTAATATGTCCTGATGGCTTTCCTGATCTTCGTGAAACACCACTGCATCATTTTAGGAAGCTGGGACGCCTTTCATCCAACAGAAAAGTTTGTTTTTTGTTTTGGGGAAAAAGGCAAATGCTCAATTCAGGCCAAACGCGATAACCTACCCGCCCCACTTGGTCTGATAAATGATATGAGGTCACATGAGTTCTTGTGTGAAGCAACTTAGTGGTGTTTCGCAGTAAAGTCCAATATTGAAAACTTATTGACATTACCCAAGGTGACCACAAACTTGTGTAAGTGAGATACAGGATGGTTCTCTACCACAACTTGTTTGTTCAATTGCTTTCAATACTGCAGTTCCTCTTTTTGGCAACAACCACCATTGATAGCCACGAATAAGCTGAAATTGGTCCAATAATACCCTCTATCAACCAATTATCCAACACTGTATCAACCTCTTTGCATGAGGCTAGGGGATTGTTGCGTACCTTCCGTATGGTAGGCATAGAATTGTCTTTTTGCTAGATGTAATTCTGAAACACTTTCCGTTGGCCCAAAAAATGGCGTATTCTGTCACAGACAATTTCAGAAATGCTGAGGATATAGGGCGCTTTGCACAAGTTACTCCGCATGCGTAGGCTCTGTTGTTCGTACCATCCAAAAATGTTAATATCAAGGTGCACTATGTATCTTGGCAAGTGCAGACCTTCTTTCAAATGACAAGTTTGCCTTGAACACACCTCTCAAATGGATTTTGTGACCATCATAAGCACCAGAATGATACAACTGGGTTGCAGCATTTTATTTTATTTATTTATAAAGTTTTGTATAGCGCGAACATGACCGAGGCAGATATAAGGCGCTTCACAATTAGAGTAGGTAGGAAAAAAGTGGGCAACAGAGGGAAAAGAACAATCATTACCAATAGGTGCGAGGCATGAGCATGACCCCAGCGCGATTCAGTGCGTTTAACATTTGAGATCAGATGGATCCAGTAATGGGAGAAGAGCAATCAATATATACAGTACCAATATGTGATTAGCCTGCCAACAATGTTAGGCACTGGAGTGCATGCATGTAATACACAATCACGGCATACTTCCAGTTCAGGTAAAGGGAAAGGAACAAACCATATATACAATACAAATATGTGCAACGGCCTGCTAACACTGTTATTCCCAGGAGAACAACCATGTAATCAATAATCAGAGCAATAGAAAAGAGGGCAGTAATGAAGCAGCAGAGCCAAGGCCTTTAGGGCAAGAACTTGATCATTAGGATTTTTTTCACTTCCTTTTTGAAAGAAGCGGTGAATGGCATTCAACTGACTTCTGGTGGAAGAGAATTCTAAATCTTTGGGGCACTGTCAGAGAAAACTCTGTTACTCAATGTCTTTTAGTGGAAATGCTGTGGTTCGAGGAGCAATGAGCTTGCACTTCGAGATCGACAGTCACCCCCTCAAAGTTTACGGGCCAGATAGGTGGGGGTCTTGAAGTGCAGGGTTTTGTGGGTCACGCATGCAATCTGTAGCTGTATTCTAGCTTCGTAAGGTAGCCAGTTTAGGGACTTTAAGGCTCAGGATATGTGATAATTTCTTTTTGTACCAGTAATCAATCTGGCTGCGGCATTAATGGAAGCCCTAAGTGGGGCCAAATTTTGTTTGGGAAGACCACAAGGCGTGGACCTAGCATAGCCTAGCCTTGGCAATACTAGAGCTTGAACCGCCCATGTGAAGTCTTCCTGTGGAAGGAATGGTTTGAAATTCCTTAGTATCCTCATCTGGGGCCTCATGTAGGTAACATACTATTTACCGATTCATAAATACCGAATTTTACCGATTCGGTATTTATGAATCGGTAAATAGTATGTCGGTAAATAATCGATAATTATTACCAATTCGGTAAATATCGGTAATTATGAATCGGTATTTACCGAATCGGTAATGCATCCCTTCCCATTCATTCCTATGGGCCTCCAGGCCCATAGGAATGAATGGGAAGCCAGTTACTATTACCGATTCGGTAAATACCGAATTGGTAATAGGGGAGGCATTATCATGGGTGGCAGGGTGTCACATTGACACCCTGTTGCACCCCTGATTCGTGCATGTGCGCACATGTGGCGCACATACATGCCCTAAGTGCATGTATGTCTGCCACATGGCACTTTACAAATAGCACAAAAATGCTTTTTGTAAGGTATTCGTCATTTACCATCAACTTGTAGTTGGTGGTAAATAACGAATCCAGACACCAATAATGCACTCACTTGAGTGCCCCTTACATTGCATTTCTGGATTCGGTATTTACCGAATCGGTATTTTACAGATTTCTTAAAATTCTGATTCGGTAAATACCGAATCCAGAAATCAGCCACCTACATCTCAAGTGCCTCAATACCGGTCGGTAACGGGATATTTACCGATTTTCGGCCATTACCGACCGGTATTGAGGTACCTACATGAGGCCCCTGGTGTTTAGCACACTTAGTAGCATTGCTGATATGATTCTGCATGTTCAGGTGCCTGTCTAGGGTGGTTCCAAGAGATTTGGCAGACTGAATGTGGTAGGAGCAGTTGAAGGCAGTAAGATGTTTCGTCCAGGGGTCAATCTTGCATGGTTAGGGGGAGCGATGAGAAGGAATTCTGTTTCAGAGGTGTTGAGCATGAGGTAGTTTTCATGAGTGTTCAACAAGATGGAGTTGAGTGAAATTAAGTCTTCCGGGGAGGAGACTTTCAGATAAAGTTGAGTGTCATCCACATACATATGAAAAGAAATGTTTGCGTCTTTCAAGACATTAGCTAATGGTTCCCAGAATAAGAGTGCAGGTGATAGGGTGGACCCTTGTGGAACCCGCATAGATACTGCTGAAGGCTGAGAAAGGGATTGATTCACCAGCATGTTTTTTGTTGGTAGACGGTTGTACTCCTCCTTGGAATGTTAGTGAATCAGAAACCAGCATCCACTAGAATTACGACATCATGGCAATTCATCTGTATAGTACAATTAGATTGATCACCAAGACTGCACTTGTTGAGGATTGCTACAAACATATAAAATCTAACGTTTCCTGAATTTCAGTCTTGTTGTCATCATCCTTTATGGCAAGGACTTTTTTTGGACAGAACCCAGCTTGACACCCTTTGACAAAGTGATCCATCTTGCAGCATGTGCAGCATTCATTACCAAGAGCAACAGACCATGTGGTTGCCAGAACCACAGCAGTAACAATCACTGCAACTGGATTCATCGGGTGTGACTTTATTCCTGGGCATTGCACTGTTGCATTCAGGGTACGCATAAAATTCACTTTGTTGTGATGTTCTTCAAGTTACAAGCTCAATGATAAACACTTTTTCAGAATGCTCACTGCTCTTAATGGTGCTGACAAACTTCTCAAGACTAGGATTCTTGTGCGACAGTAACTTTCTGTGTACCTTAATACATCATGCGCATGACCACCTGGTCACAAATCATTTAATGCGTATTGGCAAGTACATATATTGATGTTAGCATAGGCAATGTCGCAACATACACCTCAATAGATTCACCTGGAGCCTGACACCAGTAACAAAAGTTGTGTCGCTCCATTATGATACTGATACCAGTATCGTAATACTCCTCCATTCTTTTCTTTGTCTCAATGTAAATATTCCAGTCTTTGTCCTCTTCAGGTTTTTCAATAGGCGCAGTAGTACCAAGCAACATTTTGCACCCAAGCAATCATACAAGGCTTGTTTGTGCATTGCACAAACTTTGTTCCATCAGTGGGCTCTAAATGCATTTCAAAGCTCTTGATCCATTGGCTCCAACACTCCTTAGGCAGCCCAAGTAGTTCAATAAAAGTAGCTGACAGGGACACAGCATTCATGACATCAACCATATTGCGCAAGGATGAAGAAACTCCAGACTCAAAAACAAGCCAATATATGAGCAATGAGGAATAGCAGACAGTCGTGGTGTTTGCAGAAACAAACTGGTGATAGTTATTAAAAGGCAGTGAATTAATGAAGGGATTTATATAGTACTCCGAGGAGTGTCCCAGCACTAGAGGGGGCAGAAAAAGGTGTTCAGTAACAATCAATGTGACTAAACGTATGGCAAGAAATTAACAGCCAAAGACAGGTTTATGCCAAATGTACAGAAGGAACATGGCTGCCAAGGTTTCAGATTGCTATCTGTGACATTTTCGTAATTTCAGTATAATTATGAGTGACATTTCAATGACTACGAGTGACATTTCAACGACTATGAGTGACATGTCAACGACTATGAGTGACAATTTCTTGCAAGCAAAAATCAAGCAATGAAGACAAGGGAGCCATAAATATCAGAAATTATACCCAACCGAGCAACGAGAAACTCTAAGAAGATCTTAAAACTGCTGCAAACGCTGGCGGCGGCTGACTCACGATTACAATGAAATTGTGAAAATGTCACACATAGCACTCTGAAACCTTGCCATCTATGTGCAGACATGCAAAGTTAAATGCAAAAGGAGTTCGGGGAGCTCACTGCGTTGTGGCTGTTTGGAGCGGGGTATGCAGCCTGGCCTTTAAAGCTAATACCCATCTCCTGCTCAGCTGGCTCTGCTCCCTGGACTCCGAGCATATGAAGTCAGACACTGTTGAAGAGAGTTCCAGTGTTGCCGGGTGACAGCAACAACTACGGGAGACTTGGGCTGAGGCAAAAGGATATTGAACATGGGACACCTCGCCTGTTACTGGGCGGGCCGGCACAAAAACAATGAATCCTGTCAGCTTTAACCAGCCTAGTAGTACGCCAACTCACTGGGCCCCCGGCTTCTCCCTGACACTCAATCAAATAATAAAGCAGGCAGAGAAGCATCACTGAAATCCAGGCCACTCTGTCCCACGTGGAACTCAGGCCCAGACTAACGGGTTTAAGAGGTCCCAACACAGATCTCAGTTGCCTCAGGCCTATACCATAAATGCATAGAGTCAGCTGACTTGCAGACTCCGGCTGCAGTTAGCACGTGACAGCATGATTGGGAAAGCTTCAGGAGAGGCTGAGTGACACACATAGCGGTCACAGTCAGGCAGGCTGTATTATTTAAAAATGTCACACCAGTAAAAAAATTATTAAGTGAGCAGCCTGCTACTACTGCAAGTTGAGACAGTTCACTTGCACGAGTTATTTGAAAAATGAAAGACTTTTACTTAGCTCAGTCATTCAGCATTACAGTTCTCACAGTCGGGCAGCAGGCTCACGAGGGCAAAGTGAGTCACTCGCCGCGGCCAGCGCTGGGGGTCGGGTGAGCCTCAGAGGGTTCGGACAGCAGCGGGATCAACTATACCACCGCTGTGACCATAGTGCAAGCGGCGTGCTCAGCTGCACTGCCAATCTCAAGCACACTGCAGCTGAGCAGCCTAGCTATTTACTAAATTTGAAATGCCACCTGTGCCGCCCTATTAAATTGAGTCTGACAACTCAGTAAGAGACTTGCACACTGTCTGACCATAGCCATTGGGCACTGACAATGACTGCTCTCCTGATGTCAGAGTTACACCAACAGCGTGGTGTCAGGTGGTGTTACATTGTAGCACAGTAGCTAGTGAGCAGATGAACCAGCCCCCAATCCTGCAGAGTAGCGCCCATTGCGCTACCCCTGCAGCTTTCAGTATTGGTGCATTGTAGGTGCTCCAGCCTGACAGCTGAGAGGCGCTATAATGAATGACAATGCATTTCAGTGCGGTAATGCGGACCACCACACTGGAATGTGTTTGTCTAACGTCTGATGCATGGTACTTGGCAGGGCAGCATTTCTCTCACCCGTTCGTGGTCGATCATGAGCTAGTAGCAGGGTGGGGTGCAGATTGACTGCACGTAGTAGCTGCCCAGCCAGATCCCTGCACGGAGATTGTCAAGGTGAAAAGGTGAAAGTTTTTGATCTCATAACCATGAAGCCAGCAACATAGAGGGCGATTAAGCAAGGCACAAGTCCTAAAAAACAGAAGTGGGGGAACGAACCAAGTTAGGAGTATGCAAGTGATATCATGGCGAGTGACATCGCACGTGGCATCACAACCCATGACCTCACATGAAGGGACATCAGATCTTGAGACCTCACACATATGTTTAGCAGGTCTATCATGGGTACAATTGAGTGCATACAATATTTACCGAACTAGATTTCGCGCTAGGGTTGTGCCAAAAAAATGACGCAAACCAGATGCAAAATCTGGGGCTCAACTTTTGCATTTATTTTTGAAAACCCTGCCACAAACAAATTGGGAACATGGAGAAACGTGGCAGTGAATCTGTTCTGCTTACCTGGTTGCAAAGTCTGCATTTTAAAATATCTTTTAGGTTAAGGCACATGCTGCGGAGATCTTTGTGTGCCAACTCAATCTCAGGTAATAATAATAATGGTAAGAAAATTCTGGAGGTTAAAGTAATTGCTGGAAAGATCTGTGTTCTGTGTAGTCCCACTTTTGAATCAAAGTAGCATAGAGGGTTATTATGTCTCCTGCAAAGTTACATAATGTAACACGCAGATAACAAGATTTTTACTTTGTGTAAATGGTTAAGTGGGTTACTATTTCAACAGAGATGCTTTTGTTACTTGCAGTTCATAAATTGTAATCCTTCTAATATAGCAGAGTGAGCCATGAAGGACATGTGGCTACTACACCCTGTAACCCTCACTGTTTTATGTAATACATACTGTACATTGATTTACACACACAATTTATGGTCAATGAATAAGGTGTATGGGTAATGTAAAGCGGTCTGACACCTTTGCACTGGGATGTAATGCTAAAAAAGAAATACAACAAAATAGTGGTATTGAAATTGTTCTTTTTGTAAATACTGGGACAGACCAACACATCTGACATTCCTATAGTGCATGCATATGTCTTATATACAGGGACTGAACAAAGTCAAAAGCGTGCCTCTCTTAAGTACCTGTGGAGTGATAAACTGTGTGTCGTTGTTTCCCCTCCATTTCATTTAGGTTTGAGGCTCCCAATAGATCCAAGCTCGGATACTCCAACAAAAGGAGGGCTGATAGCCTCTTAACTTGGGCCTTTGTTATGGCCCCTTAACTTGGGCCTTTGTTATGGCCCGAGCTGGAATCTGATAAGCCAACTCCCCGCCTGCATGTTGCTGTTTAGAATGAAAGCAGACAATGTGGCGGCCCTTCTGCATGTGTCCCAGTGTCTGAAAATTACACCGGAACACGTTTAGCATATTTCTGTGGGCCCCACCTCTTGGCAGGGTAGATAGCGTCCACCCTGTGAAAAGAGTGGGTAGATGCAGTCTACCCATGTGTACCCTCAACTTGTGCCCTGAGTTTAAGTAACACAGAGGGCAAGTGGGTGGGGCTAAAGCAGTACAGAGGGACAGCGGGCGGAGCAACCTGGAGGACTTGGGAGGGCGCAGCAACGTGGCGGGGGCGTAACAACATGAAAGTACACAAAAACGACTGCTGGAAAAGACACACACTCTAGTCGAGTGCTTAAAGAAGTAAAAAGTAATGCTAGATTAAAGGAGCAAGAGGAAGCACAAAAGTACTTGGTCGAAAATCCAGGGGAAGGACACACAAAAGGTGGAAGGAAAACCCACACACCCTAACCCATGTAAAGCAAGCAAATGAGAATGACAATGGGTAGGCTCTAAACCTCCTGTGAGTAAACCAAACATTTTGCAATTAGTCCAGGCAAGACCTAAAAACTGTGGACAATACGTTTCCCTTTAATGGTAGAGGAGCACAGCCTTTTCTTAAGTTTCAGTAGTTTTGATTGGTTCAGATAAACACGGCCTGACAGCCAGCCTGCAAACAGAATCCTATACAAATACAACAAAGTATCAGTAGTTACCCAAATGCAGAATATAAACCCCCTTTATTTTAGATAATTCACCCCATGTGAAGATTTAAAATGCGAACGGCTATTTGGCCAACTAAAGGGCAATACAATAGAAATGGGGAACAATCATAGAAAGGAATGGAAGGAAAAAGGGACAGAAAGTCAACAAGGAGAGAACTATATCAACATTCACGTTGTCCAGGCAAGAAAAAGGGCCTATTTAACTTCCTCCAAAAAGGATCTCGCCACCTCTGGATCTGTGCAGAAGGAAGAAAGTTTTATCCTAGTCCGTCACTTGTAGCTTGATAAGACTCCTTTTTAGGTCTCGCCTGAGCCAGCGTGCATTCGCGGCTCTACGAGACATTTAGTGAGGCCTTTAAACTTTGGAACACACGCTCATGCGTGTGCTTTTGTTTTCTTCACCCGCTATTGGCCTTTGCATGCGTCTTTCTAAGAAAGACAGCACGCAATTGGCCAAAGGCGGGTGCATGTCCTGCCATCGTTCTCTTGAGGCCTAGGGTACGCGGGAGCGAGCATGAGCGCCATATGTTTCCAATTATCGCACCGCGTCTCGCGGTCGCGTTAATTGGAAACATATGGGCAAATGCATGCTTTCACTTTCGCCGCGGCGGGCACAAGCACGCGCACCACTTCCGGGCTTGTTTCTCCTGTAGTTTTTCCTGACCCGGCAGGTCCTCTGTTCCATTCAGCCAGCTTCTCCTTCCCACTTTAGCTGCTTTGTCCCCCTGCCGTCTTCCAAGCTTCCGCCAATGTCCTTTCCCTGGGACAGCCCCGTTCTAAAATTAGCCCTTTTGCACAGCACGGTCAAGTTAAAATGTGACACCGCCTCGCATACCTGAGGCTCGGCGGGGCTGGGTCGGGTGCCCACTACGTTCGCTGTCCAGTGATATTTAAAGAGCAGGCGCTCTTCCTCCCTCATCCCACAATCCAGCTTGAGTGGTGACCCTTAACCCCACCCCATCAAGTGCCACAGCTGCACCTGCTGGCCCTAGGGATGCAGCACCCGCATAGGACGCGAGTCAAGTCCGCGGGGCACTCCAGGAAGTGACAACTTTATCCACCAGAACAGTTGTCAAATTGTTTGCTGCAAATCTGTCCCTACAGGCTGGCTCCTTCACACGTGTTGAGCTCCACAGTGCAGACAAACTTTTTCCCATAAAGCCTCGCACAGTGCGAAGAAGCAGGCCAGGTTGCTATGAACAACAACAACTACACCTTCGTACAACACAGCGTGAATGGAGGCACGCCCTGGTCGTTTTGGGAATAGGAAAAAAAAAAAAAAAAAGAAAAAAGAAAATTCACCCAAAAGGTCTCAATGAACGTTATGACCGTGGCTGCTTCTTGTAGATCCTGCTTGGAACACGCTTGATTCTTTGATACCTGTGACCATGAACGTATTAATTTCCTATTATTTTCCATTTTACTTTCATGTTCATTCTTACTACAGCGGTGTTACATCTCACCACACATTGCAGATTCTTCATCGTTATTCTTAATCATATGCCTTTATTGATCATTTGAGAAGGTATTGACAGTTTTACACCTCTCACTAGAGTGCCCGTTCACATCGTTTTTTCTTTCTTTTTAGTTCCACCATTTCACTGTTTATATTATTTACATTCTATCACAGTAAGCCTTCTAATACACCATAATTTGTTGTACCACGGTATCATTTGCACTTACGATATTCATTTTCACCCATGATAGATCTTTCCATCTTTTTACTATATTTACGCTTTTTCTTACTATGGTACTAACATTCGCAGTAAAAACTACGAGTCTGTCTTCTTTGTAGTTTCATATCCTTTTCCGCCCGTTTAAATGTCCGTGCGTCTGACGGGTTCAGGCCGTCACACGCCGGATGTCATTCACTTTTCCGATAACGTCCTTGATCGTTTCATGCATTTGAAGAGGTTAAATCCTGGATGCAAAATCGTAAGTCTTTTGCTAAACCCCCGTGTACGTCACGTCCCTAAGGTTTTTAGAATGTCGGTAACTTTATCATTTACCTCACCGTTTCACCAGGTCGAGTCACGGGGTCTTTGCACACTGTCCTCGTTAACGTGGTCTTGTCTACTTATTTTTAACACTTCGGTAGCACCATGGCAGCACGTTTGTTTTCCTTGGTTCTTGTTTTCGTTTTGAAGACACATCGATTTTTTTCACATTAACCCTCAATAACTCTTTATAGCTCACGAACGCTAACAATATGGACACACTTCTTGTTTGTTAGACCACCATTCTTGGCACGGTTGGATTACCTTCCTTTCACCAGCTTAACTCGTTTTCATTGTTTTCACCATTTCTGTACCGTCTCATAAGCTCTTATGCACATCCTTTATATATACATTTACACTCATGTCTCACCGCTAAAATTTAGGCTGATTCCTAGTTTTTTCCTTTCAGAGTGCTGCCCCTGAAGAAGGGCTTTGATAGCCCAAAATGCATTGGGCATTCAGACGAAAGTTAAATGGAACAAATTCCAGAATGTATACAAGTTCAAGATATCTCTAAATTGAAAGGCTCAATAAACTCAATTGACCTTGGAACAAATTTATTGTTTACCTCATTGAAATGATGAATTAATTTCAGTTTTGAGTGCAGTACGAGTGACACTCTCCTACAGAGGAACGTGCAAACAAATTTGATTTCATATCCCGACTCAGGGGGATCTACCCGTCTGCACCTACGACCTACTTGAAACTTTAACACCCTTGATTAAACCGAGTGCGCATATTCTGTTTATAGCTGCCGTTTTGGGAATAGGGTCATTTTCCATGTTGCGGATCAGGCACTATTAAGATGAAAGTGCTCGCTCCTCACATACAGAACAGCTACAGCACAGGACACACACAGGGCACTTGCTGCGAATCAGCACTCAGAGTTTTTATTGTTTTTATATTTGAACTGCTTTTATCTAATATATTTAGATTTTTCAAAACCTTGTCATGATTTGTGTAATGGGAGAGGATGTGGCTGGTTTTGCTTGTTCAGTAGCCTTGTCCACCACCACAACAACTAAGTCAGGAGCCCCAATTGGACAACCTATAGCCCAGCCACCAGTGACCATTATTAGGCCCATGACACATCGCAGGCCTGGTGACAGAACTGTACCACAAACTATTCAGGAAACTGCTCCTGTGGCTGGCGTGTTCCACAACCCTCAGGACGACAGGGGTGCCAGCAGTGGAATACAGGATACAGCGCCACCTCTCACATGCCACTTAACTCGACCTAACCTTGTCCTTGGTTACTTCCACCTGCTCCCATCTAACTTTATTGTGGTGGTGCAGCGACGTGTGAAACTCCATAAAACGGCATCTGTTCCTTTATCACACTACCAGCACAGGTACATTATAGCTCTCACAGCCAAGCCCTTTTTTATCCAATACCCATGCAGGGACGTTGAATTCAACACACTGAATTCAGAATCTGTTGTTCCAAATACCTTAACACAACTTTTATTTGCAGGAAGACAGTGAATCTTAGCGTTCCTTATTATGGCATCTCATACCTACAGTGAGCTAAAAAAAACTTCATAATACTGCACCAGGCCCGCACTTTGCGCTCCCTCTGGTGCAGCCATACCGACTTTAATTCTAGAACAACACAGAGGGCTTGCTTGGGTTTTTTAAATTATTATGAGTGCTAATTTGCGGGACGTGGCTAGCGCCCGCGGACAATGGCGGCTTCTTTGTAGCTCTCCCGGGCAACGCGGTGAGGAGAGACCGCGACGAGCCTCCCGGCGCCTCTTCAACACGGAGAAATCATGAATTCTGCCTTCGGAACGGCTGAGGCATGGCTGGGGTGACTTTGGGACCTCGTATTTACCTGTGGCTGTTTTTTTCCTCGACGAAGGTTTTGATGTGATTCTACTCGTAGCATCCGCCATCTTGACTCAGCGCTGACGGAGCTTCATATTTCAGCGCGAACGGAGCTTCAGATTTCTTCCTTCATATCACCATTCACCTTCATGCCCCTGGAGTTCGTTGCGGTTGTCCTCCTTTCCTGCCTTCCCTTGGGAGCTTATGACTCGTCATTGTTCTATGTGGTCTCCACCCTCCTCTCCTTTTGTTTGTTCTCGACAATATGTACGTTTATTATTCTTCCTCTTTTGTTTTATTGTTCTTTCATATATCTGTCTTTCTTCTTGATGCTCTTTAGCTCTTTCTTTCTTCTTGTTCCAGTCCTTTCATTTTTCTTCGCCCTTGCTCTTGTTTATACTATTGCTCATTGCTTTTACTTTCTCTCTTTATCCTCATCATGTAACTGGTTTTCACTTCGTGGTTCATTATGTAAATATTCTCCTCTATCTTTGCTGTCTCTTATTAACATATATATATGCTTTTAATATCTTTTTTTTTGTTTATTTTCATGCTTTTCCCTATACTACTATATTGATATGTTATTCTAATATTGCTCAATGCCTTTAAAAATATTTTCTTGGAATGTTAGAGGTTTACATTCGCCAATTAAAAGACAGAGAGTGTAATCCCATTTGGCCAAACTCAATGCAGATATAGCTTGTTTACAGGAATCACATCTATCGGAAGCTGAATCTGCCAAACTAAGAAGGGGTTGGGTAGGTGATGTATATTTTTCTCCAGGTGACGGTAAACGTAATGGCGTTTTGATTTTATTTAAAAAATCTCTTCCAGTCCAGTTAGTAACGCATATTGCTGATGTTTCAGGTAGATGGGTGTTAGTTAATTTCAATCTTGATAATGTTCCTATTTCCATTTTAAATGTGTACGCTCCCACATGTGGAGACGTCTCTTTTTGGTCCTCTTTAGCTCCGCTAATTACTCAACATTATGTTGATAATTTCATTTTAGTTGGTGATTGCAACGAAGTTTTTGACCCCTTTTTGGATAGGCACTCAGCTAACGCTTACATCCCTCACAAATCACAAAACGTTTTTACTCAACTCATTGCACAATTCAAACTTACTGATGCCTGGAGACTCTGCAACCCCACCTCACGAGAATACTCTTTTTTCTCACCCCCTCATCACACTCAATCTCGACTATATTACTTTTTTCTCTCACATCGCCTTACTCAGTCCCTTGTTTCTTCTGACATTGGCTCCATTTTAATTTCGGATCATGCTCCAGTTTCTATTACATTGGATGTATTGCAGAAGCCTACTTCCTTTAAAAAATGGCATTTTAATAAAGCTCTCCTCCTTGATGCACAATTTGTTTCTTCTTTCACGTCCTTTTTTCATTAATATTTTTTGCTTAATCATACAGGCGAAGTTCCATTCCATGTAGTCTGGGATGCTTTCAATGCGTCAGCCAGGGATTTCATCATCAATTATGTTTCTCGTAAACGGAAGAAAGCCCAACACGACACTAATGCTACTCTTTACAAAATTAAACATTTAGAGCACTTATATTACACTTCTAAGTCAAAAGACTGCCTAAAAGACCTCATTTCTGCCAAACTTCAATTTAATAAAGATTCCACATTCAACGCCTCTAATTTTCTCTTAAAATCCAGCGCCAAGTTCTACGGTGGACAGAACAAAGCTGGTAAGTTGCTGGCTAATTATCTAAAGGTCAGGCATAATAAAGTCAATATTGAATCTGTCTATGGTCGGGATGGCTTGCTGAAACACAAAAGTGAAGACATCTTACAAGAATTCTTACTTTTTTATAAAACATTGTATTCCTCCGAAGCATCTTCATCTGAACAGTCCATCTCTCAATTTCTCTCCACAATTTCTAGTCCTTTTGATACCCCCCCAGACCTCTCTTCCTTAGAATCTGATCTTACTCACAGGGATCTCCTTCAGGCTCTTCACGCTCTCAAACATGATAAAGCTCCGGGACCGGATGGCTTTACTGTTGAGTTCTTTTCCCGTTTTTCAAATCTGCTACTCCCCAAATTGCATTTGCTTCTCTCTAACTTTCTTCAAACTGGTTCTGCTTCTTCCTCCTTCTCCGATGCCCTTATTTGTATTATCCCGAAACCGGGTAAAGATCCACAGTATTGTAAAAATTATCGCCCTATTTCTCTAGTAAACGTTGACTACAAAGTTTTTTCTAAGGCATTGGCATTGCGTTTAGAGTCTTTATTACCCGAGCTTTTAGGGAAAGAACAATCTGGCTTTGTTAAAGGCAGACTGTTATCGGATAACACCAGATTATTTTTTGACATTCTCTCTAAGACTTCTCATCACCCTCATTCCCTTGCAGCCATAGCTTTGGATGCGGAAAAAGCTTTTGACCGAGTTGAATGGCCTTATTTGTTTCAATCTCTGAAGTGGTTTGGTTTTGGACCAAAAATTTCTTCCTTGATTTCCTTTCTTTATTCTTGTCCTAGAGCTGCTATTTCGGCAAATGGAGGCTTATCTTCTTATTTTTTATTAGGAAGAGGGGTTAGACAGGGTTGCCCACTTTCACCCTTTTTGTTTAATCTTGCCTTAGAACCCTTCCTTCTGCGAATTCGTCAGAATGATAGTATACATGGTTTTAATTTTCATGATTCCAACATTAAAATGGCAGCTTATGCGGATGATGTCTTACTATTTATATCCCACCCAGTCACCTCCCTTCCAGCATTCTTAGACGAAGTTCATTCTTATGCTCAGGTATCGGGCTACAAACTAAATAAAGATAAATGCGAAATCTTACCACTCACTAAAGTGACTTTCAAGGATGACTTCTCTGCTTCAGGTTTCACTTGGAGCCCTAACTTTATTAAGTATCTAGGCCTTCATTTTCATTCCTCTCTTTCGGGCACGATCACTAAATCTATGAAAGAGTGTATACAAAAATTAACTACTCTTACTAGCAAATGGCATCCTCTCTACTTGTCATGGTGGGGACGATTAGACACAATCAAAATGATGCTCTCTCCCATTGTTTTGTTCACAGTATCCAACATACCACTTGCTATTCCCTTAAAATATTTCAAGAAGATTAACTCTATTCTCTCTTCCTTCTTGTGGGGGCATAAAAAATCTCGTATGTCTTTATCTAAGCTAATGTGCTCCAAGAGGGAGGGCGGGGTAAATTTTCCAAACTTTTCCTTGTACCATAAATCCTTCCTGTTACATCAAGTTTCTCATTGGATCAAAGATGTCTCATTATCATCTCCTCTCTGGTTGACCTTAGAACAGTCTTTCATTTCTCCTTTTTCATTCAAAGAATACCTTATGTTCTCTCGTAGACCTCAATCTATTTCAACTCCTATTCTTAAACATACCTCCAAAATCTTTCCTTGTTTACCTAATTCAACCTTTTTTGATCAACCTATTTGGCATAATACGTCCATTTTAATCAATAATAAGCCAATTTTTTGGAAATCTTGGAGAACACGTGGTCTTATTTGGGTGACGCAACTGTTCCACCATGCTCAGATCATTCCTTTTGGTTTAGTCGCCACTTCTTTCAACCTTCCTCTCGCTTTTCGAACCAAATATTCATTGTTGACACACGCATTACAGCACGCCTATGAGGTCCATCTTGCTACACCACCCTCATCATTTCCCACGTCATCTGATTCGTCCTCGCTGAATTCCTTACTCCTTACTCACTCTAAAGCTTCAAAGATATATGCTTTTCTTCACACTTTGTCCTATCCCCGTATTAAAACCAGTACAGAGGAACATTGGGAAAAAGATTTTGAAACCTCATGGCCCATTGTATTATGGGACAAATTGTGGTTGAAAATTCGCAGATCCTCCAGGGCAGCAAATACTACTCAAACACTATTTTTTATATATAACCGTTTATTGTTTTCACCACTCACTCTCAGCACTCACTTCCCAGATACCTCTGACAAGTGTTGGTCCTGCTCTTCACCAGGTGCAGATCTTTTCCACATGCTTTTTGATTGTCATTTTGTTCTTAATTTTTAGAAGCGGGTTTGGTCTCAAATTAATAAGATTTTTTCCTCCATCCACCCCTTTTCTCTATCTCATATTTTTTTAGGAAGCCTGTCTCCCATCTGGGATCACTGCACTTATAACGTTAGGATAATTGATTTGCTATTAGCTGTGGCATTTCAGCAAATCACCAAAAACTGGAAGGATTTCAACACATTATCTTATAAGGCTTGGTGGTACGCTGTTTGCTACAATCATAGACTAGATACCACTTTTGTTTATCCCTTAACCTTAGCTGTTAAACGAAGAGAATTGTGGAGCCCAGTTACAGTATTTTTTTACTTAAGTGCTTGTACGTCTCTGTCTTCAACTCCGATACAGCAAGAAGTTTCTAAACCTCCATGATTTCCTGTCCCTTCTAAACAAGGTACTTCTTTCTCGTTCTTTTTTTTTTCTCTCTTTCAACTTTGCTATTGATTAAATTGTGTATTTCATATCCCTTTTTAATACTTTATTTCATACCAATTGCCAGTTTTTGCTTCTAATTACTCTCAATCTCTGATGTTTCATATTACAGCATATGTTATTGTCATTACTTAACATGCTATTTACTTATTTTTGCTTACTTTTTTCTTGCCTTATATCTTATTATGTAATACTTGAGCATTTCTTATTTCAATAAAAATTTTCTAAACTTTATGAGTGCTAATTTGCATGTTTGACATCACCAGAAGTGATGCCATATTATCGTTGCAAATAATGATCACAGGAAGGGAAAAGCTAAAAATCGGTGTGAAAAGTTGGCCTGGCATATGCTGGTCACCAGTTATAGTGGCCACCTTGCACCAGTCCAATTCGACTTTTATGGTAGATAGGTTCAAGACAACCTTTTAAAGAAAGCTATCCTAGTGGTAGCTGTGGAGAGCAGCCTTCAGGCTAAGTCTCAGAGGAATGTAAAGCAGCTTGTTTTACCTTATAATCTCTTGAATTACCAAATGAAAGGACACCACACAGGTATATATATCAAATATATATGTATTTATTACTAGACACACTCTACTAATCTCTTTATGAGATTAGAACCAGGTACACATTCAATATGTCAACGTTTCACAATAAATTAAGCACAAATATGGCTGGAGCCCTAGGGGCGTACCAGACCATATACTAAAAAAAAGTGGTATAAGGATGTCGACTTGCAAAATAACAATGCCCCTAGGGCCTGGGGAATCGTAGGGGCTTCACTACTGCAGTGTTAGCAGGTAGGTAACAGGCCCACAGGAGACGCGTGCAGTGTGTGAACACAACCGCGGGTTTCCTATTGGTTATAATGGTGCAAGTCGCGGTTAGATTTTTACAGTTCTAGGGTACTTCTAGGAAGACTACAAGCAAGCCACTTACAAGGTAAGTATTTCGAGAGCCAACACACACTTGGGCACCAGAGTGCACGAGTTACCTCACCCAGGGAAGCCGGGTGCATAGGTGTCTTTTGGTGTCGGGTCGCGTCGCTGTTTTCTATGGAGACCAAAGAAGACTTGCTGCTAGTGTCGTCCGAAGAAGTGTCCGGTGGAATCCAAAGGTGGATTCAAGATGGATGAGACCTGAAAATTAAGAGGACAGTGTTCAAAGTCACTTGCCAGTGACCGGTGGCCAGCAAGATGGATGATCACCGATGTCGCGTCGATTCAGGTTGTCGATGGTGTTTTGACTCTTCGCTCATGAGGTCCAGGAGAGATCGACGATGACCAGCAGCTGGATTTGGAGTGTCCCACGACGTCTGCAGCTGATGGCGGTGTCAGCAACTGGATTGGAGCCAACAAGCCTTGGCAAATGCAAGTCTCGTGTAGACTGAATGTCGATGGTGCAGACCAGCAAGGTCTGAGGGACTCACCCAGCTAGGGTAAGTGAGGGCAGGCCCGGAGCAACCAGGAGAGCCCTTTGAGTTGTTGAGAAAGTCTTCGGGGGACCCACTAGCCAAGTGATCGCGAAGACGTCGCCACAGGAAATGCTTCACAGGAGCCCACGGTCACTCGGGACGAGGTAGGCCGCTGATTTTTGGTGCAAGACCTGCTGGGGGCTTGGGCCACAAATGGTCCAATGCACAAGTTCGTAGAACGCTGTTTAGGGTTTGCACTCGACAATAGTGCACGGTCCCCGGGTATTGCTGTTCCTCATCACTCGTGGGGTCCAGACTCCACAGCTTCGCTGGGGACTCAAAATGGCCGTCGAGAGGTCAGGAAATCTGCTTCCGGGGTCACAGGGACTTCGGACTCCAGCGGGAGCGGGAAAGTTTGCAACCGTTGATTAAGGGTTTTGGTGCCTGCCAAGCAGGAGAGTCACTCCTTGACTCCAAGGGAGATTCTTCTGTCTTCCAAAGGTAGTGGAACGTCGAAGGGCCAGGATTCTTCTTTGTAGAGCGTCGTCCAGGGTTATCTGATTTGTAAGGGCAATGCTTGCTCTCTTATAGTGAAGGGACTAGCTCTAGGACCACTCCTCTACGAGGGTCAGGGGAGAGGGGGTGGTTACACCCACTTCCCTTTGTCCAGTTTCGCGCCAGAGCAGGGACAGGTAGCCCCTGAACCGGTTTGAGCTGGCATATGCACAAAGGAGCCTACTGCTCCCCCAGTGCAGGACTTCAAAGCACTCTAGGAGTGCACCCACCCAGCTCCAATACACTAAATCCTGTCTGGAAGGTGGTGACACCTCCCTGTGACAGGATGCCTTTTGTTGGGCCTCCTCCACTGCGAGTTTCAGTCAGTAGCAGGAGGGCAGCCCAGTGTCTGTGCTGGTGGCATCCATTTTCTGATGCCAGGGCTCTATAGGATTTCTATCGTTTTACATGTCGTCCCCTCTAGAAGGGTCGGATCATGCTCCCACATTATGGACTGATGGGGGGGGGGGGTGATTCCAAGTTGTTTGACACCAAACACAACATGTTTTGATGCAGTCATTCCAAAGTTAGCATTTTAATGCACAAAGAGTATATGGTTTAACCGCATCCACAAACAACCATAGAGAATAGACTCTGGTAGCTGCAGAGGGGCCCTGCTCAGGCAGAGGCACCCCCTCGCATTGTAAACCAAGCACCCTGCCCTCAGGATTGATAGGGCCTGCCATAGGGGTGGCTGATAGGTTTATATGTGTGTGTATGGTGAGATTTGGGAACCTATATCTCAGTGAGGAGTGCTAACACTACCTCACACAGGCTGCAGTAGCAGGCCTGTGGTGTCCGATTGAGTCTGCTTCCCTGGGGTGGCATGATACATGCTTCAGCCCCTGGTAGGCCTGTGAAGTACCAATGCCCTAGGTCCCTAAGGTACCATATACTAGGGGCTCATAAGGTACCACAGTATCCAATCACTAGTGCATCTAATATGCACACCAAGTCGTTTAGAGAGAACAGAGAGACTGGGACCCTGATTAGCAGGGACCCAGCCAGACTATAGCCGGAAACCAGTGTATACATCAGAAAAAAAGTGGGGGCAACATAAGTGCAAATCCTACTCTCCTACAATCGGTTCAATATTAATGTATAACAAGCATTGGCATAGCCAATAGGTCTCGCCTTCGGGACCTCATGTGTTTAGCCATGCAACAGTTGATGTTGTTGCACCAAGGATATTGTGCTGGATAACTAAACACTTATAAGGTCCCAAAGGTGAGACCTATTGGCTATGCCAATGCTTGTTGATGTTGCAACAATTACTGCCAGTAGTGCCTTACACACTCGTCAAAATAGATACCATCTCCCTGTGTCAATGTGCTTAAATAAGGGAACATGAGAATTCTATTGCTGTTATACTGGAGAGTTAGATTCAAGACTGCTGCAATATTTAGGACTTGTTTGCACTAACGACAGCCTGTCAACGCTATTATGATAGTGCCAGTGGAGGGGGCGCTCACTTTCTTGGATCACAAAAGTAGATAGCAGGCAATTTTTTTAATAGCACACAGAGCAGAGAGCCATATATTGCAGTTAAATGCATCCCATAAGCAAAGTTCTTGTGACAGTTCATTATGCCAGAGTACTAAAGCTTCAACGATCGCTCAGTGTAACGTACATAATCCACCACTTCATGTGAGGATATCATCCTTTCTTCGAGCACAGTCCAGTCAATTTGTTCAAACACTTGTTATACATTATCAATCACTAGCTGTGAAGGAGGAATGTCACGCTCCACCATCTTGGAGAGTTCACTAAAAATCTGAGACCAATGTAACTCCACAAGTGATCACCTAAAGCTATAGGTATGAAATAGGCACTGAGTTCCAGTACTGAACACAGTACATATCCACCCCGATTTCCCTTGCAAGATGATTTGCGGGTATGTAGGATATCCTGTGTTAATACATAAAATTTATAATTTTGTGCCTATTGTTGAATGATATCTTATGTGTTTGCTCGCAAGTATAGTGCCATGCCTTGTCTGATATCTCTTCCCCAATATCCATCCCCCTCTTTCTTCGAGTTCCGCTCTTTTGGGACGCCCTTGCTTCACCCACTGCCCCATACAGTCTAGTTATCAAGCTCTAAGGAGAACTAGCACTGTGTGCTTGTAGTATAGTTGGTTCCGAAAGGAACAAGTGGGACCAGGCCTTTACCGCAAGTCAAAGTCAAAAGTTAAAAAGATATCAAGCGGAGATGTTGCTCCACTTTTCCTTAAATTGTTGGACGTACATGTAGGTTTGGTCCACATATAAACCCACTAACTCCTTTAGGATCAGTGCAGACACTTGCTGTTTTGTCTTCCACTTTGATTAACAGTGGTTGGGGAAACAGAGATCCATTCTTACTATCTTAGCAAGTTTATACCATACATACACTATGCTAGACATATTGCAATGCACCCGAGGTTTTGGCAGTCTTGACTATAATTGTATTAATTGGTAAAGGTGCTGCCATGTCAACTTCTGTTACTTGGGAAGGCATTCTATATTGGTGATTGTACCAACCAAAAGCATACTTGGCTTGAGCAACTCAAGAATAATGCTCGATGTGGAGGACTGCGCTTTCTCCCTCTCTCATACGGAAGAGTAAGTGTATCCTAGGATAACCTCAACTGTTTGCTTGTCCATAAGAATTTATGTAGAATTGTTCGAATTTTCTCATGAAACATCTTTGGCAACAGCATGGCTATGTTAGTGAATAGCTAAAGAATCGGCGGAAGAATACCATTTTATTATTGCCATCCGTGCTGCCATCGATAACGAGAGAGAGTGGCACGTAGCTGCCCTGGATTTTCAGTGCCACCAGGACATAGTTATTCCTCACCACCCTAGGCGCATTCCTATGAATTTTGATCCCTAAATATCGCACAGGTGCGTTACCCCACAGCAGAGGAAATTCAAATGCCATTTTCGGAGTGTTTAACTTGATAGGGATTACTTTTCATTTACCCAATTTATCTGCAACCCCGAGAACTGCCCAAATCAGACAAATTTACAAATTATTGGGGACATGTTCTAAGAGGGACATCTGGTATGAAGCAATATATTGTCTGCATATAGTGGAATAGAGTATTGTTTCCACAGTATTCTCACTCCCCTCTGGGCATGTTTTCCATTCATCAAACTGATCGGAGGGTTTCTTACTTTCGCTAAAAGTAATGGGGAAAATCACGTAAAGTAATGAAGACAACAGGCCTCCCGGTCTTGCCCAGTCATGTGAGCTTCTGTTACTGATAATTGACCATTTATCCTGATCTGGGAAGAAGAGCTTTCGTATAATGGTGTTATCCAGCTCATTATATAGGCTCATAAGCCCCTTCACCTCAAAACTGAAAAGATATACATCCAGCTGACAGAATTATTTGCTTTATGTGCATCTAACATTACTGTTACTACCGGCAGCTCTGGGTCAGCCTGATGGCTATAGAGAAAAAGGTTCTAATATTATCTACTGTGGAACTACCTGGTGCAAATCCAGACTGTTCAGTTGATACCAGTCCCTTTATGTAAGGCTGCAAACGTTTTGCTATAATTTTATCCAATATTTTAGTGTTGAAATTAAGGAGAGACAGCAAACTGCTGGAGTCGTAGTCTAAATGTATCAGCTGTACTGCAATGCTCATCTCCTAAAATGTTAGAGGCAGTGTTCCACACTCCTGTGCCTCCTCAAGAACTGTCAATTAATGATGGGCTAACAGGTCAGAGTAATTGTTATAAATGTGGATGTCACTTCATCCGATCCAGGATCCAACAGATTATTGGGGGCAGCCTCAATCACTTCTAGTGTCAGTGGTTCATTTAGGGTTTCCCTTTCATGCTCCTCCATTTATACCAAAGCAGATTCTGCAGTCAGTCGTGAAGGAGAGGTTCTTTGTGGCCCGGTCCTTCTGCTTAGAGATCAGTATAGAATTTAGTATACTGTCTTAGGGTGTCTGGTGGGGTCAGGCATCGTGTACCATCAGAGGCCTCCACTATATTTCACAAGGCCAACTGAAGAGTCAGCAATCTGGCCAGTCAGCAATCTGGCCAGTGCCATGCTAAACTGGTTTCCTTTCCCGTATTGACGGGGCTTCACATACTTTCCTAAATATTTTATTTCCCTATCTGCCCGATCTTGAAATTGAAAAATCTGGTCATGCAGCCTTTTCCAAATCTTTTGGGTAGGTTGGTCATTTTTTGTCTTATTGATCTCATTACATCTAACTGTTTGGACATACATAATCCCCCTGTTCTATGGCTTAAGCACTTCCCAAACCACCCAATGTCCAGAGACAGAACAAACATTTTTCTCGAACTACTCTACTATGCCTTACCTAATCTCTGTCTTGAACATGGAGTCCACTAGAGCTTGGATGGCAATATCCATGGTCTGTCTACTTGGGTGGGTGATGTCAAGATTAGAGACGTAGCCACCAGAGACTGAGTTGATCGTGTATGTGGATATACAGTGATTCAGGGACCAGGGCACATACATCCATAGTTGTTAACCAGTAATCTTTTCATGAGTGTGCATTGTGTCCTGAAGAATAATATGTTTAACCCCCTTGCCTGCGTTTTTTACTTGTCTCCAACGATATATGATATGTCTGCATAAGTTCATGAATAGCTTGAGCAGCCATGAGGGAGATCTCTCTGTTGTAGTAGTACTGTCCGTATGAACACCAAGAACAGTGTTGAGATCACCCACCAAAGAATTATACTACACATTAAGTAGTCCCCCTTTTAGACGTAATTTGTTAAAAAACATGTAGACATATCTATGTTCAGGCCATATGAGTTTATGAGGCTTATTCTGTTAAGACCTATAGTGCCTTATGGAATTATTGGCCTCTGGCTCAGTGATTTCCATGCATTTAACATCTACCTTTCTTCTAATGAGGATGGCTACTCCTCTTGAGGAGAAATTATAGGAGGCAAAATATCAGTGTAGTCCTGACCATCGGGCAAAACATCTTTCAGAGTTAGTGGACAGTTAAGTTTCTTGAATGTAGGCCGCATAAATTGAGTGCCTGTTTAGTTATGACAAGATCTGCCTGGCATTTTTGGGGCGGTTTAAGGCTCACACATTTCAAGTTATAAATCTTAGCTTCATCTGTTGTACCTTCAATGTAGTACCCAAAGGAATTTCACTATTCATGATCCGGGTGAGCTTGGAACACAGATCTCATTTGTCCTCCTTATTCTACGTGTGACTCCCAGTACTGCAGAACACCTCAACTGTTGCAAAAAATAACATTCTTTATGTCTGTACCCCTCCTACACCAAAATCATCAATTATCAGTGCTTTGCCTGCCCTGCATCCCCATTCATCCGTCGTTCTCCAACAAGAACGGTAATATACAATAACGCCCACCAAGACTAGATACCAATCCTACCGCTCCTCCCCACAACCTGGCTAACAGATAACTCCCTATGGCTACACATTTCAATTTGTAACTTATGACATCTTGTGCCACATATTACATTATCCAGCTCCAATAGTCATTTAGCATTTACAGGATATATCATGAACATTTCAAATAGAATCTCATCTGGCCTCCTGAGAACTCACGGCTTCACCTCCCAGGGCCACAGTTCCAAAACGCCCATATTATCCAATAGTGGTAAACACTGCTAAATACATAACAATTGACTTCAAGGGTTCGTGACACCAATGTCGACAGGTTGCTGTCTGGGCAGATCAGAGATTTTTTTCGGCTCTGTTTGGAGAAACACCATCACCAATTTGGGATCAGTAAAAAAATGTAAACATAAGAAAGAAGAAATCTGTCCTTATTTTTAACCTATAACTCTGAAGAATAGTGAACTGCATATTTTATAACCTGCTGCTGCCTTTTCCGTTTGCCTAGAAGAAAGACCCACAGCGCCTCCTGGACCACAGTGGTACAGTTTGGGTGCAGAAAGATGGTCGCTCCATCATGATGTAAATCTTTTACTTTTTGCCTTGCAAGCCTCAGGCTCCTGATAATTCAGATGGGTTGGGATGGTGCCACCGGCAGTGATCTTGGCATCAGGGAGCAGAGCACTCTCTCCACTTAAGCAGTAGGAACAAATTGTCCACAGCAAACACATTTTATAGGATAGTTTCTACATATTGCGTAATAGGGCCAGTGTTGGTGGACTCCAGGACTCCTCATATGTTCAAATTATTGCGTCTGGAGCATGAATCTAAGTCCTGTTTTTTTGTACAAACAGTGGTAAGATCATTCTCTAGCTGGGGTATGTTTCTTTCTATTTGAAAAGTTTGATTCTCTACTTCTGAGATATGGCTCTCTGACACATTCAGGCACTCCACACATGTTTCCATCCTTTGATTTATTCTAATTTCAGTCTATGGTGAGTGGACTCTTTTTCATGTAGAGCAATAAATGTTTGACAACCATATCTTTATTGTCACTGTTGCTCATGTAGGGCTCTGGCATCCTCTTCCCTTCTGCCCTGAAAGAGGCTTCAAGAACATTCCCGCCTCAAATGATAGCTAGGCTTATGGGTGCGATGATTTACCCATTTCCACAAAGCATATTGAACATTCCGTTCAACGGCCGGGAAAAGAAATTTCTGTACGAGAGTGACTGCTAAAATAACACCTTACGTACAGATGGGTATAAACTACATTCTTCCTTAAGGTGGAGACAGTGCACTAAGCACTTAAACCTAAAATATGTTTTTAAAAGGCTATCTAGTCCTCACTGTGAGACCAAATCGAGCTATCTACTCTGACCATTTACATTCTCTTCAGTATGGAAAGCTTATTCACTACCATGAGAGGAGGGGTCTCAAAAAAGTCCCCATCCAATACCCACCAAATTCTATATCTAAATATGCCTGAAAAGAGGCTAAAACATTCCACAATTAGGTCAAACCCAGAAATTCTCATTGCCCGAAGATAAAAAAACATACCAAGACAGACCTCTTCTGCTGTCCACTATCTTGATGCACCCCAGAAAACTCACTATTAATGCTGATCCTGCCATCACCAACCAGGTTTATGACAGAAAATTGTTGGCCTTTGAAAAACTCTTCAAAAGTCTCAAAAACACAAAAATATGCATAGTCAGAGCTTCTACACATACTGCCTACACACCCATAGAAAACCTCACCTCCTTGATCACACATCATCCTTTCTACCCTACGCCAATATTAATCACCACTACCTAGCGCCAGTGACCTGAGCAACAAATCTGTTTAGTGGACAGTCCTCGCCCCATTGCCCTGCTGCCCTTACACCCAGTTTGCCAACAACATAACTTCTATGAATATTCACTACTGAAGCCTTAAATTGCACACATGATTTTGAATGGCATAGTTTCAGACAGTTTAGAGGCAGAAAAGTGGGAAAAGCAATTCTGCCTGTCGTCTGTGTTTTTGTTTAACATAGCATTACAACCACTAGTCAGGATGATAAAATATTCAAATACGGAAATGAGCACATTAAAAACGTCATATGCAGACAATATGAGCATGCATGTTTCTGACCCGGATAAGTCTGTTCCAGCAATTTCAGAAATGATACAACAATTAAGAAATCTATCTGGTTTTATAGTAAACTGAAACAAAACCTCAGGTATGTCTTCTTCAGACTCTGAAGATATCAGAGCGTGGCCAATGGCAATCTAAGTGGGTGGAAAAGTGCATATCTTATTTTGGAATTGCGATAACGAAGCAAAATATAAGCTGGCAGAGGAATATCTGAACTCCCAAGTGAAGAACGAAGTTAATAAACGGAAAAATGTATGTATGTATGTATGTCCCTGAAGAATGCGAAGTCAATATACTTTACCTTTTGCTTACACGCACTTCCAAATAAAATGCCCTCTTACAAAGGTCAAAAGGCCTTGTTTAACCATGTTTACACAAACCTATAATGAATTGTACACTTCAGACCCCATCTCCCATGGTGAATATGTATTTTTCATATCCTTAAGTACACCAAATAATCTTCCAAAATGCACTTACTAATCAGAACAAATCTCGCTCACACACAAGTTACCAGAATAAAGTTAGGGGATCCTTCTCACTCCTCAGCCCATCTCATCTGCCCCACCCACCCAAGATCTACCCTTCAGCCCCATCTGACCTGTCCTGGCAGCCGAACAGGAAAACATACTTTCTTTTTCGAAAAGTGTTATTTACTACTAAGAATGTACTTGAATAAGTGTGACCTTCCTCCAATGTATTTGTTTTGCTTCACTATTAAATGAAAACACGATTGTAAGCAAACATGCAGATACTTTCTATCTAGCATAAAATACAACTTAAGTAGTTGCATGGCACCGCAGTTGTAGTACATAGTTACAAAGATACATTCAGTCAAAGTAAAAAAAATAGCACCAGTTACACTAAATTTGCCCATTTATGCACATGCCTAATTTGTAGTTATAAAATCTTGCCCCTACTTCCAATTGTTAATGCCCATTGAGAGTTACACGTTCTTTTCAGGTCTCTCCATTTACTACACCCACTTTCACTTGTGCGCATTTTGACACTTAATAGCTGGATTTTATTTTCTCCAATTTATGAACCACAGAAGCCAGTGATAATCAGGGGACCCCTCTTGAAGCGCTCTTCACACATCCTGAACACACATCTGCTGCGAGGATGGGGGCACAGAGCCAGAGAGATAAATACTGTTGAAAAAACAGGTTTATCATTTCAAAGCTTGTGAACTGAGAGTATATTTTTTTTTTTTTAGCTGCTTCATAAAAAAAAGGAAAACTTTAAAATGTTTTATTTTGATAGGCATATTGAAAAAACAAACTTACCCCTTGAATTCCATCTGGAATGGAGTAGTCAATCACTATAGTTCCACAGTGGTAACCAGGAAGCTTATCAGATGTACTATAGTGTTCCATTCTTCCATCTGGCTGATCTCCAATTACAACACCATAATGCGTATTGCACACAGGACAGACTGGCTTGTGCAACATTGCTGTTTTGAGACATTGTTCACAGAATTCATGTTTGCATTTGTCCAGTATCGTTTTCTTTCTAGGAATCTCAAGACAAATGGGGCAAGTAGCCTTTTGCTCTTCTATTGCAGCTGCCTCTGATTTTTTTAATGGGGATGAATTCTCTCTTGCCAAGTCAGAGTCTTTCCTCTTGCTATATGAGTCTACGGGCACATTCCGCAAGTGTGACAAATCTCTCTTTAGTACAAAATGCAGTTCTTTTTCAGCATCCATCACTCGAGGGAGTAAACCAGTAAGGATTAGCGTTTCGTCAACCGTCTGGAACGATACATCGGAAAATCGGTTTGCCACAAAATCAATTAAAGAGCTTAGCTTCCCAGTTTGATGAAAATTCTTCAGGTTAATTATTTTCTGACTCATATTGCTGACTGCTCTCTGAAAGGCAAAGATAAAATGTCCATAAGCATGTTCAGAGAGATCTAAATCTGCTTTTATAGGCGTAAATATGATGCTAACTTTTGGGCCAGGAGTATTTCTTAATTGCTTGGACACAAGATACTTTTGCTCTATTTCCTTAATATCTTTCTCTATCAAATCATGACAGAGCTGTAACTGATTTAAATCCACTTCAACTCCATTAGTCCTCTTATGTATTTGTATCGCTAAGTCTACAGGCTTAACAACTTGCTCTTTTTTGATAGATTTCAAGCGTTTTTTCACCTCCAAAAGCTCATGCTTGGGGCCACGTAGTACAAGTGAATTGGTGGCCTTTTTTGTTAGGATTCGTTTATATTTTTCATTTAACATCTTTGCTACATTATCCAAGCGGCTTTGGTCTGCTAACTCAATCACTTCCTGGGACCAATCCGCCATTGTCTTCTGAAAAAGATAAACAAACGACTGATGAGCTTTCTCTACTTTGCCACCATCATGGAGAGCTATGAAATGCACGCTACTCATGCCATCTGAATGAACTGAACAGTCAATTCTGATGCGAAATCTTTGCTTCAATTCTTCAATCTCTTGGAGACAAACATGATTAAAGTATTCGTACTGCGCAGAGGAAACACTCACTGACAGTTCTTTTTCCTTAAATTCCAAACTGCCATTGAGTCCAGAATGCAAACGCTCTCCATTTTCTTGTTTTTTCAGATGAAGATCTTGAAAACACTGATAAATCTTTTCAATGTCTTTGTATGTTCCAGTTACTGTTTCAATTCCATTTTCGAAAGTTTTTTGGGATATTTTTACATTTGCAAAGGATGCGCATATGTTCTTCCTTTCCACCTTTGAAAACAAATTAGTATTGAGGCTTGCAGTCATGTAACCAAAAATCTGGAAAGAAAAGCAGCAAAGTAAATATAAAATGTTTAACTTTTTCCCCAACATTTTTATTTAGTTGTGCAAAAACACGACCATAGGCATTTACCCTTTAGCATTACAAGATTATTATCTAACTTTATAATAAGCAGAGGCCTATTTACAATCAACACAATTTACCCATGTTGAAATGCGCCCCCTCCTTCTCATTCTGTCTAATTCACAGCTTACAGTTAGTGATGCATATGAAATTTCACAGAACCACAACATTGCTGTAACAGCATTCCTGCAACTGCTCGAATGTACCCCGAAACTCCTGAACATACCTGAAATTTCTGGGTTCCTATTTGTACTGGTAGGTACGACGAGTAAGTTAACATGCTGTGGAATCCGTAATGCCTCACTTTGCCTAAGAAGGCAAATCGTAATTTTTGTTCTGCAGCACCAGTAACATTAGGCTCCACGCATTTACATCCATTGATCGCCCCAAGCTACTTTCCACAGATAACAAAAGTTTCACTTCCGCCATGGCCCACTTCGGCATTACCAACCCATCCTTTAAACATGGGGATGTTGTGGATTTTAAATGTTCAAAGGTTATCCTAACAATATTTCCTATGCTCAGCTTGGCTTAGTCTCTAAAACTATGTAGCTGTAGATGGTTATTTTTTTTTAAACACAGATTTGAAATTATACGAAGCACAAACTAACATCTGTTACAGACATCAGCCCCCCCCCCCCCCCCCACCGTAAGAATGTCACCTTTTGAATTAAAAGTCAAATTGCATTTGGTAAAAATAAGCATACATTTTATTTCACTTGTTTAAAGGACTCAACCTTTACAATTTGAGAGACAAAACATAAGCTGGAATCTTTTAGAGATTGAAGTTCCTTTGTGCCGTAGATGGTGAATATTCAAGTTACTGAACAAAACCAGTGCATTAGTATAGAACATTGCTTACATTATGGAAACACGGGATCGCTTAATTGGACATCATCCTTCTAAATTACATGTTAGTTAACTCTTTTACTCTAAGGGTGCTTTGTGAAATGTGTACTCTGTACTTTATAGCCGGAGAAGTCCCAGAATGTATTCAATTGAGCGATTAAAGCATTTGTTGACGATTTTGGATGTAAGAGTTAAAAGGATATCATCTGCATAGTAAAAGGCTTTACTTTCTCCATCAGCGATATCAATCCCCTTAATATCAGCTTTAGCTCTAATGGCAATAGTTGAAAGGTTTAAAGCCAGTAGAAACAGTAATGGAGAAAGAGGACAACCCTGTCTGGTGCCGCAGTAAATGTTAAAATATGATGATGTTTACCAGCTACATGATACGGACGCTGTGGGTGAGTGATACACACCGCTAGTCAAAGTGAGGAACTCTCGACTAAAGCCCATCCTTTCCATTGTACGGAATAAATATCCCCACTCTACCCAGTCAAAGTTTTTTTCGGCATCCAGTGAAATAAAATACATTCTCTTTTCTTTTCCGTTCCATAATTGCCAGAATAAATGTGAAATGATGTGAAGATGATTAGTATAAGATCAACCTGGGACAAACCCAACTTGTAAGGGATGTATCAAGGAGGTAATTACAGAGCCAAGGCGGTGCACCAGTATTTTAGCGCTATCCAGCTTAAAACAAAGCTGTTCTTTAATAACATTTGCCTAACTGAGCAGCTGACTTGTAGGGGTCATTCAAAGTTCGCTGTCGGTAGAACGCAAAAAGCAGCTTTGCAATTAAAATCTATTTGTGCATGATGCTGAAACATCACTGCAGCCAGCAGACAAAAGCATTCATGAGGAATTCTAAACTTTGGATAAAACGCCAGGTTTCAGAGGACAGTAGACCATCTGAGCAACAGATGTTTAAGACACTGATTGATATTTGGTTAGAAACAGCATGTGCCACAGAATCCATCAAATCTCCAGCCAGTCTTCAGGCGAATCAAGTGAACTCTGGAGACTGTACAGACATCATGATAACCCGGTCTGTCTCCGAGGACGGGTTAGAAAAAAATGGAAGATCTTTTGATCTTTTACTTCTAATGAAAAATAGGCCAAACAAAAAATACAGAGGAATGTGAGCTCGGAAAAGAACAAACTTCTCCTTATAAAAAAGGAAACCTTCTAAGGATCACTGTGGAAAAAAAGATGAAATAAAAAGCATGAACTTCCAGCAGAAGTAACTGCAAAAAGAACAAGCATTTACAATGCAATGGTCTCGGCATTGTTAAAGTTAGAGCTATTGGCATTGCTCATGACACTCTCAAATGCGAGACCTATTGCATTTGCACCCACACACACAGAGCCACCCAAAAAAACAGAGCCACCCACATACACAGAGCCACTCTGCATCAAACGTAAAATAAGATTAAGCTGGAGACAAGGTCGAGAGCAGACGCACAAGACTCCTGTCCTTGGCTCCTGCGTAGCATCACACTCAAACTACAGCATCCATCACAGCCCCGGCTCAAACAAACTGCCAAACACTCCCAATGAAGAGCTCCGAGGAGCACACCGCCCTGGTCAAGGACAGGTCCAGCTAGCAGAGAGGCGAACACGAGCAACGCCTCGAAGACCTAAGCGCTCTCGTGCAAACACAAGCTGCATTAAAATAGCACTGCAGGGCACGGCCCACAGCGTTTCGAAGACCTAAGCGCAAACACAAGCTGCATTAAAATAACACGGCAGGGCATGGCCCACAGCGCCTCGAAGAATGAAGCGCTCTCGCGCAAACACACGCTGCATTGAAATAACACGGCAGGGCACGGCCCACAGCGCCTCGAAGAATGAAGCGCTCTCGCGCAAACACACGTTGCATTAAAATAACACAGCAGGGCATGGCCCACAGCGCCTCAAAAAATGAAGCGCTCTCGCACAAACACACGTTGCATTAAGATAACACGGTAGGGCACGGCCCACAGCGCCTTGAAGAATGAAGCGCTCTTGCGCAAACACACGCTGGATTAAAATAACACGGCAGGGCACGGTCCACAGCGCCTCGAAGAATGAAGCGCTCTCGCGCAAACACACGCTGCATTAAAATAACATGGCAGGGCACGGCCCACAGCACCTCGAAGAATGAAGCGCTCTCGCGCAAACACACGCTACATTAAAATAACACGACAGTGTTTGGGTGTGAATAAAATCAATCTGGCCAGTTTGCTACCACTGTTACTTTATTTAATTATTTTTCATATTTTTAACCTTTTATTCCAGATGCTGCACCTTAGAATTAAAATACAACATTTCCAGCAAAAATGATTTTCTTTTTTGGATCCATTTCACAGGGGAGCAAATAAAAGAAAGTAGAGGAAAGAGAGTGAGAACCCCATCTTGAAGTCAAGGTTTTCAGTAAGAGAAGAACTGCAAGACAGAAAGAGAGGGAGGAATGAAAGAGTGGGGGGGGCAGCTGAAGCTGCAGAGCAGAAGCGGACACTGTATTTTTCTTCTTTAAGTAAGAAGGAAAAGACAGAGTCCTGTTACTTCTCTGCCGCCCATGAACCATGTGAAATGCAAGCAGGAACAACATTGTTACCTTAACGCTTTTACTCACCGGACTTGAAACGCTGATCCAGCAGCAAGGAAGAGGCGACCCCACATCCCACTCTGACCGCGCACAAAATGGACGAATCTTCCGACACTAAAGAAAAAAAAAAAAACACGCCCACCACGTGTAAACGGGTCGGAGCTTAAAAACACGAAAGAAGTGAAAAAACACGCCCCCGAATCGGAAAAAGACGGGGCTTGTTTGGAGAGGCAAAGCTCTTCTCCAATGACTGACCAGCATTTAAGAGGCCAGCCAATGGAGAAGAGGGGCGGGTTCAAGCCCCACTTCTGAAATCATTAAATCTCGCGAGCGAGACTGCGCAAGCGCAGCCTTCGCTAGCCGAGACCTAAAAAGGGTTTTGTGGATTACGCCGAGAAAATGTGCTGCAAAGTCAGATCTTCAAGGAATATACGGGTACAACGTGGTTTACTTGTTAGTTAAATGGATAATCAGAAGAAAAATTAGTAAAAAGATGGAGACGCTTTGGCAAAAAAATTTAATGCAAAAAGACAAGCGGAAAATAGGAGAAATTAAAGAAATCATCCAACGAAAAATACTCAAGCTTTAAGTGAAAAATGTCAGATAGCGCTTACTGGACTTAGGAGTACTTGTAATGTACCAATGTTCAGGCCAACAGGTGTTTTAATGTAGTGAGAGAAGACAATGCTCCGGCCTTGAGGGGACGGGCTCCCTCAGAATATTTCACCTCTACTCCCTCCTCGAAAACATTATATATAGATTAATTATCTGTAACGCAGAAATACTACCTTCTGCGAAAAATACTTTTCTGATGTTGAACGATGAATGGATGCTAGGATGGCTGGGTTTGCACTGAAGGTTTTCATAGCACACTATGGGTCTGCAAATCCCTTCAGCCAAAGAAGAAATGCCCTGAAAGCACAATACAGATCAGTACATTTTCGGACCGATAGGTGGCGAATGTCGTTGAGCGGGCAGCGGCCGAGGAGATTCGTTTGAGGAGATGGACGTGAGGAGAGGGCGCAAGAGAACACGGAGGTCTGGGTGGGATTACTGGATGGGTTGACGCGCACTGAGGGGGAACATTCCGCCTCCACACCAGAGGCCGAAAGGTCTGCGGACACGTCAGAGGCATGAGCTGGTGCGGAGAAGGATGGGATTATTATGGGCTTGTACTGGGTATGCTGTACTTCTCATCTTTGTGATGTTTAATTCCTACTACTCTGAAACATGACCCTTTACTGTGAGGTGATGGATTGTGGCCAGAAGTTTGGTACATGTTGATACCGTTACCTTGTTTGTGCTGAAACCATTAAAAAAATTCAAAATATATACATATACGTATCAGTAAATTTTCACTGGTGAATACGATACTGCTCGAGAACATGGACCCGGCAAAGCCCAGTTTCAGCGAACTTACGCAGAGTCCAGATTACTGATGACTCGGATGCTTTTCTTGAGGGGTGAGGAGGAGGGGAAAGAGTGGGGGGGTGGGCAGCTGAGGCGGCAGAGCAGAAGCGGACACTGTCCTGTTACTTCTCTGCCGCCCGTGAACCATGTGAAATGCAAGCAGGAACAACATGGTTACCTTAACGCTTTTATTCACCGGACTTGAAACGCCGATCCAGCAGCAAGGAAGAGGCGACCCCACATCCCGCTCCGACCGCGCACAAAATGGACGAATCTTCCGACGCTAAAAAAAAAAACCAAAAAAAAAACGCCCACCACATGTAAAAGGGGCGGAAAGGGGCGGAGCTTAAAAAACGCGAAAGAAGTGAAAAAACATGACCCGAATCGGAAAAAGACGGGGCTTGTTTGGAGAGACAAAGCTCTTCTCCAATGGCTGACCAGCATTTAAGAGGCCAGCCAATGGAGAAGAGGGAAGAAGAGGGGCGGGTTCAAGCCCCACTTCTGAAATCATTAAATCTCGCGAGCGAGACTGCGCAAGTGCAACCTTCGCTAGCCAAGACCTAAAAAACGGACAGGCAAAGCCAATAAGCATACCTTAGAAAGAATGTTGTTTGCATTAATTGCTATACCTTAGGATAACGTTGATGAAACATAGGACTACAGTTTTATAGTTTTAATAGCATGAACAATACATTGGAATTGGCTTCAGACAACAAATCTGTCTTCTGGGACTAAATCGAGCCCTGATTTTCAGAACTCCTCTAAAACTAGCATTTGATCTGAAGTGCTTCCCTGCTGCTCGACATTGTGCACTGTCTTTCCTCAAAGCAGCTTCACCTGGAGCAAGGGTGTTCTACTTTGGTCCAGAAAAGACAGACCAGTGCCATAGTTTCAGGATTACTGAGGACTATAAAAGAGTTCCATTTCCATCTACTATACGTAAATATATCTAATGTGAATACTCTGAAAGTCTGGTCTTGACTCACTCCTTCTGTGAACAACACTGACGATCCCTGATCTGAACACATCTCCTATTAATCTTCCAAAGTGACAAGACTAAACAAAACAAGAGTAGTAAACAATTCACTAAGTTCTTGGTCCGCTAGGGCACCTAAATATCAAATACGAGGGAAGTGAGTCAGCGAAATTTCTCTTCACCTACACGGTACTGGCCAAATCAATGGACACTAATTACAACTTATTACACAACTCATTGGTGCTTGTTCTTTTTCCCTTGAAAGGACAAAAAGATAACTAAATTCTATGGCAGTCCACGGAGGCTCTGATTATGCTTCTCTTTGCTTTACTGCAAAACACAGCAGCCAATAAAACAACTTTAAACTCCAGCATACCCCGGAAGTACAACCCCCTCCAGTAGTATGCCCCAATCACTGTCAACACTTTAGTATATAAAGTCCGAATCACGACATCACTTCCTCTTTCTTTGCTGCTGCAGCAGCAGATGATAAGTGTTTTTTCCTTACCTTTTTATCAGTCTGGTAGATTGTGGGGAAAAATTTGTTTGAACGATATTCGTCGCTAATGACTTGTATTTCAGGCTTGTGCTGAAGGTTTGTTAGCTTGTAGCGTGATCGGCGGATCGGTCCCGAAGCGATTGTTCTCGGCTCCGGTCCCGCTGAGGACGTGGCGTCTCGCAGCGCGCGCGCGTCGCTGACTAGCTGCGAGAGTTAGGGGGCAGTGGAGAAGGAGGAGGCAGACGCGACACGCTCGTGCGCAGAGAGCGGTCGCGTCATTACCCGGATGCTCTGCCTGTGCGCGCGAACTCGTTTTCAGCACTTTTGAATTAACGGCTCCTCGCGCACAGAACAGAAAGACTGCACCCATCTCTGGCCTCATATTTTGAACGCTTACCGGAGCGTGTGACCGGAATAGAGCCTTGCTCTAGGGGAGTGTACTGGGGTTTCTCCTTCCACCTTGACTTTGACTCAGAACCTTTAGTTTAGGTTGTTTTCGTTGGTGCACTTGTTAGTGACCAGGTTCTGACAGACCCCTGGGCTGCTCCCCCCCGTGAATCTCCTCCAACCCTCACTGCTTCAGGCAATGGCGTACTACGCCGAAGAGGAGGATCAGTGGGTAGAGTGTGATAATTATGAGGACTATGAGGAACCTGAAAACTTGGAGGAGAATTTGGTTGAAGCCCTGGATACCCACGTCCAGGGTTCAGTTAACAAGGCGTTGATAAAAGCCCTCAAACCTTTTACTAAACCCCTCCTTAAGTATGGCAAGAGGAAAATGAAGACCCAGCATAGTGACGCAGGGACTTCGCAGTCTTCGGCCAAAGTATTGGCGCGTATGGCAAAAAATGTTATGAAAGACCATGGTTCCATGGCTGCTTATACCACGGATGAATCATTGCCATCTACTACTAACACTTCTGACTCGGAGGTGGAGTCGGTGAGACCCAAAAAGAAAACAAAAAAGGTGAAACATACAGCTTACAAGGCGGATGACAGCCAGGCCCCTAAGAATCTATTATTCGACCCTCAGAGTCTTATTCATCCGCGATCCTCGGAGTGGGTTCCCTGTCCTGAAGTGGCCCATTATGTGGGGGTAAACTTACGGCAGGGTTTCGAGAAGGAGGTGCGCGCCACATTAAGATCGGAATGTCCGAGACCATCGCTGACTGGCAAAGTGGCGGACACGCCAGAGTTAGACCCTAATATGGCTACGTTTATGCGAAAATTTGCAAAAGACCCGAAAAAGGGTTTGGATAGAGCCTGGCGGGGGTGCCAGGATAAATTACTGGATGTTTCGGGGCCCCTTACTAAAATATTAGACGCGGCGGTCAACGCTAAAAACCAGAATGTTCCATTGGACACCTCTGATATTATGGAGTGGGCTCAGCGGGCCCTGTGCTTTTTAGGTAATGCCAATGTGGCGCTGTCAACTGAAAGGAGGCGCTCCTTCTTAATGAGAATAGACTCTCAATTAGCGGAGATGGCCACGACCGAACCGGGTTCCTTGGCCAATGGCATGCTGTTTGGCGACAAATTTGTCAAAGAGATGGGTAAATACGTGGCCACTTTCTCAGCCCTAGACAAGGCGCAGGCTAACATCAAGAAGGTGTTCCACACTGGTGTTTTTGATAGGGCCAGACGCGCTAGAGGTCGAGGGTCCGGCCGAGGCTATAACCAGACCTCCCGAGGTGCGGAACAAAGAGGCAGAGGTGGTCAGAGGTCGCAGTTTTACCCCTCCCGCAATAGGGGTGGACGAGGTCGAGGCCACAGAGGAGCCTATAGAGGACAACAAAATTCCGGAGATAACTCCTATTCAGGTAACGATTTTGAATACCACAGAATGCATGGTGGGAGGTCGTATTGCGTTGTTCCTTCACAGGGGGCAGGAGATTACGGTCGATCCCTGGGTGTTACAAACAGTGCAGGGCTTCCACATAGAGTTCTACGCCACTCCGACTCAGAGTCAGGTGACCGGCTCCCTACATTTTTCCCTACAAGAACAGAGTTTCATCGACAGGGAAGTGGAAGCACTACTCCAAAAGGGTGCGATAGTGACGTCTATTCCCCATCCTCGGGGTTTTGTAAGCACGATTTTCTTGGTCCCGAAGAAGGACAAAGGGTTCCGTTTAGTGTTGAATCTCAGGGAGTTCAACGCTTGGGTGGTGTATCGCCACTTCAAGATGGAGGGCATCCATTTACTGAGGGACATCCTCCTAGAACAGGATTGGCTCGTTCGCTTAGATCTGAAGGACGCCTATCTGGCGGTTCCTATTTTCCCGCCACACAGGATGTTTCTCCAGTTTCTCTGGCGCGACCAGTGGTTCGAGTTTTCCGCGATGCCCTTTGGTCTGTCTTCCGCCCCTTGGTGTTTCACCAAACTCATGAGACCGGTGGTCCAATGGTTGAGAGAACGAGGGGTACGTCTGATAATTTACCTCGACGACATTCTTATTATGGCACAGTCGAGGGAACTCTTGATGAGTCACCTGTCTTGGACTCTCCGACTGTTGCAAGACCTGGGTTTCCTTTTGAATCTGGAGAAGTCGGTCCGGATTCCATCGCAATCGATGGATTTTTTGGGCTTTCAGATCAATTCTCTCACGTGCCAGTTACTTCTTCCCTTGAGGAAGAGAGTGGCTATCAGGAAGGAATTGAGGAGAGCGCTTGCCTCTCCGACAATATCATTACGGACACTGGCTCGCCTCGTAGGCCTGTTGGCTGCGTCCATTCAGGCGATATTCCCGGGCCCCTTGCATTACAGGGCCCTTCAGAGATTGAAAATTTTGCATTTACGCAAGGGTCTCTCGTATGCGCAACAGATAGCCCTTTCAGCGGAGGCTCGTACGGAGATCAATTGGTGGTTAGACCATATGGATGCCTGGAACGGCAGAGCCATTTTCTCCTCCAGCCCGGATGTAGTGATAGAGTCAGATGCGAGTCGCTGGGGCTGGGGAGCGCGGTGCGGGACCATGGAGACAGGGGGTTGTTGGTCTCAGGAGGAGCTAAAATTGCATATCAACTGCTTGGAACTTCTGGCGGGAGCGTTTGCGATTCGAACTCTGGCCCCGCAGAAGATGTCTTGTTGCATTCTACTACGCATGGACAATGTGTCCGCGGTGAGATACATAAATCGACTCGGAGGGACCCGATCTCGTCTCTTGGCAGAGATAGCCAAGGACTTCTGGCATTATTGCCTGGACCATCGTCTGGTGGTGACGGCGGAGTATATTCCCGGGTCGTCCAACGTGATTGCCGATTGGAATTCACGACATTTGCGGGACAGCAGCGACTGGAAGCTGCATCCCAGCAGTTTCGAAGCGTTGAATCTCAAGTGGGGACCCTGTGTGTTGGACCTGTTTGCGCCCAGACTCAACAGTCAGGTTCCACGGTTTTACAGTTGGCGGCCGGATCCTCTAGCGGTCGGCTCGGACGCCTTTCTTCACTCGTGGACGACGGGCATTCTATATGCCTTTCCACCATTTGCCATGATTCCGAGAGTGTTGGCTCACGTTCGCAGACAGAAAGCAGAACTAGTCCTGGTTACGCCTTTTTGGAAAGCGCAAGCATGGTTTCCAACCGCCTTGACCTTGGTCTGTGCGCCTCCGGTGCGTCTTCAGTCGTTTCCGGACATTCTCACGGATCCTCAGGGGCTGCGCCACCCGTTAGTGTTGCAGAACCAGCTGGTTCTCATGGCCTGGAGACTTTCAGGTGTCGCTGGCAGGTGCCGGGAGTTTCGCAAGACACTCTCTTTTTCTTATCCCAGGCTTGGGCACCCTCCACACACAAGCGATATGAATCGGCTTGGAAGCGATGGGTTAGTTGGTGTGGTGAGCGACAGAGTGATCCCGTGGGATCCGATATTCATCTAATCGTGAATTTCTTGTCGGAATTAGCCAAGTCCGGTTTGGCGTACCGGACGGTGAATAACTTTAGATCGGCTATTTCAGCGGGCCATCCGCATGTGGAGGGCAGACCGGTGGGGGAACACCCCTTGGTTTGCAAGGTGGTGCGAGGGATTCGGTTAGTGAACCCTCCTCAACCTAGGTACACCGTACTTTGGGATGTGTCGGTGGTTTTGCGTTTTTTGAGGAACTGGCCGAATAATGAAGCCCTGTCTAGGAAAAAATTATCGGCAAAATTGACAGTCCTACTGTGTCTAATTTCATGTAGACGAGTGTCGGATGTGCGAGCATTGGATTTGGCAGGTAGAGTATTTACTCCTTCGGGAGTTTCCTTTACGATTTCCAGACGTACTAAGACGCATTCTCAGTGTATTACATACCCTGCATTTCCTCATCACAGCAAATTGTGTGTGGTCAAGTGTTTGAAGGTTTATGAAGATTGTACTAGGGAGTTTAGATCTGATGTTTCAGGACAATTGTTAATTGCTCTTCAGCGACCTTTTCGCCCGGTCACATCTGCAACCCTGGCCAGGTGGGTCACTTGGTTACTGGGTCTTGCGGGGGTGGATGTTTCCATTTTTGGAGCTCATTCTGTTAGGGGAGCTATGGCCTCTAAGTCTTTTGGGGCGGGTTCCCGGTTGCAAGACATCATGACTGTGGCGGACTGGTCGGCTGATTCCACATTCAAAACGTTTTATCATAAACCTATTGTGGATGTAGCTTCGGTGGTGGTGAATCAACTTTAAACTAGCATAATCAGAGCCTCCGTGGACTGCCATAGAATGAAAAATTGTCTAGCAAGCGCGACAAAGAATTTTCAATTCTATTAAGGACACGGAGGCGAGGATTATCCCACCCAAGCAGTGGGAATGATGGCATTATTGTGTATTTGCTATGATGTTGTACCCACCCGATAATCCTATACATTGCCTTCAACGTCTTTTTGTATGGGCGTTACGATGTCAGTTTCCATTTCAGGAGAACAGACCAAGCAACCTTGAGGTTCTGGAGTTTTGGCATCGGCAAGGATGATACGGCTCATCAGGGAGACAACTCATCTTGGCAGAGGACAGATGGCAGCGTTTCCGGAGAGGAAATTCGAGGTTCAAGTTTGGACGCACGTCGATGGGGAAATCGGTGGTCCAGTGTTCAACGGTCAAGTTGGTGGACTGTGTTAAAGAGTTTTTCATGCAAAGAAAGAGGAAGTGATGTTGTGATTCGGACTTTATATACTAAAGTGTTGACAGTGATTGGGGCATACTACTGGAGGGGGTTGTACTTCCGGGGTATGCTGGAGTTTAAAGTTGTTTTATTGGCTGCTATGTTTTGCAGTAAAGCAAAGAGAAGCATAATCCTCGCCTCCGTGTCCTTAATAGAATTGAAAATTCTTTGTCGCGCTTGCTAGACAATTTTTCATTCAATGTGATAAAAGCTTACACCTTTTAGGCAATGCACGAATTGTTGCAATTAAACCGTCAGCCAACCGAGTGATTTAACACACTCTACTTCTGTTGTTCTTTTCAACACTAATTCATGAAGCTCTTTGTCACACTTACGCAATGCTATGTTAAGTAGTAGTATCTTCAGGTGAGCGAAATTCATGTAATTTTCTTTTACATAAATGCACGAAATTTTGGGAACATTATAAATGCATATCTGACATTTATCGCTATATTTTACAGCGAAATGCATTCTGACGTCAAGGGTTGACAAGGAGGATGCATTTTGAGGTGAAGAAGATTGTTCGAAACACACCAGCAGCACGAGCAACAGTTGCTTATTTTTTTAACTTTATCTTTTACAGCAATATGATATGCATTTCTTAATGAACTTTACAACAAACATTTCGTACGGAATACTATACATACAAGTTACCTGCATCTGTAGACAGTGACATCCTGACCTTCAAGGCATTAACGTAATGGCGATAATCAGACATTACACCTTCTATGATGTGATGTTATTCGGTGCTGTAATATGTTACGCTGCGTCATGATGTGTTATGCTTTGCTATGCAGCATTATGTTAGGATGTAGTGTGCTATGGTATGTTAGGGAAATGCTGTGTTATATTATGGTGTGTTGTGATATATAGTGTCGGGCTGCCCAATGGTGTGGGATATGTCAGGGTGTGTTAAGTTTCTTCCACTTCGTGCTATGTTCTGTTATGTGAGGGTGTGTTACGTTGTGTCGTGTTGTGCTATACTTCGTTATGTCATTGTATGCAATGTTTTGTCTTACTGTACTATGCTGTATGTTAGGGTAGGTTGTATTTTGATGTGCAGTGCTATGTTGGTTACGTAAAGGTGTATTATGCAGAGTTGTGTTGTTCTATGTTGTGTTATGGTGGGGTTTGTTATACTGTGTTGTAATATATGTTATTTTGTGATATGTTGTGTCATGCTTACCTACGCTGCTATGTTTTGGTATGCTGGACTATCATACTGTGCTATGCTTTATGTTATGGTGAGTTATGTTGTGCTAAGCTGTGTTATGTTAGGGTGTGTTGTAGTATGTTACATTGTGCCATTGATTCAGCCAAGTAAATACATCTAAGAACACACAGTGGCTCTCCATTACAAGCTACGAGTCATGTCGCATCTGCAGTTTAACTAAAGGACTATTAAAAAAAACTGAAAACAATTGGACAACCTAACCACCGTTGATATGCTGGAGATAACATGGACTTAAAAGCCCATCCAAGCAAAGGCAAGTCCACTCGTTCTCTATACTACTTCTCATCGTACTTTTTAAAGTACGTAAGGTATTTCCTTCTGGGTCCTGAGCCAAAAAAGTTTTTATTTCAAAAACAACAAGCATTTGCAATGCAATAGGTCTCGCATTTGTGAGAGTTTAAGCTGTCGGCATTGTAAATGACAATGCCTTTTATTTTATGTTTTGATAATTAACACATAAATAAAAGGCATTGTTATTTACAATGCCAATAGCTCAAACTCTTGTAAATGCGAGACCTATTCAAGGAAGCGGCTGCCATTGCCGAAACCTATTCAAAGCAGCGTCTGCCACTGTCCCGGGCTGCTTAGAAAGTGAAAGCGCGCACGGTGCACTCAATGTTCCAGGAAAGTATGCCGTGCCTGCAGTAGGAGAAACGCATTAAAGAAAATAGTGTTTACAGACTAAATGAGACGTACCATGTAACAATCAAAGTAAAAGGGCCAGTCCTCATGGGAGTTTACAAATGAAGACAAGGCGGTACTAAGGAGGGACTAACAAGTGTATGAACGAATCCGAAGCAACCATTTACGAAGGACAATGACGCAAGCCAATGACAAATTTAGGCGGGGCGTCTATTCCGTACTTCAATACAGCATGGTTCGCAGAGCAGCGCATGCACTGCCCCAGCTCGACCTAAAAAAAAAAATCTATTTACGAATCTGACGTTATCTAACACTTTTTATTTTTACTAAAATTATATACATAATATACCTATAGGGGCTTTCAGGTAGCCCTCTTTATTCACTTGTCCGATATTGCATTGTTCACATTTTCTTCTGCCCCCTACTGCATGAACAATGAAACAACGAGTCGGCCCACTTCAACCATTGGCTGACTTCACTGTGAGAGACTGCATTCTGCCCTTTCACAAGGAACACATCTACCGGCAACAGACTATGTCAGTGCCACGAACTACTACAGTAATGGGTGGTTTTTGAGACAAAAATATTTTGGCTTTTAGCCATTTTATGTACTGTGAGGGTCTGGCACCTTCCCCCACAAAAATAAAGTTTTACAAAAACCATGACAAAACAAAACTGCCACTGCCAAAGGCTGGCGGTCAACACCAGACCTATTAGCACTGTCTATGCTCGTTTTATCTATCCTGTCCCTCTTCTGATTCAGTACTCGACTCAACACAGTGAAATTCAGCTACCCAATGTCCAACATCTCACGTACCAGTGCAAATTTGCGTGTATCGTGTATGATTTTGTCATTTACCAGCGTAGGATTTTCTAAATGTACCAAATTATTTTAGTATCTTTGCTAGCACCAGCAGTTAAGCCATGCATTGCAAGTGGCAGCGTACAAATAAAAATAATTTGCAGAAACCTTCAAAAAGCACCAGCTTCTGGGAGTCCGTTTTTTAAACTTTAAAAAAAAAAAAAAATTAATACTGCCGGCTCCATGGTGCAGCTGTGAAGTAATGGGTTACTCTGAGAACCTGGTGTTATTAGGACAGTACTCAATGTTATTCATTGTATCTACTAGGGAACCATGGAAGGTTGAGAAGAGCTTGAAGCTATGAACAGTAAGCAGAGGCTTCCGCAGTCAGAGCATTAACCTACTGAGCAATGTTACAGCAGTTCTTGTGAGAGCACACCTGATTTGTCTCGCTGCTGTAATGTCCTATATCACGAAAAGTGATGCCATTTGCTCAATATATCTCTGCAATTTCCTGTTCTAAATGTAATTTTATCATGCAATTCTGTCTTAACGGTGAGTGGTTGTATTCCCTCCATTCCCTAACCCAATTAGGACTAGTTAATTTTTCATCCAAGAAGACATTTCAGCCACGCACCTCTTGTCCCATTAAGGTCAGCCCTAGGTTATTTCATGGGTCACATGGCCGCCATGTTGCTGGTTCTCTCACCAGCACCATCTCTACAGAAACCATCATGCTTCCTCACGTAGAACAGCCGCCCACAACTGGGTCTAACAGAATAACAAGATTCTTCCAGTGTGCTCCAGATGTGCACTGTGATACATGTCTCCACGCAGACCGAGAAAACAGGGCGGAAATTAAACCACAAACCACAACAGAGATAGCCCACTAACCCGAGGGCCGTTAAAAGGCTTTAAAAGCCCCCTCGGTGCATCAGAGGAGACCCCGCACACCCCACAGCTTGCCTCGCTGCTTCACTGCCAAATAGGATCTCACCTCAGCCTTCCCCACCACCAGTCACAGGACAAGGCCACGTGCGAGATGATGAAGGATTAGGAGAGCACTGATTGATTTCAGAAAATCACCATCTGAATAACCTGCATTTCAAATATACAAGCGCAAGTATTAGGAAAATGTCAGTCTTTAAAGAACCTGATTGGACATATAGTATATGTGCAGATTGTAATATAATATAATGTTTATTAGCATGCATTTTCCTTTGTTACGTCATTATGACAGGTAGTCTGAGACAATAAAAAGCACTTTCTCATGGCAATGCTTTACTACTGTAATAACACTGAATCTGACCCGGCGCTTTAAGTCCTAATGTGTGGGTGGGTGAGCTTGTACACTTAACAGCATTCACCCGGATTCGGGCTTCTGTGTTTTTGGGCCACCATTATTTTCACTGGCACTGCAGAACTGTGTTCATAAACACCCAACCCAACCACCATGCCGACCAATCGTCACCACACGAGGAAGCCTACATGAACCAGTGGGCAAATATCTAGACCGTCACTTGCAACCTAGTGTTTACAACATGAGATCTTTCATTAAGGACACAACCGACTTTCTAACCAAACTACACGAAACAACCATTACCGAAGAAGAAAACATTATCCTATGCACAGTGGACGTCAATTCCCTGTACACATCCATCCCCCATTCATCCGGTTTGGAAGCCATTGAACACGCACTATTACAATCCAATTACCCACAAGACCTACAAGTTTTTCTAATGGAATTGATGCAATTCACTCTCCTACACAGTTACTTCCAACATAACAATGAATGGTTTCAGCAACTAACGGGCACTTCCATGGGAAACTGTGCAGCCCCGGCGTACGCCAATATCTTTATGAATCGGTTCAAAGAAGACAACATTCTCAGTACCAAAACATGGATGACCACCTAAAGCTCTACTTGAGATTCATAGATGATATCTTCATAGTATGGAACGGCCCCATCGACGTTCTTGAAAACCAACTGGAACAACTCCACCTCATTGATCAACGAATACAGTTTACTTTCAACATCAATCCTCATTCCATCACTTTCCTGGACGTTAACATCACTCGATCTCCCACCGTTTTTTTTTATTTTGTTTTATTTTTTTTTTTAAAACCTTTATTTGTGCATATTGAAAGAACAAATACGGGCCTACAACCTTCAGGCCGGCCACGATACAGTTAAGCACTGATACAAACATTACGGCCCCTGTGCTTCAACGGTCAAGGTTAGCAACGATTTATGAATCATACACTGGAGAGATCCTTGACCCCAGGGAAAGGAGAAGTGAAGGTTAATTTTAAAGTTTTCAAAATAATTTTATCAGGGAAATAGTCAGTGAAGAATAAGAACCAAGGAGATTCGAGTCCGCACGATATCTTCACCACACGGGAGAGCAGCAGCATCATTAAAACAGCAATGGAAGTAAAATCTCAGGCAGTGAGGCAATGCAGTTATATAACAGGATAGTCACATGAGCAATTACGCACCCCTCCAGTGCCGCCCCCACTCAGTCAACCCCACACCCGGACCCAGAATCGAAACAAGTATAGCGCAGAAACATAAAGAGAAAAAAAAAAAAAAAGAAAAAGGCCCATAGAACTAATTAGAAACAGTAAATTACCCCCCCCACCCTACACCAATGCGGAGGCTACGGCCTTCCCCCCCCCCCCAGCATAGTGCCTGTCGCCCAATAAACCCGAAATATAGACAAGAAAAAGAGTAAGAATAAAGTAAAGAAAGATAAGAAAACGGTACACCTATGATAAAGGGGGTGAGAAAAGAATAGAACTATTCTAATCTAAACTCCCAAAAAGAAGAAAGTGGGGAGGAGCCTACGTATCATCAGAGCGCCCTAAACCATCGGCCATCTTTGGCTTCCACACACTGAGAACCCACTACCCCAAAAGCGGTCGTGTGAAAATGAATTGTCACAACAATTTAAATTAAAAAAAGACAAATCGCGACGAATGCGCACAAAGTATACATACAGTTCCAGTCCCAGTCCAGCCCCTCCGTGAAACCATGGCGATATTAATCAGTCTAGCCCTGGCCCGATCGCGGGCTTGAGATTAAGCCAGCCCCTACATGAAGGCCCCGCATCCCGTGCAGACAAAGACAATATGGCCGCTTGGGAGAAGATGGTGAAGTAGAATCCCAAAATGACCGCCGACCATCTGTAGAGGTCCCTTTGTGCACCACATAAAGTCCAGACATAGCATGTAGAGTACAGGAGTTCCACAGAAAAGAAGCAGTAGGCCACCGTGAACGATTCCTCGAGGATGTTAGGTGTTGCTCAGCTGGATATTCTTGCAGACGCGGTGAGGCAGGCAACAATGAAGCAGGCAGCAATGAACGGGGAAACAAAGTATCCGCTGTTAAGCTGGAGAGCAATTGATCCTGGGTGCCGAGAAAGCCAGATGCAGGCACCAGTGTAGCACGATCACACACAGCCGTTGCGTCCCCGCAAGAGGACAAAAGCACTGGCAGACCCACGCCGTGTTGATGACAAACGGAGCGCTCACGGCCCGCAGCCGACAGCATGGAGTCAAACTGCTCACTCAGCGCCTGAAAGCGAGCACACATTTGTAGACGAAAGTCCCGCAGGACGGCCAGTACGGAGCCGCATGTCAGCGGAGGCTGCACCCCCACATCGGCAGCAATCCGGGACGGCACTGTGGAGCTGGTGTCTGGTGGAGGGAGGGCGAAGCGGGCAGCGGGCAAGACCGGAGTATCACCCCCCAGCCGCGAGCAGGCAAACAACGCCATGTTTTACCGCCGGACGGTACAATGGCCAGGGGGGGGGGGTCGTAGCAAGGAGTCAGTTCCCCTCAGGTCTGCGCCGCAACTGGGAAAACCAACAGTCGCCTCCCTTCCCTCGGGTTCTCTTTGCAGCCGATTAGGCAATAGAAGAAGGGGGTCGGCAGCCTCCGACAGCGCGGTCCACAGATCGGGGCAGGAGACCCGCCTCACCGGGGCTTACCTTACAGCCCCAGCCCTTCAGGCGCAGGGTGCAGGAGGTGTCTGGCCGTCCCTCCCCAGGCTCATCTGGCGACAGTCCGTGGTGTTAGGTGAGGTCGGGACCGCGGGGCTCGGGTTTGCGCTAGCGGGTCCGGGGACTGCGGAGCTTCCAGGGGGCCGGAAAAGGCCACAATGGAGCAGGGGTCCAGGGCGGAGAACAAAAGCACCAAGAACTCCAGCATCCGGGCGGGCTGAGACTTCGGGGGAAGCGGCGGCGTGGACAGCGCGTCGTCGCACACGTTTCACCTCGAGAATCGGCAAGGATAGGAATCAGGATAATAGTCCGGGGCCAAGGGCCGACGGAGCCGGGCGCTCAAGCGTCTGCTCTGGTCGCCATCTTGGCTCCTCCCCCCTCCCACCGGTTTTGAAACAGATCTGTACAGGAAAATCACAGACAGAAACAACACCCTTCATTACCACAGCTTCCACCCCCTACCCCTCAAACAACACCTTCCGTACTCACAAATGCTTAGGATCAAAAGAATTGTTTCTAACCCCATCAGATCCAATACACAAATGGACACCTTAATGAGCAGATTTAGATCTCGTGGATACCCTGATCAGGTATTGCATGAAGCACTGAAACGATCATCAACCAAGACTCGTAATGAACTCTTGAAGCCTCAAACCAAAAACTCCAAAAACCAAATCACTGTAGTGTCCAAGTATTCAACCTTGAGCACCTCATATAAACGCATCATTCGCAAACATTGGCAACTTCTTACATTGGAACAGGACTTCAACCACATATTCGATGAAACACCAATCTTTGCGTTTACCAGGAACAAGAACATCGGGGAAATTTTACAACAAACGCAACCAACCGTCCAGCAAACATTCAAAGGCACAATCCCATGCCTAAACTGCAACAACTGCCACAATATCATTAAAGGTCCACACATAACACATCCATTGAAAGGGCATAAAATCAAAATCAGAACAACAGCCACTTGTGACACTTCCAACGTCATATATATGCTCAAATGCCCCTGTGGCATGGTTTATGTTGGACAAACTGAACGAAAAATCAAAGTCAGATTAAATGAACACAAGTCAAACATCAGAACCAAACAATTGAAGTCATCTGTCGCCCAACATTTTACTGAAGCCAATTGAGATTCTGTATTTTGGAAACCATTGAGAAAAAAGAAGGGAGAGACAACCATAACTTTCTTCTGCAACGAGAAAACCACTGGATTTACCTGTTGAACTCCATGAAGCCAAAAGGAATGAATGATCGCATAGAATTCACCTGTTACCTATAGTATTAATCACTGGACATTAAGAGAAGGATTTACTATTAGTACCACTTCATTCAAACCTCCTTGTTTGTTTCATCTTAACACCATCACTCGTGTTCTGTTCAGAAATGTTGTCACTGCTTTCACTTTTTTATCCTCTTTCTTTTCCTTCGCTTTTTTCATCTATCCCATCACAACTCTTTCACATCGCTCTCAATTCTAGAAACCCACTTAAACTTAATCGCTTTTATGCTCCTTTATGTTTTTCATTCAGATCATGTTAATTATTTTTTGTCACTTTTCATTCACGTTCCACACTTTCAATCTTCCCATTACACCTTTAGTCTTTCTATAGCCACTCACTATCTTCGCATAGTCCGTTTTCACCCTCTCACGCGATCACATCTTTTTTTAAATTATCCGTATAGCCACTCACTATCTTCGCATAGTCTGTTTTCACCCTCTATACGTGATCACTCGTATCACGTGATTACATCTTCTTTTAAATCCTTGCACGAAACCCGGCTACTACCACACCATTGAGCCCGCACGTCAGAACTCCACACATTCGGTAAGAAAATATTAACCTAGATATCAGCGCATGTTGGAACTTGTTTAACCACACGTTTTTCGGAATTAATCTCACCAGTTCGCCTCTAACAGCACTATCTAGTTGATCGTACCCGGCACCTTCCACCACCAAACCACGATCGTTTATTGACACAACCCGTTATTTCCTGATAACCTATCACAAGCAACTGAAGACACACCGGATAGTAACATATTAATTTACCACACGTTAGCATTAGTCACACGCCATTCCTACCTTCGGTCCCATCGTTTACACACGGGCACTTACCCATTTATTTCTCTATGTTTTTTTACCGTTATTGCACGTATTTTTACCATCTCACTTTTCACTATCAGGTGTAATATGCACACTATATCCTCGTACAGTATATTCATGATGTGTATGATTATTTGTAGATCTCCCCTGATGAAGGCAGGTTCTGCCGAAATGCATTGGGAATGACTATGGGAATGACTATGTAACTGCATAACACAATGGAGATATTGTCGTTTATGGACTAAAACAGCCATTCGATTTTCTATGAAGTAATAGAAAAACAGTAAAGCTTCACTTCAAGAAAAATTCAATTTGTGATGAACCTTTTTCATAGTATGAGTTAAAAACCGCATGAGCGGCTTTCAACCAGTGCCTGGGGGACACACCCCAAATCATTGGGGGTGCTTTTCAATGTTTATGTTTACACTCCATCTCGGAGAGTGATACCCCGTGAGCACGGTGCAACTTTAAAAACTTTGGATAGCTTCAGGTAGTGCGCGTACTACTCTCTTCTTTCACGTTTGTTTTCCCACTGCACAAAACGTAGAGGCACATAAAGCCACATTCACGGGTACCTGTGAAATAGCGACTTCATCACCGCCAGCCTGGAACTGCTGTGGCGCTTCACCACTGACCTTGCTTAATCAACATTATATTCATGACAAGTGGACAAATCTGCAAATTCTATTCCAATCAGGGCCCACTGTTAGTCGCAGCTCGCCCACAACAAACTCCCCCCTTGTTTAGGCGACTTATTTTAACCTTCACTAAGTGAGTTTCTCCTAAAATACTACATTCCACTCACTACAAGACAGACGAGCATTTATAGAAAGACATTTTTTGACACTTCGTAACAGGCCTCATCAGGAGTAGAAGAACCTTGTTTGACATGAGAATTGTAGAGCAGAGGCAGGAAGGAAGAAACACTTTGTCTTCAACCACAAAAAGGATGGATCCAAAGGACTACAAGTAGAGGACGAACCAGGCACTGACCAAGAATGGACAAGGAACCGCTGGCAAGAGCCAGTTAAAATGACTTATCGAATATGTGAATGCCCGGCTATGAGGAGAAAGACACAGCACAAAATGTTAACAAATGCAAGGAATAGACTGGTGGGGTATTGAGCAAATATCTACGGGAAGCATCGTTGGTCCTCGAGGCTCCTGTTCATTTCTAAACCCACATATATGTACTTCTTCCATGAAACAGAGGAGTAAACTGCCACTAGGAAGAATAAGAGAACCCCGTTGGCAGCTCCCATTGATTTATCCAGCAACATATTCTTAAATTGTTTTCTTGCAGTTTTATGTAGCGCAAACTTGGCCCAAGGGCTTAAGGACGATTTGCATGAGCACCAGATTACATTACACAAGGTAGGATTCATGTTTTCGGCCTTACATCAAAGATGCTTCATGTTCTCAAAGTGTAGCATGTGGGGAGGTTACGGGGACTTTAATTATTTTGATCGTTTCAAATGGCAGTTCATCACTGATACTAATAGAGCAGACGTCTACAAAACCCAAAGTGCAGCATACATCCGAATGTCCAGCAACAAATAGTAAACTAGGGCTTGCGGTTGACAAATCCTCACATGGAATCTGAAGGGCCTCCTTAATAAAATTAATTAAAGAGAAGGCCTCAAAATGGCTAAGTGTGAAAACTTTGATACTCTCCAACTACTGGAAACACATTTGATGGGGCCGACCTATCATGATACGGCTCCACTAGGGTGTGCATGCAGCATTCACCAGGGGCTTCAGGGGTGTAGCCATCTTAATCCAAAGTCATGTCCTCTTCAAAGTAGTGAAGGTATGGTGTGACACTGTGGGGCGATACATAGCACTCACTTGGACACTACATGGGAAACCTTGTCTCTTGACAAACTTACAGGCCCCCACCCCTTGCATGGCCTTTTTGAAGATCACTGATAAACTATTAACGCAACTTCCATTTGGTTACTGGATCATGGGGGGGGTGAGGGCTGGGGGGGGGGGGGGGGGGGAATCTCAATGGTGTTGTTAACTGGATGATGGACTGCACTAGAGGATCGTTGTCCTGGCAACAAGGGTCCACAGGCCTGGCTAGGTTTCTGGACACTCTGGGGTTAGTGAGTATCTGGCAAATGTTTCATCAAATGGAATGTTGTTATACACATGGCTCCTTCTCGAGCTCAATAAAATTTTAATACCTCATGCTACGACTACTAAAGTGTCAGATGTACGAATATGAACAAGAGGCCTCTTTGATCTTTCTCTGGTGGAACAAACACTAAATATGGGCTCAAAGACTGGGAGGATGGGTTGGTGCTCAATAAGTGATGGCTGTCTGATGCGTATTGTATTGTAATTGCATTCATATAGCGCTTACTACCCCTGAAGAGACGTCAAAGCGCTTTTTAGAAAATTGCTGGTGTCCAAATAGGGGCTGAAATATTTAGGGGTGTGCACAGCTGAAAACAAGACTATCATTTGGCAGAGAAATATCCAGCCCCATTTTGATAAACTGTGGAGTGAGATAACATTCTGTTCCTCTCCTTTTATTATTGATATGCAGTGCCGTTGCATTGAACATGAGAGCCTGCGCTGCGAACTTCAGAACTGTCCATTTGAAACCAAAAACTCTCTATATAGCTCAATTCCATGCTATGCAATTTCCTCTGGAAAAAGAAACCCTAAGAAGAGCTTTAATGAACTGTTTCATGTCCACCTATGAGGGAGGGGTTGCAGCTGTGAATATTAGCTCATACTACAGAGCGACAAGCCTATTAATAATTAACGAGTGGAATTATGACACACTTGGATGCCCTGCACTTGACACAGAAAGGGAAGCAGTGGCAGGCATGCTCACGCTGCACATAATATATGGAGTTAGCATGATCCCCTTGCAATAAGGTATAACACTCTCAAAGGTTTAAGTTGGAAGCGCAGGTTAACTGTTGAAACTCCCCCTTAGGAGAGAGAAAGGTTGGGTCAAGTGTCAGCTTTGCAAGGTTATCTGGAGTAGTAAACGATAGGGATGACCAAACCTGGGGATGAAATGACAGGAACAATGTTATGATATACAGAAGGAACATAAACTCCATAAGAACCAGCTCTTCTGATACCTTTAAATGAGCCATGGAATACCCCCATCTATATATAGTTTATCAGAACTTTTAGAATTTAACCCATTGGAGGCAAAGCTCCTCATAAGAGAACTGACCATAAAATATCCCAGGTACACCGATTCTTAGTAACTAACATCCCAGACTCTTTCAATAGGCTGAGAGAAAACTCATTACCTATTTGGAAATTGGATTATGACTTCTGTAAACTTACCTCATCAGTCAAACGGTCATCGGTGGACCCATGATGTTTCTCTATGCCTTTGTTGGTCAATTCATGGGAAGCCTTTGGCTTACCATTATAGTTTCCATCCATCTTAGACTGAAAGCAATGATGCTCAATTCTCAAAAATTCATCAATTTCAGTTCATGGCCTATGCCTTCATGGTGTCTCTCTTCATGGTGTGTGCATGATATCACAACCTTGTTATCTAAAAAGAAAATGGTCTGAAAGTTAAACAGAGGTTCTAATAAAATTAAACAGTAAAAAGACATAGCATAAAGCTTCAAGATTAAAATCAACAAGCACGAAACAGTAACACTAGTCACCTTTGTAGCTGCCCTTGTCTTTGTCCTAGTTTTCATACATTACCAACAGATAGAACTATAGCTTACCACCCACCAAAACAAGAGAACACAAGATCTAATACTCTAATAATTCTCGTTTTTACTCTACAAGTAAAATAATTGTGAAAACGTTATGCGTAATTTAGGACAAGTTATCCCATCACTTCAAAAGAATTTACTTTACTTACATGTGTATACCTATGACACGTTTTGCTTCTTCTCACACTGACATTGCATAACTAAAATATGTGTAGGTGCTTTGGAGAAGGTAGAAGTGACATATGGGAGAGTGATTACAATTTTTATCAAGAACATTTAACAATCAGTCAACAACTGAGTTGCAGATTATAATGAATTTTTATTGTGTACCGACCACGCAGCAATTCATATGATAAAGTCTAATGAATAAAAAACGGGTATGAAGGAAACCTATGAATTGTTTAAATGTGCCCTAGATACTGAGTTTAGGAAAGCATCCCAGGCACCAAGGGCTCTCACCTAGAATTTGCCTCTCTTCGGCTTGCCATCACTGGGGAGTCAGTGTTATGAGGGGGAGACAGCTGGTCATGGGTGGCACCCTACTGCAGCGATAGACGGAACTTCCAGTACCTGGAGGCTTGAGTGTAGCAAACCCGTGGGGACGTCAGCTTTGTGAGGCTTGAAGGGCCGGAGAGCTTCAGTATGGGAGTCTAAGTATCTTGAGCCTCAGTCCTTGCAGTATTTAGAGCCACAGTATCTGGAGCAAACACACCCACCTGAGATAGCGCTGCTCTGTGTTATAAAGTGGGAATGAGCAGCTCGTCTTGAGAAAGGAGACTGATACATTTAGGCAGTCACAGTATTGCATTCAATTGCCAAGACCATGCACATAACTAGAGCCAAAACTAGGGCTGGGAAAACAATTGGGTGGGTCTCACAAAACAAACAAATGAATGAATTTCTATGCCGGATGGCGAACCCAGTGAAGTTCCTGAGGGAACCTTAAACACAAGCAGCGATTACAATAATACACAAGAAACCTTCAGTATTAAAGCATGCAGTTCTAACAAAGTAAGTCCTTGCACCACATGTCCAACTTCTGCTTCCGCCAATCCGGGTCAATAATGAATTGATGACCCCCAGAAGAACTCACATCCCTCTCCTGTGAAAGGGAAGAAATCATATCAAATCTCAACCACTACACTCACAATTCTAAGAGATCCATTACTGATCAGTTCATTATTGTATTATCATGATAATTATATGGCAAGCCCTGCACCTAAGCAATACAATCACCTCACCAATCAGGCCCTCCTAGTTCCTCTCCTTCAAAATCAATTGACTACTCATCTTACAGAAAAATATCTCTATGTAAGGAAAAGGAAAAATTCTTTAGCCATTTGCAGGAGCATGGTACCCATGGAAGCTCGACAACGTACCCACATAAGTCAAGCAAAATAGTTCCAGCTGAAATACAACACAAACCAGGTATCATTACTGCGTCACCATGCAATCAATACATCTCAGCAAGTAGTCCAGTGAAATCCCTAAACCTGAGAATTGACAGCTTTGCCTTTTCTTTATAAAACACCATGCAACAGACTTGACTCAATTGGACCAATGTTGAGAATTTGGTCTGACTCTTTTCCTCTTGATGATGATAACTTCAAGGGCATGGAATCACATAATGACCCAGTCATTTCACTGATTCCCACACACAAGACAGACCGCCTAGTAATGGACTCCGACGGGCTAAAACTTTCTACTGAGGATGACAAAACACAAATTAGAACCTTTGAAGAATTTGATACCCCACTTGTACAACAAGGTTTAGGAATCATGAAAGCTATGTGCAGAACAATTAACATCATAGCAGGAACATTATCATAAATGGATTGATGACTAAACACAAGTGTTTCGAAAATCTTGAATGCCCATAGTCTACACTGATAGCAGAATGGTTGCAATGGAAGAAGCCGTAAAAAAATAATTTTACACTACCAGCCGACCAAAGAGAGAAAAGTACCTCTTCACCTATTCTGAAGAATTGTCCGAGGTACCAAAAGAAAAAAAACTCTATTCTAGTAGACTACAGGATGAAACTAGCAAAAGAAGGTTTGGAAGCCCCAGACAGGTTGTGAAAACATTAAAAAAACATAAAAGCATAACACATCAGACCACAGCAGAAAGAGTTCCACAGTCGTACTAAAAGAATAGTGCATGCCAAAACCTCGTGCAGACAAGAGAGGGGTGAAGAGCTCACTTGAGGACGAAATAGAACGAATAACTTGAAAGTGTTGCAGTTAAAGGCCTCGTGTTTAATACACTAGAAGCAATTTATGGCCTTAGCACACTGAGGCACCGGCACGTGTTTTGTGTTCCCAAATAGACTGAATCTTGATTAGACAATAGGAGCAGGATATTTAATTAGTTAATCTAATTAGTTTGAGGAATTAATTAGTTAACAACACACAGAGTCTTAGGTGCACTTTGATAAAGCACAAATGCCCCTAAAATTTTTTTTACAGCAGACTATTAAGACACCACCACATGGACCGATATTCCTCAAGAGTATCGATTATCTAATGACGCTCAGCTATTCTGACGTTTGTTCAGGCTAAGGTAACAGCTCGATGGCTACAGATAACTAAGTGAGAACTTTTGAAAAGTATTAATACTACAAAAGACTGATTGAATGCCATATAGGAAGAGCTGCGGGCTATGAGAATGATGGTAATGCGGCACCACTATGTACTTGACCTTATGACGGCCATGCAAGGAGCAGTATGCGCCAGAATTGGAACTGTGTGTTGCACTTTCATTCCAGTAAAAGATGCGGATAATGGAACTTTATCAGATGACATACAGACACTACATAATCTACAGAAGAAAATGGTGGACGAAGGAGGTGCCCCAGATAATTGGTTTAGCTTGTGATGTAATTTCTGCCATCCTGGATGTCAGGACTGTTAGGAGCAGTGTTGTTAACTATTGTGGTCTTGCTTTTAATTTATTGTGCTGTACAGTGAGTTATAGCGTGCCGTAAAAGAACAGGAACACAGGTAGAAGAGATGTTTCCAGTTAGGAGAGCAGCACAAGTAGTAGATTTTCAGGGTAACATATATAATCTAGTACCTAGTGCAAACCAAGATTTAGATCTAGCACTTGAAATATCAACTAGAGGAAGGAATGTTGTGGAAAATGTAAAAAGTAAAAGCAAAACGCAACAGCAGAAAGCGTTACACAGTTATACATTGTGTAAAGAATAGTGCAGGCCAAACCCTCATGCTGACATGAGAGGTGAGGAGTTCACATAAGGACGAAATAGAATAAATAACTTGAAAGGGTTGCAGTTAAAGGCCAACTCGTATTTAATAAACTAGAAGCAATTTATGGCCTTAGCACACTGATGCACCGGCACAAATTTTGTGTTCCAAAATAGATTGAAGCTTGATTAGACAATAGGAGCAGGTGATTTAATAAGTTAAGAACAGCCAGAGGTCTTAGGTGCACAATGATAAAGCACACGCCACTAAAATTATATTTACCACAAATATACATTACATACTTTCACGAGTAGAAGAATGCTTCGTTTGTTAAGCATGGTTCGAATTTCAATAAAGAATGTGTAAGCAGATTAGGTTAGAGTTCGTGTCACAGGCCTTTGAGTGTTTTTCCACTTTCAATCTGTAACTATGGAGTCAATTATTATTTGCGGTTTTGTAATACAGCATCGTCTAATTCTGTATAAACAGCTACCTGTGAAGCAGTAAATTGAGATCGGCTGCCTGCCTGTGTAAGGAGGGTCGATCTCCCTGTCACAAAAGTAAAGATCTGTCTTTACATTGTCAAAGAGGAGTATGTGTCTTTTCAATTTTCAAAGGTTTTAAGTCACCCTGAAACAGACCACACACCACATGAGCTGGGCACCCCAAAAGTAACCTTAAAGAAATAGCCCCTAAGTGCAGTCATTTGTCCAACATCAAAACAGCAAATAACTTACCTATTTCAGCAATAACAAAGCCAAATTTTCTTATACTGAAAAACTACAGGCTCCTACCTAGAGCAAAGATTAACATTGCAAGCAAGAAGACCTCCTATTGAAAGGGATAAACAAGCAAAAGCAGACAAGGAGGAAGTGGAAAAACTATAACGGCCTACTGTAACACCTAAAATCGCAAGAACAAACAGAAAACAACTTCGTAGTGCCTCAACTTGCTATGGACCTTGGCAAGACCAATGTCCAAAGAGCACATATCCCAACCAGGGTGCCAATTGGCATATTTCATTCATCAACACGAACTCCTTCGGTGTGAAGAATCATGTACAATCCACATGCCTGTCATAATAGTTTGATTAGTGACAGAGATCTACAACCAGCTAAAACTGCTGCACCAAGAAAAGAAGAATGTACCGCTTTTGGCAACAAAACCACCGACATCCCGACAGAACCTCAAGAAATGCTGCAATCGCTACTGTGCCATGCTGGCTGCTTCAACTCACCATTAAACAAGGAGACCAGAGCTAACAGCTTGTATGGGAACAACCAGGAGATAATCCAGAGGCCATCTGTGGTACAGACGCATACTAAAAAATATATAGAGTGGTGACCGAACAGAGGGAGCCTGGCTGTCTGGGACCCCAAGAATCCTGGAAGTGGATACCAGCCAATATAACAGGAGCCAGTAGCCCTTTGGGGCAGAGACAACAGAGTCAACGTAGCACTGAAGCTAAAGTATTGCAATTTCAGCTCAAGAAAAACATACAATTTTGACCCAAAGTGCATCTAAACCGAACAGACGCTTCCCACCTGAGCCAAATTTCTATCTTACGACAGAAAGACGTATGTTTGACCCCTAGCACACCTTCTTTGCATCAAGAAACAATTAGCAAGAAGCTCACACTTTCTTCACACCAATGTAACAATCCAGGGGTAAGCACAACATCTTTAATAGGGGAAACAGTCTTAAAATGTCACTTCCTGGCATCCAACACATACTTAGCTACGCAGAGGAGCTGGTATCCTGGGAAATAATAGTGACTAAACTGCCAATTTTACATCAATATCAAAGAGTCAGCAAAGATGCACCAATTTCATTATAGTAGGTTTGATGCTAAGCATCTCCTTAAACCCTCAGTAGATGCCTATAAGGTTAAAAAAAAAAAAAAAAAAAAATCCCAAGCCTGCTTATGAATTGCTGTGGTTAGTAAGTTGGAACATAGCAGGACTGAGGAAATATTGGAAGACAAAGAATGGTTTGCATAATTAATTAAACCAAGACATCTGCTGAGGTATGGAGATATGGGCCATGAATAATATTGGTTTAGATGGCTGCATCGTTTCACATGCCAGCCACTAAAATGATCAAAGGAAGGAGGAAGAGAGGTCCCACAATACGCGCAGGGAACATCTTCTCAAACAAAGTGAAAGCAACTTAGACAAACATAAACAATAGTATTCAACACTTAAAGATGAGGAAAGATCTGTGGGTGCTAGACCAATTTAATTTGTACCTCCCTCATTGCAGGGGCTAGGGGGGGGGGGGGGGTGGGAGGGGATGGACACTCAAAACTCTTGTTCCGAAAGGACATAGATATGGTCACCCAAAATGAAAGGAGTAATAAGATGCCATCTCATCCCAATAGGACTACCCTACTATGTGGCAAATTAATACAAAACGTCATTTGGTATTGTGGGAACAAACAGTTGTTGAGGTATACTGTGCTCCTCCAATTAGGCAACTAGGATAGGACTAGGATAGTGGCATCAGCTGAATGACCTTTGAATGGTGCACAGACTCAGATGATCCAAGAAACCTACATTGAGATCACATAATTGTGAAAGTATTATCAACTATGTCATGCTGAACCTGGAGGATTGGCAGTTGGTCAAAGACATGTCCTTGGTGCAGAGATTAGAAAGCGATCCTAATCCGCTTTTGCTTCCTCTAGCAATGGCCTCCCAATTCGTTCAACTGTCTATGTGGATTACACACATCTGCAAGAAAGTCCTGAATTCAAACATGAAAAACATACTAAGAAAAACTCTCCAAAGGAAACCAAACGCCGACCCAGGGTTTACAGTGATCAAAACATTTTACCTTCTTCTCGAAGCCACAGGCTCAGTTATGAAGGAAAGTATATGGAGCTGCAACGCCACGCGGAATATGTCATACCTCCACAGGTATGATGAAGTAATTCTTTACATTTAGAAGATATCTAGCAACCGCCCTTAGAACCAGCCATGCCAGTTAGAAAGGTGAAACATCCTTACTAGAAGATAGAATGATGTAAAAATAACTTATAAAAACAAAAAAGGTAACCAAAGGCACAAGGCATGGAAAGCTCTGCAGGCTGCAATTGATCAAAAATAACTCCAAGAAATTTTGAGTGATAATAATATGGGGCAGTAAAGGCTCAGAAAAGAAATTAGAATCAAACATAAGCCCTGAAAGATGATCTAGCACGGATAAAGACTCAATAAAGAGGGGGCACAAGAATGAAGCACAGTTATGTAAACCGGGTAACACTCTTTTCATGCCCTTAAACCAGGGTTCTTATTAATTTAGTCAGAAAGAGGTAGCTAGTGTTATCCAGAGCCAAAAACCTTTTTAAGCTCCAGGTCCGGAACGTGTCCCTGTTGGTGTATTCTGAAACAACCAGGACCTGTGGCCATCCGCATTAACAACCGTCTTCAATTCGATCTGGGCACATGACGTGGTGCTAATCTTGTGTAAGTCAAACATAATCGTGCCCATTCATAAAAAAGGGCAATGACTTGACCCTTCTAATTACTCACTACTACCATCTCACTACTGGATAGGGTCGGAAAAGTATTTGGAAAAATACTATTTTCACGGATCCAGACAAGGATTAATGATGGACAAATTATATCGCATCTCCAGACAGGCTTGTGCAAAGGGCAAAGTACGGCATATCAAGATAAATATGGAGTTTTGAGAAACTCTACATTGTATATGGTGTTTATACATCTAAAAATGTCTTTTGACTACATTGACAGACTAACACTTTGGCGCATTCTTAGAGAAGAAAGGCCTACCTAAAAAGCTTTTGAGAATCTTGATAGATATGTGGTAATAAAGAGGGGATAAAATATGGAACCAATGTCAAATGTATCAAGGACTTTGAAACGAACACCGGAGTAAGCCAGGGTTGCGTATTATCCCCAGCATAATTCAACATTTATTTAAACAGTATAGGAAAATTCCTACCCAACCTCTTGATGTACCGAAATTGGATGAAGAACATATACCAATCCAGTTTTTTGCAGACGACGTTGCGATACTTGCACAAAAAATTCAATGCATCGTCTCCTAACCGGATTGGAGACTTTCTGCAGAAACAGGAAGCTAACCATCAACACGGAAAAAACATAAGTTCATGATCATCAAACCAAAATCGCAGCTCATCTCTACCTTTCTATGGCAGGCAGCTCGAAAGAAAACAAACATATGACTATCTGGGTAAATGCACTGACGCAAAACTCATTTGGGAAGATAACTAGCAAAGAGAAAAACAATCTTGAGCCAACAGGCCAGTGCAGGAACAAGATTCTCGAACAAATGTGGCAATCAATTAATTGTCCCGGCTATTACTGCTGTGAAAAATGAAATGACTTGCACCAAGCTCGTACGGCGTTTAAAAAAAAAAGGCTGCCCTGCAAAAAAACAATTAGGGACCTTTTTAGGACACCTCTTACATTTAGGCCCATGGAAAGCAATCCTGGACTCTGACAAGGAAGAGGGAAAAGCCAAAGAAAGCACTCTTCATTCAAACTATCTAAATATAAAACCAGAACCTTGTGTTGAGCCAAGCCTGGACTACATATTTCCTGCCACGAAAATGACCCTCTATCACAAATTTTGAAATGGAACCATCAAAGTACTGTCCTATACCGAAACATTGTCCAAGTCCCCTTTTAAATGTTCAGACCAATGAAGTTGCTTACAGGGCGGCTCTGAAACAGTCACTCATTTCATGCTGCTATGTGAAAAATCGTTCAGTGTCCGGTAACATTACTTATGTCCCTTCTTCTTAAAACACAACACTTGACACTGCAAAGAGGTGTTAATGTTCAATAACAGAACGAACTTTAAGGATATTGTCCTGATGGTAGCATCATACATGTATGCAGCTAGGAAAATAACTAGAGATGTAACAAGACAGCCCCAGAGGGCCTGCCCATCGACGTAGGGAACTGTCATCTACAACTGTATGCTCCCTACTTTGGCAACAAGTTGCATGAACCAGATACCTTACTTTGAAAAACTCCCACATACAGACTGGTGGAAGGGACATCAGGCATAACTAATAAGTCCACTTTGACGTTGAGATAAAAAGCACTTTGATAGACACATTACCGCTAGTTTCAGGGCTCGAAAAATCATAATAAATTACTAGACCTGCAGGTCTAGTAACTAGAAAAGCCTACTTGACTCGAACTGTAATGTACTTAAACTGTGTCTGAAAGCTGAACAAAGGTGATAAGATAACAAAATTTAAAAGCATCTTTATTGCTCATTCACTTTGTGAGCAATAAAAATGCCTTTAAATCTTGTTACCTTGTCACATTTGCTAAAGTTTCAGAGACAGAGGTCAAAAGTCAGTTTGTCTTCCTACTCGCCAGAAAGGGCGAGCAGGGCCTAAACATAGCTTGTCCTAATTATATCTGGCTCGCCATAATGAGCGGGCGAGTGGATTTTTCGAGACATGTAGATTCAAAGTTGATATGGGGGGGGGTTAAGAATGGTCTGCGTCTCACTAAGAGTGGACAGCTCTTTCACTTCCTGTTGCATGCTGAGAAACAGTATTTGCACCATCTGTATGCATCTTTGCACACTGTTTGACAATCTGTTCTCTTAATTTTTCAAAGCCCTATTTTTTAAATTTCGTTTTCTATTGCATAAAAGTATTTGCACATTACAGACTATCAAACAATCAATCAGGATTTATAAAGCGCGTTTAATCACCCGATAGGGTATCCAGGCGCTGGAGAGATGAATTGACTTGTTTAGCTATGTCTGAGATCTCTCTTTTTAATTTAGGAATGTATTAGTATGTTTAAGGTTAGCAAATGCACATATATTCTCAGTGTTTTCTGAAGTCTTTGAATCTGTATTAAGCCTCCTATTGCACAAAAACATTTGCATTTAAGCTCAATTAAATAGAGAGCAGAAATAACAAACGTAGATGAAGCTGATTTCATGTCCTTGTTACTCAGTTTATTATCCTCAATTATAAGGGTCAGCAGACATGCAAAAAGAAAGCTTACAAAAATATGTCTTTAATTAAAAGAATCAGCCTGCTGCACTAGACAAAGGCGTACAGACAATCATACTGAAAAGGTTGAATTTATTTCGTTATTTACAATTTGTTCTTTTATTTTGCCACATGAATTTTTAATTAATACAGCAATATTGACGTGTACAACTGATTAACATGTGTACAGACAGCAGACACGTGCCTCGCCCCCGATGCTCACAGGCCTGGGGCTTTTTCAGGGCTACAGAAAAGAAGAAAGAATTAGTAAGTGATTAGAGTTCTGTGATCTGGTAAGGCCATCGCCTCAGGGGTGGGACGTGAAGGAATACCTGTGACTTCATAGACAGAAGGGAGGATTTCTGGATAACTTTAGGTTCTTGTTGTATACAGGGAATAAATCCATCATGTTTGTAAAAGATATAATAGAAGTGCAACCAACGTCTACAAATAAAGCTACCTTAGATAGGAGGCAGAAGTAAGGACTTCTGGCCATCTTTAGTTTGTTGTTGTGTCCAAGGAATAAATCCATCATATGTGTAAGAGATATAATAGAAGTGCTGCCAGAGTCCATGCATTAATATACCTTACGTAAAAGGCTAGCCACGATAAATGATGCTGGCAGGCAGCTCTTGATAAAATTATAGAAAGAAGAGAAAAAGAGAAAAGGAAAAGGAAAAAAGGAAAAAAGGGAAAAGGGGATGGGAGAGAAGCAAAGAGAAATGGGAAGCGAACAATGATAGTCCCTGTTAGAAATTGGATTTCTGGTTGGCTAGGGCTTGCGCCTAAGCCAGGTAGAAACCACCACTCTAGTCAGGGCAAGGGAGTTACACGCTGAAGATAACCCCTGCCCACTCCCTTGGTAGCTTGGCACCAGCAGTCAGGCTTACCCCAGAGGCAATGTGTAAAGCGTTTGCGCAACACACACACACAGCAGCAACATCCTAGGCACACCACGAAAGAAACTCAACACAAGGTTATATAAAACAAAATAGCTTTTTTATTATCCAAAATGCATTAGAATCATAATCACACACATACACTGTGCCAACTGGCACTAGGCAATATTTACAGGGGATAATATACATATAAAACACAACCAGTAACTACTGGCAATATACTGTACTTGGCAATTTCACTTGAAACATAAATGTCCGCATCACAGTAGCCTGAAACTAAAACATCATAGCATGACATTAGGCATAAAACACATCATGCATCCTATGAGGCATAAAACACATTATGCATAAACACCCGGAGCATAACATTAGCCTAAAACACAGAATGCCACAATCATATTAGGCATCATTATTCAAAATGACCCCCAGGCCAACTGGACTTCCCCTGGGGCTCAAAATGTCCTCTGTCCAGAATGTCAGGTCGTAAGGTAGGGCCTTTCAAGTAGCCATAAAGCTGCAAAAGCCGCAAAAGCCAAGTGCGCAAAGCGCTGGGGCAGAGGAGTGTAACTCACTCCTTCCTCATGAAAACACAAATGAAAATGACCCCGATCGGCAACCGTAGCGCCCAGCACCAACTGACCTCAAAAAGGAATGCCCCTGTTTCTGCTGCCCTCAACCGGCGGGTCAGCTGTGCCAACTTAACCCGGGCACCACTGCGCTCTGAGGCAGCCCCTCTCCGGGACTCCTTAAATATCAAATGGCCCAAACGTTGGAGCTGCCCGCAACTGCGGCGCATCTGGGAAGAACAGCACTTTACTGGGCTCCTCTGGGTGCCTTCACGGGGCACCAACGATCCTCCAGACTCAGCCCCCACTCACCGGAACTCCTTCAGGGACTCGGCGGTCTCACTGCAGCAGGGGAAAGGCACAGGCAATGTGCCTCCTGCCCCGGGACCACTAATGACTTCTTCGGTCTCTCTGCCAGAGCCCGCAAGGCTCCGGACGGTCTAGGCTGCATGCGTGGCTCTCCTCACCAACATGAAAGCCCTGCGTGCGTCGCGCTGCCTCTTCCTCTCTAGCCGCGCTGCAATTGCCAGTCTCCTTCTGTGGCCCAGCCCAGAGTCAGGCAGCTTGCCTAGCTTTCTGGTCGCGTTGCGGCAGCTCTCCGTTTCGGGTCAGGCGACGGCGGTGATTCCTCTCCCTCACAAGCGAGGGATGGGCACCCACCATAAAATATGCATAAATGCGGGGTGGGCTCCCGCTAAAGGAGCATAAACTCGGGGTGGGCTCCTGCTATGAAGTAAGCATAAATGCGGGGTGGGCTCCCGCAAAAAGCCAGCAATGAGGGGGGATCCCCACATCGGGATTCCCTCGAAACAGGTCACAGCTCCACACTGCAAAGCTCCAGCGCTCTTCCAGGAGCATAAATTCAGCGCTCATGAGGCGCTAAGAGCCACCGCTCCAGCAAAGTTCTAGGGGCACCAGGCTGGGCAGGGAGGCAGTACCTCATGGCGGTTCCTCCCGGGGCCCAGCAGCAGCAGTCCCCAAGTAGCAAGAAAGCACAACCTTTTCATGGGGTCACAGCCCCAATATTTATACACCATATTTGCTTTGTCTGCCCTGGCACAGGGCTAGGGGGAACCAGCCTAAACTGGTTCTGGGGTTTTTTGGAGCACTTTGTTGACAATCCTCCTCTCCCCCTTTGTCAGGTTGGGGCTCGTCATCAGACACACCACAGGGGGGTGGAGCCAGCATTCATGTAGGCAGGCACAGCCCTATTCAGGGTCAGGGGACTACTCCTCCCACTACTCCAATAGCAGATGCCCAATTCAGCCTAGCGCTGACTCACCCTGCCGCTCCTGGAGCCACACACACCTCACCAGCCCCTGTCACTCCAAAACCAGACATGCAATACACATCAGGCAGGCAGACACATAGCACACAGAAATGCCAACTTCTAAAAGTGGCATTTCTAAAATAGTTATAATAAATCTACGCACACCATTGCGCAGCATTTATTATTACCATTCCGAATATACCAAACTTGACCACGCTGCTCCTCTCATATCAGGAATTACCACTGAATCCCCAATGCATTCCTATGGGAGGGCAGCCTCACAGCAGTGAGAAACCAAAATGGCTGTTTGTCACTACCAGAACATGTCACACCCTTAAGGTACATGTTCTACCTTTTGCCTACGATGCACCCTGCCCATAGTGCTAGCTAGGGCCTACCTTAGGGGTGACTGACATGCAGTAAAAGGGGGGTCACAGACATGGCACACACTTTAGGTGCCACGTCACAGCGGCAGTAACACTGCGCGCACAGGCCCTGCAATGGCAGAGGCCTGAGACAGGTTTGAAAGGCTACTTTGGTGGGTGGCACAATCAGCGCTGCAAGCCTACCAGTAGTATTTAATTTACTGGCCCTGGGTATCTGAGATAACACTTTACAAATTAAATGTGCCAAATAGGTGTAGACCAATCTTACCATATTTACCAGAAAGCACACGCACTTTACACTGGACGGCACTGCTAAAGTGCCCAGAGTCCTAAAACCACCAACACCATGTCAGAAAAAAAAAACTAGGAGGAAGGCAAAAAGTGCAGAGATGACCCTGCAAAAAGTGCCAAGTGCAACAGTCCCTTATACTTTTGCCATAAAGTGTAGGTAAGCGCCATACAAAGAAGGAAGCTTCCATTAGTGCTACAGAACATGCTCTGTGGAAAACGTGCAAAAATGAATCAAGTGAAACATTATTAAAAACACTATGTTGAAGCAGCAGAACAGAATACTTCATTATTAGGGAACAAAGGTACTCGTTTAGTTTCCGTTTGTTGCTGTTCAAATGTAGTCTAATAAAGCAATATCCTGATAAATTCCATCCGAATAGGAATGAGATCATGCATACAGAGTGTAAACAATATTTCATCAAAGAAGAACTTGTAACTTCCAAGTGCCACAGTAAAACTTTCACATCATGCACAATCGTTACAGCATAACAGGGAAAGGCAACCATGTTTATTGATCATAATATTTTTGTAAGTAATTTTTATTGCCATTTTTCATTTTTCAACATGTTGCATTGATGTATCGTATAATAAGAAGGCATTGTACACTTGTTATCGACATCTACCGCCGTAGCTAAGCAGTTCTGAATGTTACTATCAGTTTACATCGTTATAGATCACGTGTAATAAATAACCCCATCATATGTGTAAGAGATATAATAGAAGTGCTGCCAGAGTCCATGCATTAATATACCTTACGTAAAAGGCTAGCCACGATAAATGAGGCTGGCAGGCAGCTCTTAATAAAATTATAGAAAGAAGAGAAAAAGAGAAAAGGAAAAGGAAAAAAGAGAAAAGGGGACCGGAGAGAAGTAAAGAGAAATGGGAAGTGAACAATGATAGTCCCTGTTAGAAATTGGATTTCTGGTTGGCTAGGGCTTGCGCCTAAGCCAGGCAGAAACCACCACTCTAGTCAGGGCAAGGGAGTTACACGCTGAAGATAACCCCTGCCCACTCCCTTGGTAGCTTGGCACCAGCAGTCAGGCTTACCCCAGAGGCAATGTGTAAAGCGTTTGCGCAACACACACACACAGCAGCAACACCCCAGGCACACCACGAAAGAAACTCCACACAATGTTATATAAAAACAAATAGCTTTTTTATTATCCAAAACGCATTAGAATCATAATCACACACATACACTGTGCCAACTGGCACTAGGCAATATTTACAGGGGATAATATACAAGACAGGGCCAATCGGGTCACAGTCAGAACCTTTTAGACAGCACTTGTAGCACATATAAAACACAACCAGTAACTACTGGTAATATACTGTACTAGGCAATTTCACTTGAAACATAAATATCCGCATCACAGTAGCCTGAAACTAAAACATCATGGCATGACATTAGGCATAAAACACATCATGCTTCCTATGAGGCATAAAACACATTATGCATAAACACCCGGAGCATAGCATTAGCCTAAAACACAGAATGCCACAATCATATTAGGCATCATTATTCAAAATGACCCCCAGGCCAACTGGACTTCCCCTGGGGTTCAAAATGTCCTCTGTCCAGAATGTCAGGTTGTAAGGTAGGGCCTTTCAAGTAGCCATAAAGCTGCAAAAGCCAAGTGCGCAAAGCGCTGGGGCAGAGGAGTGTAACTTTCTCCCCCGCGGAAGGCTAGTGTTAAAAGTGGGGCCCTCGGACCTGCAGTAGGTAATAGTGAGAAACCCTTAGAGGCATTACACTTCCCTAATTTTAAGATAAATTTGGAGTCAAATAAGAGTAGCCCAGTAGTAACTACGGTCACCGAAGTAACAGGAGCACCTGAAGTATTATCAAAAAGGACGCGGAAAAGATTGAGAAATAAGGCAGCCCGGGATAAAAAAAATAGCTAATGGGGTTGCAAACAACAGCGGCCCATTAAACTTGAATTCTGGTCCTATAGCTCTCATCCCAATTTGTACTTCTTCGACTGCACCTCAAGCCAATAAAAAGGTTAAGCCATGTAGTAAAGCTGGAAGTGAAGAGTCAAAGGAAGGGTCTATTCTAAATGAGGGGACTAAAACCCAGATATTGTCAATCCGAGAGAACCAGGTAGGTCAAGATAAGCCTATGCAAGATCCACTCTTTTATCAGGGTACTGAAATCTTTTTCCAGAATGAGATTATCCCAGTTCAAGAATTAATAGGGTCTAACAATATTATACGTACCTATTCAAAAGAAATAGGGCCCGTTTGGTCCAGAGACGAAGGAGAAGTCTCAAAAAGTGAGCAACATATGGCCATTGAAACAATTGTAAACCTTTCCCTTACGCACAGGGACCAGATTAATCAGAGAATTCAGCCCCGTGTACAGGAGCAGAAGCTGTCTCTTGGAAAATTAGTAAATCCCCCTCCTTTGTATCCTAACAAGAATGAACAGGTTGAGGGTCCCCGTATGCTGGTTCAAACTAAGCCAGGGCAGCCTGATCATTTAAATCAACCGGATAATCCCCTGTTGGTGACTGCTGGGAATACGGATCGTTCGGACTCAGGGCCTAGGAGTAATACTGATCGATCCGGCCCAGGGCTTAGGAGTAATATTGAATCCCCTAAATTGCAGGATAGTTCCCTGTTAGTGACTGCTGGGAATATGGTTAGATCGGATTTAGGGCTTAGGAGTAATATTGATCAATCCGGTCCAAAGCTTGGGAGTAATATTGAATCACTGCAAGTTGAAAATCTAAAAGTGGTGTTCTGCCCCCAATACTCGACTCGCGGTTCACATGATATTTTGAATAGAGGGAACATTCTGAAATTACTAAAAGCAACTCCTGATCTTAAGGATGTAGCAACCGAAGACCTGGATTCTGTAGTGTTTAAGATAGATGGTGGTAATAGGGAGACAACCATCACGACTTGGCTAAATGATGATATTGTAAAGAAAATACTAGCAAATTCTAACAAATTTGAAAGTTGGGGGATTAAGGTATGGAGACTACACGGTCTGCAATACCCTACCCCACTAATATCCATAGTGAAGAATGATGCTCCAAAACAAACCGTTGTTAACCAATTTAGAGTATTGAAAGGCGCCTCAGGACCATCATCAGCCCTAAATAGGCTAGGTGGCATTAAAATCAAAAGCTGTCAGCCAGGGTCACGAGTGTGTGAGGAATCAAAAGGGGTTCATGCGGCAGCTGATGATTGGAGTTGGCTCCCGGCTATTCTATCTGGAAAAAATTCAGCAGAGACTGATTGATGTTGGGGTACTTCGTTTAATGCTCCAACATCAGTCAGAATTTGCTCTTAGAATATAAATGGTTTTAATACACTTGTAGAAGATGTAAATGCTGTAAGTTTTTTAAATATGTTTGATATGTTATTTCTGCAAGAAACGTGGAATTTGGCCAGCACGCCGCTGATCGGCTACTACGAATATTTGAATACAGCGTGCAGGGAAGCTGCATATGGTCGACCAAGTGGGGGACTCTCAATATATGTTGCTTTAAATCTTAATGTTGAACACTATGAAATAGACCTTCAAGTCAAATGGATTCAATGTGTTAAATTAATAGCCAGTCAATCGTTGATCATTTTAAATGTTTATTTAAGTTCGAAAAAAAGGTGCGATCACTTCAACTTATTGAGTTATGGGAGATGGTGAAAGTGCTATATTATGATCATAGGGATGCACAGATGATCATCACGGGAGATTTTAATACTCATCTTTTATCGTATAAAAAGCGGGAAACCCACTCAGATGTTTTATCCCAATGGTCTAAGTGTGAATTTATTAAATACAATCTAACGATGTTATATGATAGGGAGCATTTTCCAACATTTAATAAAGCCGACTGTCTTTCTATAATTGACTATACGATATTGTCAGATAAACTCGCAGAACGAGTTCAAAGTTATGAGGTTGTGCCAAGGATTGAGAGTGACCATAATCCACAAGTTATTAAGATTAATTTACCCTTCGAGTATTTACCAGCGACTAAAATATTGAGAACGGCTCCGGTCGCTTTCAATTTAAAAAGGTTAATATGGAATGAGAAAACAGAGAAAGATATTATTGACTTTCTCACTCTCCTAATCCTTGATGCGTGGGTCGAATACTCTGACGGAACCTCGATGATTGCCCTTTGGCCCACCATATGTGAATCTCTATTGAATAAATTCCCCAATAGGGGACCATTTGGGGGTGGAATTTTGAATCCTAGGAAACCAGGTTGGTTTTCCCATCGCTTATTATATCTGAAACGGTCTCTTAACAAATCAATAAGATCAGTGTACAGAAAAGCAAAGGGTTCATTCTACTTTTTAACATCGCTCAAAATAAGAAAATTAAAGAGGGGTTATAAGAACGAAATTTGGAGGGCTAAACATTTGTATTATGAAGAGACCTGGGCTAAACTCCGTTTCTCATGTAAATCTAAGGATCCGAGAATGTTTTGGAGCATAATTAATAATTTGGAAAATGGAAATTTTAGAAATACAAGTGCCAATATAGATGAATTAAGCTGGATACATTTTTTTAATAATAAATTAATTCCTCAAAGCCATCTGATAGAGGAGTCTGAATGTCTTGACCCCAAATGTAAATTGGAGCAAGTTGAAGGCTGTGACCCTCTTGGTGTAAGGAATACACCGGGCTCTACTAATATTAAGTTATGGTCGGTAGACAAAGGTAAAAAAGTTTTACATAAAATTAGATCAAATGGAGCACCTGGCCCTAATGGAATGCCGAATGCTATTTTTAAAGTCAAAACTGAGTATTGGCCAGAGTTATTAACGGTCCTCTTCAATGAAATTCGTAAGACAGGCTGTATTCCGGAATCATGGATGGGAAGTATAATACAACCGATCTACAAAAGTGGGCCCCAGGAGAATCCTGCAAATTATCGTTTAATTACCCTCACAGACGTAGATGCTAAAATATTTGCAAGTTGTCTGTTAGAGGAGTTGGAGTCTTGGGCGGAAAGAGAAGAATTGATTCCAATCTTTCAGACAGGATTTAGGAAGGGAGAATCGACTCTTACCAATTTGATTTTATTGTCTTTATTAGGAGAAAGAGCCATATGTAGGAAACAAAAATTGTATATTTGTTTTATTGATTTAAAAGCCGCATTTGACTCTGTACCCAGAAATATTCTTTGGAAAAAGTTAATGAATTGGGGTATATCAGAAACTCTTTTAAAAATGATTAAATTATTGTACTCAAATACTTGGGTACAGGTCAAAATCGGCAATGGTAGACATACTACCCGCCGCCTTGAAACAAATCTTGGCTTAAAACAAGGATGTGTGCTCGCTCCTTGTCTTTTTAATTTATTTATGTCTGATCTCCCATCCCATTTTAATGACGTAAATTCACATTCCCCTTCTGTAATGGGTAAAGAAATTAAATACTTACAGTATGCTGATGATACTATTTTACTTAGCCAAACTATGATAGGACTAAAAAGATTAATACATTCTTTTAATATATATGTAACCCAAAATGGGTTAACAATTAATTAAAAAAAAACAAAAATAATGTTAATACGAAAAGGCAATCTTGGGGTAAAGGATTTGTGTTTCAATGGTTTGTCTGTGGACTGTGTAAAAACTTATAAATATTTGGGAATTACATTTGATCATCGGCTATCATTCAGAAGCACTTCAATAACTTAGAGGCTAAAGGTTCTTCACTTGCCTTCGCATTTCGAAAATTAAGAGATAAATTAGTATGCCCCAATTATGATCATCTACTTAAAGTCATGAAAGCAAAACTTATCCCCTCCCTGGACTATGGGTCTATTATTTTTAAGGGTAAAGATGTGAAAGTATTGGAGGCCATAGTTGCAAGGACATATAAATCAGTCTTTAGGATTCCTAGGCAGATTTCCTGTGCCAATTTAAAACTGGAATTTGGCTTACGGAATCAGCTCCTTGTGCGTAAAGCATCATTTGTAAAAACACTATTGGCATCATCTCGAGCCAAGGAGGGCACGCTGGCCAATATGTGTTGGAGAGAGATTTCGTCCAGTGAATACTCTAGAAGCTGGCAGGATTATTTAGCTGAGTGTCTCCTAAAATTTGATTGTCCCAAATTGGAAGACGAAACAAGGAGTAAAATTGATTATAAAAAAATAATTAATTCAACCGTCGCCTTGCTGTCAGAATTGTTGGATAAATATGAGTTGAGATAAAAAACAACACTTTTGGTCTATTGCCAATTGCTTCGACAAAATGATGGCCCAACCTTATTTACTTTTTTATCACCAAAAACCCTTAATTAAGAAGAAATTTATGTTATTAAGGTTTGGAATTTATCCAACCAAAGATGGAACCCCTAAATGGGAGTCCAAATGGGCATCGAATATTTGTCGGCTTTGTGGGCAGTATGACGAAACCTTGATGCATATGGTAACACTGTGCCCAAAAATGATGAAGGAACGGAAAATAATTTTAAAACATTTTTTTAAAAAAATGGGACTTAGGACTTGTAGATTGGCATTAATATTTTGCCTAAGTGGTGTCAATGCTTATATTATTCACCAATTTGTAAAATTTATGTTTATAGTAGAAAAGAAATTATGTAAGGTTGACACCCAAAGTAAATGTTAAATTTGTTAAGACTGTGAATTATTGATGTTGTTGCTTTTAAGGTGATGATGAATTAATTTTATGGCACTTTTTAATTGTTTGCTTTCATAGTACTACTTTAAGATAATGTATTAATTGTCTGTTTTTAGAGTACTATTCTTAGAGGATGTTCCATTTATGTTTATTACTTTTACCAAATGGCACACGTGCACTTTATCCCTGAAAATTGTCAAGTCCTGTAAACTATTTAAAAAAATTGAATTAATGATTTTGGATTATCCAGAACTGGAAAAAGTGAATTTATTGTGGTTAATTTTATGCATTGTATCCAGGAATGTTCAATTAGGTAAAGTGTGTGGTTTGTATTTATTTTTGTCCCTTTTTGTAATGGTTTTAATTAATCAACAAATAAATAAATCAATCCAATCCACTCCTTCCTCGTGAAAACACAAATGAAAATGCCCCCGATCGGCAACCGTAGCGCCCAGCACCAACTGACCTCAAAAAGGGATGCCCCTGTTTCTGCTGCCCTCAACCGGCGGGTCAGCTGTGCCAACTTAACCCGGGCACCACTGCGCTCTGAGGCAGCCCCTCTCCGGGACTCCTTAAATATCAAATGGCCCAAACGCTGCAGCTGCCCGCAACTGCGGCGCATCTGGGAAGAACAGCACTTTACTGGGCTCCTCCACGGGGCACCAACGATCCTCCAAAGTCAGCCTCCACTCACCGGAACTCCTTCAGGGACTCGGCGTTACTATCAGTTTACATAGTTATAGATCACGTGTAATAAATAACCCCTTGCTTTTACGAAAGGGGGGGGGGGGGGGTGTGAGGTATGTGGACACCACCACAGTACAATGGATCCTCATTCAAGGAAAAGTGATATACCAGATATATAACAGGGAATCAAAAATTATAACAATCAACACAAGAGAATACAAACAGGTTGACCTCGCACAGAGAAATGGGTCAGTCAGCTTCAAAGCGCCAGCCCTCAAAATCAGTGGGCAGTGGCCTCTAGTTATCAGGGGTGTAGGTGTCGAAGACGAAGACCGGGAGGCTCACTCCTACATTATAACTGATATGCTGTACATCTTAGATCGTGGCCTTTGTCAGGTGGACTATACGGGGGGGGTTAGTCATTACCCAGCACCAGGTAGTACAGTAAGTCTAGAGGTCTTCGGGTGTTTTCCGGGTCATCCCAAAGACACCTCCTTCCCCTTGTCTCCCGGGACACCATCCACTTCGTCTTCTAGTGCGTCCTCCCTCTCCCTTGGTTCCACCCCATAGCCACTCTCCGGATGCTCCCACATTACCAGTACTTCGGTCCACAAGTCTGCTATAGGGCAAACCCATAATACCCTGGCTTCTTCTCAGGCCAATGCCCTCTCTTCAGCTCTCTCCAATTGGGTGACATCCTCCTCCAAGATTGGATCCAAGGACCTCCAGCCGATTTCCAGGTTATAGCTTTTAGCCAACACTAATGCCAGATCTGTAAACAGTGTACCAACTTTTCGCGAAGTCGGTCTTGGGAATAGGCCCAAAACACATGCTTTTAGGGAGCAAGGAGGGGAACATCCAAGTGTTGTCTCCAGGGCCTTAATTATATCTGTCCAATAAAGTCGCAGTTTAGGGCAATACCATGCCATGTGTACAAAATCAGCATCTAAGTGACCACATCTGGGGCAGGAGCAGGGCTCGCCCCCATATAACACCTGGATTTTGTGTGGAGTCATGTATGTCATGTGTATATAGTTGAACTGGGTATATTTCAGCCTAGTATTACGAGAGATCTTTCTTGGGGAGGCCAAAATTCTTTGCCATTCCGGTGAGTCTTACAATTCTCGTTCTAGAACCTTTTCCTAACTGCCCCCGCAAAACATGTAAGGGATGATGTACCATTGTCGCAAGGGATTATAGATCATAATTAACCTAGATTTAACCGAAGATTGTGACCGTGAAGAGGGATTAAGATGCGGTCCTGCATTACCATAGGTTTCATCTAAATAGAAGAGAATACGTAAGTGCACGATATGTACATAATGTTCTGTCAAATGATTGCTCGTATGATTAGTGGTGCTGCAGGAAGGTTCCAAAATTTCACCACATGCACTATCATAACATTGTGAGAGAATTAGGAAGCCAGGTTTTTAAATTCAAAATCTTATCCAAATTGGCCTTGCATTCCCTTGGGATATTAAAGTGAGGCTGGTGCTGCTAATGCAATATGTGTTACCCCTAATAATGCAGCCCAATGTGGAGGGAGATCGTTAGTAGCCATTACACAGGGGACAAAACATATCGGCTGTCTGTACATGTTATCCAGTGGTACACGTCAATATTGCTGGATGCATGAAAAATTAATTTGGAAAACAAAAGAACAAATGACAACGAAAGGAATTCAGTTTGGTGTATTAGAATGGGAGGATGCACTTAAGCCATCTCTGACTGCTATTGCATTGGAGAACGGAAGGTTCAAACCCCTTAGAGTGGTCCACCTGCACTAAATGTGGGTATTCAATAATAGGGCGCGAGTGCTAGACCTTGCACCTTACTACTGCATACTGAAAAGGTTACTGACTGTTTATTCCAGAGAGAAACCTGTTATACTAATTAGTAGTTTTTCTTTGCCTTATTCTGTGACCTCATACTTTGACCATGGTAAATGTAATGTATTTTGGTATATGTAACATACTTCTGCGTTGTTATTTTAAGACCCATTCTAATAGCACACTTCTGAAAACTATAAAGAGAATTGGTACAAACAAATGTTCAACTACTCCATGTTCCCTCTCTTCACCTGATAAAAACGGCACCCCAATGGGTGGGTGCAATGCATGCAAATTAGAGACATCATCACATTTTTGCCATGAAAAATTACTAATTTTGGCGATTTTTCTCCGGTGTGTAGTGGACTTTTTGGCCCCGTCCCCCGAGGTTTAGGGCAGATTGGGGATACACCCTCAAATGTGGCAGCAAGAGTCCTGTAACTGTTCTGAGATTGAGGCATGGCAGAGACTTGGTGGGCAGCCTCCACCCCTTCTTTTCCCTTTTTAGGTCTCGCCTGACCCAGCGCATGCGCTGGTCTGGCGAGACATTTTGTGAGGGCTCCAAAAAGTGCTACCAGGCCAACCTAGACCTACAGTGCATGTGCGCGGACGCGCGCATCGCGCTTTCCCGCGATTACTTTCACTTTCATGGCCGCTTTGATGTTTGATCGCGATCACTCCGATAGGCTTCAATAGATTGCAGCAGTTAAAACAAGCATTGGCATAGCCAATAGGTCTCGCTTTTGGGACCTTACAAGTGTTTAGTTATGCAACTGTTGCATGGCTGAACACTCATAAGGTCCCAAAGGCGAGACCTATTGGCTATGCCAATGCTTGTTATCTCTTCTCTTGGTGTCTACTGGACTTTCTCTCCACACCATTGAAGGCAAGACTGGGGGTAAAACCCTCACACCCCCAAGACAGCAGAACGACTGCTGAGCATGTTTGAGGTTCAGGCATTGCCTTATGCCTGAGCGAACGCACCACCCCTTCTTTTTTATTCAACCTGGCACTCAAAGCATATCCCAGAAGTCTTTAACAATAGCATCTCAGTCTTATATTTTGCTCCAAATAACAGCAAGAACAACAACAATAATGACATTTAACGTACCTTACTTCCTCTTCCATGCACACGTATATAAACTGAATATATATTATGTATTATATTACAATTATTTAAAATACATCCCAAAAAATGGAAACTTCAAAAGTCTGTCAGATGGAAGATTGAAGTATGAATCTGAACTGTAAGTGTGAATATCTCTAGCACAGTTACAATCTTGGCTAATTCAATGACATGCAAATAATAAATTGTTACAACAAACAAATGATGGACGGAATGCTGACAATGCAGACATTCTCCCCCAGTCAAGAGATCTGGGTTAAATCCATCGTTCTTTTGCCCACTACGCCACCCCAGTTCAGACATGGCAATATGCAAATCAGTCTTGACCCTGTGCCTCATGGGAACAGTCCAGCCCGAACTGCCAAGCCATGTCTTCCCTGGACCGGAATCAAGCATCCTAGGACCGGTTTCTGGCTATCAGCCGTCATCAGCCAGGATAGCTTGACTCCAGTGGCGTAGTGAGCATGGGTCCCACGTGGGACCCGTGCTCACTACGCCACTGGAGTCAAGCTATCCTGGCTGATGACGGCTGATAGCCAGAAACCGGTCCTAGGATGCTTGATTCCGGTCCAGGGAAGACATGGCTTGGCAGTTCGGGCTGGACTGTTCCCATGAGGCACAGGGTCAAGACTGATTTGCATATGGCCATGTCTGAACTGGGGTGGTGTAGTGGGCAAAAGAACGATGGATTTAACCCAGATCTCTTGACTGGGGGAGAATGTATGCATTGTCAGCATTCCGTCCATCATTTGTTTGTTGTAACGCTTTTCGCCCTAAGTGGGATGGGTATTCCCAGACGTGGGACCCGTGCTCACTACGCCACTGGAGTCAAGCTATCCTGGCTGATGACGGCTGATAGCCAGAAACCGGTCCTAGGATGCTTGATTCCGGTCCAGGGAAGACATGGCTTGGCAGTTCGGGCTGGACTGTTCCCATGAGGCACAGGGTCAAGACTGATTTGCATATGGCCATGTCTGAACTGGGGTGGTGTAGTGGGCAAAAGAACGATGGATTTAACCTAGATCTCTTGACTGGGGGAGAATGTATGAATTGTCAGCATTCCGTCCATCATTTGTTTGTTGTAACGCTTTTCGCCCTAAGTGGGATGGGTATTCCCAGACGTGGGACCCGTGCTCACTACGCCACTGGAGTCAAGCTATCCTGGCTGATGACGGCTGATAGCCAGAAACCGGTCCTAGGATGCTTGATTCCGGTCCAGGGAAGACATGGCTTGGCAGTTCGGGCTGGACTGTTCCCATGAGGCACAGGGTCAAGACTGATTTGCATATGGCCATGTCTGAACTGGGGTGGTGTAGTGGGCAAAAGAACGATGGATTTAACCCAGATCTCTTGACTGGGGGAGAATGTATGAATTGTCAGCATTCCGTCCATCATTTGTTTGTTGTAACGCTTTTCGCCCTAAGTGGGATGGGTATTCCCAGACGTGGGACCCGTGCTCACTACGCCACTGGAGTCAAGCTATCCTGGCTGATGACGGCTGATAGCCAGAAACCGGTCCTAGGATGCTTGATTCCGGTCCAGGGAAGACATGGCTTGGCAGTTCGGGCTGGACTGTTCCCATGAGGCACAGGGTCAAGACTGATTTGCATATGGCCATGTCTGAACTGGGGTGGTGTAGTGGGCAAAAGAACGATGGATTTAACCCAGATCTCTTGACTGGGGGAGAATGTATGCATTGTCAGCATTCCGTCCATCATTTGTTTGTTGTAATGCAAATAATAAATGGCAGCAGTTTCAGGCTTTCCAAAACAGTATTGGGTCTACGTTCTCAATAGCTATTCAACAGAAGAATTGTGTCCTCTTCTCAGAAGCAATGCTTACTTTCGTTACAAAGACATAAGTTGAAGGCAGTTAACGTTTGTCTGACAGGATAGGGGTCTTCTTGTTCTACCATAAACATTAACCAAATTTTCACCGGAATAGTTGAACGTTGCTAAAATACCACCTAACCATGTCTTCAAGAGTAGACATAATCATGTGGAAGATGTCCTCCAAGAGTCCACGCCATCCTGATCGAAGTTGTGATAAAAGTCTTTCAACTGCTGTCATTCATACATCTTGCAGGTGCTCCTTTATAGGTGATTTTCACCCTTGGGGGGCGAAAACAAACAAATTCCTTGTATAGCTTCCTCACCTGCAGACATACATCTAGGAATTGCTTACTTGTACTGATGTGTCCTAGAAACTTCTGCCCTTAAAAAACTACTGGTGTGATTCTCTTGGGCAAGTGAAGAATCAGATGTGTATGAGAAAAAGCTAGCAATTGGACTACCACTGCCCTCAATTGATACTGTTGTTGAAAGGGGATATGAGACGCTATGAATCCTTTCGACTTCAAATTCATGGACATATCAAAGTTCATGATTTTTGGGAACTCAATTTCCTCAAAAGTGTTTGTAAGCTTTACCTGTCCCTTGTCAGGCCAAAAATTCTTAGGCTCCCACGTGTTTTCCAGTTGTCTAGTTCAGTCAAATACTTCTTCAGTCTCTTCATTCTGGTCTCGGATTCCTTGCTTATAAGGCCTCTGTTTTAAGATTCTCAGATTTAGTTTACCCATGTCCTTTCTAATTTCTGCTATTTCGGTTTGAACAATATCGGTAATTAGTCTTCTTTGTTCGATTAAACTCACACATAGAACACAACCATTTCATTATCAAATCTGTGCTTGTAGATGAATCCAATTTCTCTTTAGTAGGCTTACGTGAGACTGCAGTGTGCACCTTTACCCATTACAAGCTTTGGCTCTTATTATCCTTAGTTTAGCTTTTTGCCATTACTACAGTTGATCCACATATATATGTTTATGAAGTTTATGATTTAGGGTTGAGAAACAAAGAGCTGTGGAACAACCAATTGTTGCGTGTCAGATAGCTCCAGTGTGTGTTCTTATAAACATTAAATCAGTTCTCATGAAGAAAAGCGGTCTTCAGATCTTGTTGATCTTAACCATGTGCTAGTAACTAATCGTAAGATGGGTCACTTTTCAATGTGTTAGGTGCTTGATTCGGGGTATTTTAGCAGTCTTCAATCCTGTAAACATACTTATTTGGGCCATTATTCTGGTAATGTGTTTCCCGTGTTAGACTGTCAAGTCTTATGAAAGTTTGGACATTTGAAGCCTTTCTTTACAAAAGAAAAAACAAAAAAACAAAAGAGGGGCAGACATTTCACTGAAAGGGAATTTGTCACTATCATTTTTGGGCAACCAAATAGCTCCATTGTCCTATGCAGCTGCACTTTGCCAGTTATCCTCAGTTCACTAACAAGTTTGAGAAAAAATGGCAGAATACCATTAACCTCCTACTTACACCGGGAAGATGACCATTGAAGAGGGCCTACGCTGTATAGAGACGCCCCGGAAGGCTGTTTCGCTCCCTGATGAGATCAAAGAGTCTTGCATTGCCTGCCCACTATGGTCAGGAACATCTATTCAATCTGCAAATACCGGACCCTTGGGAGCTATTGTCTACCATTCTTCGCTGCCTGTAGGGGGGAAACACTGCGGAGTCTTGCTGCCTGAGGCTGTACGTGCTGGCTTGCACACTTGACACTTCTGGTGCAAGCGGGCCCCCTTACTGGTAGGCTGCACCGTCTGGAGGCCTCATGGGCAAGGACTGGGTCGACACACCTGGAGAACGGGCCCACGCCACCCTGGCCACCCCCTGACCTTGACGGTATTGTAACTACAGTAGAGACCTCATCAAGCCCTCTCCTGCGGGCGGCTAGAGATACATCCCTGTGGTCTAGACCTCTTAGCTACTGGTAGAGAAGAGGGGAAAAGAGCAATCTTCCGGTGCCTGTAACCTGGAGGGGTAACCACGCAAACTGAGTCCCATCAAAGCAGTGACAGATCCTTTGCGTCCTTTCCGAGCCTCGCTTACAGACAACAGTTCACTGTACAGTGGGAGGGCTGACCCGTGTGAATCAACATGGCCAAAGATAAAGAACCCAAACCCCAGAGACAAGGTAAATTGGATCAATATACTAAAAAGTGGCAACTCCTGTAATGGAGGCGGAGCAGACAACCTCACCCTGCCAGATAACGCTGCCCTTCTATTGGAGATCCAGTCCTCAAAGGAAACCCTTGAGGGCTGTATCAGAGAGATCTGGTCAGAAGTGACTCCTATATCAAGATCTGCGGAAAGTGTCAGAGAGAGTTACCATGGCGGAGATGAGGATCTCTGAGGTCAAGGACATGACCTGTGGTCTAAGAAAGGAGGTCTAGGAACTTGAAGTGGTGGTAAAGGATCTCAGCTGGAGAGTGGACGACAAGGAAAACTGCGCCAGAAGGAATAACCTCCGCTTTGTGGGATTTCTAGAGGGAGTCGAGGGATCCAATGTTGGGGCCTTCCTGAGGGAGTGGTTGAGGGCCTCTCTCCCAACTGAACAATTCTCATGTTTTATCATAGAACACGCCCATAGGGCTTGGACTCCTGGGCGCCTCTCCCTGACCAATAACAGCCCACTTCTTGAACTTTCTGGACAGAGATATGATACTGAGAAAGGTTAGACGATTGGAGGAAGTCCGTCTTGAGAACAGCAGAATCATATTTCCTGACTACTCTCGAGAAGTTCAAAAACAGCGGAGTACTTTGGATTCTGTTAAGGTCAAACTGAGGGCCCTACAACTTAACTATATGCTGCTGTTCCCTGCGAAGCTCAAGGTAATCTTTGAGGGCAAAGTGTTCTTCTTCCACTCTCCAGAGACATGGCTGGAGGAGCGCCCGCCCCGGCGAAACACAGATGATAACCGAAGAGGTGGAGAGTCTAAAATGTGCAGATATGGAAGAGGAGTCGCCCTGAGGGGCTCATGGAGAAGAGGGACCCCACTGGAGGTAACCTCAAGGGAACAAAGACCTGGACAATCCTCAGTCATGGAAGGAGAAGCACCCTATCTGTGTAAAAAATAAAATAAAATCTAGAACACTTCACGATCATGGTAGTCTAACTCTTCAGGACTCTGATGGGGTCGCTCTTCGGATACGGATGGCCCACATCCAGTGGCCTGGGCAACTGTAGTACTGGAAGAGGTACGAACTGGGACAGAGTACCTGGTAATGACTGACACCCAGAGAGAAGACAAACCCGGCAACGAACTGGTGGCAAGGATACAACATCATAAGGGTCGGGAGTATCTGAAGGCTTCACCCCGCACCTTCAGACTCTGCAGGGACTCCTTGGTGTAGCTGTGATGTAACGTAATATTGGCTTTCATTACTTTAAGGTAGGCCACAAGTGGAGCATGCATAGAAGCTACGTAGACGTGACAGTGAGACCCAATGTGCGAAGGCAAATATCACCATGGCAGGACCAGGCCAATTAGATAGTCGTAGGAGTTCAATAATGTCTTGGAATGTAAATGGACTCGCTTATAATATAAGGTCAAGAGAGGGTTGGTGGCCAAATATATAAGGAGGCACAAACCTGATGTAGTCTTCTTACAGGAGACCCATATAAGAGGTATCCAATGCAGTTTCCTTGGGCAAGGAGCCTACAAGACTTTGGCACATGCGGGCTTTACTACAGGGTCCCGTGGGGTGGCCAATTTAACCCGGAAAACTCCCCCGTTTCACAGAGAAAATTTGGGCTGATACAATTGGGACATACGTGGCAGTGAAGGTGATCTGGGATCGGAAAACTGTTACGTTAATAATTATCTATGCTCCCCCCAGACACCAAAAAGTGACACTAGATTCAGTGGTAGGGCTCTTGTTGGAAACTGGTTCCTCGTTACACATTATTGGCGTGACTTTAATGATGTTCTCAAGCCAATCCTAGACCGTACTAGCCTTATGAGGGGACCACAGAAAGACGCGACTTTGGCGACGACCATGAGCCTTTCAGACCTCTGGCGTTTTGACAACACTTCCTTGATCATACGTACTCATACTACTCCAGAGCTCATATTTTCCAGACTGGATTACATTTTTGAACCGGTGGGTGAAATACGAGAGTTGGACAGAACTGAATATCTGGCCTGGGGTCTCTCAGACCACTCTCCCCTCTGGTTGACATTTGGAGTGCAGAAAGGTGGAGGGAAGATGACTTGGAGACTGAATGCTTGGGAATTCAAAGACCCCAAAGTCGCTAAACAAATCAGCGTAGACACGGGACTATACTTCACTGCGAATGCAAAATCAAGGTCGTCCGCCGTGATCCTCTAGGAGTCCTATAAGGCGGTGCTCTGGGACAGGGCACAAAGCATTATAGCCCATAAAAAGATGCAGGAGATGGTTGTGGAATTGGAACAAACCCGTAAAGGAATTAGAGAGGAGGCCCGGAGCCTACTCGGAACCCACTGTCGTATTATGTTCGATTTACATAATACGTGAAGAATATCGGTCATTGGCACAGAAAGAGACCAAGGCTATGAACGTGCCCAACAGCATCATCTGTACAATGCCAGTGAAAGCAGGAAGGTTGTTGGCATGGCTGGGTCCGAAGGCAGTAGAGGCTAGATGGGTATCCGAGATCGTTGGTGAGGATGGAGACTCCTTTACTACGCCCTGTGACATTACATCCGAGTTCGCTAGATACTATGCGGCCTTTTATAAGGTTTGGCCCATAGCAGATTATATCCAAAGAGCAGAAGTCCCAGTCCCACCCTGTCGGGAGACGAAAGAGACACACTAGAGAAAGAGTTGGAACGATCTGAAGTTCTGGCCGACATTAGTCAGCCAAAGACTGGGAAGACAGCAGGTCCCAATAATATACCAAGGGAGCATTTTTGGGGGAAAAAAAAAAAAAAGAACGCTTGGGGCTTGGGCCCACATCTACTCACGGTGTTTTGTGAAGCTAAAGAGGAGGGAACTCTACCCCCAGACCTGCGCAGAGCCACTATTTTTTTTTTGTAAAGCCTTTTTATTGGTATTTTGCATCTTTACATGGGTCATATCTCAATATCGTCTGCATTCACATGCATTTGAATACATTCTTTCTTACAGTGAATATATTGACGGTACAGTAAAAGAACAGTGCATATCAAGTGTAGGACGTGAGTTTATGCACTTATCTGACGGTATTGTTGAATGTTCTAATGTATCTCTAAGATGTATGTCCTTCCTCTGAATTCCGGTATGTTAACTACCAGTGTGAGTTCTTAACCATTAACTATGGGTCAAACTGGGCTCAGGTAGAAGGGGTTGGGTTGCGTCCAGGCGGGTGCATTTTGCATGGGGGCTGTTATGCCGCTGGTGCTATGAATTAGGTGTGTGGGGGGATACAGTGGTCTCTTCGGGAGTGTTCGTGTTTCCCGATGACTGGATCGCCAGGGGTTCGCTGATGGCTGGGGGTATGGGTAGGGCCTAGTAGGCCAGTTCCTGGTAGATTGTGCTATCTGGGTCTGGGATGCAGTGGGTAGTCGGCTGTCTGTTGTCTGAATTGATGTAGGAGCAGGGCCCATTCTGTGGATATGTGGTGCTTACGTAACCCCCTCATCTCTTCGTTTCTAATCGTCTCCTCTGCCGCTCCCCATTTGTTGACCGGTCTGTCGTAGTGAATCTGGAGGTTTTGCTGTGAGCTCTTGTATGGCTTTGTACTGCCAGGTTACCAAATGTCTGCCTGCATTCATGTGGATGACAGTGTGTAGTACCGGGTGTGTTGCGGGTTTCCCTTCGGATAGCTCCCAGTGCACGCAGCAACTGGAAATGATTGGTCTATGGAGAAGAAATTACCCTGGAGGGAGGCCGCTGTCCTCTGCTAGTTACTCGAACAGACGTAACTGTCCGTTCTTGAATAGGGATTCCATCTACAGAAGTGAGTGATCCGTCAATACATGCAGCATTCGTGTTTTGTAATATCCCTGGCTTCTGGTTAGCCCGATCAGGGGCAACAGTTGGGAATAGATATGTATTCCTGAGGACATACGGTGTATCCTTTGCGTACATGTGCTGGCTATTAATACTTGGACTGGGAATGTCGGCTTGGGTTTGGAACTGGACAGGAGCAGTCAGCAAATTGCTAGTAGTGGTATGGACCCGGTCTCTGTAATTGTTTTACCTAGGTAGGTCTCCGCTGTCTAGAGGAAGAGCCACTGAAGTTGTGCGGCTAGGAAGTATGTCTCAAAAGATGGGGACCCCAGCCTTCTGCAATCGGTCGGAAGTTGTAACTTGGCCAGGGTAATCCTGTGTGGGCCAGTGCCCCAGAAAAGGGAGCTGAGTAGCGAGTCTAGCTCCCGGAAAAAAGAGCGGGGGAATAACTGGGAGGTTAGTGAAGTGATATAGTAATCGGGGTACTATTATCATTTTAGCCAGGGCCACTCTTCTAATGGGAGCCAGGGGAGGGCCTTCCAGAAACCTACCGGCGCCTTTATCCCTGCCAGTGCCTTACGATGGTTGCCCTCATATTGATCCGTGGGGGGAGTGGTATAGTTTGACTCCTAAGTATCGGGGGCGTGTGCGCTCCAGGTTAGATCCCAGCCACCCATGCTGATCCTCTGGGGGGTAAGATCTGGGTTCAATGGGTAAATCACTGATTTGGCCCAGTTAGCCTTAAGTCCCGATGCCTCTGCAAATTCTGTGAGCGTGGTCCAAGTCGTGGTCAGATCTGCCGTTATATCTCTCACATATAATAGCAGGTCATCTGCATAAAGTGATACGCTGTGGGTGGTACCTGCTATAGACATACCCCAGGCTTCCCCCTCATGGATCTACTGCCATGGCAAACAGCAGGGGGGAGAGGGGACACCCTTGTCTCGTGTCAATATGTATCGTCCCATGCGTACTCTAGTCGTGAGTTTAGTGTATAGTTGTTGTGTGTATGCTAATAGGGTGGGGCCTAATCCTGCCCCGCGGAGCACTGCAAAAAGGTATGGCCATGTGAGGGTATCGAAGGCCTTGTCCAAGTCCAAGATCAAGTAGGCGGCTCTGGGATGTGTGGTGTGTGCTCTGTCCTGGACATGGAATGGTCTGCGTATACTTAGTGACGTATTTCTGCCTGGGACGAATCCTGGTCTGGGTTCATCAGTGCTGGGAGAATTTGGGCCTATCGGTCTGCTAATATTTTCCCAAGGATTTTGCAGTCCGCTGTCAGTAGCAGTATGGAGATCAGTAGTTTCGGGTCATAATTCGGCTTCGGAAATGATACCATAAGAGATTCCCTGAGTGAACCTGGGAGTTCGCCTCTTTCCAATGCATCTCCGTACACGTCTGCCAGTCGGGGCGCCAGTAGTGGGGAGAAGGTGCTGTAGTATTCTACTGGTAAACCGTCTATTCCCGGAGCTTTGTTATGCGCCAGGGCTTGAATTGCGTGGGTTATGGCTGTGGACGAGATCACGGTGTCTAGGGAAGGTTTGCTCGTTAGTGGGATTTGGGGTATGGTTAGGGGGGTCTAGGAATCGTTCCACTGATCAGTGGCTAGTCTGCGTTGGGCTCTTATATATGCCAGTGTAGTAGTCATGGAAGAGGTGTAGTATTTCTGCTTGTGAGTGTACCAGATTCCCAGTCGGGCCTTCTATTTCTGCAATTGGCTATATGTCCGCATCCTGTCGGGCCAGCCAGCGATGCCAAGGAGTGCCCTGGACCAATTCCCCTCCCTGTGTGTCTTTGCAGCGTATGCTTTGAAATTGTATCTACGTTAGTCCGGTATGGCTGCTGCATATGCTGTTTTGGCCTCCGCTACTTGGGTCGGAGATGCTGCGTCTGCATCTGCTGCTTTGGTTATAGGCGCTAGGTCGGTTTCTGTTTTTATTAGTGTGTTTTCCAGAGTTCTCCTGACTCCCACGAACTGCCTAATGCATGTTCCCCTAACGACTACCTTGAATGCAACCCACTCCAACAGCCTAGAAGATGCTGTGCCCGTGTTTGTTGTGAAGTAGTCCAGTATGATATTCCCTTGATCGTGTCTGAACATGTGGTCTGTCAGGCATTCTCATTGCAATCTCCAGGTGAGTACCGGAGGGTAGGGATGTCGCCACCTGAGGGTTAGAATGTGTGAATCATGATCAGAGAGAGTCCAACCCAGATAGTCCGACTGTTGGATCGTGGGAACTATTGTTGGGATGCACAGGAATCGATCCAGTCTTACCGGCAGATTGTGGGGAATGGAGTGGAAGGAGTAAAGTTTGGTGGTTGGATGCCGGTTTTGCCATGCGCCCATGAGTGCCCAGTGAGATACCCATGACGGATAGCGTTCCATCTGGTTGCGGGCTGGGGAGCATGGGGCAGGGGGCTGGGATCTGTCTAGGGTTAGGTCCAGCACGCAGTTGTAGTCGCCCCCTAATACCCATGGTATAGACGTTTATTGGGCTAGGACCTCTGACAGGTGGTCCCAGAACTTGTCTTGTTCCGTGTTTGGGGCGTATATGCTGCAGAGAAGCACCGGGGACCTTCCAGGAGACCCTCTAGAAATGCATTCTCCAAAGTTCCTGAAAAGTGGTACCCGGTCTGAGCCAGATCATAGCTCCTCTTGCATAAGCTGGAGATGTCGTGGCACAGAGAGTGCCTTGCCATCGTTTGCGCAGACGCTCCAGCTCATGTGCTGTGAGGTGAGTTTCTTGCAGCATAGCGATAATGTAGGAGTAAGTGGATATTGCTTGCTCGCTGTGTGCATGCCTCTGGCATTTAGCGTGATAAGACTAATATCTGTGTTCATTGTTGTGTTGGGGTGTCTGTGGGACTCAAAGTGAGGTGACCGAGGGGCTCTGTGGAACCTGGCTTTCCCCTACCCTGAAGTTGGCTATTGTTGTGTAGTCATGCTGCCCGCCTGTGATGAGCGTCTGGTAGTGGGGATGCGGGTCGGTTGAGGGAAGAGGTAAGAAAAAAACTGTAAGGGGACTTGGTCCCAACTCTGCGGACCTACCACACCTGGTGGTACGTCCAACTGAGCATTATGCAAATACTCTAGTGTGTTGTTGTAGGGGGGTCGTGGTCCAGTGCGCACAGAGTGTGCGATGGGTTTGGCACGCCTTACCTAATGGGTATGAATGAGTGACTGGTGGATCCCCAGATGTTCCTGTGTCGTGCCATCAGACACCAACTTGTTGTAACAATTGCCATCAAATTGTCTAGCGGGGAGTTTGAAACCAAGTCAGTAGTCCTGTATGGGGAGAGACAGATGTGAACATTGGGAATATTCAAGCAGTTACTAAAGTCTTTTAGATGAGTGTGTCCGCCACCTGCGGGGTCACCAGCGGCGGGGTTATCGAGCCCTCCCGGGAAGTATTGTTATCGCTCAAGTCCTCTTCTGATGTGACGATGTGTGGGCCTCTTTCTCTTTCCGAGGCTCCCATTCGCTTCATGTGGTCTCTCGGGGTCCCTTGCCCAGTCGTATGTTTCCTTCAGGTCTGTAAAGAAGGTAGTGAGGCCTCCATGAATTACTTTAAGGCTAGCCGAGAAGAGAAGGGGGTATTGAATTGCTTTTTGCCGGAGTAGCCGTTTGACCCCCAGGTATGAGGTACGTAGTTGCTGCACCACCTGGGAGTAATCTGGGAACAGCATGACGTGTTTGTCCTCCACACAGATGGTCCATTCTGCCTGGCTGCTCTCAGCACTGCGTGCCTATCTCGGTAGTAAAGGAGCTTCAGCAGTAGTGGTCTAGGTGGGGACCCCGGAGGCGGCGGCCGCAGCTAGACCTGGTGTGCCCTCTACACCGAAAAGAAGGGGTCGGCTCCGATGCGAGGGTGAATGATTTGAGCCATGTCTCTGCGTATCCTACAGGGTCTGACCCCTACATTCCCTACGGTAGGTTCAGCACTCGGATGTTGCTTCTTCGTGAGCGTCCCTCCAAATCGTCTGTTCTTTCTTCTAGGAGTTGGACCCGGGTCTGGAGATCTTTCAAAGTTTCTTGGTGTGACTTGACCTGAGACTCAAGTCAAGAGAGTCTCCTCTCCCGTCGCCACTTTGTCGGCTAGTTTACGATGGTCGTCTCTAAGGAGATTGAGATTCGTGGCCAGGGCTCTGAACCTGTCCTCTATTGTGACGCTGGAGTGTTCTATGGCAGCTAGCACTTTATCTAGTTTATCCGACATTGATGCCATTGTTGCTGGTCCTCCAACAGCGTGGGGACCTCCGGCTGCCGAGGAGGAATGCCTCGTATGGGACGGCATTTGTGGTCCCCCGTTGGATCTCAGTCTCCCCATGTTTGAACAGGGGGGAGGGGGGGTGGTAGAGGGTGCAAGGTGGGGGGGGAGGATTACTAGGGGTGGAGGTTCTTCGACACCTAAATTGTGCTCTGTGGTTCGTGGGTTGGACTCAGTTTTGTCGTGTTCGTCTGGCCGACTGGATAGGTGATCTTTGTATGAGCGGTCGCTCTCTTTTCAATATGGTGATTGTCCCGCCTCTTCCCTTCTCCTGACCGTTTCAGGCCAGGTGTATTTGTTCTTATTGGGTGCTGGGCTTATTGCTAGGTGTGTTCCAGGACCTGTTCTGGCTTGTTCTGCTGTGGCCGGGGGTCAGTTATTTCGTCCTGGGGCTGGGTTCCCGCTTGGCCTGTAGGTTTTTGAGCATTGGGTCTGCTCCCACACCTGTAGATGCCTTACACACCTCACAGCTCGGGGCAGGGCCCCCCCGGGCAGGCCCGGGGATCGGGTGTGTCCCACCTCTAGGTGCCCTCCACTGGGGCATGCTGCTGCGTGTTAGATCGGGCTGGTGCCTCCGAAGTGCCCCCTCCGCAACATGCTGTTCCAGCCAGGCCGCAGACAGGTGTGGCGTCACCCGTCAGATGTGTTGGACTGTTTTACCCCGGGTTCGTCTTGGGCTGTGTCTGTGGAGGGCGCAGGTCCGCTCTCCAGCCCAGCCGTTGGCCCCCATTATTAGCCCAGTATAAATCCCAGTGAGTAAGGGCACAGGGCTCTGGGGCTGGCCGCCTATGGTATCCAGCCCCGGTGGATTTTGCTCTCAGTGGGCTACTTGTGTGCTTTATTATCCAGAGTGTCTGGTGCTGGTTGGCCCCGTTGCCTCGTCCTCTGGGGTGCTGTCTATGTTGCGGCTGGTATGCTCTAGGACGCGGCATGATACGCCTCAGTGCCTATATCTTGCCTGTTCGGCGCTGCGTGCTGTATTCTCCCCTGGGGGTTTGCTGTGTGTTTGGTCTTTTTCCCCATGGCAGCCACTCCCTGGGAACTCAGCACCCCCTCCTCCGCACATCGAGGCCTAGTGCCGACCGCCCATATTGTGGGCTGGGGGTTAGTGGCTCACCGGTGGTTTCTCGCAGTCATTCCGGGTCCACGCGGCTCAGCCCCCCATGCCCGCCGCTGCTCCACTTGAGGGTTTATCTAGGTTCTTGGCAGGGGGCAGCACTTCCTTGCTGGGTCCACCACTTGCGGCCCCTGTGCCTGTCGCTCACCTCATTGCCGCCGGGAGCAGGCCACCAGGTCCCGCCGCAGGACCAGTAGGTTCCGCCTCACCCGGCTCTCCATTGTCGTCTCTCTCTGGTACCTGGAAGGGGGCGACGCAGTCGCCGGGGGGCTGGCTCGCCGTTCCCCCTCCCCGGGGACGTCTTCAGGTGTCAGGCGTGGTTCCCAGCCTGCCAGGCGACTGTTGTGGAGCGCTCCTCCCTCTCCCTGCTATCGGGTGCCTGATGTCTGATGGGGGTCCCTATTGGGAACTCCTGTCCCCGTCTTGTGTTGGGGCTCCACCGGCAAGGATGGCAGTCGATCTGCGGGCTGCTGCGCGGGGCCTTAGGCGACACGTCCGCCATCATGGCTCGCTTGGCCACGCCCGCAATGCCACTATTCTAGTAATTCATAAACCAGGCAGGCCGCCGACGCAATGTGGCTCTTACTGACCAATATCTGTTCTTAATACTGAGATCAAGCTACTAGCCACTATACAAGCAAATAGCCTGATAGCAGTGATCAGTGATCTAATACACTTAGACCAATCACGCTTCATGCCCCGGAGATTTACCAGACTCAATCTCAATCCATTATACAGTTGGATTAAGACAGTCCAATATAGGAAAGACCCCCGCGTCATCCTGTCACTAGATGCTGAAAAAGCATTCAATACTGTGCATTGGCCCTTTCTAAGGCGAGTGTTGGTAAAATTCGAGTTTTGCCCCAACTTCATTGTCTGGATAGACCTACTATACAACAATCCTGTGGCCAGAGTTCAGGTAAATGGTGAAATGACTGCTGAACTTTCTATAGAGAGGGGCACAAGACATGGGTTCCCACTATCCCACCTTTCATTCACCCAAGTGTTGGAGCCCTTGGCACTCATAATCAGGGCACACCCCTGATTAGGAGGGCTTTCGACAAACAGAGGACAATCTAAACGATAAACGGATATCGCAATATCAAACGACATCCTTCTATATGTATCTAATCCATCAGTGTCCCTCCTGGCTCTATTACGGATCTTTGATGACTATGGGGGCTCATCCAGGACACCAAATCAATTAAGATAAGTCCAGACTATACCCAGCGCTGGTTTCTTTATTAAACAGAGCTGTCCCCAACAGCTGCATATTCACAGGCAGGGATTTAAATATCTAGGTATCCAAGTGACCTCTGACATTGAAACCATTCTGGACCACAATATTCGGAGGGTGACTAAGGACTTTCACGAAGACGTGGAATGGTGGAGAACGCTGACGATAACGGGGCGGGTGGCTGTGTTCAACATGGTGTCACTTCGGAAATTCTTTTATGTACTTCAAACCACCAACCATAAGATCTGTGAGGACGTATTCACTAGGATCGATAGTGAAACCAGAAAGTTATTGTGGAATAGGAAACATCCCTGAGTGGCACTTGTGACTCTCCAGAGGGACCAATATAATGGGGGCTTTTCACTTCCTGATTTATGGGTCTATTACTGGGCAGCACATCTAATAGTGGTTAATGTGTGGGGACATCAGCCTGGGAACCGCACTACATCAATGGGAATAAGGGATCAAATAGGTTGCTGACCGCAACTCAAGTGACCATGGAGGCATGCCAGGGGGCGGAAAGACTAATGAAATGGGAAAAGAAACTATCACGAGAAATGCCCTTTTGGGTGGGAACACGCTTAAAAGAATTCAGAAAGATAGCGGATTTCAGGAAGTGGGACATGATTGGCATCTCCAAATTGGGGGATCTTATAAAGGAGAGTGCACAGATTCCTTTTAGTTTCCTGCAGCAGGAATACAGTTTGCACACTACCCAATAGTTTTTTAAGTATCTGCAACTAAAACATAACTGGCAGAATGAAAAGATAGTGACGGAAGACCTTCAGGAATACGCCCCACTTGAAGGGAGGCTCCTCCAGGGGCAATTAACTGAGAAGGCAATATCATGGACCTTTAAGACTATCCTAAATAATGTCCCCAACACCCTGACAAAACTGAAAGTTGCCTGAGAAAATGAGGTAGGCGAATTAGGACTTCACAGACTGGGAAGCAGCCCTGATGCGCCCCAGTGCTGTGGCAATCAGGTCCCGCCTGTGACGTATTCAAGTTAAGGTCCCCCATAGAGTAAACCACGCTAGGGCCCACCTACATAGATTTGGAAGGGCGGCCGCACCCAACTGTTTGAGATGTGAAGATGAGACCGGGTCCTTCAATCACACACTATGGTCATGCCCGGAGATAAGCGCCTACTGGCACCAGATAGTTGAGGAACTCAATAAAATACTGGAAGTCACCCTACTGATAGACCCCAAATTCATCCTACTGGGTATAACCACAGAAGTGGATGTACCCAGAAGCAAGCTCCTTTTTGGAAATTGGGGCAACGTAGTTGCAAAACGAGATATGGCTCGATACTGGGGTGGCCCTGAAACACCTACCCTTCAAGAATGAAAACGGGGAATGGACCTCTACACGGCTGCTACGAGGTTTACATACCAGACAAGAGGCTGTCCCTGGAAATTCCGCAGAGTATGGTTTAAGTACTGAAACCTTGATATGAATGGCCGCGACACAGACTTTCAGGGCACGCAGGGCCAAGATCATACCCTGTTGAGACTTGTACTTGTAAAAGATAGAACACTTGCGTTTACGCTGACAATGCATTGAATCACTGATATACTAAAGATTCTGTGTGCTCTCCCCATGTAGCTTTATTGATGCATATGTTGTTCTGTGACTTGTTGCGTTTAAAGAGAAAACCAAATAAAAACATTTTAATTGTTAACAAAAAGCAGTTTAATTTGGTTGAAAAGTGACAGGTGAAAGAACTAAGACTGGTCTGAGGTTCAATACGAAGGTTTAAATCATTTTTAATGGACAGTAAGGGCAGGGAACATATTAAATCTCAACACTCAGATGAATTAAACACTACCCTCCCCAAGTATGTATTGCACCAAAATATGACCCACCTCTAATTTGTAAAGGTTATTACTCACTTTGAGGACCATTTTTCACAAGGCTTGATACAAAAGGTAAAGAAAATAAGAAATGAGAGCTAAAATACTACTGTTAAATAGGTACAGGATAGCTAAGAAAGATTCATGGCAGCACAGAAAACCAAAAAATCTGGACTTATTCTACATTCTGTACCTGCACAAGTAACTTCGTAATCAATTTTTTAGACAGCAGAATTTTCCAACAAATATTTTTTCCCTCCAGCAAAAGTTGTGCGCCGATACTCTATCTTGAAAGTCTGAATGCGTTTTCATCCCCCATCTAAACATGCCAATCAATATTCAACATATTGTGGCTTAACAACCACACCCTCCTTAGATGCCTTGATCCCTTCTTCTTTCTGATCTATACTTCCAACATAGCAATTGAGGATTTCCATTGTTTCCCCTCTAGTTATTTTTCCACCATCATATTCCATTACCTTAGTTCTCCGCTGTGTCTGTGCTTAGAGAAAAATAGCACCTTGTGACGCTTGGTAGTTTTGCCAGACACAGCATCACAATACTTCTGCAATACTCCCTTCATACTGTGACTGGGCCCATCACAACCTACTGCACCTCTCAGGGCGTGTTTCCAGAAAGTCATCCCTCTCCGAACTGCAGAGGCAGTTGGGCTTATAGTGCATCACTTCATACACCTCAGGTCTCCTAACAATCCCTGCATTCCAACAAATACCCACCTCCGTCACGGGCTAGGCCTGTGTCACAGGCATTTACTAGTGCTCCGACTACCATCAGAGTTGAACCCAGGGGGTGGTCTCTAACCTGCTAGGCCCAATAACCATGGGCCCTAGTACCACTGTGGAATATGATCACCTCTGTAACCCTCCTCTACTCAGGTCACAAAGCCTGAAATAAAGAAGCTCTGATGGCCAATTCCAGAGGCCATGAAGAGGGGGAGCTACCCATGGAGCTCCCGAGTGCCCATTACATTTGCCATGGAGCTCCACCTTCTACCTAAAGGTTCATCTTTAAAATCTGGAAAACCTATCAGCACTTTAAAAGACATATTATATTTGAACAGGACACCATCTGAATAATCCATTTTGTATTTCTTAAGGAAAATAATTTTGACATTTATCTCTAAGACAAGCCTAATGCAAGTTGACGAAATGACATGCAAGGCTATGAATTACAATATAACGTGACTGCCGGACAGCTGGTTTTCTGTTAAAAAGAATTGGATTTTAAACCATCTATTTATACAAAATGTAATTTTAGCACATCATAGTTCACTTGACTTTTTTCTTAAACTTTTGAATTAATTTACGTTGGAGGCGTGGCTAGCCAAGATGGCCAAGTGGATTTAATCCATGGTGCCTCCGCCACCATAAACCACAGATTAGGGACTAGACACCTCCAACTGGGTCGAACGAGATGCCATGATGCCTCTTTAGTCAGTTGCCAACTTGTGTCGCCGAGAACAGCAAAAATCTGAAGAGGAAAATGGCGGATGGTGTCGGATTGTGTCAGCAGTGGACGGAGACAAAATGGCGTAGACGGCAGCGACCCAACTGTAAAGTCATCCTGGGGCAGGCGGTGGCCTCTTGGGGTTCCAGCGATGTCAGCTTAGGCATCGGGAGGCGAGAGAAGGGACGACCTTGGGGAAGAGCACAGACAGCCCCACTGTTTTGCTGCCTGGCGAGTACGGTGCGGAAGGACTAACCTAGCTGGGTAAACTACGAGGCCCCGGGGAACAGACGTAGAGGTCCGCAGGGCCCTTTACCACACAGAAGAGAGAGAGAGGGAGAGGGAGCTCTGGAGGGCCGGGAACAGTGATCCCGGCAGCAAGAAGGGCAACAAAGGAGGCTCTGAGCAACGCAGGGGCTGCTTGACTCCAAGATGGCAGCGGCGAGTCCTTAGACAAGCTGCTATGGACAGAGAGGGAAGGGCAGGAGTTGGGCTGTGCCTCCTGTGGGACAGAAGAGGCCCCCGGACTAACTTAGGAATTTGGGCACCACTGAGGAACTGACTCTAGGGGTGAGTCATCCATGCCTGGTCGGGGGCGCTGTGCCATACTCTAAAATGATGACGCAAGGTAGATCTGGATTGTGCTCCAAGAGGCATGAGGGAGACTGGAAGTCCTCAAAGCACCATTAGTTCCCACAACGTTGAAAGCCCCATGAACACACCACTTTGAGCGGTGGGAAAAGGCAGAGTCCTCCCTTTGCAAGCATCGGTGAGTTCGGACTCCTGAAGGAGAGAATGGGGAGAAGGGGTGGTGCGACCCACTGACCGGACTTGGGAGGGTCCTAGCCTCGGTCAAACCTACACCAGAGAGCGCAGCACCATTTGAGGAGTGCTTCGTCTGCTGGAGACACCTTCCCTAAGCTTACTGAAGGGCAACGGAGATTGAGGAATAGTAAGTCACACACAGCAGTCTTTTCCCTGAGGTGTTGCCCACATCCAGTGAGTACATTTTCATGCCGCCAAAAAAGTCACACCCACAATCTAATAGGGTTTCGAGTTACTTTGCCAAAACTGACACCCTGGAGAAATTGGGGCTGCTAGGAACGGAGGAGACCATGGCGCTGACGAAAGACAACCTGCTATCCTCTCTGCGAGAGTTCAAGCGCAAACTAAGGGAAGAACTCAAGAAAGACTTCACGGCCTCCCTAGACGCCTTCAAAACTGAATTAAATGAAAGGCGGAGCACCCTCCAACAAGATATTGACACATTTGGTACGAGAATAAGAGACCTGGAAACTAAAACGACGGATTGGGAGCAGCGCACTAAATACAAGCTCTCAACACCCAGCTACAAGCTACCATTTTGAGAAATGAAGATTTAGAAAACAGATCGCGGCATGACAACATTAGAATTAACGAAAGGACTTAGAGGAAGGGGTGGAGGGTGGCGACCTCAAAGCCTTTGTAGCGGGTCTCTGAGGAAAAGCTTGGAGAAACAAACTTGAAAATCAAAGTGAAGAGGCCATTGACAGTAGACCAGAAACGTTCACAACTAGCCCATTCAGGTACATAGGGAGGATAATTAGCAGTGAACCAGATAAAATGCTTGAGCATAACTTAGTTTAAATGGAATACAAAATGTCTTGAGTTTGTCTCTTTCTGGGAGAAAATTCCCAATGTCACTAATGGGGCAGGAGGCACTTTTGAAAATGTTTCTTCCAACAAAACAATAATAGTTATTGTACCTGTTTCAGAGCATGCTCATGTTTTCCTAAGAGGTATTTTAAAAGACTACATCAGTTGCTACTTAGCTAGTACTGTAATGCTAAGAGTTCAGAATAACACTGAATAGAATGCAACATTTACTCAAAGAGGTTGGGGACCCGAGCCTCTGAATTAACATTATATAATGCAGCTCATTTGCAATACTTTGCAGATTGACTGACAGAGTGAGCTACAGATCAAATGAACAAACTGAGTGGGAGTTTGATGAAGCCACTCACCGAGGCACATATATTATGGATGTAAAATGAGAGAGGGAAGTGACTAACACATTTGTGGGAAATTTGATTTAGAGCTGGGTTACAGGCCAGCATGCCATTGGGTGAAAGACCCATTCAAAGGCACCCACGAGTGAAGGGGGAAGGCATCATGGAATAAAACGTTCTACATATTGTGAGTGAGGTTTATGTGGATGGCAGATGTACAGGCTGGCAACAGGCAGATGTACAGGCTGGCAACAGGCAGATGCGAAATGTGGCACTGGATAGTGCTTTTCTAGCCACGGTGACATATATACCAGGCAAAAAAACCACCAAAAAAAGCTTGGACAAAAAAAATAGCATACCGGCAACACTTAAGCTGCAGTGGTCTGCAGGTTAAATAATTACTAATCTGGTGTGGTAATCACAAAAGGTGCTTCTGGGTTATTATGAGAAAGAGATTAGGTTAGTCAATCAACAGCTGCTGTGCGGTAAAAGGCGTGTTTATACATAAAGTAAGTGTACACTTTAAAATAATTCACTAATAATATTTAAATAGGGTGTACCTTACCAAAAAGGTGTCACATGGGACGAGGAGGACCACTCTGGAAGTCTATCCCGGATGTGGTTGCATGTAAGAAAACTGGATTTGTATGCTCAGGCCTGCCCTTGATTGGAAAAATATCTGGGGATGGAGATGTGGTAAAACAAGTTAGTGATGTTACAGGTTGGTAAAATCAATACAATCCAATGACATGCTTTTTGGGTCTTTTACCAATGAAGGAAAAGGAAAATCCATTGAGAAACTTTAGCCTTACGACTTAATAATGAAATGACAAATAAAAATGAACTGGAAACCCGACGCAGGCACGTGCCAAACTTCTAAAAGGCAAATATCATTCACAAGTCCCACAAAGTGTGTGTGTGGGGGGAGAGGGGGGATTGGAGGATAAGGGGAGGAAATCGGCACACCCCTGGATACCTATGTATACCATCCACGTCCCTCAACTTATACCTGGTCCGCCCTCCGGTAGGGGATTGTCGAAGTTGCTCAACAATAATAAGGCTACTCTGTGTCTGCCAAGACTCCATGAGGGGGACAGTACTGTGGGCAGAGGCAACCCCGGGCCGATACTTCTCCCTCTCCTTAAGATACTACGTTTTTTACCTTAATCTGTGGATTTTAAAAGCAACTTTGAAAGCACTTTTTATAGCCCCTCTTAAAAAAATAAGCATTTTACCACGGCTCGGCCTGCTTTCCTGTATTTACAACTATTGCATGATAGTCAAACTTGCCCATGTGTTGAAAACTTTTTAAGTGAGAATGTCAATTGATTGCTAAAATGTTTTTTTCAACTATTTTATGTATTGATGAGCTATATTGTAATGTATTCTTTTAAGTTTGTATTGAGAAAACTGAATAAAGATTATTTTGATTTGACTCATCAATAGAGAATTCCGTTTTGCAAGGTTCGAATGAATTGTTTTTACCCTAGCGGAAGAGGTCTTTCAGAATATAGTCTCTCATTTTCCATTTCATGACCAGCTCCTCCGACTTTGCTGGTGTGAAATTCATATTATTATGCATGGGAGTATACATGAATGGGAAAGGAGTGAACTCTGAATTTTAGCAGATCACCCCATATATGTCCATAAACGGACGCAGAATTTCCGATATATAGGCTACAGCTGGTGTATGTGGTTTCAGTATCCACAGGAGAGCACAGATCGTGCAGCCCAGTTTCCAAAACGATTTTTATAGAATCCAATGAACTTCTGCACACGTGGTTCTTTGGTTTTCCAGCCACTTATTACCACTTTGTATACAGCAGGACTCCACCAATTCCAACGTTTGAGCAGGTTTAATAATAACTGTGACACCAAGATAAAGCTAACATCAGATACACCCTTACCCTCCTCCTTGCTCTGCCAGGTCCTCCAGTAACTGCCCTATATACAACAATCTAGGATTCCCCAGTTACCAAGGAGCCAGGGCATGAGCATTACAAGGTTAAAGCAAAACAATGTTGGAAAGCGAGAAGCATGGCATAACAATTAGGAAAACATTTAAATAGGCAAAAAGGAAAAAACTGAAACTTGACAAGGAAGAAAGAGAAATGCCTGATGCTGCCCTGCACCTAGGTGTGTTTAATCAAGTGGAGGGAGAAGGAAGGGGCTGTGATCCATTCAGCTTCCTCGCAAATACACTCAATATCAATAGAGAATGAATCACTTGACCTGACTAACCAGGGCTTGCAACTTAGTAATTAAAAACCCTCATTCACGTTTGTAGGTCAGAGGCGGTATATCTTGGTTCTCCGCCAAGTTAAAAACGTGACAGCATCATCATTGGGCTTCTTTTTCATATGCTGGCCTCCGTCCGGAGGAAAACCACTGGTTATTACAGAAGTGATCAAAGAAAAGTGAGTTCCAAGTGCTCAAGTGCAGTGAATTTTAAAAAGTGGAAAAGTTCAGAGACCTATGTTTTCCAACATTCGGTGGGGCCTATGGGTTTAAAGGTGTTTGAACAATTGCCGCAGGCTCTAGGTGGGGGAGAAGTCACTGTTTTTGAGAAAGCTATTGAAGCTTTTGTAAGTATCTTGCACCAAATGTTTGCATAGGAATTGTTAGGTACAAATTCTTCAAGAGAAAGCAAGAAGCTAAATGAGAGTGTGGATGAATATGAGGCTACTTTACGCAAATTGTCTCTTGATTGTAATTTTGAGGGGTTATAAGAACATCTTATACATGATCAAGTGGTTATACATGATAAAGACCCTGCGATCCAGGAGAGATTATGGGTTAACAGCGATGTAAACTCACAAGACATTTTAGCAATTGCAAGAAAGCGGAAATGTCTAGCTGCAGTGAGAAGGCTGTTAAGGGTGAGATTAGTAAGTCACAAGATGAAAAAATTAGTAAAATAAAATGTAAAGATAAAGGTAATATATCGGAAAGAAATATTAAGTATAATCAGAAAAAGAGAAAGGAATTGCCTAGAGAAAGTTTAAAAGGTTACTGTTCTGGCAGCGCTTCTAATCTTGCATACAGCAAATCATACCCTGCAGCTAAGGTAAAACATTCCACAGGTGGTAAGATTGGGCACTTTGCCAAAGTTTGTAAAGCAAAGAAAAAAGTAAAATGTTTCGAGGAGGAAGGAAACTCTGATTAGGTCCAAGTCATCAGAATATTAAGCTCAAAAGTTTCATTTGTGTTGAGTAGAGAAAATGACAAATTAAGAAAGAAGCCCATTTGTTTAATGAGGATTGGTGAGGTAGAAATTCAAATGTACGCAAATTCGGGATCATTTTATACTATCATCAATGAGAATATATGGAAAGAAACAGTCATAGATCACATTGGAGAGATGCTACTTCCCACAGATGTTAGCTCAAAAGGGTACTCTGGCGAGAAAATTAAGATGTTGGGTTTGGTTTGGGGCTCTCTCTATGTTGAAGTATTTATGATATATATTTTTATACATATTTGTGATATCTGAAAATGAAGTTATAAAAATGATGTGTATATTTTTCTGATAATAAATGTTGATAAAAAATTGGTCTATGGGATTGGTATATTCCTGGATGTATCACCATGTTTAAAAAGTAATAATTAGGGAGAAGTATTTGCTGTTATTTATTGTTTTGGGAACATGTGCTTTTCCGGCCAAACATGTTTTATTCGGGGGCCAATCTTATGAGACCATTATGGTGTTGCTGCCTATCTGTGGGATTGATCTGTGTTCTCCTGTTCGTGCATTTGTCTAAGGGTTACGTCCCCCCCACCTGTGATCTGTCAATCAGTTGCTTTGGGCCTGGGTGGCAGGGCCTGTATGTCCACATATTTCTGACTCTGGTGTTGGGGGGGGGGGGGGGGGGGGGAGTCATATCGGGTGAATTCAACAACGGTGATGCAAGTTCGTTATTATACGTACATATATTATGGTGTATATCAACATAGTATTTATCAATATTGATAGAACTGACGTGAGGAAAAAAGAAAAACGTGGGAGACATACACCAAACTGGTTATCGATTGAGTGTGAATAGGAGGCGATTGAAATAATCGTTATGACATTTGTTTTTTTTGTTTTGCAAGTGTTTTACAATTTTAGTTATGTTACGATTATTCCTTTGTTAATGCATTGTATTATTAAGATATTATAAATGTACGTTTTGTTTATTTATGAAAGGGAAGATATGTTATGTCACACATCCTGTTTTCCCTTTTGTTTTGCTTAACCTTGTAATGCTTGTGCCTAGGCTCCTTGGCAACGGGGGAATTCTAGAAAGTAGTATAAGGCAGTTACTGGAGGAGCTGGTAGAGCAAGGAGGAGGGTGAAGGTTTATCTGCTGTTACCTTTATCTTGGTGTTTCAGTTACTATTAAACCTGCTCAAACCTTGAAATTGGTGGAGTCATACTTTGCACTAATTTATATATTTTTTTATCATATCGTTTTGATGGGACAGGTCTGCTGTTTTGTGGTTAAGGGTATTTCGTTTGCTGATGGCATCCAGGTCTGGAATTTTTTGTTTTAGGCAGTGTCAGCAGGATCAATTGTTGTTAGGGGGCTTATGCGATGGAGGAGCACAGCCTGTGAGGCTGGGCTATTGTCAGGATGCAGGTGGATGGACTAGACGAAGTTAACAGTAGAGTGAGTGGTGAGGTCAATGGGGAATGAGTAGTTGGCCAGGTGTGGGTATGTGAAGAGAAGGTTATAAGGAGGGGGAACTTGCAATTTTATCAGGGGGTTGGGTTTCTTGAGAAATCAACATAGTGTAATATTTTTTTAAGGTATTTAGCCTTGGGGTTGGGGTATGTTTCTTATTGCAGACCTGTGCTATTAAAGAAGGATTTTACCCTTACATAGTAGTTGTTTTTTGTTTTGGAGAGCTTTCTTGCCCGATGAGGAGACTTAGACCACCCTCTCTGATCTACTGGAACGAATCAGATTCCACAAAAATTCTGGGTTTCTTGCCCTCCTCCATGTAAAGAGTCACAAATCTATTAAATTCCACTAGGTCATGCAATGGTATCCTTGCTTGGAATGCTATTAAAAAAAACACAATTGTACAGAGAATATTAGATTTTAATGCGGCCACCCTGTCAAGCCAGGAGATTAAAAAAATGCCTGCCCCCCGATGTACAAGCGCATGTAGTGTTAGTTGACACTAGCTAATTGCACAAGAATGCAGAGACCAGAAATGTACCAGAACCCAAAAACTTCATAAGGCATAATAACATTAAATGTAATACCTTGGAGACAAATATTAAATGAAAATGTTATGCTGTTATCCTGGTGTATTCGATTCTTCGCTTTACCAGGCAGGCTGTCTGTTAGGCGAAGGCATGTCTTGCAGTATCTGGGGTGGGAGTGGGCATTGCCTGCACTTCTAAATGGTCTACCTGCCATGGGTTCTAGGGTGCCTCTTGTCCCTGAACAGATTAAGATTTCGTTCCTCTGTGCATCTTCCTGAATAAACGGGTATCTCATCTATCCTCGGATAGTAGGAAGGGAAAACTCGTGCTTATACAGAGCTATCAAATTAAGTTGGGTAACCATCTCTTTGTGGGGGACATAGAAGAAATATGATGAGAAAATGATGAGCTTACTTAATGTGAGAACATTATCAAGTCTCCCACTCTAAAAATATTCAACTAAAAAAAGATGTGTATGATCTATTAGACCTGGCCACAAATGAAAATTGGATTAGTGAGGAGGAATGTAAATTTTTATATAATCTAGATCCCATTACACCGGCAATCTATGGATTGCCTAATATCCACAAGGATATTGATAATCCTCCAATGCGACCTATAGTTAGCAGTATAGGATCTATTTTAGAACCGCTTAGCAATTATGCCGACATTTTTTTAAAAACCTATTGTTGCCAAACAGAGATCCTATTTGAGAGACTCAGCACACGCAATTGCAACCTTTGAGTGTTTGGGCTTCAATGGGGTGACCCAATTTTTGGTCACCCTTGATATTGAAGCCCTATATACCAATATCCCCCAAGATGACACAATTAGAACAGTAAGAACTATGCTTCAAGCAGAAGACCTTGAGGGTGGATATTTAGACTTTATAATGATCTGTGCGAGTATGGTATTGAAAAACAATCTTTTTTTATACAAGAAGGAACATCAAGTAAAGGGGACCAGCATGGGCGCAACTTGCGCCCCAAGTCTGGCCTGCCTTTATGTGAGCAACTTTGAACAGGTCCATGTGTTTAACGAACTGGCACCCTTTCTTCGAGAACATCAGTCACTGGTACCGCTTCATTGATGATATCATTTTCATCTGGGGCGGTGCCAGTGGCCAATTAGAAGAATTTATAGCCTGGCTTAACTTAGGTGACCCCAATCTTAGATTCACCTCTCAGTGGAGTAACTCTCACATTAATTTTTGGGACATCTGTATTAAAAATAGTGACAATACACTAGTGGTTGAAATATATAGTAAACCAACAGATAAAAACACCTTATTACATTACAAAAGCCATCCCCCCAAAGCACAGAAAGATAATATCCCCTTTGGGGAGTTTCTGCGACTTCGCAGAAAGTGTACCACACTCGAAGACTTTTATGTACATTCTGACAACCTCAAGAAGAAATTAGCCGATAGGGGATACCCTAAAAAACTGACCAACATTTAATTTAAAAGAGCTAGATTTTATGATAGGGAGTCTATGCTTGATATGAATAAAAATAAAGAGAAGAATAAGAATGATGAAAAGATTGTGTTTGTCAGTAAATTCTCACAAGTGAGTAATCAAATAAAAAACATAATAAATAGGAATTGGAAGATCATCAATGACGAAAGAGAAGAACCTTTTGAAAAACCACTGTTCGGCGTAATACAAATCTCCGAAACTCACAGGTACATACATATACCGATAAAGAAGATAATATCCAAACAACCATGTTTCAAATTAGAGCAATAGGGAATAACAAAGGCGGATCTTGTTCAGTTTGCGAACACTGCATACTTGCTAGACAAATAGTATATAAGGGCAATACTGTCGCATCTAAAGAATTGAACAACTGCAGAAGCAAAAACGTGGTTTACCTCCTCGTCTGCCCATGTGGCCTGGGCTACGTGGGTGAGACGGGACGGGAATTACGCTTTAGAATAGTAGAACCCAAGTCCGCACTCCGAAAAACAAAAGGAGAATGCATCACTTACAGCACATTTCTGTCAGAGCAACCATAAATGTGATGATTTTAAGTGGTTTATACTGGAAAAAATCAAACATAATAGACGTGGTGGCAAAATAGATAAGATCAGAAAAATGAGGGAACAATGGTTTATGTGCAAATTGGGCACCATTGTTGGGGGCCTTAACTCAAGGGAAGATTGGACGTCATTTATTGTTTAAACTGTTCCTGGAGCACAGATAGATAGCATTATAGGCTACCCCGACCTGACTAATAGCAAATAGGTAGATTTTCACAAACATAGAGAAGCAGTATATTCTGTCTCCTTTCTTCTTTTCCCTTTTTTAAGTTTTTATTCTAACGTTTGTGTGAATGCATAGCGATAGCAATAGGCTTCTTTTAAATATACCGACAATAATAATTTGTGGCCCAGACTCTGCCACATTATTTACATATTGCTGGAATATACATTAATAACATGTGTTATTAATATAAAGATAAGGGTTTATTTAGCTGAACATAAACGGAAGAATATACCCATTTATATGAGATACAATTGGTTTATTCCACTTCAAGATGGCGCCATTTTTCTTCAGCGATAATACGAATCGTACAAATGTTTTTCTTCCTGATGTCATGGGGGGGGACAGATTTTAATTAGTCATAGAGAGGTCCTGGCAGTTAAATATTATGCATATATGCATGACGCTGCTGTCGTGCTTTTCATGATTCCGTTATGTGTCCGTGGGATATGAACTCTATACAGGCCAATGTGGCACCCGACAAAGACGACTGTTTCATCAGCTGCGTTTCAGATTATACCATTAGGACCTAACCCGGAAGTGTTTGCGGATATAGGTAAAATAATACGGTGTTCCATGAGGCGGGAAGATACTGTTTGTAATCAGGTGTCCTCCATAACTGAGTATAAAAGAATCAGGCCGCCTACAGGGTGGTTGATACTTCACTTTTTGCCTTGCCGGTCACCGACCGTACGTGGGAACTCGCATTGGTTAAAGTAGGTGGCGGGATTTATTTGCACCAGTTTTTTTAACGCAGAAAGCGTTGCTATCCAGGCTCGAGACTCTAAAGGGGGCTTCAGGGCAATCGAGATGGGTTCTGGGGGTTAAATGTAATGGTTTATACCACATTGCAGGCCCGATTCGATAAGCTAATGGGAGATAAGACTGACACTCAAGTTATTGTTGGTGTAAGTACCACGATGTTAGAGTCGATGTAGTACTCTAATCGGGGTATAGAACTACCAAAGAGAGAGTGTACATACCTGGGTGCTCATTATGAGCTTACAGGGCGGAAAGGACAATATGAGCCTTAAACCACGTAATGATAGGAGCTTTAATGCGCAATCATGGGAAAAGACTGTTCTCTTCATTGAAATTGCCGCAATGGGGCAAGCTTCTGTATTTTTCTTCTGGGGAATTACAAGGATAGTCATTTATAGATCTTTAATAATGGTTATTCATTTGTTATTCTAGACCCCAATTATAAGAGGGAAACCATGCGGTCAGAATCCTTGTAACCTACTTAAGCAGATACCACGGCAAGACTGCTAAGGAATCCGGAGCCAGTCCATCTTTAATTTATAATTGCTCTATTTTAAGGTAAACATTAGAAGATTACCGCTGCTTTAAGTTAAATCGACCATGCTAGTGCTGAGCCCTGACTTATATTATTCATGTTTTACAGAGCGTTTTTTACGTTATGCATGGATTTAACTGATACAACCTGGCCATATCAGTTACAACCTATAAATTTGAAAGGAAAAGTATAAGTAAAAGAAAGGTGAGATCTCCTCCCCTTCCTTCTATGAATAAGGCCAATTTTTAGGAAAATGGAAGTATGAACTATAATAACTGCATCGCTCTTTTTTCTCAGATAAGCTGCAGGGTTATCCTGATTTACCATAGGAGTTTGTTTCCCCAGCTAGTAGAAAAATATCGGTTTAGCTCACGGATGGTGGCTTGCCTAACCAATAATAGGTGAGGTATATTTTTCTTGTGATGGATGATAGAATGTGGAATGTTAAAAGGATATTAAGCTAAGACTGTTTGCTAGTATATACAAATGGAGGAAAGATTGTTACATATATCTGGAGATAACCCCAAAATGTATCTCATTTCGATGTTTAAGACAACATGCAAGGTACCTGTTCTAACAGACCTTGATCTGCACTTTAGGGATGTCTAACTATCAATGCTTATGTTTTAATATGTACTAAGGACACACCTTGTATCCTACGGTTTTCAGATAAAATATAGAGTAAATATTTAACCCGTGTGTACTAAAATGTCAGTTGTGTTTAACTGTGTTGCATATTAGAGATAATTGACTGATTTTTGTATTTTATTACATAGGTGTTTACCTGGTCATTTTGCAAGTTTTTTAACCCCTTCGGTGCTCATGACGGAATGGTTCCGTCATGACCCACGGTTGAGCTGTGCTCATGACGGAACCATTCCGTCATGACCACGCCCGCGCAAGATTCCGTCAGCACAGCGGCGGAATCTGCGCAGCATCGAAGGGGTTAATATGAGAGTCAAGTGTTTGGTCTTGAGAAAGATCGAGATATAATTTACCCATCGAAACGCGTCAACGCCCATTTAACTACACAATCCGTGCACACGGGCGGCGGCCAACGAGTACAAACCATAAAGTACCAGGTTCCACGCCTTATGTACTGTTACCACGGATGGGTAAACCGTTTAATGACATAGTGTACTTGTCTGTGTCAGTGACTCTCGTTCTTTTATGGTCTTGATTTTTATTATTTGATGTTTTTGTTTTTTTATCAAGGACTGCTGTTAATGAATACTGTGAGGAATCATGTTTATTGATTTTCTGTCCTTTTCTACCTGTATCTTGAATAATTCATAAATTAATTTGTAGTTTTTTAATACCGGTTTTGTATTGTTTATCTGCTGATTATATGTGGTTCAATCTTCCTCAGTATGGACAAATGAGTGTGGAAAAGAGAGAAATTAGACTTCAATGTAATGTATGGAGGGATCATTGCCTATATAAAATTTGCCTTGTCCAAAGGATATTTCTTTATTTTCACTGTATAGTGCCCTACTCTTTTGGTTTAGAAGGGGCCCCTCTTTTCTCTTATAAGGACATAGGCCCTTGCCTGTGTAGGACTAAAAGTCTGTCCGACAAACTCTGCAACACTTAGGTCACTGCTCCACCTTCATCCGTCCCTTCACTAATGTTGTCAGAATGATCAGATTCGAAAAGAAATGCTGTACGATGCTGCATAAGAACTTTTAGGAGTGATGCATCAGTTTTACTTTTCCTTCAAGACCCCTACGTTGCAAGGGGCTGCCTTCTAAAATGCATGAATATGAATGCCTTATTCTACTGGCGATGAAGTGTCACACAAAGCACTGAAAGCCTCACGTAGAAGAGTTCCAAAACTGTGAAATTCACATATAATCAAACTACATACATGCCAGCTGTGGCTATGATTCGCAGAGTCAAGTCAGAACCATAGCACGACCATCCCTATGAATTTCTCGATTTGACTGTGGTATTCTTGTCTTCTCCTTCTCCCTGCTGCTCAGTCTGTGACCACCCCTACCCTCCAAGTGGATTGACGTGCTATCGGTTGGGGTGCTTTCTGAAGAGCTCACGGAGCTGTGCAGTTATTCCCTCGGATGGACTTTAAAGGGTAATTAGAGGTGGCACCATAAAAGCAGAGGCCTGCGCCTCCCGCCCGTACCTGGTCGTCTTTCAAACTCCTCGCTCGCGCCGCCTCCTCTTCCTACTAGCGGCGCACGCAGCTGGCCCGGGCCGGGACTGGCAACAGTTTAGTGTTTTGCACGGAAACAACCCTTGCACCAGGAAATAATACTTCGGTTGCTGGGGAGTGACCTGTAACAGCAGTTGGGGCGGGTACGCCCATCGCGAGTGAGTGACAGACCCGGAACAAACGGCGGCAACTATAACCGAGCTACTTTCGGTTTCTGTTTTACGTCTTTGGCGAGTAAATGGAAACAGAAACTTAAAGCTCGGGCGGACTGTGCCCACTCACGCAAAGCACGGCAGGAGGAACGGATTTCAGCCCGCTGCGGAGAAAAACTCCATGTGAGTATACAATAGGGTGGGTTTGGGTGGGTGGGTACGATTGGATAGGGTGATTGACTACAAATTAATTCTAAAAGTTCCCTTATCAGAGAGCCCAGGTCGTTCATGGTAAGTAGCAAGATTTTCAGAGAAGTCATGTCAAAACTCAGCTTTACAGTATCGACGACCCTTGTCAAGAAATACAGCTCTCTTTTTCATATCAAGTTTAAAAAAAGTTAGAGTAAAGTTACCGAAATAATATGCGAAGCCGTCAATTGTGATCTAATGCGCATAGGGTTGAGATAAGTAAGTCGTGGCGCACTGGGCGAGAACAACACGGAACCGCAGCCCTCTACTGCGTTTCTGAAATAACGACGACGTCTGAAGTGTTATCATAGGGGTGGCGAAGTGAATTAAGAGATCTTTGAAAGTCACGTGACCCTGGAAAGTTGTAGAAAAACACACACGGGGCGTGACCTCTGTCACTAGGGAACTAAGTGTGCGACTGTACTAATACATGCTGACTATAGTCAGGGCCACTGGAATTATGCGGCAGTAGAGGGCCAAATTATATGGCAGGGTTGAGTAAATTATGCAGCAAGAAAAGGCAAATTACGCAGCACGTTTTGCAATGGTATTACTTCATTTTTTTTGTCATTTTTAAACATGGTAACACCTGGGTATTGGTTGCACCCTTTTAGTACCCAAATTGAGCAAAACTCGACAAAAAGTTGACCATCCCAGCTTTACAAAGTGCCTTCCACCACGCGGCAACACGTGTCGCTGAATTTTTAGCAACCTTTGAATCATTTGAGCTAAAAACAATTTTTTTGGTTTTGAAAACCTTTATATTTGTCGAAAGCACATAGAGCGGACCTCTGTAACACAGAGGTGTCCGTAGCATCAACATACAGTATCATGACTTTGACACTTTTTCTTATATATGTAAAGAATATTGTAAAGACTTGCAATTAAATTAAAAAAAAGAACATACTGTAAAGTTGTCACATAAAACACTCGAGACACGTGTGATTCTTTCCGTTGTGTTTATTGGGATATCACACCAGCAGTTACTCCGAGGAGCGCCGGCCAACCCTCTGTGCCCTCGCTGCGGCGCGCTCACTCTCCCCGCCTCCGCGCTAGCTCCGCGCGCGCATCCGGCGCCAACGTGCCGTGCCGGCGTCACATCTGCGTGACGCGGTAACAACTAGACCGCTACATATCTCCCCTTTTTTCCAACCCAAAGTTCAATCACTTACAATTCGCAGTCCAGTTCAAAGTCGTGGAACCTGGAGGGTCTTACGACTTGTCTACCGCTCCTGGTCACCTTACCACTGCACTCTCGAGTCACTTGGCTCTGTGTTTCCTCACGTTCTGCTCCTACATTCATCTCTCCTCCACTGTTCATGTTACCTCTCGGTCTGTCCATATCTGCCTCTGGTGTCTCACCCCTTTGATCTCCTACTTGCTCCTCTCCAGCTTCCGCTTCTTCCCTTTCTTCACTTCCACTCGCCTTATTCCCTTCGTCCACGTCTTTCGTGCTTTCACCTTCCGGTTCCCACTGCTCCCATCTCAATATCTTGTTGCACCGGGCCATGCGGTCCTGCGACCACACATTCCCATCGCTGAGCAGGGCCGCTCTATCGTACACTTCCTTGACCTGCATGGGCTTGCTGTACTTGCTGTCTCCTTTCCTTTGTAGGGTAGCCAATTTTACTCTCACCCATTCTCCTCTCACTAACCGAGTGTCCTTCACACTCCTCCTCTTGTTGTAGTTATTGGTGTAGATGGCTTGTGCCCTCTCCAGATTTGCTCTTACGACCGCCGGAGACCATTCACTGGTCACTACCTTCTCCTTCCAGATTCTGTTGTCGTGCGTGAAGGGTTCCCGCCCTCTCAATATTTGAAACGGGCTGAACCCCGTACTCGTGGGCGTTATTCGGTAGGCCCATACCATATTCTCCACCGCCTTCTTCCAGTCTTTGTTACAGGTGATGGCCGCTTGTATGGCTCCCATTACCACCCTGTTAAATCGTTCCACTAGACCGTTTCCTGCTGGGTGGTAAATGGCCGTGTGCTTTACCAAGATGCCATTTCTCTCCATGAACTGGTTCCATTTCTCTGATTTGAACTGGGGCCCATTATCACTTAAGATGGACTTGGGAATTCCCTCGCGGGTGAATGTCTCCGATAAGAACTCCAGGATGTTCTCCGTGTCCATGGATTCGCTCACTTTTATCTCTGGCCATTTGGAATAACGGTCGATGAGAACACACACATATTTCTGTACGCTCTGGTCATCCAGCACCGGTCCTAAAATATCTATCGACAACTCTTCCCAGGGGTTTGAGGGAGTGTCGAATTTCCCCAGTGCTGGGCGTAAGGGCCTCAACGTTTTGTCGGCCCCTTGGCATTGGGGACACTCTCTGACGTGTCTCTCTGCTCTCATGTCCATGCCTGGCCACCAGTAGTTCTGTTTCGATCTGGCCTTGAGTTTCCCAATCCCCAGATGGCCTACATGCAATAAGTCCAGCAACCTGTTGATGAGGTTCGTCGGGGGGATTACTCTCTCTCCCCGGTAAATGAATATGCCCTCGTCTCCCACCGTCAGTTCTTCTCTCACCTCATAGAAGGGTTTGAGGTTGGGTTTCACCTTTTTCTTATCAGGCCACCCTTGGGTGATGTGCACTTTTGCCTCCCTTAGGTCAGCATCTTCTTCATAAGCTTCCGTCCACTCTTGTATGCTGATGATCTTCTCTTGGTCCTCTATGAGAGCCACCATCTCTCCTCTATCCGCTGGGTCTTCTTCTCCCGGCTCCATGGCCGCCGCTCGGCTCAGGTAGTCCGCCACTCGGTTCTTGTTGCCGGGGATGTACTCCACGTCGTATCTGAATTCCAACAATTTTAGGGACATCTTCGATATCCTGGGCGTGGCGCTGGCGTGTCCGCAAGATGTTAAAACCTTCACCAACGGCTTGTGGTCCGTTTTGAGCAGGAATCGGGTACCCCATAGGAACTGTCGGAACCTCGTCATGGCCCACACTACCGCCAACATCTCTTTCTCAATGACGCTGTACTTGCCTTCTGTCTCCGTCAGCGCTCTGGAGGCGAAACTTATTGTCTCCATGTCCCCACTTCCTCGGTCTTGCATAAGTACAGCACCTAACCCCTTGTCGCTGGCGTCCGTGATGAGTATGGTGGCGCCTTGTGGGTCGTACCCCTTGAGTGGTATTGCTTCCAGGATCCCCTTCTTAATGACTTCAAATTCCGCTTGGGCCTCCGGTGTCCATTGGAACACCGTGCTTTCTCTGGTCAGCCTCCTCAAGTTGTAGGTTTTGGATGCGAATTGTACCACAAACTTGCTGTAGTACTCCGCCATCCCCAGGAATGATCTGACCTCCTCCTTGTTCTTGGGTGGCGGTGCTTCAACAATGGCTTTCACGTTCTCCCTCTTGGGTGTGATCCCCTGTTGCCCTATTTCGTGGCCTAAATAGGTCACTGACTGTAGTCCCAAACGGCATTTCGACCATTCCGCCGTGAGGCCTTTGGCTTCCAGCGTCCGTAGTACCTTATCTAGTGTCCGGTCATGGTCCCTTCTATCTCTGCCCATCACTAGTATGTCGTCCTGGAAGTACTGTACGTCTTTGCAGTCTCTGAACAGTTGGTGCATCATCTTTTGGAAGACAGCCGCCGCTGAGGCCAGTCCGAACGGCATGCGACAAAACCTGTAGCACCCAAACGGGGTAATGAACGATGTGAGACTTTTGCTGTCCGGGTGTAGCGCTACCTGGTGGTAGGCTGACGTGAGGTCGATTGTGGAGTACCACTGGACTCCTCTGGTTCTCGCCAGCATTTCCTCTATCTTGGGGAGGGGAAATTTCTCCACCACTATGTTCTTGTTGAGTTCCCTCAAGTCCACACAGAGTCTGACCTTCCCGTTGGGTTTCATCACGACCACCAAAGGCGCCAGCCATTCAGCACAGGTTATGGGTTCTATGATGCCCTTCTTCTCCAGATCTTGAAGTTCTGTCTGGACAGCTTCCCTCACTGCAATGGGCACATTCCTCACTTTATGTGCTACTGGTGTGGCTCCTTCCTTAAGTACTATTTTGTGTTGGAATTTCTCCATTTTTCCTACTGCGCCCCCAAACACCTTTGGGTAGTTCTTTTTCCATCGATCCATGTCCGGCCATTCCTCCTGGTCTGTGAGCAGGATCTGTTCCTTCCCCCCAGGGTCGAGTTTTATGCCCAGGTCGCCCTGGTCTAACCATCCCAGGACGGAGGGTCCTTTCTCGGCCACATACAGTTTGCACCATGCTGATCGACCTCTGAACTCAAACAGTAGACGTCGGAAGCCTAGCATGGGAATGCGATCACCATTATATGTTACCGGTCGTATGTCCAGTTTCTCCAGGCTAGGGCCCCACTCATTTTGGAATTGATCTACCCACACTGCTCTCTGTATGATGGTGAATGGGGATCCGGTGTCTGCCACGACCGAAATTGTTATGCCGCCCATGGACATCTCTAGGACCGGTTTGGTGGATCTCTTGGCGTCCACGCTCAATACCTGATCGTATATACACAAGACAGTGACCACCTCTTCCTCCGTGGCTTCTTCCTGATCTTCTGTGCTTTGGTCCATATATTTCACCACTCCTTTCTGCTGTTTCTTCCGACACACCTTCTCGTAGTGTCCCATTATACCGCAGTGCATGCATTTTGCTCTGAAGGCCGGGCACCGTCTGTCGTGGGCTTCGTGGGACCAACTTCCGCACCTGTAGCATGTTTTCTTATTCTCGCTGTCCGCTTGCTTCCCTTGCCATCTGCTGGTCCCTTTGGCTATGGGTGGTTTGGGTTTCTGGTCCCTGCGGTGGTCTCCCTCTTGTATCCTGTTCACCATGGTTGGGGTGACCGTCTCTTTCCTGGTAGCATCGGCGCACCTCTTTGAGAGTTCTGCCCTCTTCACTATGACCATTACTTCTTTGAGTGTGGTGTCCCCGCTCGCCCACAGCTTGTCTTGCACATTTGCACTGGTGGTGTGCATGATCACCTGGTCCTTTATGAATTCGTCTTCCCACAGTGCATACCTGCACGGGGCTGCTAGCTTCCTTAATGCTGCTACGTACTCTTCGATGGATTCCCCCACTTTTTGTTTCCTTTGCTGGAAGTTGTATCTATCTACTGAGACACATACGGTGGGGCGGTATCGCTCATCTAGGTCCTCCACCGCGTGCGCATATACATCGTCGTCTGTGTCTTCTCTCTTCGTGGGTACCAGGCTCTTGTATATCCTCAGTCCTTCTGGCCCTAGATTTAGTAGTAGGATGCGTTTTTTCCTCTGAGGGGTGAATTTTTCTTCGTTCTCGTCCTCCAAGACCCCTATAAAATTGTCTATATATTCCTTCCAATCTTCCCATTTCATCATTGGTTCACCAGGTTTCGTTAGGAATTGCACCGGTGCAATCGCATACCCTGCAGGGGAGCTCATCTTTGCTTCCTTGGTGCTCGTTCCGTCAATAGCTTTGCTCGGGGGGCTACCTGGGGTGTTGTCGTTGTTCCTTGTGTGCTTGATCCTCTGGGGGCTCTTGTCACTGGACCCCTCTTCTTCCTCTTTGGTAGCCAGTGCAGCGCTCTCTGTGCCTGATTACGTGTGAAGGCGGCTCGTATGCTTGTGGCTGTTGTGGACGGCGTTGTCCCTGCGGCCTGTATGTCGTTCGGGTGCTGTTCCGTGGCTCTGCCACGCTCCTCGGTTGCTCTGTGCTTTGGTTCGACCTGCGCGGTCGGCTAGGGCGTGTCCCGTGGCTCCCTCCCCGCTCCAGGCGGCCTGTGCGGTGTTCTGTTCGGGCCTGGTGGCCTGGTAACGTGTCTTCCTTCGACTCACAGGGCCACGTGGGGTGTTGCCCTCTGCTGTGCTTCCCGTCGGTCCGGTTTTCGTCCCGACCTCGTCGCCACTGTAAAGTTGTCACATAAAACACTCGAGACACGTGTGATTCTTTCCGTTGTGTTTATTGGGATATCACACCAGCAGTTACTCCGAGGAGCGCTGGCCAACCCTCTGTGCCCTCGCTGCGGCGCGCTCACTCTCCCCGCCTCCGCGCTAGCTCCGCGCGCGCATCCGGCGCCAACGTGCCGTGCCGGCGTCACATCTGCGTGACGCGGTAACAACTAGACCGCTACACATACAACACGCCCACCCCCTCGCACTGGTAAGCAAGCATGATCGGTATTTACAGTCAGAGCAACAATCCTATGCTCACCACAGTTTATTTCTAAAAAGGCTCTATCCCACCAGATGTACACAAAGAAGAAAAATAAACACACCCAATGAAGGGGGGAGAAGGTTAGAGCCGGTCCGAGACCTGTGCTGGAACAGGCTCCAATTTCAGTCCCCGATAGTCTGCCCAGCGCTTCCAGATTTTGTAATGTTTACGATGGCACCCCCTCGCCACAAAGATGGGCGCCTCCAAGCCCATACAGAAGTCTAGACCTGTCTTCCAAACCGAAATGGAGGGCGCTACTGTCACTTTGCAGGCTCTAGCAATGTTGCCCTCGGCCAGGGTAAAACCCAGGAGCATAAGATGACGTTTGTAAATGTTGCCCCCAATATCGTCCATGACGTGCAGAAGAACCAGCTTGGGTGAACGAGGGAGGTCCCAACCCAAAATCTCCGACAGACAGGTTATCACTCCCCGCCCAAACTGCGCCAGCGCGGAGCAATCCCATATGGTGTGAAGCAAGGTACCCTCTTCATGCATGCAGCGAAGACACACCGGGGAGGCTACTAAATCCGCTGTGTACAGCCTGACTCTAGTAAAATACACCCTATGGAGGTATTTAAACTGGATAAGCCGGAGGCTCATCGCTATGGCTGCCCCACAATGGGAGGTAAGGGCCTCCGTCCAGTCCTCTTCTTCTAGCGAGCCCACATCACTCTCCCATGCCTCCCGGAGACGCTGCAGAGAAGGGGAACTATGTGTGACCAGGGATTGATAGAGTTTAGAAATCTTATGGTCTTGCAAATCACCCATGAACACTTTCGCCTCCACTGGACTGAAGTCGTCCAGCGCCTTCAATCCCGCTAAACTAGGGGAAATAGCATGTCGAAATTGCAAATATTAAAAAAAATTGGGTACGTGGCATTAGAATATCTCTCTGCAAGTCCTGAAATGACTTCGAAACGGGCCCCTACATAACATCACCCAAGGTGGAGATCCCTATCGCGTCCCAGTCACGGAATCCAGGCAAGGCCGCCAACTGCTGCAGATGTACATTGTGCCACAGCAGGGTCTCTCGGGTCAAACGGTTCCACCAACCAATCCTCCTCAACGCCTGCCTCCAGATCCGGAAAACAAGCTGTGTGGCAGCCGGCAAAGAACACCGCAAGGGAGCAGAATATAGGAGCGTGTGCAGCGAGTGATTGCCCATAAACCGTTGTTCTACGGCATAAGCCGGATCCAAACTATCCCCATACCACCATTCATTAAAGACCAACAAGTGCGAAGCCATATAGTACGAAAGAATGTCGGAAGTCGCGAGGCCCCCACAATAAGTGGACTGACAACAGCTACGGAGAGCCACCCTGACCACCCCCCCCCCCCCCTAAAAACTGGCCCAAGACTGTATTGACCCGGCGGAACCATCCTGGAGATCTAGGATATGGATGATTTTGTAGCTGATATAATAGACGAGGAAGAGAGACCATCTTAAAGATGACCGAGCGACCATATATAGACAGGGGCATATGGGACCAAGACTTAATATCCTCGCGCACCCTGTTCCACACCGGCACCAGGTTCCTGTCCCATGCAGTCGGCTGCGAATCGAAGAGGAGCACACCAAGATATTTCAGCCCCCCCCGTGCACAACCCGTACCGTGGAGGCCCATTCACCAAGATCATCCCCTCTGCCCAAAACCCAAAGGGTGGACTTTTGCTCGTTCATATGGAGGCCAGAGGTCTCACCGAACACTTGCATGATGTGCAGCAGCCGTGGGCCAGTCCTGTCCAAATTGATAAGAAAAAACAACACGTCGTCGGCATGTAAAATAAACCCATCGGTCCATTCGAGACCAGCCACTTGCGCATCTATGCGCAGCCAGGGGCTCCATGGCCAAGGCGAACATATATGGAAACAATGGGCACCCTTGCCTGGTGCCTCGACCAATAGTAAAGACCGACGAGATAGAGCCCGCCACGAGTACTGACGCCGTTATTTCGGTATAGAGTAGGGTTAAATAAGACCAGAAGCGGGGCCCCAAATTCAACCTGTGCAGGAGTGCAAATAGATACTCCCAGCTCAATGAAGCAAAGGCACTGACCATGTTCGCAAGCAACAGAGCCACACGCACCCCCAGGCTCCTAGCTGCTGCAATAGCTATGTGCGCTCTGCGAATATTATGGCGGGTCGCCCGCTTGGGCATAAACCCGGCTTGATCTGAATGAACTAGGGAAGAGATATGGGTCCGGAGACGGTTGGCCAATGCCTTGGCCAGGACCTTGGCCTCAGCGTTGAGGAGGGAAATGGGGCGATAGGACGCGTGGTGTTCGGGAGGTCTACTGGGTTTATGAAAGACCACCACCTACGCATGCCACCAGTCACTGGGCAGAAACCGTGCTCCCTGGCTTCCTCCACCACATTGCGGTAGTGAGGGCCGAGTTGTAGGAAATAACGTTAAAAAAATTAATTCGGGAAACCGTTTGGACCTGCGGCGCCCAGTTCGTCCTCTGTGAGTGGATGGTCCATTTCCGGGTTGACCTCATCCAACAGAGCCCTAGGCGGGAGATCATCCAAAAAACGGCCTATCACCTCTGCCGGAAGACATTCCCTAGGAGTATACAGGTCCGCATAGTACGCCGCAAAGCTCCCTGCAATGGCAGACAGGTCCAAGATTGACAGCCCATCTGGTCCGATAGTGCCGGGAAGAACCTGGGAGCCCGACGTTCCTTGACACAATCTGTGTAATAATTTGCTTGACTTGTCTCCCCACTGGTATATCCTGCTCCGGGTCGCCAACCAAGCCTGTCGGGCTTAGTCTAGCAAGAGAGATGAGTAGTCTTGTTGCGCGAGCAACAGTTGGCGGCAGAAAAACACATTTTTTTGTTGTTAAAATTTGCAGATTCTGCGGCAGATGATGGATTAGGTGGCAAATGTATAATTATGCAAAAGTCTCTGGCCACACGATCGCATAATTCCAATGGCCCGACTATAGTCCTAGGCAGGGGTGTGTGAGACACTACATTTCTGGGGTAGACAAGGACAGCCTTGGGGAATTTTCATTGATTCTATAAAAAGTGTCTGTTGTCTGAGAGCCGCAGGCTTTGATAAATGTAGACAGTTGCATAGGTCTGAAGTGAAATAGCAAGAAAGGGGGCATGTCGTCACAGCCTGTAATTATGTTTATTGTTAATTACATTCTGGAAAGTAATGAGAAAATATGTGAAGAAAGTGAACTTTACATCTTTATGCACCAAGCAAACAAGGGTGGGTGAGTAAAAAGGAAGAATAAACTAAACCTTCTTAGCGACATTCGTTAACCTCAAATTACCACTGTACTAATCAGAAACCATTCTTTGTGCTGCAGGCAGTTGTTATAAAATCCTGACCGTTTGTTTGCAATCAATTATTTTCTTGCGTTTTTCAGTGTGGAGGAGGACACATTATTTAGCTGTTGTCTGCATGTCAAATGATTCCAACAATTCTTTATATATTTTGCATATGACATGATTCAGTCTTTTTTGGAGGGACATCTTAAGGATTTTGGGGGCCTGGGCCAAAAGACATTTGGGGGCACCTGTTCAAAACCCTTTAAATTTATGATGCAGTTTCAGCACATTTATGCCCTTTTTGGCTAGGTCACTGATAGTGCACAGATTCACTGTTCCAAATTCTTAATATCTTTACATCAAATATTTAAGGATAGTGACAAGTGTTTTCAATATTATTATACAGCAGCAGCCCATTCATATTAGTGTAACTATTCTTTGTGACCCCCCACCCATTTTTCATATGTGAGGTCCTGTTTTCATGTAAAAGAAAATGTGTTTATGGATGTTGGATGGTGTTGAAAAACATAAACATTTCTCTGCCAAATGTCTCTTATAGAGTCACACCCATCACCCACAGTGAAAAAAACTAAAGGAAAACAGTATTTAAAACATTATTTTTAAGAATTATTCAAGGTCATCAGGGCAAGAGTCTCTGCAGAACAGAGCTGGCTCTATCAGGGCCCCCCCTGAAAGGCTGGGGCCCTGGGCCAGGGCCAACTTTGCCCATGCCTTAAAATGTCTCTGCTTTTCTGGGACATAATTGACCGTAAGCAAGTTTTCAGTTGGTGGAGACCAATGAAGTTTCTCTCAGCCTCAAAAACGATACTAGAATAATAAGATAATCTGTTGTAGCTTCTCAAACTATGTGTAAAAAAAAAAAACTCACTCTCCTTTGGAGGCATTTTTACAAACTATGTTTGCAAGTTCTGACCTTGAAGAGTACTAAAACATACTTGATAATTCAGTTAACTATGCAGGTGAGGGTAGCAGAGGGTCAGAGTCTTAGTTTAGAGCAAAGGTGTCTTGAGTGTCTCTTTGTGCCCATTTTTGAGGATTCAGTTCATACCACCATTCTCTACAATAAGGCCCCTGTCTTTTTGAAAGATACATCTGTACTCACTCATTGGATTTTAATGGATGTGATTAATCTGTCATGCTGTAAGTAAGTCACCATCCCTCTATAACTTCGACTGAACCTTGACTGCCCACTGCTGCCACTTTTGGAGAGTTAGTTGTATAAAGGCTTATTGAACTGGAGTGTTATAATCTTAGGCAATGAGACACCAATAATAAATACAGTATGTGTTGTATTTGGCCTTCAATGCAGGGTCAACCCCAAACATCTGCCATCTCCCCTTCTGTTTACCAAACCCATTTCTGTTGGATTTTAGGGTCTGTGCACTTTAGCACTGCTAAAGTGCTTTACTTTTTAGAATTTTATATAGCGCAAACTTGATCCAAAGGTATCAGAGCGCTTTACATGAGCACCAGTTGTGTTACAGATGAATACATTCATTTTGTTATGCACGGGAAGATTAAGTGATTAGTCCAGAATCACAGGATGTTGAGCGTCCTTGCTGAGACTCGAACCTGGTTCGCCAGCTTCGAGGTAGCGTGCTCTAGCCGTTAAGCCACATGCTCTCTCTCTCCTATAAAACATGGTAAAATTGACTTGCATCCAATTGGTACATTTAATGTACTTATACGTCCCTAGCAAACTCATACTACTTGTCTCCAGGGCCTGGAACTTAAATGCTACTAGTGGCCTGCAGCACCTAGTGTGCCACCCACTTAAGTAGCTATGACATTCTCAGGCCTGCCACTGCAGCCTGTAATGTAGTTTTAAACTGCCATTCCAACTTTGCAAAATTAACTGTTGCAAGGCCTAAACCTTTTTTTAAATTCATATATGTTATCCACGGGGTAGGCCCTAAACAGCCCATAGGGCAGTGTGTAGTGTATTTAAAAAGGTGGCCATGTGCTTTTAAGTTTTACATGTCCTGGTAATGAAAAACTCTTACATTAATTGTTCACTACTGCAAGGCCTGCCTCTCCCATAGGATAGCATTGGTTTACCTCATTACATTTAGTAAGTGATAACTTTCAATTAGGAACAGGTAGGGGGGTCAAGTTTGGTGTTAAAAGAATGGCTATTTAAAACCTTATTTATTGGTAAAGTTGGATTTTAAGTCACAATTCTGAAAATGCCACTTTTAGAAAGTTGGCATTTTCTTGTCTTAACCATTTGATGCCTTCAGCCGGTGTCCTGGGCCACAACTGGGCGTTGTTGGCAGTTAGCCTTTATGTATTCCTCCCATACAGTGAGACAAACGGTGTTGGCAGAACGGGAGGAGCAGAGCTGTTCCCTGGCCCAATTACATTTCAAAGGGGCTTCGTCAGCACACTTGCAAAGAATTTGACACCAGTCTGTTGTCAACCCAGACCCTTGGAGCCTGGGCTGGGAAAGGAAGGAAATTCCAGAACCAGATGTGCGAAAGTCTAGAAGTTTGTCCCACTTCAAAGGCAAATATTGTTCCCTCAGACCAGCTCTTCAGTACACTCTTGGACCTATGGAAGACTACAGAAGGACTGCCTTGTACTCCAGAGGACAACCCTGGTGCTTGAGGCCTGCCTTGTTCCTCAGAGGACTGCCCTACGGGTACCAGCGGACTGCCCTTCTGCTACCAGAGGACTTCCCTGTTGCTTGAGGCCTGCCTTGTTCTTTGGAGGACTACCCTGCTTCTTAAGGCTTGCCTTGTTGCTTGAAAGAGAAAAGACCGTCTCCCTGAACCCAGGACTACCAGAGTGACTCCAGGAGTCAGGAGGCTGACCTCCTGTTCTGACCTCTTGGGACACAGCAAGATTTAGGGGCCTCCCTGCAACTGCCCAGTTGACCTTCTGCAACTGGAACCTACAACTGACCCTGCCTGGACCTGCAACTGGACTTGCCTGGACCTGCAACCGGACCTGCCTGAGCCCTGCTGGCCTCTGCTGGAATGAGGTTTTGATCCCCAAGTGGTGTCTCCCCAGGCCCTGGACCCTTGGCTGTCATTAGTTGAGCTCCTCTTGTGAAATCCTGAAGTTTTAACTCTGCACGTGTGACTTTGGGAAGGTAACCATATTCATCAGAATTAACCTGTATCCGACCTGCACTCCATCATAGTCGGTCTGAACGTATGACTTTGTCCTGGTCTATCAACCAGATACCCACAATTAAAGCTTTCTGCTTTTTGGTGCTATTTTGACTTATACCTTTAGAATTGCATGTCTCCGATTCTACTGATCGGATTTTTGTCATTTTGATCTCATTTTATTTATTAAATTTTATTCTATTTTCTCAATTAGTGTGGGTTTTTTTGTGTTGTGTTTTCACTTTTTTACTGTTTTGGGCTCCATAAATACTCAACACAGTGCCTGTACACTAAGCCTGTCTGCTTTTGTGCCAAGCTACCAGATGGTTAAGTACAGGTTAATTTAGTGACTTTTGTGGTTCACCCTGACCAGAATTGTGGTTGTTGCTTGAGAAGGGGTTTCACCCCTCTCAATCAAAAACTCAATTTCTTACAGTATCCATCATTCAGTAACCACCCACTACCCCAGACCTCTACTTAAGTATAACACTGGGTTTGTCTCTCCTCATGCTGGTGCACATTTGGCTGCCTTGCACCAATGCAGACAGCAGTGCACTTTAGTACATGGGTGTACGTGTGTGTGTGTGGTGTCAAGCATAGGTTTTTGTTGTGAAAGGACACTCTTCTGTACAAAAACTATGCTTCAACTTAGTTTGATATTTTTACTACTGTATATATGCTGTAAAGTGCTCCACGTGCGTAGAGTTTCAAAAGATTAGATTCTATATATATTTGCCTCGAGAAGATTTAAAGTTTTGGCACAATGTCCTATCTACCTTTTATTTAGTAAATAAGGCTTTGCACTTAAACCATGGGTGATTGTATGGGGATTAGAAGTAGGTGAGCCACTGAAAGCTCAAGCTAGGCTTGTAGCCTGGCTCATCTAGAGGTCCTTTTGGAACCTTGAACCCATAACCAGCCATTCTTTCACTTCGGCCTGCCACCCTCCCTCTACCTAGGATGTGGGGTTACAAGCTGCAGGGTGCGGCAGCAGTGAGACTTACAGGCACTGAAACCAGGACATAGTGAAAGCAGCGAGGCTCCAGGATATGACAAAAAGTAGGATTTGTGGTAACAGCAGGACTCAGTGTGACAGAGTCAAGTGTTTTGGGATATGACAAAAGCATCTCTGACAGCATCTCAAGTAAAACAGAGTGTGACTAAACATGAACTGTCGGAATGCTACTTAAGTGAGAATGTCTGCGCCACTCACATGCCCACCCATATACAAATCTCAATGGATTCAGCACCTGCCCCAGAGTACTGTGTGTAACTTACATCCAGAGCTGTAAAAGTTATGTGAGCAATAGAAGGTTGCGCTACAGCTGTCATTTTGTGTCTGTTCTAGATGGAGGTTGAGCTTGTACTGCTGCTACCTACTGCGAACAAGGAAAGAATGTTTGTTGCTGTCAAATATTACATGTTGTGAGGAAAGAAAGCTTGTATAGTTGGCACCCAATAAGTAGAGAAGCTTACATTGCTGCTCCCAGGATATAATGTGATCTGTGAGAGAGGGAAGCTTGCACTGCTGTCGCTTCATTTACACCTGTCCAATAAGGAAACAAAACTTGCATTGCCGCTTCTCCGTGTCTACTAATTCTGTGAGCGGGAAATATTTTTGCTGCTGCTAGATTTTTACCTGTTGCAATAGAGAGATGCTTTCAGAATTGCTCCCCTTTTCGTACCTTCCCTAAATTTGACAGGACCTTGTAGTCTTTCTCCTGCTGCTGACACGTGCCCAGTACCCATTCTTTGTACTAGGGATGCTACCAATGTAATGATTTGCATGCAGTATGTTTTAATTTAACTTCTAATACAAGGTTTGCTCCACAGAATCCAAAAAATGGTCTCAAAAATGGTCTCGACAAGACCTGTTTTAAACTCCCTCATATATGCCAAATGTAAACCTTTTTTTTTTTTTTTTTTTTTTTTTTAAAAACCTTTATTTCGATAGATGCACAATACACAGCGTCTGCCTACAACCCCCTCGGGGCCGGCCGCTATGACATTGGAGAACATAGAACAATAATGTCAGGATAAGAAAAGGTTTAATTTTATGGTTTTGTCGAGTACAACGTAGTGTACTTCGAATGTAAACCTTTTGATGTTTCATGTGAAACAAAATGTCAAAATTCACTATAAGACCATATATAGTTGTAAAACATGGCTGCCAAGTGACCGGGGACCTGAGCAAGGGTAGGATCATAGCTAGTTGCCGTGCCACCCGACGGTACGAGCAACCAAGTGCTCTGCTGACTCCCCCCTTCATCTCCGACCTCAGAAAACAGGGGTCTCATTACACCAGGCCAATTGACCTAGTGTTCAACAGCAACGCTGGTTACTACACTACGTCAAGAACCAGCTTTGCGTTAGTGTAAGAGTTGAGATTATCTTCTCCTATATATCACGGTCCTGATGAATTGCCACTAGACCCGTTAGTGGCTTCCTTAGGCAAGAAATATGTCGACCCCATGCACCATACAGACCCTGTAGGATCATTATCTCCAGGCAGGGCTTTCAGTTTTTAGTTAGGTTAGTGCACCCTGGGAATAAAATTATTGAAATGGGCAGCCCTAGACCTATTTTAAATTACACTGCACACTCACACCACTACCCTGTCCACAAACCCTCCCACACCCAACGGCTTCATCAAAAAAAGATCTCCGCCAAAGAGCCCCTTCGCGGAAGCCCGTCGGGCATTGCAGCACCGGCCCGACGAGGAGCAGGCCCAATGATGAAGCATGACATCCTTCGGGGTGCGTGAGGACACTTCATAACAGACCTGAACACTCCCACACTTAGGAACTGCACACTGGTTTATTTTTCATGCCAAGTGACTATGCCATGTGCAACACCTTCATCCCTGCCCAGTGCTTAATTTGTAAAATACATAAGGGCTGGTGTCGAAAATGTTTCTTAGAAGATTGGTAATTGCAACATTCACTGCCATCTCCTGCATCCCCCACTGACAAGGTGACAGTCAAACTTCGAGTGAAGATGGGAGGGAAAGGAATGGCTTAGGTATGCTGTAAAGTTTGCCCTCACAAAATTGTTGTGTTGATTATTGACACGTCACTCCCTCTTCCATCTCAAGTTTCACTCGCCTCTCTTTTTTTTCACCATCTTAGTCACATTCTCATCCCCATTTTTTTTCTCTCCATATTCTCTTTCGCACTTCTCTCTTTTCTTTTACTATTCTGGTTCGCTCTCTCTTGTTTCACAATTTCTTCTCTCAGTCCCTGTACTCTCACTCTCACCCTCTTCTCACCTTCTCCTCGTCACTCCCTATCAGAGATGGGCCATGTGAGATATGAACCTCGGTGAGAGGCCTATTGTACTTCCGCAGATTACGTGTTGGTACCCGATATCTCAGTCTCCACAGAACCTCAGCTTCTGCATCATAGGAATGAAGATTTGAAAGTGCTCAACTCTGCTAATGAACTGGCTTACCACAGTCAATAAAGAAACACAAATCGAGTTGTGCATTGGCTCAGCTCTATGTGTACAGGGACTCAGCTGTGTTTCAGTGCAACAAATCAACCATCTGTAAAGGAGCTCGGCTCCATCTGGGCATGGACTCTGTGTTGTTTGTGTAGGGGGTTCAGCACTTTATGCAGCAATTCAGCTGTACCTGTGCTAGGGCTCAGCTCTTTCTGTAAATAAGCTCCACTCTACAAGAGAATGGTGTCCGTTTGTGCCAGAGTCCCACTTTCTATGCATGTGCAGGAACTCCTTTTACCTGTGCAAAAACTCATTTATGTTTTCTTTGTGTTTTTGTGTTCAGCCCTATCTCGAAACGAGCAACCAGCTTTAGATTTGGGTTCCTCTTCTTCATCAAGCAGGTACTAAAACCTTCTTTATCCCAAGGCAGTCCTGCCCCTTTATTTGGAATGTTGCGCAGCAAAACACTAGACATGCGATGCTTTGCACCGCAATTGCACCTCCCATGTCAAGCTACCTAGTCTTATCATCCTCTCTCAACTGCACACCCTCTTCCTCCCCATCGTCCTCACCCTGTTGTGAACGGGGACATATAAAAAGAGCAGGGAAGATGACAAGGAGTGAGAGAGGAGGCAGCCACATATGGAAAGAGTCACCACAAGTCTGCAATTTTTAGTAATGATTGTTATTATTACCCAGAAATATGAAAAGCTATTTTGGCTTCACCGATATTTATATAAATGTAACCTTCGAGATTTTCACCAAAGGAAAGCTACTTCCTCAAGCCTTCCTTCTCCCACTCTTTTTTTTCTTTTCTATGTTTAGTGTTTTTACTATATTAGATGTGTCCACCTCAGATGGACACCACTCGACTTGTCAAGTCTGCTCTCATCCTACTCAAGTCCCCATCAAGAGGTACTATAAGGAGTGTGGAGCAGGTTACAGACTTTTCTTCTCTTAGTACTTGGGCCATGTGGTGTCTGGGAGGAGTTGGACATGCCTCATATAGTAAGCACTAGGACAAGCAAGGGTAATCAGAGTAATGATGATTTTTGATAAATATCATTGGCTTAGTCATTGAGCTATCTCAGTGGCTATACATGTTTGGCCTGATGGTACTGTTGAATTTGTTACTATTGAAACCTGATATTTACTGTATTTAGAATCTGCAGAAGAGTGGTATAAAGTGCTATGTAAGAAAAAAAATATTCATCTGCTGACTAAGTCCACAAGGTGGCACATTAGCTTAGTGAAATCATCCACTGCAGTGATGTCGATATGTAGTAGATATTAGCTTCTAATAGTGGTTAAGTAGCTCAGGTGGTCAATGTTTCTACTGCAGTGCACTGTGTGTAATGTGCAGGTCATAGATTTGAGTAATTGGGGGGGGGGGGGTGTGCGTGCTGTCTGAGATCCAAGAAGGGGCTGGACTCGTGGCATTGGAGCAGGGTCAATACTTATTTGCATATGGCTGGGTCCAAATTGAGGTGGCACGGTGGCTGACATTAATTCAAGCATTTCATCCATCACTTTTTGTGCACTTCCGTGGGTCTCGGAAGGACACAGATCTGTGGCGCCGCACAACTGGACTCTGTTTTTCTTGGCTGATCCTCAATGCCCACAAGAATTTACTCGGCAGTGGAGTTAAGAGGTAGGGAGCACTTGTATGGAGGTGGCCCTAGCTCTCATCGGGTGTGCAATCTGTTAAGCCATGCCTGGCAGAGCAGTTGGTGGCAGTTTCCTAAGGCTGCTCTCTTGTGTGTAAGGGGCAGCAGGCACAGCATAAAAACAGCATGACCTGAGCCGCGCAAGGATTGGAGGAGTGGACGCATACTGTAGTGTAACCTGAGCTGCAGACTACAGAGCTAGTTCGGGAGGTGGGCTCTTGGTTGGACCTTAACAAGCTAGAAGAATATCCACAATCCCTGAGTGTTGACTGAGAAAGTCCCCCTCCCCCCCCCCCCCATCAGAGCCGAGGAACCTGCTGTAGGAGGCACATTAGATGCTCTATAGCGATTTGTGGGCCCCATATGGTAGCCCTTGGCTTCTAAGAGCTGGCACATGATTTGGTGATAAGGGTAGCTCTTGCTTTTGAACCCAACGTGGTTGTTGTATCACTGTTTCCTCCAGAGCAAAAAATGCTAAGGAAGAAAAATTCTAACCATATGGCAAACAAGACTTTGCGGTAAAAAAAAAAAACCCTACTGATGTCCATTTGTTGGTGGTCAGCTGTCCTTATACACTCCATTTACACTGTGCATGGGTGAAAAGATCTCTGAAGTAAGGTCTACTGTGAAAAATGAGGAATGAAAGTGGGCCTTATTGGACAGAGTCCTGGTAAATGTTCGGGCACCGAAAACAGTGGAGGGGAGGGGGAGCGAGCCGGAAAGATGCACAGCTCATATTGCTTCCAATGTGAGAGGTACAAGATTTTAGTGCAAACACTGTGCTGAAACTGCAGGAAGATTTGGAGGTGCTTAATAATCTGTGAAGGATCTCCATGCTGCAAGTGCTTGATTTTCCAGTGTAGGTTTCATCATCCATGTTGCAAGTTTGAATGGCAACTTTGGTGGAAGAACTATTGGCTGTCCAGGTGGGTAAGCAGTTGGAAAAAGCTACATCTATCCCAGCTGGAGTGATGAAGCAACATGGATGGGCTGTTGGCATGGTGATAGTGGTGCTGTGTTTGGCTGATGAGATGTTGGATCACAAAGAGGTACCGATGCAAGGAAGGGAAAGTGAGCGACCAAAGACTGTTGTTTTTCTCTGACCTTTACCCTGCCTCTCTAGCGAGGAAAAGGGAAATGCTGGATATCGAATATGATATGCAGAGGAGGGGGCTCATAGCTTTGGTGGGATTTCCTATTAAACTAGAAGCGGTTCTTAAGGGGCACTGCTACATGTAGGGCTTTTCTGTTTTTCATTCCTATTTGTTTTGTATTCCGACAGGGGCATATTTCATCGTTTCCAAATGTTCATGAAAATTCTAAAAATCAGTGGTTATTAGTGCTTATATACCAAGGCTATATAGTCCTAAATCCGCCTCATTCATGCCTTTTAATCCAGTACCAGACACTCCCTGCCCGTCTTTCTCACTCCTGAAGGTCCCTGCTTTCTCCTTTTGTGAACGTTTTTCCGTCTTTCTCTTCCTCCATCTTTCCGTTCTCTGTGGTTTTCCCTCTCTTTCTGTAGTAAATGTTTGATGTGGAAAAATAAGTGCAGGTGACCAAAAAAGACGAGCGCCGGTGGCCCCCACCGGCAACCACCCGCTCAAATTAAGCACTTCTGCTACTCTAATCTTCAAACAAACAGCAAAGAGCAGCTAAATGAAGAGTTTCTTCGTATGATTTGATAATTATATATTTTGTGGTGCTGGGTGTTTGCAAGCCAGTGTGTCACACTGCCTTGTTCTTTGTCTTGACGTACCAACAGAGACTGGGCTAATGTATTATTGCTATCTGATCTGACTTACCTGGTCACATGAGAGAAGCCTGCTAAGGTGTTAATATGCATATTTTTAACTATTGGTTCTTTGGTGTGAGCAGCTGAGGTAGTAAATAAACTTTATGACCTTCAGCCTGGCTTGGATTGTTTACCTGTACAGGCCACACCTTTAATTATGTTTAACATTGCTGGCTGTGCCTAGGGGATTTTATGTTTACTTTGAAAGTCAGCTTGAGCACCACTAAACCTTTATTTTTGTTTTCCTTCAGTATGGTGCCTTTGTTTATTTGAAAGTAGTGCAGTGAACTATTGTAATTGTATTTATATAGCGCTTACTACCCTTGTCGAAGCGCTTTTCGCCGAGTATCGCGCTACTCCGGAACCCTGTACTGCTGGGCATGTGTGAGTGTTACACAGGGCACTTTAGCTTCGGGTTATGTCCTGCTTGCACTCTTCTGGTGCTTTTTCCGTTATGGGAGAAAGAACAAGCATAGATGAATATATTCACATTAAATGCGATAAGCACTGTGTGGATGATATTGTCAGCTGTCGAGCCTTATTTCGGCACCAAGTGCCAAGCTTCATTTTGGACATAGAGGAAGTAGGAATGAAAGTAGAAGTTGGTGAAGACGGGGCTGTACCAGGAATGTGTTCTGCTTCACTGTGCTGACTCAGAACGGCCCCAGGCACCTTTTTTTGCTGAAGCACATACCAGGAAACACAGCAGTGGTGTCTCTTCGTTTGGAGCTGTGAAGTGTACAGATCATACACTATTTCCTAGATCTTCTAAATTAATGTATGTGGTGTAGGTAGCGTAGTTTCAGCAAAACCGGCGCATGGATTCTTTCTGAGTCTGTATATGGGCATTTAATATATTCATGATATGGCCCCATGTCATGTGGAAGAGGGGATGTGGCACTCTAATTATGTCGCGGAGGAGGACCAAATTATGCGGCACAGGTGATTAGATAAGTTAAATTATGCAGCCTATTATGGTTTGTTTTATCATTGTATCACTTCGTTATTTTGTCACTCTTGTTAACACTATCTGGGCTTAGGTTTCACCTCATTTGTACTGGTTTAACACCTAGATTTAGCAATAGGCAGCAGAAGGGTAACCAGTCAACCTTTGCGAAATGGCTTCCACTGCACAGCAGCACATGGCGCACCCTCTTTAGTAACTTTAGATCCTTTTGAGCTAGATCTTTTTGTAAACAACTGCAGATTATGCAGCAGACGACTGATTATGTGGCAGATGCAGCAAGTCCATAATTATGCAGAAAACAGGGCAGCCAGAAAATCGCATAATTCCAGCGGTCCTCTCTATCAGAATATTGCTTTTTAGACCAACACGCTTAGGGCTGGAGTGGTAAGTGCAGTGCTTTATGGTTGGACTTTGATTTTGTTAGCATTGCATATGCCATTGATCTTTGTTTTCACACACTGATAACCCCAGTGAGAAGGCCCATTTTTGTGCTTCATAAGTAAACAAGTGTTCTTCCACTTTGAATTCAGTCTTTTTACACTCTCTGCACATCCACATACTTTTTTTCTGTGAACATTGCTCGTGCAGGGCGTTGAGATGTCTTCATTGTTTGCCAAATCTTATGTGCATTTCGTTAGAGGTAATCTGTTGTTTTTCCCTGTCTGCACACAATGAGGATTCAGCTTTTACCATGTTTGCCTATGTAATGAAAGCATTTATAAGTAGCATCTCTGGTTGCATGCAGCAGAGCACATAAAAGCAAAACGCTTGATGTCTCTCTCAGCTCAAACTGATAATAAACTTCGTTTTTATACCCTCCACAACTGTACCCAACTTTATCTTCTTTGCAGAGCACCAGTAATTATGCGCCAACACTGAGCTTTTAGAAAGCCAAGCTCTATCCTACTCTCAGTGAAGGATGATGACATAATAGAGATGCTGCTTACCTTGGACTGATATTCTGCTCAGAATTCAGCATAGAGCCTACTAATTACTACACACGGACATGCAATGAACACAGTGAGGCCATATACAGTCAACCTTGCTCACAAAATGGGAGAGGAAGTAGATTCTGGGGCCCAGGGACGTTGTGGATAGTCACACAGGCCTATTAAGTGACTTACCCTGATTTGTGAGGGTCATAGCGGGTGCTTCCATCGGAGAATAGTGCTTAGATGTAGCGGCTGCACTTATACAGCTTTGACAGAAAAGGACACCAAAGCAGTAAATATGATATGCCGCAAAATCTTGTGTGTATCAGTTTCTGCACAAAATAAAATATTCCCTTCTGTAGAGTTTTATCTGTTATATTCGGTTTTAACTGACAGAATCGTTAGCTAAGTATTTTGATATGTTGAGTCAGCAAGGGCATTACTGAGTAGTGTGAGCCATTATCATGCGTGAATTAGCAAATGGTGGTGTTGTGACCTTTGAGTCTGACAAAATGTGAGGCATCTTCGAGCTTCTTGGCAGTGTGACCCCAGGAGCCACTTCGCTGAAGCAGAGGTTACTCTTGGTTGTTGACATCTCATTTCTGTTACCTTTTTGCTTTCTCTTTGACCTACATGGCCCTCTTGAGTTAAAGTGCCTTATATTATTATTATTGACTCATTTTTATGGTGGGCTAAACTGCTGAGTAGTGGTTATCTGGAATGTGTGGTGATAGTCTATTCTCCTAGCATCTGTCCAGTTAGGTTGTGGGTGTTTTATCCTGTGTCTGATAATTAGGTTTCTTCCTCTTTTACAGTTTATGTTTTTACTTCACTTTCCGGCTCTCAACTAACTTGGGAAGGAAGCAGCGTCATTATCCAGTTGTGCTCAATCCCCTTAGACTCCTCACACTTACTCTCTTCTAGAAACCTCAACTACACAAGGGTGTTAACTCATTGTCACCAAGTCTAAGATTGCATAGGATGGTTAGGCTATTTGTCTTTTCATTTGCTGCTTACTCCATTTCGAATATCTGGGTTGTGGATTATGTAAGGTGAAGAGAAAAGTCTATCTGTGCTGGAAGCAGCAGGAATGAGTTACACACTGGTGCTTATCAGTGAATTACAGGTGGACCTTGGCCATTGTCATTATATTCACATTGAGGTAAATTGCAGTTCCATCACTCTGACCCTGTCAGCATTGTTATTTATCATAACACACTGCAAAAATAATCTTGTACCAGTTCAAAAGATTTCTGGAAAATAGTTCCTGGTAAAGTAATAATATGCAGTACCTCTACAATACTGTATACAGAGTGATACATTTGGCAAACTAGCTCCCCTTCCAACATTAATTTAAGACAAATGGGTAAGTTAGAGGAAACGGGTATGAAAACAATATATCTATTCTACAAATTCCGGAATAAAAATACAACATCTCAGATCCTGTGTCACTTTGCTTAGAAACCCAGCCATTGTGAGCTCTTCATGTTTTTCAGTTGGGTTCTGCCTGCCTCTGGTTTTGTAAAAATGCAGTTAATATTCCACCTGGACACTATTAGATGAACTGAGAACCGAAGTGCAGCACCAACAATTACTTCTTCCGTCGGTGTAACTCCTTCCTCCTGTCTTGGGTAGTCCGATCGAGGTTAGAGAAAACAAAAAGATCGAGGTCAGGGAAAACAAGAATTTTTTAACCCCATTCAGTATATATACTTATTTTTAGTATACACTCATAATTACTGCTCAGGTGAACTCATTCCAGTCAGCTTGTTCCTCCCTAAGTGGATGCTGCCTGGTGCCCTTCGTGGGTAACTACAAAGTTGTGCATACCTGTACTTGACGCATATCCTTGTCCTTCATCACCTCTTCAGTAAAAAAAACCCACAATATTAAGGACTTTGAATTCTCCTGGTCGGGGATTGAAGAGATTCCCAGCACCCAAGTTCTCATTGTTGTAGCGTATCAGAAGCACCACTTGTTTTTTTTAGCTGACAATGGCAGACTCTGCACAGTTTTGGAACTTTATATGGACCTCTAGAAAAGGCTCGTGTTCTTCAGTTTTCACCTCTGGAATCATCATCATTTTACTTTGTAGTCCAGAAACCTTTCCCACTATTTCCACAACATTGTGCACAGTTTCTCCAAACTGCTCTCCACAGCTTATATCTGGAAGTTTAAGCTCTATGTGTAGCCTTTAGATATATAGGGAATCCAAGAGAAGGAATTCCCAGTGGGCAAGATTATCCAAGCACAGATCTTCAGCAATGGTCACCTCTTCATCTTGCAGATTCAAGGACATCAGTGTTTGCTTGAAGAATTCCTTCCTGTAACAGACTCCTCTCGTTTAATTTCCCTAAGGTGGCAAGGTTGGGGGAGTTACAGTGCACCAAAAAAGAGTGTCAAGTCAAGTTAAAATAAACTTTATTCGGCCAAAAGCCATAAAAACATGCATAAAATAGAAAGACATAGGTTAAAAATTAATCTAGTGCAGAATCAAAGGCAATACCCAATTTTCAAATAACGTTTCTGGGATAAAATATTTAAAAGAGCCAAGGCAAATGGACTAGATCATATCTAAAACATTAAAAAAATAGCCCTTAAAGTTCACATCTCTTCCTGGTATAAAAGACTGATTGTATGAAATTTAAAACTGCAGAACAAATTTCAGGTGCGCCTAAAGACTACACAAATATTAAACCATCCTTATGCTACCTCAAATTGGCCTTGCGCAGTCAAAGGCACCATAAAACGGTGTCTAGGATCTTGGTGCAATGGGCAAAACAAAAATAAATGGACGGTACTCTGGGTCGAGAAGTTGTCTCACCCACAAAAAGATATATCCTGCTGCCGTGCACCCGGGAATGGGAAAGCAATTTTAAAGTGCAAAGTCTAAACAAAGTCAGCCAATGAAGATATTTAGGAGAAACGCATCACCTCAAGTAAGGCTCTAATCCACAAGTTGTTTAGACTGTGGCATAGTTTACAATTGATTGTTATTTATTCATACAATGCTCTAAAAACAGTTCTTTAACGCGTAGTTTGTGATTGGGGCCAATTGTATGGGCAAATTCATAAATATCAAGGAGGCCCAATCTATCACAGGTAGCCTTCATATACTTAAGTTATTGTATCTGATCCACCCCATCTAATGACATGCAGTCTAAAATGCAAGATCTGATCAAGCCAGCCTCTGGGGATGACCATATTTTGACCCACAATAATAAAGGAGCTAATTCAATAAGATCTTTCAGGTAAGGCATCACAAGTTCCTCATGGCATATTAAGGTAACTGTGTCCCCTGGGACTGAACGTAGTCTATGCAAAAATATATTTTTTATTTTTGTGTGTTGTAGAATATCCACCTTATTGTACCCCCAGAGGCCAGCACCATATACCCCAGCTGAGATGCACTCACTCCTGTATAAACACAGCATTTCTGGAATTGTTTATTTTGGAGCTTGCGAGCAAATTAAAAGTAGCTTCAATATTCCAGTTAAAAGTCTGTCATCTAAGTGTTAAAAGTGAGGTCCAGCTCAGTGACTGGTTAAACAAGATCCCTAGGTAATTAAATGTTTTTACTTTTAGTAAGACATTGACCCCCATGTTAAAAGACTTTGAGTTTGTGTTGGATCAGGCGCTTGTCATTACATATGACTTTGAGAAATTTACTTTGAGATCCTAGTCCTCTATAAACGCTAAAAAGAATTCTAAGAGGGACTAAAGACGCAATCAGAACTGCGTCATCCATGTGTAATAAAATGGGAATGGATTTTTGGCCCATACGAGGTACATCTAAGCCATGTTCTACTAAGTGGTTACTAATACCGTTGATATGTAGCAGGAAAAGAAAAGGTGCCAAGATGCATCCCTGCCTAACTTCCCCTAGTCAATCTTATGTGGGGAGAGCATTCACTTGAAGGGCCATATCAAACGCTAACAATAAGATCCTGGTGTAGACGCATTATGAGTGTCAAGAAGTCCTGTTCCACTCCCATTTTACCCATTATGTCCCACAGCTTCATTCGATTCACAAGGTTGAAGGCCCTGGATAAATTGATAAAAGTAAGGTGCAAAGAGCCTTTCTTAGCCTTCACGTACTTCCCCCAGATTAAATAAAGGTTTAAGGATTGTTCGATTGTCCCAACATCGTGTCTAAAACTAAATTGGGCGTCTGATAAAATGTTATTTGCTAGGGCCCAGTCTTCAAGGCATGACAAAAAAAATTCAGCCTAAAATCTTAGCACTAGAGCCACTCAAAAAGATTGGCCGTTAGCAGGTTGTCTGTGACTAGTCACCTTTTTTGGTCCGTTCCCACATTAAAGCCATTTGCATTGCCATTGCTTGTTTTGTTGTAAAGCAGGTGGGTTTTATACCTTTAAAGCTGTGTGTCGAAAATATATATATGTATTTGTGTGTGATACATTTCCAGACTAAAACATTGAGAAACGCTGTAGTAAAAAAAGCTAGAAAAAACAAGCATTTGCAATGCAATAGGTCTCGCATTTGTTGCAGTTGGAGCTACTGGCATTGTAAATGGCAGTGTTTTGTATCAATGTTTTTGTTTGCAGTGGAGTGATTATTTAAAAATTACACACTATACCATATTATAAGCAATTCTAGCAACTGTACAGTAAAGCTATGGCTATTTTAACGTAAAGGAGTGTGAATGGATGAATAAAAATACAAAAAACAGGATCTAAAAATTTACGATGGAATGTATAGCAGGGGACAGGGACTACCGATCACAGCAAATGTACTTGAAGTGATTGGGGCATCATATGCAATAAAAAAATCGGTAGTACGGGGTGTCAGCGACGCTTGTGCAAATGTTGTTCAGCTGGTGAAGTGGTCAGCTCTGTTTGCAGATGCAAAGTGGTGAAAGGTGAAGTATTCAGCTCTGTTTGCAGGCACAAAGGGATGAATGGTGAAGTGGTCACTCTCTTCAGCGGTGAATGTGCTCTTTACTGTTGCTCATGGGCATCAAGAGACTCTGCCAGGTCTAAGGCATTCCAGAGACCTTATATGATGGCTGGGGTTTGTAAATAAACCTACATTAAACACCACTAAGAGATGAAGCGATTTCTGCAACATCACATGATTTTCCTCCAAAATGTGTTTTTTCAGTTTTACTTTTTGGATTCCTGGGATGCTCTGGCATAAGATTCCCGGTTCCACCAGGATTCATTTGGTACAGTAAATAAACACAATAACCAAAAATACTCTCAAACTGCAGTTTAACGGAGGCGTGGTTTTCTGTGTAACAGACAAACGCCTGACCATGGTCCCAGCAGGGGCACGTGCCACCTAATCTAGAGACACTTCTCTCACAGGAGTTGTGCCAACTCACCTGCAGCCAAATCTATGGGTCACGGGAAAATGGGATGGAGAGTAAGGGGGGTACAGGGAGAGAGAGAAAGGGGGCACAGGGAGAGAGAAATGGGGGCATGGAGAGAAATGGCGGACCGAGAGAGAACTGGGGAAGAGAGCCTGGAAGGGTGAAAACGAAAGGGAGAGAGGGCACTAGTGAGGGGGGAAGGGGAAGGAGGTGGACAGGTGAAATACATTTTAAAAAGTAGGTCTTTGGCAGTAGGTGATGACTGCTGGCAAGGACCAACACCCGGAAAGGAGGTTTGACATCCGAGCCCCCACTATTATAATGTGAAACTATCATGCAACTACATCACAAAAAGGTGCTAGTTTTCCAAAGACACATGACCCGCCTGATGTACACACTACAATATTCTTATAAGTCCCAAGAACATAATGACAAATTCATCTGGCACATTGGAAAAAAAATTATACTTTTCAAATAGCCCTCCGTATTAAATTTGCTCCATTTCTACGCTCGGTTAACAGATATAACTACTACCCAATTAATGGTATTCAATTGATCCACCTCGGAAGAATGAAGGCTGAGGCAGACTTGCCGGGAGTGTAACCTCTGCCCCTTACAAGTGTACGTCTCACTGAGCCCTTCTGCCGGTATTGTGTTGGACAGCTGGTTACAATTCGATCAGTTGAGCCCCTTATGTGTAGCCTTTAAACAGAAACACAGCAAAGCCCGCTTTTGTATTCGCCAGATAACTAGGAAAACCAGCTATACACGAGGCGCGAGCAGCAACCGGAGTCACAGAGGTAGAGAGACCAGCCGTGGCTCCGCCGGTTATGAATAACTTAATATCCACGTACCTACCAAACATGAATGTGTCCTTCTATAATGGATGTGGTATACATGTAAAGTGCTCCAATACCTACGGATTGAGTTTGCGCTAAATAAAAAAAACTAAAAAATAAATACAAACACCTAACAGATCTGTTCCAGGTCAGGCAGCGGAGTCATAGTTCGCCCGACCCTTGTGAAGATAGAGCAGCCGTCCCTGAAAATCAGCAGGGCAAGGGCGAGGATGTGGTCCGTCGGCTAAACTGCCGACTTTGGTGCTGGAAACCAGAGTTTGAGCCCCGAGGTCGCATCAACATCCTGTGATTCTGGGCAAATCACTTAATCTCCCCGTGCCTGAATGTGTAATGTAAATACGGTGCTCGTGTAAAGCTCTCCAATAAACTTCGGGTCGAGTTCGTGCTATATATATATGCAAAAAAAGCAAGTGCAAAGGCAAGTAACAGTACAAGGACATGTCGCCAGCTAGTCACATGCACTCATAACCACACCTACAGGCGACGCAAAAGCACAGTGAACCCATCCGCCCAACACCAGACATTTTGCAACTTGCTTTTATATGGTGTACGCATAATTATACATTTGCCACACTTGCCTCATACCATCATCTCCTGCATATTTTTCCTTTTCTCGCATAATTTAGCCAACCCTGCCAGTTATACTATAATAAAGTAAACAAAGTAACAGTTCACAGAACTTACCCCAGTAAAACAAGCGTCTTCAAATAGGTCGTGTCTCCAATGAATGTCGCTGATTCGCCTTCTTTGAAAATGTTCAGTGCTGCACGTTTAAACAGAGCATTGGATGCACGAAAGATATCACATATAGCACTAAGTAAACAAAGTAATTGCTAAAAATGTCCTAAAACATGCCGCCCTAATTATCGCTTGCCATGCAGCTTTTATGAATAATGAAGGCGTGGCGGTGGCGCCAGTAATACGCCTGCTCCCGATCACAACACAGAAAGTGAGAATTATCACAGCATGAGACCCCACAGTAATCATTAGCACAGCATGTCGACAGGCGCCCCAGGCTGCTGGAGCACTCAACTATAATTAATGCGCAGCACGTCTTCCAGAGACGAGCACTCAACTGGAATTAACGCGCACAAGCTGTTCCACTGTGAAGCGCGTTCACAGACCAGAATCGGCTCGTGCCCAGACCAGAATCGGCGCAGAACGTCTTCCGGAGACGAGCACTCAACTGGAATTAACGCGCACAAGCTGTTCCACTGTGAAGCGCGTTCACAGAACAGAATCGGCTCGTGCCCAGACCGGAATCGGCTCGTGCCCAGGTCTGTCTCCCTTGGGAGTAAACACGGCAACAATAGTCTCGTTGGCGGCAGCGCTTTGCGCTGCAACGCCAGCGAGACCTAAAAACGGGATTGATTTCTGTATGCAGCGTATGTATGTGTGTTAGTCCCTCCTTAGTACCAACTTGTCTTCATTTGTAACCTCCCATGATGACTGGCCCTTTTACTTCAGTTGTTACACGGTAGGTGTTTAGCCTGTAAGCACTATTTTCTTTAATACGTTTCTATTACTGCAGGCACAACATGCGCTGCTTCAGCTGATTTTGAAAGCAGCGGGCATGCCGTGCTTTAGCTTCAACAACGGTGGCCTGCTGACTGCTCAGTATTATTTCACCTCTCACAGCACTGCGCCCGCTTTCATACTATCAAAACGGGTGCCGTGCTTTAATCACCCATAACATCCACACTTCCATCCCACGCAGCTCTTCTTTCATTTGCCACAGGGACCTTCATTTATTTTCAAACATAGGCACTAGCGCACACGGGTCGGTCGTCGGAGCTGTATTCACCCCTCAGCGCCAGATAAATTATGGGCAGGCTATACAAAATGAACGCTGCATTCCCGTGAGGTCACAGAACAGCTCCCTACCAAGCCTGTTTTTCCACAACTCTTTTTGCTACATGTACTTGAAGCCCCCGGCAGGACGAAAGCTGAGTCTTCCTTGGGTCCAGTATTCATTGAAGGGAGGGTGTCTGGCCAAGAAAATACGTGCCATTCCGGCTCCACTTTTAAACAAACATTTGCAATGCAATAGGTCTCGCATTTACGCGAGTTTAAGCTATTGGCATTGTAAATGACAATGCATTTTATTTATGTTTTAAAAAACAAAACCTAAATAGAAGGCATTGTCATTTACAATACCGATAGCTCAAAAGCACATAAATGCGAGACCTATTGCATTGGAAATGCTTGTTTTAAAAATTGGGAACTATAATAGCGGACTTCCAGGACTCAAAAATCAGCCCATTCACTAAGACTCTAAACACATTTATAAGTCTCCCAGTCAGGAGCATAGCTATAGTCCAAACATCTTGTACAGCACGCACCTTCCAAAGCTGCAGCCATCTGACCACGTGGTCACCCTCCGGCCACGAGGCGTGAGACCACCATGGATCCCAACTTCCTGAACACCTTCCCTAGTATGTTCTTCTGCCACACCGGTCTATCTTGAGGAGATGATCACTTTGTGACTCCGGTGAGCCAGGAGGACACAGCCTTGGCATTCCATAGTGTTCCACTCTGCTCCTCTGTATTTAGTGCCCTATCTGCAAAGTGGCAACTCTGTTCTTACTCAGTAGCTGTGCCCCTTGCTTTCGCCTCCAAGAAACACATGGAGTCCTTGAAACTTGGAATACTTGGGGCCGTCCCTCCACAGTGCTTTTAGCATGGCTGGCAGAATTACCAAAAACAAAGCATGTCTGAGGGTGCGTGGAAGTTGCAACTCTCCAACCCTCACATGTTCTGGCCCACGCCTACCTCACGGTGAGAGGGGTTTGGGACAGGGATTTATGTGACGGAGCATCCAGGACATCCCTACCTCGCTCAGCAATACCGACATTTCAACCACTGTGGGGGGGTGGGGATTGTGGGGTTACCCTCATTTGCCCACTCCAACCTTGAATGGAAGCACCACTGGGCCATCGGAGATATGTTTTCCCTGGAGAGAGTGGCACCTTGGCATGAACCATGGCCCCCTTCCCTCGCTAGCGGGTGTTTACTCCCGATCTGCCTAACCGTGGGGTGGGTAAAGCAACACTGGATCATCAGAGATGTGTTTACTCACAGGTTCATGCTGCCATCTGGCACAAGGAATGGCTCCACCACCTTTAAAGCCATATCAGCCTCCATGGGTAGATCAGAATGGAGGTCTACCCCAATATGCTCTCCCTGTGAGGCCTGAAAGCACCACTGGACCTCAAGGGATTTATTTTGTTGGGGTGGCCACAAGAAACCATTTTTTGCCACAACTAAGTGGCAAAGACTGGTTTCAGAGCCTCCTTGGCATGTAGGTCGGAAGGAGGGTTATCCCACAGCCTGTGGACAAAGTGCCTCATTCGCACACTAGACATGACTGAGTTTTTTTCTTACATAAAAAAGAAAATATGCGGAGTCCGGTGTCAAACCCTCTCACGTCCTGGTGATGTGAGGAGACCTTTCTGTACCCCCTCCTCCTGACACCGTGCCTCACTTCTCCACGTTCTTGGATATATTGGGGGTTTACCTCCAGTCTGTCCCTTTAGAGAGATAGAAAACCCCACCAGACATCAGGGATCATCAATTTATAAAACTAAAAATATAGCCACAGTAAGTTGACTTGCCACTATCCCTTTAGTAGTAGGGCCACCTTGTAAGAAAACCAATTTACGATCTTTAGTGATCATGCCATTCTATCCTTACAGTTAAGGATACCTAAGAGGGACCTAACGATCCATCAGATAACTGAAGCACCAATTGTGGCAAGGAGAAATAGCTTCCTACTTAAATGGACCCACATTGACAAAATTAAGATGGTTCCAAAAATTGTCTTAACAATACAGGGCAATATATCCATATGCTTGAAACCCGATGGTGACCCAGGGGTAGTGGTGCCCTCTTTCTGTGGCCTATTAGAAAAGGTAAAGACGGCCCTCACTTTTTCTAAACCTCCAAATACTGGGAGAGGTAGGGCTTGGTTCAATACACCATGCTCAAAAGCAAGAAAGGCACCAATGTGTGCCCTCAACACTAAACCACGAAATCAAGAACATATAAAAGTATTGAGGGCCACTTACAGCCTAGCACGAAAACATAGGGAAAGAGCTATCAAGGAAGAGACTTGGTCGGACCTTGAAGTTGCAGCCCGCGACCTCCGGCAATAGCCGAGATCTTTGGAAAATAGTAAATGCACCACTCTTTAAAAATCCCAGTGACCCCACTATAGAGACCAATGTAGATGAAGACGCATGGGTGGCCCACTTTGAAAGTATGTTTGCCTTAAGTGCGCACCAACCTACAGCATCCGGCATCATAAAGTCAAATCCACAGGTTCCTTTATTTTTTCAAGTGAGAAGAGGCCTTATGTCATGCAGTTCCGGAAAGGCCCCAGGGCCGGATGGTGTACCAATAGATTTTTTTCAGGAAACCCCGGACCTATTGGTGCCCTTGTTAACAAATGTTTTCAATTGTATTGCACGGGCAGGCCCACCCACATCATGGTCAACAGAGGTTATTGTCCCAATTTTCAAAAAAGGGGATAGGGCAAACCCAAAGAATTATAGACCAATTTCCCTGCTGGATACCACATCGAAGCTGATGGGCTGCCTCCTTCTTTCTAGGTTAGAGGGGTGGGCAAAGGAAAATAACATCTTAATCCAGGCCCAGTACGGGTTCCAGCAGGGAAGAGGCACTGTGGATCAGTGCCTGAATTTGGCGCTGATTATAGAAAAATACACCAGAGTGAAGGAAGGGAAGATCTACCTGGCCTTCATGGACCTGTCAGCAGCGTTTGACTGCATGGTCCATGCTAAGCTATGGAACATAATGCAGGAGATGGGGGTTGAACAGGCTATAATTAATTTCATAAGACAGCTATATGCAAATGCCACGGCGTCAGTTCGCTATGCCAAAAACGGGGACTGTACCCGCCCATTTAAAATTGGCATGGGTGTATTTATTTTTTTTTTTTTAGCAGAGTTTTATATAGCGCGAACTTGACCCAAATCCAATCAGGTATCAGAGCGCTTTACATAGCACCAGTTACGTTACATGAGGACACACATTCATTTTTTTTTTTTTTTTTGTTAGGCACGGGGGGATTAAGTGATTTGCCCAGAATCACAGGAGGTTTAGCGTCGTTACCGAGACTCGAACCCAGTTCCCCCAGGTCGGAGGTCGAGCGCCCTAACCGTTAGGCCAACTCCTAGACAGGGCTGTGTCCTTGCCCCATTCCGCTTCTCTATTTATACAAATGGAGCCGAGGAAGCCCTCACGGTGGCTACCCGGGATGTTCCCGCATTTGACTCACACCTGTTACCTATATTGGCCTATGCGGATGACGTAGACTTGATCGCAAGAACGGGTCTAGCCCTCCATTGTTTGATAACAGCGTATGTATCCTTAATGGATTCAATAGACCTAAAAGTCAAGCAAACGAAATCATTTGCAATTATAGCTGGGTCAAGAAAAAGAGATAAAACCCCATACCTACAAGCGGACACAGGTATAATTGAAGTGGTAGACACCTTTCCTTATTTGGGGGTCCTCTTTGATAAGAACTTATGGTGGTTGCATTTGGTGGAAGCCAGGAAGATGGGAATGGAGAGAAGCCTCGCAGCCTTAAAATCCTTTAGCAAAAAATTGGGTGCCAGGCCTTTATTGCTGATAAAAAACATCTATCAGGCCAAGACTAAGGCTGCAGCAATGTATGGGGCTGGTGTATGGGACACGGTAGGGATAGATTTGCTCCAAACCACAGAAAATAAAAAAAATTAAGTCTCTAGTGGGCCTCCCCTCCTCCTCCTCAAACTATATTTTACATATAGAACTAGGCCTGCCCTACATTGAAGATACAATTCGGTTAGCCCCGATCCTCTTGTGGCAGAGGGATACAGTGACCCTAACCCAGACTATAATAAGAAACTCTCTAAGTTTGGCAAACCATAGGAGGTCCAGGTGGCTTAACTACGTGGAGTCCGTGCTGAAGGATATTGGGCTTCCCGAATTGTTCAGGGATCCACTGGCATGCAGAGAGGTCCCAAAGCAAAAGGTAATTACCATGTTTTTATTAATGGCAGAATATAATCGGATGGAAAAAAAACGGGGGAATTAGGCAGTCTGTGTTTACCACCAGAGCCCGCCGATGACAGAGGGAGTGTATTTTGTATTTAGCAAATGTCACGAATGCACAACATAAATTCCTACTCCTGAGATTCAGGATGAACATGATACCATTGATGTTAGGTTATCCTGAAAAAACATGCAAACACTCAGACCTAACTTTTTGCCCATGCGATAACCGCTCCACACAAAGTGAGCTCCACTTAGTTCTGTTTTGCGGCCTTTATAAGAAAGAAAGGAATGCCGACATAATGCCGGTTTTAAAATGCCAAAACTTTAAACTTTTATTTTTTTAAATCGCTGTCTGATCCATTAGTCTGTTTACAAGTAGCCAGGTTTTTATGGGCATGCATGAGAAAGAGGAAGGGGGGGGGGGGTTGTGCATAGTACCGGGCTTGCTATCCAGTAATTTTGTATAGGACACATTGGGGTTGTGTACATTTTAAGAGTTTTAATCACATGTGAAAGGTATTGCTGCCATTGATTTTATGCATGATGAAGTGGGAAATTCTTTACTGTTTTATTATTCTGTGCTTATATGATCATTTTATTGAATCGAATAAAGAAGAATTGATTGATTGATTAACTTGCCACTATCCATCATCTGCATTTCAGTGCCACTGGGTAACAGATCAGCAGTATCACCATCTGATCTGCTCTTCAAGGGGAGCTGAAAGGCCCCCAAAACCCAGGCCTAATTTTTTTGTTGGATGAAAAAATGTGCCTCTGTCTGCCTTCTACCTGACATTTATTTTCTGTTGCTGGGTATTTTACAGGACCTGTGCACAATGGTCTAATGGTTGGTCTCTTTGTGCCCTCCCAGCCGACTCCTACAAACCACTGTTAAAATTAGTGGCTATTCCCAAGTTGAGATAAAAAGCCAAAAACTGCATCCATTTGAATTTAGGATGGAGAGAACATTATTTGAAAATTGCTATGTCAACAGTTTTTGTCCCCAGGTTGACGGCACCCAGTAAACCCTGCTATTCCTGCACCTTAGCACCGTAGCGACCCTGGAGATTCTAAAGAGCTGTGACTTGTATGCATTTTGAAAGCTCTTGTTAGCCTGAAAACGTCAAACTCCGGGGACAAGCATTCGTCCCTCACATTAAGGTAGTGGAGAACATCAGAATTCACTGCCAAATATAGTCTTCCTAACCTAGATAACATGTGTGGATAGGCATGTTTGACAGCAAAATGAACGTTTAGTGGAAGACAGCACTATTTGGGTCAGGGTGGCTGGCAACCAGGAAAGTCCCAAAAATATGCTTTCTCTTAAGGGTTGTTGGATATTGGTAGAGAACTACAAGGCATAACAGGAATGAGGACATACAGTTTGTCAAATTATACTCCAACTTTGATTAAAATAGAAGGGGCAGGTAATTGTTTAAAGAGATTAAAAAAAAGAGATCTTGGAGCAAAGACGGATTGATTGTAAAGAAAAATGTAGGGGTACTGTCTTCGTCTGTCAGGTAATGGGGAATGAGTGGATGTACCTTATATGCATCATATCCTCTGACTCTGTGGCGTAGAGCAAAATGGTGTGGACACTACCATCCCACTAAAAATTGGCAGCAGATACATAACATGAAAAAAGAGTCTGAATATTGAGAAACGTTTGGTAAAAGTCAACACTATTCAGTAAATTTAGAAACCACAAAGCCGAAAATGTTAGAGAATGTCTTGTTTTTCTTCCAGAAATGGAAAAAGAAAAAATATGGTCCTCATTCTATGTCAAAAGATGTCCTCTGGTGAATGAAGTCAGATTGGTGACCAAAATTAGAGAATGTAGTAATTGTAATTAGTTTAACAGTTACAAAGTAAGTTAATTGTAATCAACAGTTGTAATTTACAATCTTGTTAAAATTACAGTCTATTGTTTATTAACATTAATGTGTTATTGTTTATGGAAATATTCCAAATGTAAGTGTCTTAAAGCAGATGCTGTTCTTATTCCTCAAAACAGCCATAAAAATTTAAAGTATAGTTGAAGTGTTTTGATTTTTTGAAAAGTACCCCAAAAACGATTCTCATTAAGTATCAGTTCAACTGAGGTTAGGAAGTCAATCTATATTCATTCTTATCAATTGAGCGATAAATGTATGCTACCACACCTTGATGGAGGAACAATTTACTCAGTCACCTGCACATTGATATCATTGCCAGTATGTCTGTTTTCTCTGAAATGTTGCAGCGTGGAAGCACTGGGCTGAAAGGGTGCAGCGCAGACCACCATGACTCTCTGATATGTGTGAAAAAGGTCCCTTTATTGAAGACAGGTGCACCTCACAGCAACATTACCCTTGGCCTTTGTGTTATATAACTACACCTCGCTATATATTAATTCACCTACATATCGTCCTCCTCACCCCTAATGTTTACCCACCCTTATCGTTTCTTTGCAACTATTTAAAAACCCCTACTCGGTCATAAACTGTTGAACCCTGCAACCTCTTTTCTGCTTTTGTAAACATCTAACTAACTAAGTATCTCCTATCTTAGCCTTATTGCGTGCTCCTGGAGGAACTTGTTCCCAACCATAAAGTTAAACTGTAAACAGGTAAGAAAAACTAGCTACCAGACGCCTTGCACCTACTTCAAGCGACAACCCGGTATATTTTATAACTCCCCAGTGCACCCTCCAAAAATGACCTATTCCTCAACTCTACGAAGTTGCTGATCTGGGTAATATCAGTCCCGAGATGCTCACACCGTGTAAAGATAAATACACCAAAAGTAATAGCAATGTACATTGCTATTACTTTTGGTGTATTTAAAATGTTATTACTGAGGTTCATCGCATTATTTATATTTTTATTCATGGTTTGGGTATATTGCATCTTCAACTTAAATCGCATTTAATTGACCATTTAGGGATGGGCGGTGTATTCAAATTTAAATCACGACTACCTATGTGAACAGTAGGAACCTGAGTAGATGGACCAATAGACAGTTTGGGGGAATCATGGGAATTGTATGCTAAGTAACATCGAGGAGTTTAGTTAAAGCAGCTATCCAGGTGAGGGTGATTACAACGAGGGTTACAAAACGATCGTATCACGTGGTAAGGTAAAAGGGACGTAATCTCCATAGGAGAGACGGAAGGAGCGGCCTTTGCAAACTTTTTTAAGTAAGTTTAGCGGCACGTTAGTGTTTTCGTTCTAACTAAAGGCTAGAAGCTGTATTGAATATTTAGATGAATGTTTTGTGTTTAGACGATTGGTAACTTTTTTGGAGTAATGTGATTGATTAGTACATTAGCGGTAAAATCGTGATGATGTGTTGAATATCTTTTTAGCGGGAAAGCGGTATAGTTGGGAGCGTTAAGATCGGCTACTCACATGGATACATTGTTGTTTAAATGCCAGTTTGATGAAAAGTCATACACTATTGTAATAGCATTTATGTGATTCTTAACTCTACAGATACAAACCCCTGACGAAGGGCAGAAGGTGCCCGAAATGCATTGGGTTAAACATCTTGTATTTCTAAGAAACTGGGATCCCAACATGCTGTATCAAAGGCGATTGAGCATAATACATGCATTTGAATATTGGAGATCACCGGTTTCACAATTTGCATAAACGAACAATAAAATGATGATCTTACAATTAAACGAGTTGAAACTTTTGAATGAAATAGATTTAGGATGATTTTATCATCTTTACATGGTGTGAGCATCTCGGGACTGATATTACCCATATCAGCAACTTCGTGGATATTACTTCGGCGCTACCAGGATGAAGCGTACTCTAAGATAGCTCCCCTTAATGGAATACTTTACGATAAACTTGATCTAAAATGGTGTGCAGGACATACAAACATACTATTCCTCAACTCTGCCTGTAATAAACAAACCCCTCTTCCTCAGGGTGGGAGGGAGGGAAACCTTTTTTAACGCTTTCCCACCTAACACCCCACCGGCTAACGTGTCACCGTACCAAAATAGTGACCCAGCATATAAAATGGCCGAATAAATATCTCCCCTGCCCGCCAGCCCAAAATTATAGCCCATAGCGAGCCCATTGGGCTCGGGCTACAGCATTGGCCCAAAAACAAGCCTTGTCAGTCGCCCCATCCCCCCAAAGCCCCATTGGGCCGTAAGGATGCGACACAGACCACTGGGACTCTCTGATAGGTGTTAAAAAGGCTGCTTTATTGAAGACGGGTGCACCTCACAACAACATTACCCTTGGCCTTTGCCTTACAAAACTACACCTTGCTATACATATCCTTCTCCCCCACCCCTAAGATTTCCCCACCCTTATCCTTTTTTTTTAAATATTTAAAAACTCCTACTCGGTCATTAACTGTTGAACTTTAACCCTGCAACCTCTTTTCTACTTCTCCAAACATCTACCTAACTAAGTATCTCCTCTCTTAACCTTATTGCCTGCTCCCAGAGTAACTTGTTCCCAACCATAAAGTTAAACTGTTAACATGTGAAAAACTAGCTACCAGACGCCACTCAGAAACAGTCTTTTTGACTTTTCTGACCTCCCCCAAACTAGGAAACTCTGGGGTATCTTCGAATATCCAATATTTTATCTAATACCTCCTTTGTCTGGATCAGGTAGAGCTCCATCCCATAGCAAGACAAGTGTACTCTGTCCCCTCTGAAAAAATATACCTTCACATACTTTAATTCAGGATGCTCTACCCTGCCAAAACCTGCCTCCCTACAAAACACCTTCATGTCTCTATTTATCTTTCTCCTTGCCTTATCAATAGGGGTGGGTCTTTCAGCCCCCTTCCATTGTCTTCGAGGGATAAATTCCGCACAGATGACAATGCATTCTGACCATTGCTGCCTGATCTCCAACAAGTCCCTTTTCATCTGCTTCAATAAGGCCAATCCTTTGCATACTACTATGTCATTCTCCCCTAAATGTACAATTAACATGTCAGGGCAAATATGTTGTTGCATCAAAGTATTTAAGCAAGATATGAGTTTGTGCCATCTCATACTACCTTTCCTGTGCCAACGTATATTAAACAACGAAGAATCTGACCCGAGGTTCACACCTTTCCCCTTCTATAGTTCGTGTTGTTCGCCCATCTTACAAAGGAATGACAGACTATCCAAATGGACAGCACCACTGACTCCGGCCCCTCTAAGGCACCTGAAAAGACACATGTATATTTTTGGAAAACTGCATTTTACAATCATCCGGCTCCACTCAGTTTACATATCTTTTATAACAATCCGAAGCCCAACGCCCTAAATGCATGATTCTGTCCTGTCCCCAGCCCCGCCTCGTTGCATCAGTGGCTACCCTGATCCGGAATGAATGAGTGCCGAAATCCCCTGGTACCTCACCCAACTGCAGCAGACATATCCGCATCACTCATAGTAGCTGCGCAATTTTCACCACCCGTCCAGATACTCCGGTGGTCAAACTCTCCCGGTGGTCAAACTCTCCAAAGCACACCCCCACCATACTGGGCATACCAATGACACCTCACTGGCCCCCATTACCACTACTTTCCCCATTCCCCTTCGATCCGTCTTAGAGTGCTTGAGCATGATCGTTACTGCACCTTTTTCCCTCCCCCAAATTGTACCTCCTTCTAATCAAGCCCTGCAACCCCTTTCCTCCCCAGCAACTCCGACACTCTGAACGCTCCAAAATACATCCATGACATTAATGCAGAAAATTACGATGTCTCCTCTTCACTATTGCAGATCCTAGGTAAAAGCGATAAAAGCCTAACTACAAGTTTCTTCGACACTGGCCTCCTAACCCTGGGCCCCACCTGTCTGGCCCAGCCCTAGAGAATGCGTCTGCCCAGCACTCCTGCGTAAGGGGCATAACCCCACCACAGCTTGCCCATAAATGCAATCCCAGTCAACTTGGCAGCAATGGTGACCTTTGACAGAACTCTGTCAATCAAAGACTTAATAATCTGGACGTCATCTTCTTCCTCTCTTGCCCAAGTTTCTGCCCCCTTCTTTGCCCCCCCCTCCAAAACCTCCTGCCATGCCTGAGTGTACGCACTCCTAGTTGAAATGGCCAAAGTCCCTACCACCAATTGTAGCATCCTTTTTCTCCTACGGACCCCATCTCTGCAGGCACCTGCGTCTTGCAAATATTCGCTTCTCTGGCCAGCCCATGGAACCTCTCCCACTGTGAACGAGACAAAGCGTCCCCAGTGTCCTTGGCCACCCCTGGAACGTGTCTGGCTTGAAACAGATGATCATGCTTCAAACAACTAAGGATGAAAACTCTCAGCAACTTGAGAACCTGTTCATCCTTCACTGACTGCGTGTTGACCACATGAAGCACAGCCATATTATATCCTCTGAAGATGACTTTCTTGTCTGTTAAGCTCTGTACCTACACTGTGACAGCTACCACTAGGGTAAACAGCTCCAGAAAGGCGATACTCTTGCCCCCATGCTTCCAATGTCTTGGCCACTCCTCCGAACACAACCTACCCCGCCAATACAGCCCAAATCCACTAGCCCCTGCCACATTTGAATATATTTGAACATCCCACTCCCACTCGTTTGGCACCGTCATGGGAATCCCATTGAATTCTTCCAAGAACCTGCCCCACATGCATAAATCTTCTTACGTCCCTACGGAAAAACGCATGTGGTGATTTGGCAACGTAAGCCCTGCTAATGACCTGCTCAATCTCCTAAAAATGTTCTTCCTGACCCTACTACCCGGCATGCAAAATTCAAATGTCCTAGCAACACTTGCACTTCCCACACAGTCACCTTTTGTTTGGCCAAGATGCTGTCTATCACCATTCACATATGCAGTTTATTATCCGTTGGTAGATGTGCCTCCATAGCCACCGAATCCAACTCAATACCTAGAAATGACAACACCGTGCTTGGGCCTTGTGTCTTCTCTGGCCCCAAGGGCACCCCAAGTACCCCTATGAGCTCCTGAAACTTTGTCAGCTGTTGCTGACAGTCCGCTGAACCGGGCTGGCCCACCAGGAAGAAGCCATCAGGGTAGTGTGTCACTGTCTCTTTATCAGTTTTCCAAGAGAACACCCATTGTAAGAAGGAACTAAAGCGCTCAAACAGAGCGCACGATGTAAAACATCCCATGGGCGAAGCCTTATCCGCAATTTCGTTTTGTCAAACTGGATGCCTAACAGCTGAAAATCATCCGGGTGTACTGGCAGTAGCCAAAGGGCCGACTTTCTGTCGCAATTTGCCATCCCTGCACCTCAACACGCCCTTTCCACCAGTCCCCTGGTCACATCCACTGATGAATAGGAAACTAATGTTAGTTCCTCTGATATGAAATCGTTCACCGAAAAGCCCTGGGGCCATGACAGGTGCTGTATCAACCTATATTGGCCTGTATCTTTTTTCGGCACTACCGCGATAGGAGAAAAGATCAAATCCTTAATCGGGCACTCTGTGAATGGGCCTTCCATGCGCCCCTCAGCAACCTCTTTGAGCAATTTGTCCCGCACAAAAGCTTTATGTGAAGCCACAGACCCCTGATTTTCTGCCCATCGGGCGGACCAAGGCCCTTCATATCCCAGCCTGAACCCTCTTTGAAACCGAGACTCAATAACAATGCATCCTCCCTGTGTGGATAGTGTTTCAGCCAGGCACCCAGGTACTCTTGTCTAATGGGTGTACATGCCTTTTCCCATGTAGCCCTGTGCTCCCCTCTCTTCCATGGCCCCGACATTTGTTGTTCTTGCTGTCCATTGTACGCACTATTTTGTGGAAACCTTGGCCCCCTTGGTGATCCTTACCATTGTATCCAGCCCCAAAACACTGCACCAATGGGTGCCACCCTGCTCATTTTGAGCATTCGTGCCTAAATTTGCAATAATCCCTTGTGCAGGGGCAGTGGACTAACTGGAGCCCACTGGCATGTCAGTGGTCTTCCCAAACTTAACTTACCCCCATTGTTTGTTGGTACAGATCCGTATCTATCTCTCTGCATTTTTCCTCCGGGTCCCATGCTAGCCTGGCTCTGAACTCCTCATCAAAGTGTATCCCCCGTAAGTCACCTGTGCCCTCCTAATCACGTCCATGTACTTGAACAAGTACACGCACATCTCTGGCTACTTTTCACAGTACAAGCTCGAAAATATCAGGAACACTGCTGTCCAGTTTTCTATTGTCATGGGCCCCTTAGGCCTCTTTGATTACTCCAGCTCTCTTCTTTCGATCCTTCCTTGGACCTCAATTCCCTATGTAGTAGCTTCAGCTTCTCTACATATTCTCCCTTCCATACTTTTTCTTTTGTGGCCAACATGAGATGTGCCCCCAATGGCTTTGTCACACCCATGTAGGGCAGTTTCTGCAGCTTAATCTCATGACTTTCTTTGGCTCCTTCTGCCTGCCCTTTACCATCGTCTTCCCCTCCCTCTCCAATGTCATTTGTGTCTTCTACCGACCTCTGTAATTCGTCGCCTTGCTACCCTGTTGCTCCTGCTTTTGCCGCCTCCCGTTGGTTTTCTGCGCCTCTGTGCCTACCCCAGTATCCCTCACCTACTGCCCTTTGCTGAGACAGACCTCCCCATCCGCCTCCTCCCAGCCTGCATCAGTCCCTATGGCCACCTTACACTTGGGGAAGTCCCCCTCGGCCTTACCTGGCATCAAGGACGGTGTCTGCACTGGATCCAGCCGCCTAATTAGTAGTGCAGAGGTTCAAATGGCGTTGACCTGGGCTGGGTAACTATCATCTGTTTCTTTTCTCTGTAACACACTAGGCACATTATTACTAGGACCCCCCCCCCCCCATCCTTCCTGTGCCCCCTGCTTCCTCTTCAAGAATCTCACCATCCGCTAGGCTATCCTCGTCATAGTCCAATTGTGTGACGTCTATCACCCCCTCCCTCTGCCCCATCTGTTCTCCAATACGTGCTTCCGCACTCCGCCACCAAATGCAAATGAGCTCCTCTAACTCATTAACCGGGCACTGCTAGGCCTCTTGCCGCCCATCAGCCCCAACTTTCGTGTTCCTGCCCTGACTATCTCACCGCTGCCCCAGAGGCCGCCTTGACCCAACCGGGCTATTGCACTGCCAAGGCCATCTCTGACCTGTGCGAAGCAGTATTCATTCCGTCCCTCGACGCACTCCTCTCGGTACAGCGGAGCCGCATGCGACTAACCGGAGACTGCTGTATCCCGCTCTTGCTGCTCCTGCAAAGAATAAGTAAGGTACAGCAAATCGGGGTTAGTGTCCCTGTCTGTTCCTGCTAGAATTGGTGTCGGGCACCACTGCCAATAACCTCCTCTATCCTGCCCTTCCCCGGGGCTGCACTCCCTCTCCCTTCTTGTCCCCGCTCAGTGACCCCCCCCCCCCGTCCTCGCTGGGCCCCCGCCTTGACATTTGCCCCGGCGCGAATATACCTCAACCGGTTTCGTAACTCCTGCTGTCCCACCCTCCCCCCATCCAGATCCTCCCCGTCATTCCATTCCAGCAGTGCATTGATGCTGGGCCCTGGCCCCTTTCCTTCCCTTCCGTCCCTACCTCTCCCACTCTTCCTGCTGGCAACTCCCTAGCCCCCGGCTGCTTCTCCTGCTTCCACCCCCTTCTTCTTACCTCTGCAATCTGATCCCCCACAGAACCCTAATCACCCCCCACCCCCTCCCCACTTCAAGTAACGCTGCAGCTTCCCCCTGGGGATCAACCTGCCTACCCCTCTTTCTTGTCCCCCTCCTCACCCCTTTGTCTCCCCTCTCCCCCTGCCGAAGGCCCCCAACCCACCCTCCCCATCTGCTTACTGGGCTTCCTCTTCTGACCCCCTTTCCACCTCCCCTACCCACTGCTCCTTCTGCTGCCGCCCTACAGTGGGTCTTGTTTCCATGGCCTTTACCCCCTTGCCTCTGAAATGCTTCTGCTTTTGGTCCCTGCCACTTCCCAAGGCATCTTCACCTCTCTTCCGCCCGCGCTGCAGCTTTAAACCCCACTCCCATTGCTCATTCCTTATGTCACTTGCGGTTCTCTCTGCCTCCGTGACCTAATTTCTTTGCCTCCGCTATGTGGCCCTGCCCTTCCTCTGCATTCAAATTGCAGAGGGGGACACCGTGCGGTGCCCCACCCCCTTTTCCCTGCCTGCCTGCTGCCAAGGGCCGCTCTTATCCAGCGGCTCCTGGCACGTGCCTGTTCTGCTTTGCCGCTCTGCCTGGGCCGCAGCAGTCAGCACGCCCAGACCGCCGCAGTCACACTGCACACGCACGCTGTGCAGGCCGCGCTGACACAATGAGTTCCATGCTTCCTTCTTCTGCCAGCAAACACATAGCCTCTTCAACTCGGGGATCACCGCTCGCCATCCTGAATGCACCTACTTTACTCCTGCCAACCAGGTACGCTGCACAAAGAATTTTCTATATTTTTTTTAAAGCTCTTAATTTTTTGTTTAACGCTCTTCCACCTAACGCCCAATGGTGCCGCGTCACCTTACCAAAATGGTGACATGGCATATAAAATGCCCAGTTAAATATCCGCCCGCCAGCACAAACTTATAACCCAAACGTAGCCCAGTGGGCTCGGGCTACACTTTCGGCCCAAAAACCCCAGGGGTGCAAGTCTCCCTGTCGGTCGGCCAATCTTCTGGATGATTTGCTCTGTGTAGACTACCTTACAGGGGCACCAAATTGCATAAATAGCATTACGTGAGTGTCCCTGTAAAATGACTGTCGATTCTTTTTGTGTTACTGCGTTCAGAATGTTGGTGGTTTTTACTCCATGGTGAAACAGCAATATCTGTATTTACGGTGTTCCACTATGGGCGAAAGACCTCATTGGGATATCAGTTAAGCTTTAAATTTTACTACAATTATATGTATAACCTATTTAAGAATATGGGATTTTTGTCAACCCTTTTCATTCATTGGTCTGTTAATTGTGTCATTCACATTTTCATCCACCCCTTGAGTATAAAGCTTGCAGCAGTAGGTCAGCCTGCTTCACCCATTTGCTACCTTAACTGTGAGTTTGGCATTCTGCTCTTTCACAAAGTGCACATACACACACAAAGAAACTCCCTTCAGTGCCTAGAGTAACAATGGTAATGTTAAGTTTTCGAGACAACAAATATTTTTGCTTTTAGAGAACATTCTTTTAAAGGTTGACAAGGGACTGAAGGCATCCTCAGCAATAAAGTTTTGCAAATACCCTTACAAAACAAGCAGGGATGAAAGCCAAAACATTTGCAGCTGGCACCAAACTATTGGTTTTGCCAATAGGACTACTTGTACCATGACCATAAATTCTCTAACCTTTTTTGCCTTTCTTGAAAGCACATTTTGATTTACCAGTGTAAATTGTCCAGGCATCTCAATATATGGCAGTGTTTGCTCACAATATTTTAACATGGTTACCGGCACGTTTAAATGTGAGCCTTTCTAGGTTGGTGAGTCTTTTACCTTTTGGGATTACTAACTTTTCTTATTGAAAAATATGCTCTTTTTTCCCTTGTTTATATAAGCTTCCCTGATACATCTAATTAACAGATACCAGGAGGTCTGATTCTACAAAGTAGTTCTCTATAAGATTACAAATTATATGTGGATGAAAGAAAAGACTATAAGGCAAGTCCATGTGTAAGCTAAATGGTTGATGGCAATAGTATGTGCCAAGGGCAATACGCTTTGCATGCCACCTAAAGAGTGTTGTACATAACTCTCATTTTCTGCTTTTGTGCCTAAGTGTTGGTGAACTATATAGACTGGATTACATTTGTTTATCAGTTCATTTAAGGCATGAAGTTCTGTCTTAATTCCTGAATGGATAATTGAGTTCGTTCCTGAATGGATTAGTGAAAGACAGGAAGCCTTTCAAAATGGTCTATGAAAAGGTTTGTCATAATGGACAAAACCTTGTACCCCTTGCAATTTCAAGGCAATTAGGTGAGATATGAAGTTAGGAATAGTAAATTAGACCGCTTTATATAGAACTATCTTGACAATACAGTGTCAGTTGATATTCTTGGTGGTCGATATTGAAAATCGATATTGTGGTAGGACACCGTAGTATTCTCTAAGAGCAGCTGGTACTAAACCATTTATTATTATAGTGCCTGTGTTTCGTTTGGAATAATAAAAAAAACAATCTCCACTGGATTGCAATCTGGAAACACTAGCCACCATATTAACAGTTTTTCCATTTCCTCTACCCTGTATTTCTATCATCACCGTTGTTTTTCATGAATCTGAGGCTTTACCTCATGAAAGAATGAAAAGGCAAAGAGGATGTCCAGATTAGGCATTGTGAGACTCCATCTTAAAAACTGCTGAAGACATCAGAATTACAGTTATCCTGGGAATTCAGCTCGCTTCGCATGTTAAGATTTTACTGTCAACCGTGTGCAACATGTAGGGCTGTGGTCTCCATATTAGTAGGGTTCATTCAGCCTTTCAATATTTTATAGCCAATGAAAGATTGGTATTGTTTTGGGTGATAGTAGCACCTGTTGCTTACAACCCTGTGAAAGTGCAGTCCCCATGTGGACCTTGGGTCTGACATAATTTAAAAGCCACACCCTGTCCACAACACTCTGCTTTCCCATGAGGCTTCCTCCAACTACAGTTCTTGGGTGTGGCTCCAACTATTTTGTGTGACTTTGTATAAAAATCACACCCTGTCTGTATCTTTTTGACTACCCTGGAGACTTATAAACAGGAGGACGTAACATCTCTTCTGATTTCAGATATTCTTATACCAGACCAACTGATCCCACTGCTGCACCCTTGTTCCTATGGTGCTGAATTGTGGTCTCCACTGTTGAAGCATTAGGACTCACCCGCTCCAGAGTTCCAAGTTCAGAACCTGCTTTACATTTTTTTCTTTGGTACCTGCTGAAAGATCAAAACCCAAGTAAGATTAGTTCATAAGTTAAGGATTCAGTTCATTTGCTTCGTGCTAATATACAGGCTTGACATCGAAACTTGCATTTCACACATCACACTAATTGCATTTTACACTATAGCACCAACTGTAGGCCTTAACCTTCCCAGCACTACAAACTGTCCCTTCTGGTTCAGCATTCAAGACTCACCTGGTTGCATGCAGGTTGTTGGGTGTCTAAGCGCTAAAACTACATTGATCTCAGTTTTCTTCTCAATGTATGATATAGTACATGAAGGCAAAGGGTATTCCAGAATCTCTCACCACAACTGTGCACTGACATAGCTGAATGTTTCTATATACCGCTGTGCTAATATTATTTAATAGTAAATTAGACCTGTATGATTGTATTATGTTCACCAGGAGTACTGAACACTGGGCTTTACAGAGGAAGCAGGACAAGCCTCTTTAGCAGAGGTATAACCAGATAGAGGATTCAAGGTTGATAGTGTAAATAAAGACTGATGCTTAGTAAAGTAATGATTGTCATAACCTTTTTCTTTTCCACTGTTGGATCTTACCCCCAGTACATCACATCCGGCACACAGAAAGTAGCCAGACTGTGACTGCATATACACAAGTGTGGGCCAAGCAGCACATGAGACATATCCTCATTCTATCTATCCCATTCCCCTTAACCTGGCTCACATGTGTCACTTGCCCTGAAACTTAGTGGCGATAGTCGCAAGTGAGGGAATGAATGGAGGATCCACTACACTCCTGAAGGATCAATTATAGCATCAGGCAGTTAAGTGTATGTCTTTCTCTCACAGAAAGAGTAAACACATTTGCAATGTAGTCACTCTCGCATTTTTGAAAGTTAGAGCTCTTGACTTTGAAAATTAAAATGTTTTTTACTTTTGGTTTTTGTGTGCAGTGGAGTATATTTGCATAGTTCTGTTGCCGTTCGTATGACCGTGTGGCGCTGGAGAACCAGAAAATGGGAAATAGGTTATGAGGGAGAGGAGGCAAGAGTAATATGCTGGCTGAAAAAAAATATACATTAAATCATTCTAATTCCCTGTAGGAAGTGACTACTTGACCTGCCCCTTGCATTTCATTAATACTCTATAGAAAGTTTTCAAAAATAACTCTATTGTACCGTGATTAAAACAGAAATAAAGCATAAATGAAAAGCAATACAAAAATTGCTGTGAAAAATAGCTCTTCGAATAATACAGTTGGAATTTTAAACAACACAACCCATTATGTTTAGCAATATGTAAAATAAGTGAGCTGCTGCGCGATATCATTGTGCACATATCTGAAGTTAAATAAATACATAACGGCTCTTCCGGCTTGGGTGTGGTATCATGAGTTTCTTGCACGAACTAGGAATATTTTGTGCTGAAAAAAAAACTTTAGCCATAAATCCACAAGATGTCGGATAGCAGAACTTAAAGTTATATGTATGGTCCATGACATACATTTGTTGGAGGCAAGATTTAGATTCTTTTCCAAAGGAAAATAAGAACTCCATCAACAATGTTTTTTTCATGAATACACATTAACCGTAAAGGAAATCACCCTTGCAGCTATGGAGCAAAAGCTCCAGCCATGAAGAATTTTTAAATACACTAACAAAGCTGGAAAGGTGAGAAGATGATCCGGAAAACGAGAGCATATAGTGCTGAACAGTTTGGTGGTGGTCCCATCATCCTAGGACCACTACAGGCGAAGAAACGAGCAACACAATTTTTTTAATAAAAGGCCCTGCAGTGCATTATGGGGATAATCTCAGTGGTGCAGTGAATATTAGCATTCTCATAATACCTGTCTTTAAGAGTACTCAAGCAATGAAGCTTGAGGTGCAACTTTCTCTTCATACTGTAGTTCTAAGAGGTAGGTAACTGTCAACGCAAAATGTTGGTAAGCTTTCTAGGCTCCCCGTGAGGGGCCCACAAACAAAGAATCAGAGATGTGCATGGTGATGGCAGTGAAGACCAACCCAGTCAGCATGAATTGATAACAAAGGCTGCAGTCAAAATGATTGATGTGTATTGGAATGGTTTGCAGACCTCTTCACGTCTTGTTCCTGATCCTATCTACCGTGCACACACATCCAGCTTCACATTGTGCCAGGTATCTTTCTTGCTGTGGTGGCCTGGCCAGCTCTGAGGGTTGGTTAGTTGGAAGTCATCATCTATGATACCTTGAGGTTAGTGGAAAGCAAGTGGAATGCCTGTTATTCTGCAAGAAAATTCTCATGGGAAATGGCATGAGGAAAATATTGTGTTCCTTGAAGTAGCAACAGACACAGACATCGGAGTCTGTGTAATGTTGTGTAATCTCTGAATAGTGCCTCTGCTACGTCGCAGATCTGCATTCTTGGTAGCTCCAATACATAAAGGCACCTCGTTACTAGACCATATGATTCACAACTGATTCCACCAAATGGTAACTCCCTGTCAGTATTCTGCCTTTTGGCCTTTCTCTTCACTGCAAACTGTTTGTATTCTTCCTGCTTTACATTTCTAATCGTGTCCCTTGCTTTTCAGCCTCCCTTCTTGCTTCCTATCTTTCAAGCCAGTTTCCAGCTCTTCCCCAGTGCTGCAGTCTCCTGTCAGATCCTCAAGCTCAGCAGCCTGCTTTCATGCCTTCAGTTGGGACACTTGCTCTTTATTTGGCTCTTTCTTTGCAAAACCTTCTCCAACCACTACTTGCTTTGATCACCAAGAAGCTTTGTCCTTCCTGTTCTGCATAGTGAGTCTCGAGTGAATCCTGGCTGAACGCATCTTTTTGATCTGACTAGTCCACATCTTCGCAGTCTTGAGTAATGCTGACTTCAAGAGAAGCTCTGATATGCAAACATTAAAAAATATTGCCCTGGGTTTAAAGTTTCTTTGTGGGGCCTCCTTAGATTAATAGTGCACTTTGGGGGGAAATGTGCCTTTTCTCTAATCAAACAGCAACCTATGGGTTTCTTGACTTATAGGAGAGGGATAGCTGGAGAGTCTGATACGGGAGGCATACTGGCTCCAGATTTTGATATACTATGAAATGTAATGGGTCTATTGGAAACTCTTCCCCAATTATAGCTGAAGGAAACAATCCAGTGTGAGATTCTTTTGACGTGAGCGGTTTCTTAATTTGCTTCAGTAAGTGTTTGTGATAAAAATGTATTGTTTAATTACATATTGTCTACCTATGGATCGATCCCTTCCTGTCCCTTAAACCCTTAAACTGGTTTTCATGTCAACTAGCGTGTTGGCCACAGGTGTTTTCCCAGCATTGTAGGGAAATTAAAATTTATGGTGATGTATTTAGGTGGGCAGTGGTGCATTTCACTATGGTGAGTGGAGGAAATGACCATCTGTTGCATAATCCCCCCACCCCCTCCATAGTTTTTGCCCTATCTGTTTTGCTCAATGTATAGCTCAAGCAAGCCTGGCTGAAGACGGCTGAAATGCCAGAAACCGGTCCTAGGAAGCTTGTTTCCGGTCTAGGGAAGGCATGGCTTGGCAGTTCGGCCTGGACTGTTCCCATGAGGCACAGGGTCAGACTGATTTGCATATGGCCATGTCTTAACTGGGGTGGCAGAGTGGGCTAAAGAACGGTGAAGGATCAAACCCAGATCTGTTGACTGGGTGTGAGTGTTTGATTGGTTCTGATGCTTCGTCCATCACCACCCCCTTTTGTACCGCTTTGTTCGCCATAAGTTGGCAGGGTATGCTCAGACGTGAGTCCCTTGCTCACTTTGCCACTGGATTCAAGCAAGTCTGGCTGAAGACAGCTGAAATGCCAGAAACCGGTCCTAGGAAGCTTGTTTCCGGGCTAGGGAAGGCATGGCTTGGCAGTTCGGCCTGGACTGTTCCCATGAGGCACAGGGTCAGACTGATTTGCATATGGCCATGTCTGAACTGGGGTGGCAGAGTGGGCTAAAGAACGGTGATGGATCAAACCCAGATCTGTTGACTGGGTGTGAGTGTTTGATTGGTTCTGATGCTCCGTCCATCACCATCCCCTTTTGTACCACTCAATTTATAGCTCATGCACTTTGCCCCTGATAACCAGGAGTAAAGTGCATCTGCTCCCCCTTTAAATATGTTGCAATTGGATTACCCCTGTTGGCATATATACCTTTCCTATAAGGCCATAGTATATGGTTTAGAAATACACCCATGGCATGGAAAGTTAAATATCACTTGTAGACTGCAGCACTGATTGTGCCGTTCACTGTACCAAAAGAGAACACCTGGCTTCTGGGCTACCTTGTGCACCCTAAGTGCAGGAACCTAAATCCTGCTGTACGGACCTGTCAAATAATCCTTTTGGACAGACAGAAAACACTGTTTTTAATTATTAATAAGTCACTCCTAAGTTCACCTTGTCACCCACCAATACTGGGTGCCTGATATTTAAAAGTGGAACTTGTGCAAAATTAAAAAATACATGTTTCTCCAGTAGCTAGCTCAAAAACTATTTTCTCTGGCAGGTCTGTAGCTAAATACTAGAAAAGGTCGAAATACAAATTACAAACTTTAATCTTTAATGTTTGACAGGTAACAGCTACAAAAGTGCTTCAAAGACGAATTGTCCTATCTATTGAAAGTCTAGTTCATTGGTAAAGTAAATTTTTTTACTGCTCCCAGGCAGGAACAATGGCCTGTGTGTGGGGGAGGTGTTTTTATTTCCCTTGCTTAAAGACAAGTATGGTGGACCCAGGAACCTCATTAACTTGAACATGGGCCTGCCCTTTCACAAGTAATTTTAAGGTGGGACCCGGAGAAGACAGTCCTTTGTCCCCCAGTCTGGCCACACCTCTGGATGGGCACAAAGGCTCTGTATAAGGGAGGAATGGTTTCTCCATCTTGTGCATTGTGGGATTGTTTGCCGTAGGGCAAACAGGAACTGATACAAAAGTGGGTAGGGTTGCCTCTTTGGTAAGTGAGGCACCAGGAGTCACTCTCTCCCACTGGCAGGTGCCGACCATAAATGTGGCACGCCAAGGCGCTCTGCTCAGAACAATTTCTAGACCTGCGAAACAATAGAAGATTGAACCCTGCTTTTGTAACCTGAGAGGAACTCTGAAGGACTGGATTTGCTTGCTTATGTACCCAGGACAGAGAAGTGGAGTCCAAGGGTTAGTGGTCTGACCTGTGGGGTTACAGGTCAAAGTTGAAAAAACATGTTTTTCTGGGTGATCAGTTGCTCAGTTTTAACTCGACCTGCCCTGGACTCTGCAAAGTCTTGGCAGGATCATGCCCTGAAAGCTTTAAGACCATTGAGGAGCCTCAGGTGAAGACTGCCTCTGCACATTTTGGACTTCAATACCTCTGGAGGACCGGGACCACTGACCAGATAGTGAAGGTGCAACCTCCCCGGGTTGAAGAATCAGGTTCAAGCCTAGTTGGAGCTTTTCTGCAGCACCAACTCCTTTTCTGTAGGACCTTGGTGAGAAGGTATCAAGCCCTGTTTTATGGTAACTTGATGCCTTGCCCCTCTGGAGGAATTTGATCTCCAAAAAAGAGACTAAGTCCCTGTGTTGTTATCCGGACCGGGTGAAGGCGTCAAGTGTATCTGCCCGACACAATAACTTCTCTGGGCGAAGAATTTGACTTTTTCTGCTCAGAGCTTTTCTTGTAAAAAACAACAGCTTCTGCTGGACCTTGTTCAACCCCTTTCCAACTTTGGTGAGACCTTCTTTGATACAGCTTGCTGCCTTGCCTCACTGAAAGATTTTTGCTTCCATTTTGCTGACTAAGGGCCTGATTTAGATCTCGGCACAAGGACGGATCTCCCGACCGCCGAAATGTCAATCCCATTAAATTCTATGGGATTGATATTTCGGTGGACGGGATATCTGTCACTGTTATGATAGAGTAAGCAGTCAAGCTTAAAGTGCACCTAGACCCTGGTCTCTCACAACCATGGGCTATGATTGGTGCTTAGCCCTTTTTTGTGCTATTTTCACTTAAAACTTTAAAAACTCATATCTCCAGATTCACATATTGGATTTTTGTCATTTTATTTATGAAAATGTACTCTATTGTTCTAATCGGTTTGGGGTTTTTATTGTTTGGTGTTTTGACTTTTGCTATTTTGGTACTGTGTATAAACACTTTACGCATTGCCCCAAGTTAAGGCTATCTGTTCTGTGCCATAGCTACATGGGTGTTGAGCTCTGGTTAATTTAGTGACTTTTGAGGTTCACCCTGACTGGATAGCTTTATTATTCCTTGAATTAGTCGACCTCTCACCCCAAATAAAAATCCATTTTCAGACCGTGAGTTTCGGAATACCACATTCTTCTTTTTCTTATATTTTGGGTGTCAATGCTGTTTTTTATATGGCTAATAAAATTATTGGCTGCAATAAAGAAGAGGTGCAAAGGCGCTTGCTAGGTACCACAGCAAATGGAAGCTGCTGGACCCTCCCAAAAAAGTTACAGTAAATTAATCTATCTGAAGGCTTGGGAGGGATAGGTGAGCAACCAAGGGGTGAGTGAAGGAGAAGAACAGGTGGGTGGATATGAAGGAGGATAAGCAGCACATGAGAGAAAGTAAGAAAAAAAAATCTCTCAGGGAATGTTAGACAAAAAGAAAAAAAAAGTGCCCTAAATATGTGCCGTGAAAGGGCACAAGTTACCTGGTCAAAAGAATGGCAAAGAAGCCAGCGGAGGGACTGACACAAGAAGAGGAAGGCAAGCCATTGAAAAAGAAGCCAACACGTTAGAGTGGCTATAAAGCCAACTAATGGTTAGCAGTGGGCAAGTTCTAAGCACACTAAGTTTTTGTACTGGTCCACAGGAAGCTTTCACCTACGGACAGCTAAAAGCTGTCTGGTTGCCAAGACCTAAAATATTGAGTTTAACAGGTAAATAGAATTCTACATAAGTTTCTGCTCACTGTCATAATAATATGTATAGGGTAGTTAGCGCAGTAGACACCTGCTCCAATAAGGCGGTCTGATTGCTGCTTGACCCGAAGACTGTATGTGAAATGTTACAAAATGAATCTGATCATATATGCACATTTCGAGCTTCAAAGGCAACATGGATTATATCAAATAAATAGCTACAGTTTAAAATGAATGTATTTGTAATTATTAACACTAATAAAAATGCTCCTATTGGGAATCACAGTTGCTTGTATTTTACTCCCTAAATCATTTTATTCCAAACTTCCAGAAGTAAAGTGTAAAATACATTTAAAACATTTAATACATGTAATTCTCTCCTCCCTGCTGGTGTACAGGTGTATGCCTTTCTGTTCGTTAATGTACTTTGCCTTTGTGTATAGGTGCCTGTACTAGTGTCAGAATATGTGTTTGGAGGCCTGTATGCATATTGTTTTTGTGTGTGTACGTGTTTTATCTATGTACATGGATGCATGTGTGTGTATGTTTGTATGGTTTGAGTGTTCCTGTTAGGCTGAACTGCTTTACTTATTTGAAACCCTTAAACCACAAGTTGCTATCTCATAACTCTGGAGACGGGAGAAAAGGCACATCATTTTGTCTAGTGAATTTTGTGGCAGACCAGAAAAAATCCTGTTGCAGGAACAGAGGTGAAGTGGTTATCTAGTGCAATCTTTTGGAGGAATTAGAGGAAAACGTGGGTGCCCATAAAAAAGTAAAGTTGGTAGATTGCACCTTGATGAGTGAGTTTATATAAGGAATGAAGGTACAGTTGCTGTCAAAGACAGCACTCCGACTGCAAATCTTGTGGACAGGCGGTTGAATGGGACCCATGATGCCTATCCAAGTCTAACTCAGAAGTGAAGGGTCGATGAGGCAGTAAGAACGTTGTCAGCCTTCTGTCATATAAATCCAATTGTGGTAGATCCAGTTTTTGTCTTTCATCGGTTTGGAACCTGATGGTGACCTTTTTGACATTTATCGAGCTGGATAATTATGAATGAATCCTCTGCATTCATATGAGAGCCGACGTAGGAAGTGCAGAACATTGAGGGACTTTGCATGTAGTGGGACTACTTGTAAAGAAACCCTGCTTGACTTAGTGGATATAGTTTTCTAGGAATTAAGAGAACCAGAAAAAGATAGTGGCCCTTAGATGTGATACACTACGGTGTATCCCACCCATGCACATTAGGTAAACAGAGGGGCTTTTCCAGCATTTGTTCTTATTTTCTGCTATATGTTTCTCAGTTGCTTATATCTACACACCAAAAAAAGCAGATTAAAAAGTTGAGGTTATCTCTGAATCTTATTTCAACATCTGATGCTGTTGGTATCTTGGATACCAGTATCCCCTCTTCATCTTACACTTAATATTTCTTCTCTACAGACCGCTGGTTCGTCATTTTAAAACTGCATGGAATTCTTTTTGGATTTACTTGGATTTAGACCGTCCACAAGCAATAACATGGCTGGGCGACACACGTCAGCAATGGATTCTGGTGCTGGAGAAGGGGGATCTACATTCACTACAGGTACCCTTTACACTTCCATTTGGAACTCTCTTTCCTGGAAGAAGCTTTTCATAAACTCTGCATCACCACCAGGCTTGTGCCCACAGATGCAGTTCTGTGACTTGTGAATGTGTGTAATGTGTATCTAGCCGTATTGCTAGTGCCTCCATAGTCTTCACATGGTGGTCACTCTTGATGCGCTTTTGAATCTTTGTCAGACCTTTTTTTTTTTGCTTCCAAAATACTTGCACATTTACCAGCTAGAGGATTTGTCTAACTTTTTGAAGGCTATACTTGAATGAGAGCTTCTCATTTTTTGAGTGTATTGACAGCGTCTGGGAATGTTTATACAGTAGGAAAAGCCTGCTTTGATCCCTAATAATTGTGGCTACACAAAATATTTATTAAAAATAGAAAACTACATTTAAATCCGATGGATTCTGGAAGATTCATGTAGATTGATCAAATGTAGTCTGTATAGAGAGACCCAACAGTTTTATTTTGATGCACACAACTTGAACTCTGAAGCTGTGCCTAGATGTTGAGTTTAAATCCCTTGGCAAAAAGCTATTCTGGAGTATTTTCTATTGCATATTATGGTTAACTTTTTTCTGAGCCCTTTTTACTTACCCAATCACCCGTCAATGTATGTCCACTGCATCACACTGAAGAGTCACATCTGTGATTGGTAAACACCTTTGAGAGGGGTGCTTCTTAGGATGCCAGAGTAACTTTAAAATATCAGAAAAGTTGAGTGGACTCACTGGGGATCTGTGATTCTAAGCTTAAAGCCCTTGGGAAAAAAGCAGCAAGAGGTGTGCAAGGTTCAGATAATCACGTGCTGTACATTATTTTGGATGGGTTTTCTAATTTCGTTTTCTTGCTGAATGCTGGCGCCGTTAAGGGATCTTTCAATTGTGCCTCACCAAGCTTCACAAACAACGGAATGGTAGTGTCCCTCAGCGTGACGACTGTTTTAGTCCTACGCGGCATAAAACATGAGTGGCCCCTTTAATATGTAGTCGGATGACTGCTCACTGTGGATGCCTGGACAGTGAGCCCTGATTGGTAGATGCCTTGCCTGCACAGCATAGCCGCTGCTCAGTGACAAAGACTACCAGTGAAGACACAGCTCACACAAACTTCCTGCATGAGCTTTTAACCTCCATCCCCTGCCCAAAGTGCACAGCGTTTTAAGACTGGTTTTGTGGTTGAGGCCCTTCTCTCTCTGCTCAGTGGCTCTTGCACGCCGCATCACTGTAATGTGACAAAAAAAATACTGGACTGAGTCACTTGAGCTTGACGATTGTTATTTAAAGACATGGTATGTGATGTGGTTGTACACTGGTAGGTATCATAATATCACTACGTCCTCTTCCCAGTCATTAAGTATTGGGCGGAATCTCACCTCATGACATGCAAAAAGAAATTAGGAAGAAAGAGTGGTCGTCTTAGTAACCCGCCCAACCTTATGGTCGTCAATAAGAAGGACAACTTCCCACAAATCATATAGCTTTTTTTTTCTGCTGTGACTAGGTAGAGGAAATTGGATGGGGTCCCTGCCTGGCTTGGATCTCCACCTTTATCACACTAGGACTCTCTGCTTCCAGGCAATGGAGAGTGAAGTGGTGCTACATGGGAGATAAAGGCCCTGAGAGAGCTTGAGGAAGCCCAGAACCTCTACTGGGTGACTGCTAGCTCACGAGCAACCGGGAGTTAGCAGGCAGCGGCAGTGACGTTCTTTTCTTACCTTTGTTCATGTTAAGTTCTCTATGGATATCAGGCTCACAGGACTTAACCCTCATATTTTCTGCTGTCTCTCATAAATGCGCTTAAGGAATTTCTGGGTGGCTTTGGTGCATGCTCATTTGTATTATTTCCGGGTTATAACGCTCCTCTCACTGCTTAAGGAGGACGATGACAGTTAAGTTTGTGTTTGCTCTGTACTAGACCCTTGATCATCGATTTCAGATGACTATATTTTTTAAATTTCTGAACTTCAAGGCAACTTAGGAACAACATTAGGAAACACTTGAAAAAGGATAGACATGTGGACCCTTCTAGCCCTGATTCTTTTTAATTCGCCTTCCAATCTCCTTCTCCAAGAACAAAATCTTGAAGACTTTCATATGATGCAGATTCTGAAGGAAAAGTGAAGAAGATTTTGTTGGAGGCATTCACTTTGTCAAAAGCTAAAGACTCCTCTAAACATAAGTTGAAAATGTTTTAAATCTTTTCTGCTACTGATGAAGAGAATGTCTTTCAATATAATGAGCAAAAGGGTAAATACATCGAGTAAGAGTTTTTGCCTAACATTCTGCCCTGAATCCCCTGCTGTTTAGGTCCCTTTTACTTAAACTGAACCTGTATTACTTCAGTTGCTTAAAGCAAATGCTCCTTCATTTCCCACTCATCAATATGTCCTAGATGTCATTCTCAGAGAGTGGAAAGATCATGACAGGATTGTGGTGCTAGGTTTCATATCAAAGTTATACCCTCTTGATGAAATGGAGAAAAAGATGCCAGAGCCTGTGCCAGTGGATTCCTTGGTGGCATATCTCGTTGGGAGATCATCCGTAGCAGAGGAGAACATGCTTACAAACTCTATTGATGAGAGTGGACTCAGCATTCAAAAAAAGCATATGTGGGATCAAATCTGGCCATGAGAGCAGGCATATACACAGCTTATACAAGTCAGAGTCCAGTTTCTGACTTTGAAGAGCACTTTAAAACAATTGGTAAGTAACTGAATGCACAGCCCTATTGGAAAGTATGGAAAGACAGTCTGACTCTCTCTCAAATGCAGCTTTTGATGTAGTCAGAGCATCCCCTCTATCTGAAGGGGCTTTCATCGTGGAAAGGAAACATTTTTTTTTTTTTACAATATTGGCATGCTGACAGCCCGACCAAGAAAAAACATTCGTATGTCTCCCCTTTGCTGGACACTAATTGTTCAGAAAGGAATTGGAAAAGAAACTTGACAAGATTTTCAAGAAGGGAAAACCCTCCTCATCCTTTCACCAATCTCGTACTTCTGCTGTTTCAACTGGCAGCAACCCGTTCATCCATATTCCTATAGAGATCTCTCACCAAATATATCTGAGATTTGCCAGGTTGGGTAAACACTATCAGTTCCAGCCTTGCCCCTTGGTATCAAAGTTGCAACGAGGGTCTTCACCAAAATGATGTCACTTCTGCTCTCTTCTGTACATCTTCAAGGTATCCACTTGTTTCCATGCATGGACACCTGGTTTCTGGTGGCATCTTCAAGGGTGTCGGCTCTTCAGGAATTGTCATGCAAAACTGCATATACACATTCTGTTGATAAATCGCCCAAAATGTCTTGTAACACCCTCACAGGATCAAACACTTATAGAAGCTTGATTCAGAATAGATTTGGGCTTGGTGTACCTTCTAGAAAGTGTAGAGAAGTTGAGGAAGCTCCTTTCCTCTGTACTTGCTTAAAGTTGGGCTCCAGCAAGAACGTTTCTAAAAGTGCACGGTCCTATTGCTTCATGCATATTTCTAGTTACTTGGGCCTGACTCCATCTAAGACCCTCGCTTCTCTATCTACTCAAGTACTGGCAACCATCATAGATGGAATTCAAGAGGTACACTCCAGTGACACAACAGATTCTCCATCAACATCTTTTGATCAGGACAAACAACCAGATCGCAATGGCATATGTCAAGAGACAAGAGGCATCAAAATCAATATCCCTTAATATGGTGGCAATGAAGATGGCGACTTGGGCAGAACAAAAGCAGACTATATCAGAGGGGAGAGTATATACTGAAAGACTCTCTGAGCCATACATTTTTGACATTCTAGGATCTGTGCTTCACAAAGTCTGTCTTTCAGGAGATATGCATCAGATTTGGAAATCCACAGATAGACCTGTTTGCCTTTTCGCTAAATTCTTTGCTGAGGAACTTTTGATCTTGATTTCCTACACAGAGTGCTGGGGTTGTGGACGACCCATCTATTCCTTGGTCTCCTGTTCTTCTCTATGCCTTTCCTCCAATTCCCTTAATTAGTTGCCTACTCTTAAAGATTCAGAGGGAATTAGTGGAAGTAATTGTGGTAGTTCTACACTGGTCAAAGAGATCCTGTGTCCCTCTCCTACTCTCCATGTCTTTTACTCCACCTTGGAGAACTGCCTCTGGCTGCTAAGCCAAGATATTCCAGAACATTTAGCAGCTACCATCCAACAATCTGGATGCTCCTCCACTTTCAGAGCCTATTCCAGACACTAGAAAAATGCCTGACTTTGGTGTTCTTCTAAATCTGTCACTCCTGTAGCATGCAGTATTAACATGGTACTTCAGTTTCTGTTTGAGGGTTTTCAGAGAGGGGTAGCTGTTACCACTTTCAAAGTTCTGTGGGCAGCTTTCAAAGCCTTCAAAGAATCTTGGGTTGGTTTCCTTCACAATGAGAATCTGGGAATTAGACTGCCAAAGAGCTTTCCTTTATGGCGTCCTTCGACAAATGCCTTTTATCCTCCTTGGGAATTGCCTTTAGTTTTACAGGCTCTTCAGAATTTTACCTTTGAAAACTACAGGCAGTGTTCCTAGTTCCATTAAGTCAGTAGACTAATTAGGGAACTAGGACGAACGTTTGTACCGTATAATGTAAATTTGGATTACTTCACTAATATCTCTTCTTTTACAGTTAAATTCTGCTTGCCTCTCATGGTGAACTGCCATTTATTTATTTGTTCAATTTGGCCGGGAAATATAAGCTTTAGTATTCATCAGTATTAAATGAATGGGATGAGGATGTAAGGACCTAGGGGTAAAGCCCAAATTACTTACTGTTATCTTCATTATCCTTACGTTGTCACAGTCATTGTAATGAACTGCTGGCCTTTGGTATGGTTGGCAAGATCAGGATGAATTGTGGGTACTCATTCTTACTGACGCCCGCAAGGATGGGTGGGTTACTAAGATGAACACTCCTTCCTGATTCCCTTTTCCCTGTTTGTGAGGTGGAATTCACCTCAATACTTAATGACTGTGACAAAGATGTCTGAAAAATGCTTCACAGTGGATATGCTATAAGGACCTGCACATCGTAGAGTTTAATCCGTAATGCAATAAGTTGTTGTTGACAGTTGTATTGGGTGCTAGCATATCGCCACATACTCATCCACCAAGAGTAATAGTCATCTCTAAGAATACACGATTCCAAAGATGTTAAAGTTAATCAGAAAGGCAATGCAGCACACCCCAAAAGTAACCTGCACCCCTTAGACAATCTTATCTCCGGGTGTAGTCCAAAAGTTGTAAAAATTCATACAAAGAACACCGTAGATATCCGTTTTTGATATAACAGGATATATAATGTTTATTCGTTAATGATCATATGGATATCCAATTTTCACAGCGCAGCCGACGCGCGTTTCGCCCAACGGGCTTTCTCAAGGCTGCATATATACACAAGAAAAAAGAGAAAACATGGTGTCTAATACTTTGTGTGAGCAGAAACATAAACAATATTATCAGCTGTATTATACCGTACATACTAGTACAAAACAAATCCATATTTTCATATATACAAACAACCATAAAAACCTGTCATATAGTCCAACAAATTGAAAATAACGCTCCAAGGGAGAGGGCCCCCCAAGAGATAGAAAGTAATCCCCTAGGTTAGGTGATTAATAGAGAGATAGATCCCGAAAGGTTCACCAAGTGGATAGGACGTCAAAGTCCAAAAAACAGCTGAATCACTCAGTCCTGTATCCTTAAATTATCTAAATTCGTCATGTGCATTCAACCGATAAATATAGTGAGTGTTAATGGGTGTGCCCATGTATTAGTACCAAGTCAACAAAGAGTGCATAACCGTAAGGTGCTCCAAGTCATGCTGTACGAGGTGATGAATCTCACCTAGTCAAGTTCACTGTATCGTTCGTCTTTGGTGTAAAAAACTCGAAGTTACGCCTAGAAAAAGAATGTGTCCTGTAATCACTCGCAATTTTACTAACAGTGGTATCTACCACATCGTCCATTGCGACATACCGTGTTGCTTACCTAATTCCCTCATATAGAGTACCACGAGTTAGACACTATCAGTGTTTTTCCGTATCAGTGTTTTTCCGTATCAGTAATGTATATAGTATAACGAAGGACCAGGATCCGTCCCCTCTGCAATAAAAGTATAGTGCAAACAGATATTCACTATAATATGCCGTAAAAGATCATTCCCATATAAAAAACAATTCAATACTGCCACAGTTAAGTACTCGAAAGACGTAAATACGTGTTGTAGTCTAGTAGTAACCATTACGTCAACAGTGATCCTTTACTTGTACGTATTGGTGGTTATTCACGACCTACGGTTTGACTGATACGTTTAAGAGGCAGCGTGTTATATAAAACATCGCATTGCACCAATTATACGCGATATGTCTTGCGTGTCGTTATTATTCCCAAACATCATTTCGCTTCTAAATTTAAATTTGAATATGTACGGGAGTGTATCCATGGTCATTATAAAGCGCTTGGTCCCGCTAAGTTTAATTCGTAACCTAGACAAAACCCATATCGCACTCACCTTGTTCACATAACTAGTTCTCCCACATTTTCTGGGCGTTTGGAATCAGAGTGCTTCCCGCCATTGTGGAAATGTATGTAGAGCATGAAGTCAGCAAAATAGAGAGCGGACTTACGAATAAGATAGTCGAAGTTAGTTTACATGCCCTGGCGGCCATCTTGGAACGATAAAAAGTATATATTGTGTCTTTATTCTGTCATATATCTAGTGTCGTCCCAAGTCTCTTCAATGAAATTGTGATTGTCAAGTATTATAGATAGACATAATTGACGTAATGGTTACTACTAGACTACAACACGTATTTACGTCTTTCGAGTACTTAACTGTGGCAGTATTGAATTGTTTTTTATATGGGAATGATCTTTTACGGCACATTATAGTGAATATCTGTTTGCACTATACTTTTATTGCAGAGGGGACGGATCCTGGTCCTTCGTTACACTATATACATTACTGATACGGAAAAACACTGATACGGAAAAACACTGATAGTGTCTAACTCGTGGTACTCTATATGAGGGAATTAGGTAAGCAACACGGTATGTCACAATGGACGATGTGGTAGATACCACTGTTAGTAAAATTGCGAGTGATTACAGGACACATTCTTTTTCTAGGCGTAACTTCGAGTTTTTTACACCAAAGACGAACGATACAGTGAACTTGACTAGGTGAGATTCATCACCTCGTACAGCATGACTTGGAGCACCTTACGGTTATGCACTCTTTGTTGACTTGGTACTAATACATGGGCACACCCATTAACACTCACTATATTTATCGGTTGAATGCACATGACGAATTTAGATAATTTAAGGATACAGGACTGAGTGATTCAGCTGTTTTTTGGACTTTGACGTCCTATCCACTTGGTGAACCTTTCGGGATCTATCTCTCTATTAATCACCTAACCTAGGGGATTACTTTCTATCTCTTGGGGGGCCCTCTCCCTTGGAGCGTTATTTTCAATTTGTTGGACTATATGACAGGTTTTTATGGTTGTTTGTATATATGAAAATATGGATTTGTTTTGTACTAGTATGTACGGTATAATACAGCTGATAATATTGTTTATGTTTCTGCTCACACAAAGTATTAGACACCATGTTTTCTCTTTTTTCTTGTATATATGCAGCCTTGAGAAAGCCCGTTGGGCGAAACGCGCGTCGGCTGCGCTGTGAAAATTGGATATCCATATGATCATTAACGAATAAACATTATATATCCTGTTATATCAAAAACGGATATCTACGGTGTTCTTTGTATGAATTTTTACAACTTTTGGACTACACCCGGAGATAAGATTGTCTAAGGGGTGCAGGTTACTTTTGGGGTGTGCTGCATTGCCTTTCTGATTAACTGTGAAAAAGATGTTAAGGTCTAAGGATAATGAAGATTACAGGTAAGTAATTTTGACATTTAGTATTGGAGCTACAGTGGCGGTATGCTGCCTTCTTTGGCAGTACTATATAATTTTATTTCATTTTAAGTATGTTCCTCTTTTGGCTAGAAACCTGACATCACTTGTGAAAGCCTGCAAATGACCAGCATATCACAAGGGCACATATAGCCAGTATCACATAATAACAGAACAAAAACATAAGAGGGTGCAACAGAACAAAAAAGCCACAACAGAACCCAACACAACGTAAGAGCCTAATGACAACTTAAATGCAGTACAACATAATAGCAGCACAGATACAGCACTATTATTTTTATTTCCAAAGGTTTTATTGATTTTCAACAAAACCCAAATTATATACATTATGTCTTGAACCGCCTATGTCAGTGACAGTGTCTGGAAACCCTCATAGATGATTAGCAGTGCTTTTTAAATCCTGATTGATTGATTTATGTAGAAACGTATTTAAAAAAATATTGTAAAAGTATGCTTGTATTGTCAAATAAGACAGTCTAATACAGGTTTCTGAGTCAAGTAAAGTAAAAAATATTGTAAATCTCGATTACTTTGCGATTCTCATTTTCCCATATTAATTGTATTGAGCTATATTGGACTAAATCCATAAATACATAATTAAAGAAGATTCAGTTATGGGAAAAAGAGTAAAATATAAGGTAACAGGGTAATTGAAGGACCGGCGGAGAGTAACAAAGCAGGCCTAGTCAATAGTAGAATGATAGAAGTAAAGATTATAGGACTTCGTGTTTGAAATTAAATTATTCTACGTATGTTTTAATAGGATTTCTAATTGCACCAATTCAGGGGAAGTTTAATTTTTGTAAGTAAAAATGTAACTTGTTCCCTAGTGGGTTTGAAGTGTCATGCCTTTATTGTTTGTACTTCACAAAACTTTGTATATTATGCTGTCAATATAATCTTGCCTTGCTCTTTTGTTTAAGAATTCAATGCATTTAATGGTTTGAGAAACACTTGAATTTCTTATAGTGACTCTTTTTTTCGATGATTTATCTTCACTTGTGGTACAAGTGAAGTTAAATTATCAAAAAATAGAGTCACTGTAAAAGACATTAGATCGCTATCTTTATTTGTAAAATTATTCATAAGTCGTATTCCTTTTTCTGACCATGCTGGCCAGAATATCTTCTTTCCATCATTTTTAACAGTGGTGTTTAGCCAATTCACAGCCATCTCAGATTTTCTAATTTCATTTTCACATTTTTTATCGAGAAACAAGACAGTGATATTATGGGATCTTTTACTATTTTGTATGAATGGGAAACTTCCAAGTGTGATATTGTTAACATATTAATGAAAGAGGTGGGTTTAATAATATCTGTTGCTATGGCTAGCCAAGTTGGTGGAGATGTATTGGGTGCACATAGCCACCAACAGGTGCGTCTCTGCAAAAAAGATGTTTGGTAGTTAAAAGACGCGGGGTGGGGATTCATACTGCCACTAAATTTGTTATGTTTTAGTTCAGTAAGAGATGTCTTGGCGTGTTTGCTTTTCCAAATACATTTTGAGATAATTCTGTCAATAGTTTTGTAGATGTTCTGCATTACAAACATAGAAAATCAACATTTTTACACATTCTATCCTTCCCCACCACGTAATAAATGTTGGTGACCATGATACAGTTAGGTTCTTAATTTTTGTTTTGAATTTAAATTCTATATGATCTTTAGTCTCCTCCAATATCTTTTTGAATTCTATGCCAAGATATTTTACATTTTTTGGACTGCCATTTTAGATCTGACTCTCCTGTAATAGAATGGTGACAGAAGTTATTCAAGCGAAATACTTATGCCTTGTCCTGATTAAGTGTGTATCCTGAATCTTTGGCATAGATGTTAATAGTTTCAACCATTTTAGGAATAGCGTGATTAGCTTCTTCTGTAACATCAGGACATTATCTGCATAAATAGCTAGCTATTTAGAGTTAAAGCTGAAAGGAATACCCCTAATTTTGGGATTTGTATGGAGATCTATTGATAGCGACTCAATGGCAAGAAGAAAGAGTGAGGGGGCTGAGGATATCTTTGCCTCGCTCCATGGGCTAAGTTAAATTTCTTCAATTTGCTTCAATTATTTCTGACATATGCAGATGCTTGGGTATAGTTGCCCATTGCCATTTGTTCAAAATCCAGGCCCACATCATAGTTTTGTATTAAGGTTTGCAGAAAGGTCAACAAGACATAATTATATCCACAGCAGATTATTTATTTAAGGAAATCAGCTCATACCAAATATCTGTGAGACCAGTGCTTAATTTGTAAAAAAAATAAGTGCCGGGGCTCCCGCTGGGAGACCACTGCAGCTTGCACCACAATTGCCCCTCCCACCTGCCAATGGCAGTAGAAACACATCTACTAACCATCACACTCTTACAAGTGTGACAAGTCATAGTATTACAGGCCCCCAAAGCTATAAGAATGGCTTGGAAGGCAGGGATTAGTCACAGTCATTTCAAAGTGTCTTCTGGCAGTGACCAGGCGCATCTTTGCCGTGACATGGAATGGAAGTGACCACTGAAGGCTGACCTGGCGGCTCGATGTAACAACTGTGCCTTTAAGGCCTGTACTCACAGGGGAGGCTGAGAGGAATCACCTCTCACCCCCACTTCACTCATAAAGAGCCTGGTTTGCAGCGCACTCCTCCAATACAAAATGCTGAGCTGTATCACAAACAGCACTATCTGAAAGAAACACGTTAGTTAGATTCCTCACCTTAGAATATCCCCAGGCGTCAGACTGGATCCGGAACATTTTTTGTCAGCAATACCCCTTGCGCGTCGCTAGGCGTTGTCTGCGGCTCCGCGTCCGTCGTGCGCCGGAATGACGTCGTCGGAGTACTTAGACGCCGCCCTCGCGCGCTGACGTCAGTTCTTTTTTCCGCGCCAGTAAGCGCCGATCCGGGGGAGCTACCCCTTTAGTCACTTTTTGACTAACTTTTTCGACTCTTTTTGGTCACTTCTCGACTCTGGTGCCGGTAGGATGCCTGGTTTCAAGGCCTGCGACGACTGTCACCGACTGATATCGGTGACCGATCATCACCGCCGGTGCCTGTACTGCTTGGGCCTCGACCACGACGCGGAGTCGTGCTCCGATTGTATGGCCCTGACCTCGAAAGCTAGCTTCTCGAGCTTCGCCACTCGGCTCCGCGCCCCTCTCTATCCCGGTCCAGGAGAAGGTCCAAGGATCGGTCGCGGAGCTGCACTCGACATCGTCGCTCGTCTGCCTCGCAGTCTTCAGGTAAGTCGAAGCACTCCAAGAAGACCAAGAGGCGACACCGCTCTTCGGACTCCCTCGCCGGTCGCGCGACTCGGCCGAGGGTCCGGGTGGTTCCACCCCCGCGGCTCCACGGGAGCCGCAGGCGTCGCGCAAGTCCCCATACCCGCCGGTCCCTGGGACTGACGCGACGCCGGCGGAGGTCAGTGCCTTCCCCTCGGCCATGAGGAGCCTGGCCCCGCCGTCGACGCCCGCTGGCGCGCCTTCGGGTCCCGCGGACCCGACTGGGCGACCTCGCGTGCCGGCGGCTCCGGCCTGGCGCCGTTGGAGGCTCCGGCCCCGACGCCGCAGGTCCCCGAGGGGCCCGAGCCTGGGCCCCCGTCGACGCCGGTCGACCTCGTCACGCCTCCTCCGCCGCCGTCGACACCGGTACCACCCCCGACTCCGGTCGACGTCAATCCCCGGTTCAGCCCCTGTCCGGTCCCGACGCCGCTAGAGACACATATTGTCTATCGACCGGCTCCGATCATTCCTCCTGTTAACCAGGAATCGGATGATGGGGGCGAATGGGAGGGGTCTGAGGACCCTATGGCCCTTCAGGGGCAACTTTCTCAGGACTGGGCAGATGAACTGGGGGGAGGCCAGTGGATTGGATACCTCACCGGACACTGGATTCATCTCTACTCCGACTGTGGCTTCGGAGGAGGGTGCAGCTTTTTCTGTGGTGCTGCGCAAGGCGGCCGCGGCCCTTGGGCTTGAGCTGCCTGCCGTGGCTGTGAGGACTAACATCCTCACTGAGGTGCTTCAGTCTGCCGCATGCTCCACTGAGCCTCTGCTGCAATTCAGTGAGGCCCTCACTGACGTTCTGCAGGGCACCTGGTCCAAGCCCTCCACAGTCCCTCCTGTGGATAGGAACGTTGCCAGGCGCCACCGCCCTGCTCCGGGCGACCCCAGTTTTCTGTCCCAACACCCCACCTCCGAGAGTCTGGTTATCCAGGCCTCTACCTCCCAATCCTCCTTCCCGTCCGCTCCTCCGGACCGGGATTCAAAGAGACTGGAACAGTTCGGCAAGAAGCTGTTCTCCTCGCTCAGTTTGGGCCTGCGGTCTTTGAACACCGCCTGTCTCTTGGACCGTTATTCCCACTCTCTGTGGGATACGGTGGAGGACGTGCTGCCACTGTGCCCGGAGGAGGCCCGGGCGCGGCTTTCCTCGGCTCTGGCCGATGGGAGAGATGAAGCGCGCCATGCAATCAGATGTGGACTCGACACTACGGACTCGCTGGGTAGGGCGATTTCTACCACGGTGGCGCTTCGACGTCACGCCTGGCTGCGGTCCACGCCCTTTTCAGGGGATGTCCAGAGCACACTCATGGACATGCCTTTTGATGGCGCTCACCTTTTTGGTGAGAAAGCGGACAGTGCGCTGGCTCGCTTCAAGGACTCCCGGGCTACGGCCACGTCCTTGGGACTCTCGGCCCCGCGGCCACAAACTTCCGCTTTTCGCTCCTTTCGTGGCCAAGGAAGGGGCACCTCCTCATGTCCGCCTAGCCACCGGCCGCAGAACCAGCCTGCACGCGGTCGCGGAAGTGGTTTCCGCCGAGGCGGTACTGGAGGACGACGCGGTCAGTCCACATCCACCCCGGCAGCATCCGCCTCAAAGCCTTCCTAGTCCGAGCTTTCAGGCCCATTCCTCGCCAGTGGGAGGCCGGGTTCGCCATCACCTGCTCTACTAGCGTACCATTACTTCGGACAGGTGGGTGCTGCAAATCGTCCGAAGGGGCTACTCCCTCCCCTTCGAGACGACCCCTCCAGCCATGCCACCGCAGCACCACCGCAGCACCACCGTATCTCGGAGGATCATTTGACTCTTCTACAAGAGGAAGTTTCGGCCCTCTTTGCCAAGGAGGCCGTCGAGCGCGTTCCGAGCCCAGAAGTAGGTTGTGGTTGTTATTCCCACTACTTTCTGGTTCCCAAGAAGGGCAGAGGAGGCCTACGCCCTATCTTGGACCTCAGGAACGTCAATGCCTTCCTCAGGAAGGAACGGTTCAAAATGTTAACTTTGGCTCAGGTTCTAGCTGCCCTAGACCCTGGAGACTGGATGGTAACGTTGGACTTGCAGGACGCATATTTCCATATCCCCGTCCTGCCGGCCCACCGGCGTTACCTGCGGTTCACGGTGGGTCAGGAGCACTTACAGTTCACCGTGCTCCCCTTCGGCCTTACCAGTGCCTCTCGGGTGTTCACGAAAGTGATGGCGGTTGTCGCAGCTCATCTGCGCAGATCAGGGGTTCCAGTCTTCCCCTATCTCGACGACTGGTTGTTGAAGGCGGGCTCGCCCCAGACAGTCGTCTCCCACCTCCAGACTACGGCGGATCTCCTGAATTTGCTAGGGTTTTCCATCAACGTGCCGAAGTCACACCTGAGCCCCTCTCAGAAGCTCCTCTTCATCGGAGCGGTTCTCGATTCGGCGCAGTTCCGGGTTCATCCACCGGAACAGCTGGTCCGGGATATACAGGACCTGATTCCCATCTTTCGGCCTCTATCCTGGGTTTCGGTCAGGCTAGTGTTGCGGCTTCTGGGGCTGATGGCCTCCTGCATCCTACTAGTGCATCACGCCAGGCGGCGCATGCGGGCTCTGCAGTGGGACCTGAAGTTTCAGTGGGCCCAGCATCACGGCAACCTGTCCGACCATGTCTTGATCTCGAAGGGCACTGCACAGCAGTTGCAGTGGTGACTCACGGACCGCAATTGGGTCACGGGCAGGAGCCTCTCCCTACCCCTACCGGAGCATGTCGTAGTGACGGATGCGTCCCTCCTCGGATGGGGTGGCCATATGGGAGAGGCGAAGATCAGAGGCCTCTGGTCTCCGGCGGAGTCTCGCATCCACATCAACTTGTTGGAGCTGAGAGCGATCCGACTTGCACTGAAAGCCTTCCTTCCCTCTGTCCGGGGAAGTGTTGTGCAGGTGTTCACGGACAACACCACCGCCATGTGGTATTGCAACAAACAGGGCGGGGTGGGGTCGTGGACCCTTTGTCAGCTCTGGACATGGCTGGAACACCAGGGCATCACCCTGGTGGTTCAACATCTGGCGGGCTCTCTGAACGCCAGAGCAGACGAACTCAGCCGCCGGTGCATGATGGATCACGAATGGCGTCTGAACTCCGAGGTGGCGCAAGGTCTCTTTCAGCAGTGGGGAGAGCCTTGGTTAGATCTATTCGCCACCGACGAGAACGCGCAATGTCAGCAGTTCTGCGCGTTGGAATTTCCAAGGCGGCACTCGCTCGGCGACGCTTTTCGTCGCGAGTGGAGTTGCGGTCTGTTGTACGCCTTTCCGCCTATACCACTTCTGCCCAGAGTGCTGAAGAAGATCAGGCGCGACCGGGCCCAAGTCATCTTGGTGGCTCCGGATTGGGCACAAAGGTACTGGTATCCCGAGCTACTCAGTATGTTGACCGATCCTCCGAAACGTCTGCCCCTTCGGGAGGATCTTCTGTCGCAGCAGCAGGGGACGGTCCTCATCCCGAACCTGTCCAGCCTCCACCTCCATGCGTGGAGATTGAGCGGCGGCAGTTGATGCCATTTGACTTGCCTCCTGAAGTCTGTGATATCATTCTGGCAGCCAGGCGTCCCTCCACGAAGACGGTATACGCCTGCCGGTGGAACAAATTTGTGGCATGGTGCACACAGCAAAGGCTGTGGATCCCCTTTCCGCCCCTCTTTCTGAGGTTCTCCTCTTTCTTCTTTCTTTGGCCCGGCAGGGCTCTGCCCTGGGCACCTTGAAAGGTTATCTTGCTGCCCTCTTCGCCTTCTTACGGCTTCCTGATCAGCCCTCTCTTTTCAAGTCCCCTGTAGTGTCACGCTTTCTTAAAGGCATTACTCACACGTTCCCTCCTGTCCCTTTCGTAATGCCTCAGTAGGACTTGAATCTTGTCTTAACATTCCTGATGTGCGCTCCCTTTGAGCCTCTTCACAATTGTCCTCTTCGTCTTCTGACTCTTGAGACTGCTTTCCTGGTAGCCATCACCTCGGCTAGACGGGTGAGTGAGCTCCAGGCTCTATCGTCCAAGCCTTCTTTTCTATCTGTTCATCCGGGCAAGGTTGTCCTTCGGCCTCGTCCTTCCTTTCTACCGAAAGTGGTGACCCCCTTTCATCTTGGGCACTCTGTCACCTAGCCCACCTTCTTTCCGCCTCCGCATCCTTCCAAAGAGGAAGAGCGGCTCCACCGTCTGGACCCAAAACGTGCGCTCTCCTTTTATTTGGACCGCACAAAACAGTTCCGAGTGGACGACCAGCTTTTCGTTGGCTACGTGGGTGCAAAGAAGGGAAAAGCTGTGCACAAACGGACCATCTCCCGGTGGGTCGTTTTGTGTATAAAACTCTGTTATTCCTTGGCAAAAAAGGACCCTCCTGTTGGGCTGCGAGCCCATTCTACTCGGGCCACGGCGGCTACTACTGCTTTGGGACGGGGAGTCCCTTTGCAGGACATCTGTCAGGCGGCGACGTGGGCTTCGCTGCACACTTTTGCCAGGCATTATTGCCTAGACAGCCAAGTCCGGAGGGATGGCTTCTTTGGCTGTTCTGTCCTCCAGGACTTTCTGGTGTGATCTTTGTTCGCAGACCCACCACCGGGGTTGGTATTGCTTGGGTATCTATTCTAAGGTGAGGAATCTAACTAACGTGTTTCTTTCAGATGAACAAGTTACTTACCTTCGGTAACTATGTATCTGTAAGAAACGTTAGTTAGATTCCTCACCGACCCACCCATCCTCCCCGTTCTGCAAATTGACATCTAGGGTTAAGGCTATCCCTTTCAGGGCCCTAGATTTTTTGGCACCAGTGTCGGTCTCTTGCATGGCTCTGCGTTCCTGGCGCGGAAAGCTATGTACAAGAACTGACGTCAGCGCGCGAGGGCGGCGTCTAAGTACTACGACGTCATTCCGGCGCACGACGCCGACGACGGACGCGGTGCCGCAGACGATGCCTAGCGACGCGCAAGGGGTATTGCTGACGAAAAATCTTCCGGATCCAGTCTGACGCCTGGGGATATTCTAAGGTGAGGAATCTAACTAACTAATGTTTCTTACAGATACATCGTTACCGAAGGTAAGTAACTTGTTCATTTCTTCTTCCTGTGCAGCCATAATAAGTCAATGTTTTATCTTAGCCAGGAGAACTTTCACCTTGAGAAGCTCACTTCGAAATGACAGCAGCAACAATAAATTATATATTTATATGGCGAACATTAGTAGTCCAGTCTCGAGGCTTAAATAACAGAAGTAAGGATGAAAGGCTGAGTGCATCTGTTGGAATCCAACCCGTGTACTAGAGTTCAGTGTTATATTTGTCTACAAAGCATTAAAATTTCTCATTATACAAAATCACGTTTTATCGTGTGGGGCCCACGGCTGCAGTTCTTCCGCCACTGCTGCTGGCTTTTAACTTAAAACAAAGATTTTGATGCAAAAGTTAAAAGCCAGCAGCAGTACAGGAAGATCTGCAGCCATGAGCCCCACACTATTAAACGTTATTTAGCATGATCGTACATTTCAACGCTTGAGTTGTAGACAAATATAACGCATGTCAAAGGCATTCATTTCTTACCTGGACTTCGGGAGAGCCTTCTTAGTTTAAATTAATCAGCGGCGGAGGAGGCCTGCTTCACGACCCGCGGATTGCTTCTGTCCCGTGATAATGATGAATGTAGCTGCGCAGTGTGCTGGGCGGGCCGCGGGTAAAAACTACTGATTGGTCCGATTTGGGGAACAAGTTTCATGATTCACCAAAGAGGGATGTGGGGCCTGGCTAATATTATATTTTTCAATCGTTATTGGTAGTTCATTACGCTTGCGCCCTACCAATGAATGAATGCAAAATGTAAATGGGGTTTGACGTGACCTACGTCGAGATTCAGCCCAGACCCCAGGCAGTTGCAGTTTCAGTTCCTGGCGGTAATGTGAGGTGTGTGGCTCACATTTAGCCGGGCGGCAGATTTGAAATACATTACGCGTGCATGCATTGATGTTTGATATCAGCTCTTCAAAGGGATGGGGAGAGACTGCACCTACTCCGAGAATGCGCAATTATTGCTCATTTGCATGTGGGCTCGTCTAGAGTGTAAACCCGGCCCTGAGATATAAGTACCGGTGCTAAGCACCGGGAAGCACCGGCACAAATTAAGCACTGTGTGAGACGCTTTGGAATGCTATGAAAGCTACAGTTGGGTGTAGTGATTGGAATTATGGCAAAAGAACAAAGAAATAAATCTAAAACGTAATTAAGCAGATAGAGAGATCAAAAGTTTCAAATGTGATTTAATGAGTTCTAGGGATACTCCTTAAACTAAAATCACTAATAAATGAGTTTAATCAGATACTAAGTGAAAGAGCAAATAAGTGGATGCAGTCAATGAAGGCCAAAAATATTATTGAACAAAATAAGGCGGGGAAGACACTAGCCTACTATGTTCAATTTAAAAGTAGAATCAAATAATCCCTTCCTAACTTTAACGAGTCAAACAAATTAGAATTGAAGTAAGAAATACATGAATCTGAAATAATGAAAGCTATTTTTCCTTTAAAAAATGGTAAAACACCAGGTCTGGATAGATTCCCCACACAATTTTATAAAAAATCTTCAATATACACTACTGCCTTATCTGCAATATCTTCTCATTCACTTTTATTCCCTGGGGGAGATCAGGAGAACTGCCTTGGAAGCATAAATAGTAGTAATTCATAAAGAGGGAAAAGACCCCATGGAATCTAAAAATTATACGCATATATATGTAGGTTGTAAAATATATGCCAAGATCCTAGCTTTAAAATGAGAAAAAAATCCTAATACATACACATTTCACAAACAGATTTTTTAGGTCTCGCCTACGCAGCGCGGATGCGCTGCATAGGAGGGCCTTTAGCCGTCGCTCTGCTCATTTTCAAGCACTGCACTCGTGCTTGTGGCAGCATCCACCTTGCGGGAGTGGGCAGCGGCGCGCCACAAGCACGAGTGCAGTGCTTCAAAAGTGAAGACTGCGCGCACGCACCACTCCCGGGCTTGTCCTCCTTGGATTGGCTTGTTTTCGCCTCTTACAAGCCATGATCTGTTGCTTCATTGATAAGAGGGGATGGCAGTTCGCATGGACTCGGCTCCCTGATTCAGCAGCCGCCGCAGCACTCAGCCTCTATCTACCAACCAAACACAGCAGCAACATGTGCATGGCAGGTTCCCATTCAAATACAGGGCGCCAAGCGGCAACCAGAAGAGCTTTATTTTACAGCCACAGTCACAAAAGCCAGCTCCCTGCAGCGCTACACTTGGTCCCCGCACCCGTGTGGGGGTCGCTGGTGCTAGAGCGTGTAGGTGCTGAGACAGGAGCCACATCTCTGCCGTGACTCAGATCCTATGACCCTGTGGGGGAATGTACCGCTTGCGCTGTGTGGGCTGAAGGCATGGCTCAGCCGGCCAGCGCTTCCTCCTGGGTGGCAGCGCTTTCAGCTGCACTCTCAAACTTTGTTTGCGAACCAAGACTAGCGCTTAACAGCCCGGGCTCCCCTGAGCACATGACTGCAGAGGATATGTGCCAGGGGGAGACAGAGGGACAGTGGTGCGTGTACAAAGGCAGCAACACGCATGCACATACACACACTCACTCACACACACAATCCCTCACATACACACTCAACACACACACTCCCGCACATACACACACTCACACACACACACTCACTCACATAAGCACACACCCACCCCTACCCTCCGTGTTCACATTTAACAATAAAATGAAAGTGGAATTTCAAGGATCCTTGACTTCCCCTACCCACTTTTGATGTTTACAGAGGGATTTACTCATTCACCCCCAGCCCTGCAAGGCACAGAAGAAACGCACCAATAAACTGCCCCTTCTGAATTATGGCTACTAATCTGCTAATATTTTGCCAGGCACACTTCTGCTCACAGTGCCATGTTAAGGGTTGCTTCCTAAGTGCCATGCTCACGACGGCGTGTCTCTATGTACCTAGGGGTGTGGAGCGTGGGCCGGGGGGAGGGGTGGGGGTAATTGATAGCCGCTTCGGCTTCAGACCCTAACCCTTGTCTTGACACAAGATGCTGTTGCTTTAAAGGGCTCTGAGCATCGGTTCAAACACGGAGGGCTGTAAAAGAGGCAACAGATGCAAACTGTAAAACAAAGACAATTAACCCCTGCTCTGCCTATCAGCGCCCACCCCAACCTCCACACCGCTTCGCCTAGATTTTAGCAAATGGGCGCCCCTCTCGAGCTGGAAGACAGCTTTTCCGTACTGTGGCTCGGAAGCGCTCCGACAACACCACTGGGCGTGTAAAGTTTCAGGAAGAGGTGCGTTAGAGTGGATGAACTTTACGCACCAGCCCAGCGACAGATGAGGTTACACCACAGTGCGAGCAGTAGGTAAGTCAGTGCAGACCCTTCCACAGACCACACGTGCCAATGACATTCTTTCTAAGGCAGACGTGAGGGTCTGCTTGAGGAAAGGGAAGGCTGTAAACTTTATCTTCGGCGCTTTTATGTTTTTTAGTGTGGCGCTAGTAATCTCTGCATCACCCGGATCTCGAGAGAACGAGATAGGGAAGTGGGCAGATAAACACATTTTTTTTAATGTTTTTTATTTTAGTATTTTTCATAAAAAGCACAGCAATTTTTCATGTAATACAATACAGATTAGGTACATAGGGTACAAGCCATCCAAAGCATTTTTTCCTAACTTCAGAAAAAAGAAAGACAAAAATAGGAAGAGAACCAGTTCAGCATAGGTATAGAGTTACACATCCAGTATAACTAACTGTATGATGAAGTGTAAAAAAAAAAGAACAGCGGAGGGGAAAAAAAAAAAAGAAGGGAGAGAGTATAAACCTCTTTTTATATTACAATCACATTACATTGTCATTAGAAAATACAATATCACAAAAATTATATCATATGTATATACATCTTAATTGTCGCAAACATTTCCTCCTTCTAGCTCTTTCTTCCATCTCTGAACTGGTCCCCATATACGCTCCCCTAATATCTTCCCCCTCTTCCCCTTCCGTTCATAAATTCCTCTTTCGAGATTATACATCGAAAGAAGCCTGGCTATCCACTGCTGAAAGGTTGGTGGGTTAGGATCTAGCCACGCTGAGCAAATACAGATTCGCAGCACCGCCATAGAGAGGAATATGAAATGATCTGAAATCTATATTGCTTCATCCTCCTCCTTAATTCCCAACAGAATTACTACTGAGGTAAGATGGATATTAACTTTTAAAGAGTGTGTAAGGAATTTCTCAATTTCTCCTTTCAAACTCTGCAGTTTAGGACATGTTGACATCATATGTATCAGATCTGCATCGTAACTTTCACATCTAGGGCATGTGATCCCCTCCTGCCCTCCCCATTGTGCAATTTTTGCTGGTGTGTAGTATAATGAGAAGGTAGTTTTATAATGTTGAGCTTGCAGCCCTGCTGAGCAGAGGGTGGTTTGCCCCAGTTCTAACGATCTCTCAAAAACTTCCTGTTTTATGCCAAGTTTATCTCCCCATTTTTTACTATGTTTCTCCATATCATCAACCTTTAGTGAAGCCAGTTCACAATACACTTTCAGTGCACTCTTCTCCCGATTTTAATATATCCATAATTTTTATTGGGGACAGCCCAGTCACCCCGCCTGTTTTCCCCTTCAAAAAACTACGAATCTGTAGATATTTAAAAAATTGCTTTTTATCCACTCCATACAAAGCCTGGACTTCGGAGAATGAAAAGATTCCCCTTATCCCCATAATATCTCCAACCTTCTGAATTCCCTGTCGTCCCCAATCCGCCATAACTCTGTCAGAGAAAGTTTCCGGAAAGTTGGGATTCTTATATAGCTGCGTATAGTAGTGTATCCTGCCCATGATTATTTTTTTCCCTAGTGCCCTCCAGATCTTATAGGCAGCCAGCAATGTCTTAAATCTCGTCCGCTTAAAATAACTAGGTTCTGTAAACTGTAAAAAACAATTAGTTGCCTCTTCTCCCAATAGTAATTTATATATCTCCGGAAGGCCGTTTGGTGGGTCCTTAGCCTGAGCTCCAACTAAAATTCCCATATATTGTAAGGCTGCTGCCCAATAATACATCCTAAAGTCGGGGACTGCCCAGCCCCCTCTTTCCCTAGGGAGTGACATAAATCGTATAGCTCTTCTCGTCGTTTTGCTGTGGGCCCAAATAAATCTATTGACCAGATGTTCCAATGTTACAAACCATCTCTTCTCAAATTCCAAAGGGATTGCCCTGAAGAGATATAATATTTTGGGCAAAATTATCATCTTGACAACATTAGTACATCCAACTATTGAAAGGTGCAATTATTCATTCTGTCTAAATCTTTTGTAGTTTGCCTTATAACCGGATTGATGTTTTTATCTACTAAGGTATCTAAATCTGTTTTCTCTTCTTTTTTTCAGCGGTTGTCAGGCTCCTAAGTTGCTCAGGGGGTTATAAGGTGCTGCCATCTCATTTATAATGTATGTCCGTCCCCGGGGGGGCGATCTTAGGTTACAGCTATTGTTTTTTGTTCTCATTGCGTCCACTGCTTTTCATCCCATGCACAGACTAGGTCTGAGCGCCTCGTCTGAGGGGGTACAGGGGAGGGTGTGGGTGGGGTTGGGGTGGAGAGGGGGTGGGATGGGAGAGGGGTGGGGGAACTGGGTGTGGGGGGGAAAAGTGAAAAATGAGGTAATCTGGTGTTGTAAGGAGCTTGGTAGCTATGTAGTTGGTTGGTTTAGTGTTGCAAGAGCGTTAGCTGGGATAATGTTACAGATAACTCTGAGACAAGTAGGGCACACAGATGCATTGATGATCAGAAACTTATATAATGATGGATATTAAAATATGTACCGTCAATGTTAGCGGACTGAATGACTGGAAAAAACGTCAAATATTGACCAGATGTTCCAATGTTACAAACCATCTCTTCTCAAATTCCAAAGGGATTGCCCTGAAGAGATAATATTTTGGGCAAAATTATCATCTTGACAACATTAGTACATCCAACTATTGAAAGGTGCAAATTATTCATTCTGTCTAAATCTTTTGTAGTTTGCCTTATAACCGGATTGATGTTTTTATCTACTAAGGTATCTAAATCTGCAGTTATATCAATGCCAAGATATGTTGCCGAATCTACCACCCTAGGATCATCACTTATCGTCAGCTTGTTTTTCACAATTTGAGTTTTAGTTTGATTAAGCGCATATCCAGATACCGAACCAAAAATTAAAGCTTCATTTTCAATTGCAACCAATGCTTCCCCAGGTTTGGAGGTTATTACAGCAATATCATCCGCGTAAGCCATTATCTTAGTCTCCCACCCTTGTGATATAACTGATTGTATTCCTTCATTAGCCTCTAATCTTCTAATAAGTGGAACAATATATAAAGCGAAAAGCAAAGGCGAAGATGGACAGCCTTGCCGTGTACCACGCTTGATCGCTATGGCTTCAGTATATCCACCTTTTATTTTTAGACAAGCCGTGGGGTCTCTATAAAGAGCCTGTACTGCCTTTATATATCTATCTGCGACCCCAAACCACCTTACAACAGCCCATAGATAATCCCATGAGACCCTATCAAAGGCTTTTTCAGCATCCATTAGAATTAAAGCCATAGGATCTCCCGAGACTATAGTGGAATCGAATAATGTTATGGCCCTACGTATATGTTGGGTGGTCCCTCTGCCTGGTATAAACCCATGTTGGCAAGGATGTACCATTTTTCCAATAATTAGGTTAAGCCGCGTTGCTAGTACCTTTGAATAAATCTTTACATCACTATTCAGTAGTGTAATGGGCCTATAAGAGCCAGGGTCTCTCGGTGGTTTACCTTTAAGAAAAACTATTATCTCAGCCTTTGACCAAGAATCAGGGATGGCATAACCTAGCTGAGCCGTCCTAACAATATTTACCAAATCCGAACCGATAGCCTCTTTAAATGTTTTATCAAATTCGAGGGGGATTTTATCGGGCCCAGCAGCTTTACCTGAGGGTAAATCACTGAGCGCTGCATATATTTCATCCTGTGTAATCTCTCCTTCCAGACTTTCCCTTTCTTCTTCTAGAATAGTTTCTCGGGGGATCTTTTCCAAGTATTCTTGGATGCCAGTCTTCTCTATCCGCTGATCTTCAGTGTATAGATTTTGATAGTAGCTACGAAACACATTACGAATCCCAGGGAACCATTACTATCATTAATCTCGGACATTTCTCCAATAGCACTCTTTTGTCTTAATCTAGCAGCTAGCGTATGCCCCACCTTCTCACTAAATTCGTGGCATATTTCTCTTTTTGTTAAGTATCGTGCGGCTATCTTCGATGTGGAGATATCCCCTATCTCTGATCGTATCATTGCAATTCTAAGCATAAGATTCTCCAATATCTTGCCACCAACGATTGCAACCACCAGTTCCTCTTCTACCACTGCTAGTGCCTTACAGAGTTTATCCAGCCGTGCTGCTTCTTTTTTTTGATGTCGCAAGCTATAACTTAAAGTTTCGCCTCTAACTCCAGCCTTAAAGGCATCTCATACGATTCCTGCACCTGCGCTACCTCGGTTAGCCCCCCAATAAAGCGCTATCCATTGGTTCATATGGGTCACATATTCTGGTTCCAACAAAAGCCCTCTTTCAAATGTCCATTCTTGCTTCTGCTTAGAACTCTCGGGAAGAGTAACCGTGAGAATCAGCGGATTGTGATCGGAGACAACCCGAGGGTATTTTTCTATACTACACCTTGATAGCAATGTACTTGAAACAAAAAAAAATCTAATCTAAAGACTGATTTATGAGGTGCTGAAAAAAAAGTGCTACATCCACCAGAGCGTTATTCTGCAGTAGATTAGTGAGGGCATAATAAACTTTTTTTTTTCCGGCCATTATAGACCCCCCCCAGTATTCCCCCATATTCCACCAGTGCCATCAATATTGAAATCCCCGCACATTATCACTGGGGTTGACCATAAGGCTAGTTCAATTTCCATACATTCCAAAAGTTCTGGATCATCACCCGTTGATCCGTATACAGTACAAATAGTAAATGTCTCATCCTGCAGTGCACATTCTACCAGGGCCCATCGTCCCCACATATCTGCAGCCTTTCTTTTAATCACCAGATTCCGATGACGAGTTAAAACGGCTACCCCTCTTATTCTAGCCCCCTGTTTAGTGACAGTAATCAACTTAATTCCCAGTTGTTCCATAAGGTACCCTCTAGTTTCCTCAATATGGGTCTCTTGGAGACATAGAATATCTATACACAGTGTCTTAAAATACGCAGCAACTCTAAATCTCTTTTGCTGATCGTTAAGGCCGCACACATTAACAGATGCCACTCTAATACTCATTTTTATGTTTTAATTTAAACTTAATACTATACTGTAGCCTTTTTGATCCAAAAATCTGCAATCTCCCGTGTACCACCCAAGTGTTCTGTGCTGTGCTGTGCTCTTCCGTGCCCCCGTTCCCCTCCTCCCTATCTTACCCCCACCCTGTCCTACCCCCCTGACCACACTCGCCCCTTCTCCCACCCCACCCCCTTCCCCAAACCCATCACCGGCAAATAGGTCACGCATGGCCTATGTATGGCAGGCTTACTGATCATCTCTAGTCGCCACTTACAGCACCCCCCCCTGGTTTCTTTCCCAACCATCTGCTGCCTCCCAACCAAGCTTGAATCCTAAGACCCCCTCCTAGGCCACCCCCCACTAACCCCACCGCGCCTGGTAATTTTCAGTTCTTCCAGATACTCTTGTGCTTTAAGCTCTGATGTAAAGATACGAACCTGACCTTTCACCACCACCTTAAGCCTAGCTGGATATAGCAAGTATGCCTCACTGCCCTTCTCCTGAAAAGGCGCTATCATCTGCCGCATTCTCCATCTTCTCTCTACAGTGCTGTGACAGAAGTCGGGCCTAGCAAAATAGGTATGGCCTTCATAAGAACGTTTAGTGTGTGGTTTGGCCTTGTCTAATATAGCTTGCCTCAGTAAGAAATTCCCAATATAGACAAGGACTGCTCTAGGGTGTTCTGGCTGTCCTGTACTCTGATTCTTTCTAATGGTTACAGGATATCGATGTGCCCTTTGCACTTCTGTAGTCCAATTCCAATGAGAGAGATCCGGGAAGGCACCCTTCATTAAGGACACCACAAAGGCCAAAATGTCACCACCCTCAATGTTCTCCTCAAGGCCCAAGAGCCTCACGTTATTCCGCCTTTGTCGATTTTCAAAATCCTCTAGTTTCCACATAAAATCTTCCATCTGCTTCTCTTGTTCCTTCTTAGACACCTGAATCCGCCCTACTTCTTCCAGTTTTTCGGCTCTCTGCTCAACCTGGTCCACCCTTTCCGCCATGTCCGTATACAATTTATTTACCTCTTGGAATGATATTTGAAGTTTCTTAGTCGCTTGACGTGCTCTGCGACTCTCTTGTCTAGCCTCCCCTTGCAGCTGCTTAAGAGTGGAGTATAGCAGATCTAACGAGGCTGGGGGGGGCATCTCCGGAGTTTTCTAGTGCATTTTCTGGTGTATCCCCGTATATTTGACTAGTAGCTGAATAGTCCCAATTTAGCTCCTTTACTGCTGTAGCTTCTAATCTTGCATTTAGCAATTGCTTTGACCTCCGCTTCAGGGTTATACATCTGCGTGCTGTTGCCCCCTGAGACACAGAGGATGTCGCCGAGTCTGGATCCTCCGATGATTTTTCCTCACTGCTAGAAAGGCTATCTGAGTCTTCATTTACCGAATAAAACTTATCGGTGTCTGGGGGGCTGAGTGGCATCCTATCCCTAGTTACTGAGTTACGCCTTCGCTCTTGCGTATTCTCCCAGATTTTCTTGTCCATCCTGCTAAGGTCTACACCCTTGTTATTTATAGGGGAGTTTGGAGCAACCTGTGCTTTTCTCACCACAGTTCACTTTTCCCCTATAACGTCTAGCTCTTCTCCTTTGTCTTCATTTTGCGCTTTTTCTCCGTAGCTCCCATTGCCAAGTTCAATTTTATCCATCATTTCGCCAGCTGGCAAAACTATTGAGGCATCTTTAACATGCAGTGCTCGCTTATCACCAGCAGAGGGAGCCCCAAGTTCAGCCTTGTCCCTTACTCGGCTTCCACGATCGTCTCCAGGTACTGTCTGCCCTCCGATCTCCGAGCTCGCTGCTAAACTTCCATTTGCGATTGTGGACTGCACTGGAATTCCCGCCGTCATCCCAAACACTTCTGCAACTGATGGCTGCCGCAGCGAAAGCCCTTTCGTGTCGGCTCGTTCAGCCCGACTGGCGGAGACATCCAGAGCGCTTGATGCCGGCCCAATGCTGCCAGATCTGGCTTTTTTCACCGATTTGCTTTTTGCTGATGCCGCTCGGCCGCGACCTAGAGACCCGGGGGGGATTTGGGGCACATGAGACCCTTGGGAAGCTGGAGGATCAATACCTCTCGAAGGTGCCCCAGATCTATCCCCCGTCGTTTTTGCCGCTTTTACATCCATTCTCCTTACCCCAACCATCAGCCTTTTGTTGCCGGCACTCAGGGCAAGCAAGTCGTGCAGCAGCCTTCTCGCCACACTACTCGCCACGGCAATTTTCCTCAGGCAGCCCTTCAAAGTCAACCAGGTGAGTGGGCATTGGTATAACAACATCCCTTCTTCAAAGTAGTTTAAATCGCAGCATGTCCGATGCGTCCCATTATCTTTCCCAGGGAGGGGGAGCAACTGCTGCGACGACATTTCCCAGAGATCAGTCAGCGGCCATCTTGCCCGAGATAAACACATTTTCAAAAACATGACGACCCCTTTCTGGGCAGTTTCACATCACTCTTGCACTAAACACGCCTAATTCAAACTGCCAGTTCTACAGAGCTAGGAAGCCCCCGACCATAATTCCTGACCTTCAACAACACATTAAGTCTGTTCTGTCTAGTTTGAGCTCAAGTGTGATAATGCTGAAAGTGACTCTAAAAACAAACACAACAAGCAGTGGTATAGCCAATAGGTCTCGCCTTTGGGACCTTATAAGTGTTTAGCCATGCAACACTTGATGTTGTTGCACCAAGGATATTGTGCTGGATAGCTAAACACTTATAAGGTCCCAAAGGCGAGACCTATTGGCTATGCCAGTGCTTGTTTTAAAGGGAGATACTCCTCAGACAATGTAAGGCTATTTAGACATGTATTAAAAAAAAAAAAATCTATCTACCCTTGTGATGCAGAAAAGTCCTTTGATAAGATCTCATGGACCTTTTTGTAACCGACAATACAGCAACAGCACAATGCGGAAACACAACAAAACACTGCAGTGCAAGCAGTAACTTAGCACACAACCACATACTAAAACCTCATCACAGTACGTAGCAGAAGTCAACAACCTCAGCGGGACGCAACACAGTAATTACAACAACACAGTAACAAAATAAAAATGCAACTTAGCGCAAGTCAGTACAACAGGGCATCACACAATACTGCCGCACCATGATGCAATATAACACATCAAAACACCACAACAAAATGCAACTAAAAAATACATCAGTGTAATAACAAAATAGCACATCACAAACCACAACTCACTTGCCCTGTTGTCTCGTGGTATTTATTGTGTTATGCTACTGTTTTGCATTATTGTTTTTGGCGTATTGCTATGTTTTTCCTGTGTTGTGTACTATTTGAGTGTTTTGTTGATTTATGGTTGCTTAATATTGTGCAGCTGTATACTATTTTATGTTGTTTGGCGATACAAGCCTGAAATCCTAAATTGAGCACATGTAGGAGTGTTTACCACTCTGTGCATATGCATGTGCTTATTGCATATTTTAAACCCTTCGCTGCCAGGCCTTTTCCCCCACCTGTGCCACGCCCTTTTTTGGCTATTTGGGGTAGTGCGCGCTGAGGCCCCTGTAACTTTTTGACCACATAAGGTATCCACGCCAAATTTGCATCCTTTTCTTCCAACATCATGGGGATTCCGAAGGTACTCAGGGTTTGTGGATTCCCCTGGAGGGGTCACAGAAATTAGCCAAAATACAGCAAAATTTAGTTTTTTGGGGGGAAAATGGGAAAAACGGGCTGCAAATGAAAGCATCTGGGTTTTTCTCTGCAAGTGTTATCAAAAAAGGGTTTTGGGGGCTGGAATCACCTTTTCCCCAGCTTTTAGGGGATACCAGACTTTTGTCAGAAACCCAACATTTTTTACACAGTTTTGGCATTTTTCTGGGACATAGCCTATTTTTGCTATTTTTTGTGCTTTCGACCTCCTTCCAGTTAATGGTAGAAATGGGTACAAAAGCAATAATGGATCCTGGAAAGCTATACATTTTAGAGAAGTAGACACAATTCTGAATTCAGCAAGGGGTCATATGTGTAGATCCATCAAGGTTTCTTTATAGAAACTAACAGTTAAATATAAGATAAATTGAAAATTTGTTGAAAAAAAGCGCCTTGTGTCAACGTTTTCACCTGTAATTTCTTCTAATTATGACCGCTTTTGAAAGCAATGTACCGTTACATCCGCTGGACATTACTGGTTGTGGGGATATATAGGACTTGTAGGCTCACCAAGAACCCGACGAACCCAGAGCCAAAAACTGAGCTCTTTTTATTATGTAACAGGTATATAGTAATTATTCTGTAAAAAAGTGTACATGGAAAAATCGGTATGAAAGACACCTATGTATTTCTGAAATGGGAACAAAATATAGAGTTTAGAAACATGAGATATTTGCACATTTCCGAATTTGGGAATACTCATACTCGCATGAGAATTATCAGTCATTTTTTAGAATGACTTCTTTTTTACACAATGTCTTTCATTTGGAAGGCAGAAAGGCATCGAAAGTCAATAGGTAATAACAGGTCCTTTACAAATCTGAATTACCCGAAGTCTCCCGATAAAAATGGTACCTCACTTGTAGGGGTAGGCATAGTGCCCACGACAGGAAATGGCTCAAAACCCAACGTGAACACACCACATTTTCACAATGCAAAATTGCCCTTTTTTAGCAAAGTGCCTAGCTGTAGTTTTTTAATCCTAGCTCTGCCGGCACCTAGGGAAACCTAGCAAACCTATACATTTTTGAAAACTAGACACCCAGGGGAATCCAGGATGGGGTGACTTGACTGCCTCCCACCAGGTTCTGTTACCCAGAATCCCTTGTAAACCTAAAAAATTGCCAAAAAACCCACATTTTCTCAACATTTCTCTGGTGGAAAGTTCTGGAATCTGCGTGGATCCACAAATTTCCACCCACCCCGCGTTCCCCAAAGTCTTCCGAGAAAAATGGTACCTAATTTGTGTGGGTCGGCCTAGTGCCCGCGACAGGAAACGGCGCAAAACGCATCGTGGACACCTCAATTTCGCAGTGAAAAATGAACCTTTTTTGGCAAAGTGCCTAGCTGTAGTTTTTGAACCCTAGCTCTGCCGGCACCTAGGGAAACCTACCACACCCACACATTTCTGAAAACTAGACACCCGGGGGATTCCAGGGAGGTATGGCTTGCTTGGATCCCCCCAGAATGCCCTGCAAACCTTAAATTTAGCTGAAAAAATCACCTTTTTCACACATTTTTGTGTGGGAAAGTTGTGGCATCACCGGGCTGACACAAATTTCCTACCACCCAGCGGTCCCCCGGGTCTCCCGATAAAAACGGTGCCTCACTCGTGTGGGAGGCCCAAGTACCCGCGACAGGCAAGGGCCCACAACGTATTGAGGCGACATGAAAATTGCCTACATCAAAACGACCTGGTTTTGCAAGGGGGGTCACCTGGGTTTTTGGCCCGGTGCTCGGCGGCCACCTAGGGGAACCTACCAAACCCACACATTTCTGGAAACTAGACACCCGGGGGATTCCAGGGAGGTATGGTTTGCGTGGATCCCCCAATGTTTCCTTACCCAGAATGCCCTGCAAACCTCAAATTTAGCTGAAAAAATCACCTTTTTCACACATTTTTGTGTGGGAAAGTTGTGGCATCACAGGGCTGACACAAATTTCCTACCACCCAGCGTTCCCCCGGGTCTCCCGATAAAAACGGTGCCTCACTCGTGTGGGAGGCCCAAGTACCCGCGACAGGCAAGGGCCCACAACGTAGTGAGGTGACATGAAAATTGCCTACCTCAAAACAACCTGGTTTTGCAAGGGGGGTCACCTGGGTTTTTGGCCCGGTGCTCGGCGGCCACCTAGGGGAACCTACCAAACCCACACATGTCTGAAAACTAGACACCCGGGGGATTCCAGGGAGGTATGGCCTGCGTGGAGCCCCCAACGTTTCCTTACACAGAATGCCCTGCAAACCTCAAATTTAGCTAAAAAATTCACCTTTTTCACCCATTTTTGTTTGGGAAAGTTGTGGCATCACAGGGCTGACACAAATTTCCTACCACCCAGCGTTCCCCCGGGTCTCCTGATAAAAACGGTGCCTCACTCGTGTGGGAGGCCTAAGGACCCGCCACGGGCAAGGGCACAAAACGTAGTGAGGCGCACTATGTTTAGGACCCTTGCCTGTTGAGGCGCACTACGTTTTGGACCCTTGCCTGTCGCGGGTACTTGGGCCTCCCACACGAGTGAGGCACCCCACCCCCCAATAATTGGGGGGTGGGGTGGGGGCATGGGCCAGCCCGTTTTGGGCAGCCCCCACCCCTATTTTTATTTTTTTCTAAATTCCCTGGTGTCTAGTGGTCTTTTTGCCCCCCCGGGGGCAGATTGGGGGCCAATGCCCCATCTGCCCCGGGGCAGAAAGGCTGTAATGGTGGCTGGTGGGTGAGGGCATTGGCGTGCCCGTTTCGGGCAGCCACCACGCTAAAAAAAAACTGAAATCAAATCCCCGGGTGGGGGGGGGGGGACGGGGGGGGGCAGAAAGACTGATTATTGGGGGGTGAGGTGGGGGCATGGGCCTGCCCGTTTTGGGCAGATCCCACCCCTATTTTTATTTTTTTGAAAATTTCCTGGTGTCTAGTGGGCTTTTCCCCAGCTCCCAAGGCTATTTTTAATTAAAGGGAATCCCTCTGGTGCCCGCACCAGAGGGATTCCCCAGGGAGTGCCTCATGACGTGCTGCACACGTCATGGGCACAGCGCAATACTTAAGGAGACTCATCTTCTCTCTAAAGACTTTAAGCGGATGAGGGATCGGCGGTTCCCTCTGCAAGTGTGGTTTTCTGGGGCGGCTAAGAAGCATGGGGTGGCAGTTCTTTTTAGTGCGCATGCTCATTGTAAGGTTCTCGCCCAGGTTGCTGACTTGAAGGGGAGTCTTCTGGCGCTTCACGTGCAATGGGGGGACATGTGCTTCACTGTACGGTCAATCTACGCCCCGAATGAGCATCAGGAGTCTTTTCTCAAGATGGCCGCACAAAACTTATGCCCGCCTTGACCATTTCTTTGCCTCTACCTCCCTTTTGCCATGCCTGTCGGATGCGACCATCACTCCCTGCTCGACCATGCCCTCATCTCTGTGCAGCTCAATTCTCCGGCGACCCGTCCCTCTCCGTCTGGATGGTGCCTGCGCGATTCTTTGCTCGGTTCCGACACCACGGTTGCTCGGATTCGCGATGCGATCATTGCTTATTTGGCGGTTAATGATCAGGGCACTACGTCGGTGGCGGTGCTTTGGGAGGCCCTCAAGCTGGTGGTACGGGGGGAGTTCATTGCGCTAGCGGCTGCGTTTGCGCGTCTTCGTAGGGATAAGCGCGCGTAGCTGGAGCGTGAGGTGGGGGCCCTGGAGTCCATCCATAAGCGCACCGGAGCGCCCAGGGTGTGGAGAGAACTCGAAACAAAGCGGCGTATGCTAAAGCACCTGGTTCTCGACAGGGCCGAATATGTGTCTGCGGCATAAGTTTTACCTTAGCGGGTATAAAGGAGGCTATTATTAGCCCATAGGCTCCGAGCGAGCGGCAGCGTGCGGCGGTCCAGTCCATTCGGGACGCTCGGACGGTGGAGCAGACTACTGACGCCCTTATTGTGGAGTCTTTCCGGCAGTTTTATCAGCGCTTGTATACCAGGGAGGCCACCGGTCAGGCGGAACGAGAGGCCTACCTTGCCTCCTGCCGTATCACACTGCTGTTCGCGACCTCTGCTGATGCGTTGAAGTCTGCCATCCGTATTGAGGAAGTCATATCGGCGATTGCTCGCCTTAAGGTGGCCAAATCGCCTGGCCCTGACGGTTCTTCCGCTTTGTTTTTTAAGACTTTCTGTGCTGAGCTGGCTCCACTTTTAACGCGTCTTTTGAATTCTTTTCTGGAGACGGGGGAGGTGACCCCCCACTATGTCGGAAGCTGCGATTACGATTATCCTTAAACCTGGGAAGGATCCGAGGGACTGTGGCTCGTATAGGCCAATCTCCCTCTTAAATATCGACTCCAAATTGTTTGCGGGCATTCTGGCGGCGCGTCTCAGTCCGCTGATGGATGGCATCATAGACCCGGATCAATCAGGGTTCATTCCTACGCGTCAGGGAGGGGACAACACCAAGCGCCTTCTCCATCTTATTGACTTGGTCCACCGGTCTCGGACCCAAGCTTGTCTCCTTTCCATTGACGCCGAGAAGGCCTTTGACCGGGTGGACTGGGACTACATGTTCGAGGTCCTGCGTACTTTTGTCTTCAAGCAACACTTCCTTCGCTGGGTGCACTGTCTCTATGTCGCCCTGTTGGAAAACGAGGCAGCATCTGTGAGGCCTGCACAAATAACATGACTACATTTGTCCTTCACTGGTAACCAAACACCCAATTGTAGCGCCTGACTCTCAGAGGGTAGCGTTGCAGAGCAGTCTGAGGCTTACTCAAGGGAGGTGGTTTGGGCTAGTAATCGCCATTTGCAGGTGCACAAAAATAACACTCAATAATTGATTGTCCAGTCTGTACTTTGCTTTATAAAAGTAAGAGTACATTTATTAAACACACACACCACTCAATACTATGCACCAATTTACAAATATACATAAGCTGTTGGAATTACTTTGTAACATTGCATAACATCTCCACCCCTCCCGCAGGGGGGGTGGGGGTCCAGTACCACCACTCCCATGTATGCACATCAACTTGCCCCCAATGCAGTTAGTTGAACATAACCCGGAGCGAGGGCCCTGCGCACTTGCACCATCCCAGTGGCGACCCACCCCTATTACCTCAACAAGCATTAAAAAAAGGGGTAAATCTTCCTTGGTGACACATGACCCTGACTGAGCATCTCCTACTGACCATAAAGTATGCACCTCTATATCTTAAGGGCTAGCAGTCTGGGGTCTTCACCTAAGCGCAGCAGCAAGAATCCATGTTTACGCACACATTTCAGAATGACAGTACTCATCGCCTTGGTTGATCATTTGAATGCATTCAAATTCCAGCCCCTAAGGGCATCACAGATGAAATCACAGGATTGCGCATATACAGCCAGACACCCTAGCAGGACTGTCTGGCAACATAGCCTCACTTGGCTTATGACATCTCCTTACACATGTGACACAGTCCCTTCAAAAGAAGTACTCCTGGCAACTACACTTCTCCTGCAGTGCGCCACTGTAAAGGGAATCACAGGTAAAAGCATGGGATTACGTAAATACACCAGACCCCCTAGCAGGAAGGTCCAGCAACATAACTCCATTTAGCTTAACATCACCTTACACATGTGACTTACAGTCCCTTCAAAAGAAGTACTCCTGGCAACTACACTTCTCCTGCAGTGCGCCTCTTCACTTTAAAAGGAATCATAGGTAAAAGCATGGGATTACGTAAATACAGCCAGACCCCCTAGCAGGAAGGTCCAGCAACATAACTCCATTTAGCTTAACATCACCTTACACAGGTTCTTCACTTTACACATGTGACTTTCAGTCCACCTAAAAAGAAATAACCAATAGTAAATGCATTTTGTTGCAATTACACCACTTCACCTCCAGGGGATGCCCTTCTCCAGACATCCCCAACTCAGATCTTCACTCCATGATGCACTTCATAGTACACCCTCAGCTGTAGAACATAAGTTCCAGCCTAGAAGGTGTTAAATGCTGGCTGAGCCCTTGAGGGGTTATTCTTTCAGATGCCCCGTGAAACTTAGGGGTGGACTGTTCTTCTTTATGCTGGGGGAGACTGTGGTGCTCCTGCAGCCCCCCTGCACCCCTTTTCACACATGAGGGTGACCCCCTCCTCTGGGGGCCACAAAGCACCAAAACAGCACATTTCCAAATGCCTGGCGAGGCATTATAGGGCGCTTCATGCTCCTCTTTACCAGCCCCAGCCACTGGGAACACTCTCCTCTGCTCTCTGGGTCTCTGAGAGGGTAGATTCAGCAGTGTGCTGTCTTCACTGGCTCCCTACGCCAGCCTTTCGTTAGGCTCTCCTTCTGGGCCTCTCTCCCTGCACAGAGGCCCCTGCTTCTGTGCACCAGTCCTGGGCTCTTCTTCTGGTGCTGATAGGGTCCTGGGGGCAGTCAGGGGGTCTCTCCTTCCAACTGCCCATTGCGCCAGGCTTCAGCACCTTCACCCTCAGCAGACCACACCCCAGAGAGACCTTCTCTTCCTGTGCAAGCACTTTTTAAAAGTTGAGTAGGGGGCTGGCAGGAAGTCTCTGTTGGTCCTATTAAACAGCGACACATCACGTCCCTGCCCCTGCTCCCTCCTTGTCCAGCCTCTGAGCTTGTTCAAAATGGCGGCGTCCAGGGTTTCTGCCACATGTCTCGGAAGCACCTTCCCCCCCCAAGCTGCCTTCCCTCCTTGGTGCAGCCTGGTGCCTGGCACCCAGCGACAGCGGTTGATGGATTGGCCTGTAGCCCCACCCATCTTCTCTTCGTGGAGAGGAGGCCCTCGCTTGTGGAAGACCGGTTTTCAATCCATCCAGCTGAGGTCAGCCCTCAGCCTGGGTCTGGTCATGGCTGGCTCAGAGAAATATGACAGTTCTGGATGACCCAAAAGCAGTACAAATATGACTTTGGACTCTGCAGAATACTTATTTTCACATTCGCTACATTGGACTTAAGTGCGTGTCTGGAATCTGTAGGCCTAACGGAAGTTAATCTAGCCATGGGCCCCATATTCCCTTAGGGGAATAATGAAGTGAAAACACAGTAAAACACACTGACTTTCCCTGGCATGTTTCTTTCCAGCCTATAAAGCCTATTCCATGTACACACGTGTCTGCATGTAAACAGCCCAGTGTCCCTTACTCCAGCTGCTGCGCAGTGGCCTGGTCAAGCCAGGGGAACACCAGTAAAATCCCCATGCAGTCTCTTACATCCTGAGTTCACTGTGGGTGAGTCCCAACTTATGAGGCTCCCCCACAGTAAAAGCTCAACCATTAGGTGCTCAAAAAGCAAAAATCCGGACGGCCCATAGTGTCAGAACCACCTTCTAACATGCCCCTAAGGCGTCGGTGCGGGTGAATGGGTGCCGGTATTCCCCCTTTTCCATCACTAGAGGGACGAGGCAGGGGTGCCCCCTGTCTCCACCGTTATTCGCGCTCTATATGGAGCCCTTTGCCCAGTGCATACGGTCGAATCTGGATGTCAAGGGCCTTAAGTTCGGCGCCGACATTCATAAAATCAGTCTCTACGCGGACAATGTTATTCTCTCTCCTACCCACCCACGCACCTCTTTGCAGTGTTTGATGCGAGAGCTCCGCAACTTTGGATCGGTTGCAGGATTTAAAGTAAATTTTTCAAAATCGCTGGTGCTCAACCTTTCTATCCCTGAAGAGGAAGTCGGTGATCTGCAGCGAGATTTTGCCTTCCAGTGGGTGCACTCTGATATCTCCTACCTGGGGATTCGCTTGGCCTCATCGGTTGTCAAAACGGCTCACCTTAATTATAAATTATGGGTGGAGCAAACCACTAAATCGCTATCTGACTGGTCTCGCCTTGGCCTGGCCTGGTATGGGCGGCTCGCGGCGGTCAAGAGGACGGTGTTGCCAGGGATCCTTTACTTGTTTCAGATGCTTCCCGCGCAGCTGTCTCCGGGTACCATCCATCTTGCAAGATCTGCTTAATACGAGGCCAAGGCTCGCCTTATCGCTCGCTACTGTGCCGAAGGCTGCCGGTGGGTTGGGTTTCCCGCTGTTGAGGGCGTATTACCAGGCCTCTTGCCTCCGATATATTACGAAGTGGAATCGGTCTTCCTCTAGCAAGCATTGGCTTTTTATGGATCAGACAGTCACGGGATGTAATATCTGGCGTGAGCTCTGGCTTCCGCGGAAGCACAGGGCCTGGGGTCTCTATTCATCCCCGGTGACTACTCCGACTCTTAAGGCATGGGATCAACTAGTGAGCGCTCGGGAGTGGACCACGTTCCCCTCCCCTATGACGCCTATCGTGGACAACCCCGATTTTCCGCCGGGTTGCGCGTCGCCTGTCTTTCAGCGTTGGCGTGAGGAAGTCTGTAAGCGAGTGGGTTCCCAATTGGAGCCGAATGGAGTGATCCCTTTGTTTTATCCTTTTTGCGGGGTCGCCCTCCGGGCTGTAGACCTGGGTGCTGTGTATGGCATATTTTGTTTCGATCTGCCGGCCCGCGGATGTAGGCAGTCGAGCTGTGTACTTTGCAGGCGTATCACTTAATAAAAAAGATTGATTCTAAGAAAAGAATGCTTATACATACTAACTCCCTGAACTCTTACGCCAGCCCCAAAGGACCACAAGGGTTTTGAGCAGAATCAAAAGTACAAATAATCATCATCACTTTCACTGTCATCAACATATTAAGTTTACTTTGCCAGCCACAGGAGTCAGGTGTACAGTTCTTAAGGAGGTCAAAGAGACAGACGAGACTCTCAGAGGGCTAGAGCGCAGATGCCCAGGACACCCAGAGCTCCAGCAAACAGTCCAGGAGGCTAAAGAGGAGGTAGCAAAACAGATCGAGAGGCTCAGGTGCTTTGATTATAACCATTATCTAGAGCAAACACATGCAGAGAGGGACAAATCGGGGTCCCTTATGGAATGGTTGGCAAACCCCAAAGGCAAGGGTTCCCCAATAGTGGAGTTGGATGATGAGGAGGGCACTAGACAATATACACAGGAGAAGATTAATGATATCTTTGCTAAGTACTATGCTGGGCTATGTAACAGCTCAACGGCGCAGTGCAATAGAATGACGGCCTGAGAATATTTGGAAAGGCTAAGGTTACGGCGATTAGATCCAGAAGATACTGAAGAGTTGGGTAGGAATTTTACACTGCAGGAGGTGCAGGCAGCCATCAATCATATGGCTCAAAATAGGACACCGGACACTGACGGGTTGCCGGCAGAAATCTATGCCACATACGTGGAGGAACTAGCCCCGAGATTGGTCTCGCTATATGCTGTAGCCCGAGAAACAGCGATGCTGCCGGAAAGCACCAGAGACATAAACACACACACCTGCAGTGCGCTACACCTTGCCCTTTGCTCCACCGTCCCCACGATTCTGCTTACTGGCAGTAAATCTGAGGACACACCGGAGTTCAAATTGCATCCAGCGTTAACTGCAGCGCAGGAAGCAGACCCCTCGAGTCTGAGCAGTGTGTCTTCAAAAGTCCTGATGACAAACTGTGCAGACTCGATTTCTTGAACTTCTGCCTGCAGCCTCTATCACACCCTTAACCAACTTGTCAAAGGGTGAGGTCTCTCCCCACCCTTTGGCAAGTTGGAAAAGAGTGTGGTGACAATGCCCTCCACTCCCTGATTGACGTGGAGGCCTAGCGCTACAGGGCTTGAGTCTGAAACGCCCAGGGCTAACTCTACCCCCACGTTGTCAGGGGGTGGAGACTGGTCATTGATGCAGTGTTTTTTTCCAAGCTGATGACTTCATTGAACTCAGGGCTGTGAGATTGTCAGCCCAGCAAATACTCTAGACTTTAGGCCCACCCAGGGGAGCACATTTAGGGAAAGTGTCACTTTACTTTCAACAACAACTACGGAGAGTGGGAGTGTACAGCAGCCCCCAGCAAGATAATTCAATGTGTATACACTGCATGTACGAGTTAGTTTTTTTTAAAAGAAGCAGTTTCAGCATTGCTTCAATGCTTTCTTTTTGACCTTGAATATAAGGGGAGCGAAACCCCAACACTCTGGAACAGAAACCGCCACTGAAGTATCTCCTTCAAGCTCCTGTGCCCTTCATAATGTCAAGTGCAGACATTGGCAATCCTGCATAAGCTCTCTCAGGTCTACTTCGGAGCTCGCAGTCTTTCCATATAGACGTTTGTAGTATTGTGAGTCGTACTCCTCCGCAGTGTCCATGGAAATCCGATGAGGTGTTCCATGAAATGCTGCTGTTTGCCTCTCTGGGGCCGGGGAATGTTGATGTGAATGGGTGACAGTTGGAGCCCAAGAGTTTTGTGTGAGGGTGTGCTTGTTGCAGCACCTCTGTATTTAATAAACTTCATGTTCGGAAGAAGCCGGCTGCATTTGGTGTCCTTTTAAGAAGGCGGCTAACACAAAGTTCAGCATATAATCCGCCATTGTCTCCCTGATGGCCTCACCCTTATGTGATTCCTACTCTTCTCTAGCGCAGATGCAGGCTAGGGGCTTCCCCACCTTGTCCCCTGCCTCATATATTGGTTTCTTTTTGGCAACATAAGCTACCCTGACCGCTTTAGTCATCATGGCACAGTATTCCTCCCTTTTGAGTATAGTGCGTGTTTTGTGTTCCTCAATAAAATGCCCAAGATAATCCACCTCTAATTCTGGAAGTTCTCGCACCGCATCTCTAAACCGTCATTCCCTCTGCCAGTTGTTCCCCGCCTCTCCCGCTATCATCTCCCCACACACAGATCGTAAACTGATAGGCTTACCAGAGTGTGGTCACATGGCACACCGTATCAGTATTTTCTTTGAAATAGTTTCAGTGGCTCTGTGTAGGTGTGCCACTTCCTCTTGCAGGCCTTGAAAAATCTACCCCCCAATTGCAATCGAAAGTGAACTTTTATCTGGTCAAGCTATTTTTAGCACCTACTAGTCTCATGAGTGAATTTAGATCTGGAAAGGAGCAGGTGATCTGTTCATTCAGAAAGTGAATGAGCAATAAAGATGCCAATAAATCTTGTTTTTATCTTGACAAATGGAGTTTATTTTTCGCTCACTTACTATAGTTAGAGATGTTTGTTAAGTGAGCTCTCTGAAGATGTCAGGTATTTTTCTCTAACACATAACATTTAAATATATACAGCCTCATGCATCAAGCCAAAATCCAGTCGGTAAAATACCGAATCGCTAATAACACCCGTTAGCGAGTAAATAAAACCTAATCCCAATGCATCAACCCAAATACAAAAATCGCTATTTAAGGAATCCTTAAATAGCGATTACTTAAATTGCTATTGCATTTAAGGAATCCCAAATTGAGATTCCTTAAATGCAATGCATTAAAGTAAAAAAATTAGCGAATTCGCTAATAGGGGGAGCAAATTACCATGAAGAAGAACTGCATGGTAATTTGCTAAAAGTTTGAAAAATGCATTTTTTTGCATTTTTCAAAGTTTCATGTTGCGCACACACATGCCCTCAGAGCATGTGTGTGTGCAACATATGTGCACATATCAATTTCAGGGGTGCAATAGGGTGTCATTTTGACACCCTTGCACCCTTGAAATTGCATGAGCAATTTGCGAGAACCTACTGGTACTCGCAATTTGCTCATGCAATCTCCAATTCATTCCTATGGGCCTGGAGGCCCATAGGAATGATTGGGACGGCATTCCTTATTTGCTACTCGCAATTTGCTAGTCGCAATTAAGGAAAGTTAAGGAATCGCTATTTGAATAGCGATTCCTACATGCATAGCCTTTTGCTATTCCTTATTAGCGATTCCTTATTTTTCGCTAATAAGGAATCGCAAATGGCATTGTTGATGCATGTGCCCCATAGCCTGTTAATTAATATTTCAAAATAGATCAGGAATTATGAAAGCAATTTTTTTGTAATTAACCCCTTCGCTGCCAGGCCTTTTCCCCCTCCTGTGCCACGCCTTTTTTGGCTATTTGGGGTAGTGCACGCTGAGGCCCCTGTAACTTTTTGACCACATAAGGTATCCACGCCAAATTTGTGTCCTTTTCTTCCAACATCATGGGGATTCTGAAGGTACTCAGGGTTTGTGGATTCTCCTGGAGGGGTCACAGAAATGAGCCAAAATACAGCAAAATTTAGTTTTTTTGGGGGGAAATGGGAAAAACGGGCTGCAAATGAAAGCATCTGGGTTTTTCCCTACAAATGTAATCAAAAAAGAGTTTGTGGGGCTGAAATCACCATTTTCCCAGCTTTTAGGGGATACCAGACTTTTTTCAGAAACCCAACATTTTTTCACAGTTTTGGCATTTGTCTGGGACATAGCCTATTTTTGCTATTTTTTGTGCTTTCGACCTCCTTCCAGTTAATGGTAGAAATGGGTACAAAAGCAATAATGGATCCTGGAGAGCTATACATGTTAGAGAAGTAGACAAAATTCTGAATTCAGCAAGGGGTCATTTGTGTAGATCCATCAAGGTTTCTTTACAGAAACTAACAGTTAAATATAGGATAAATTGAAATTTTTTTGAAAAAAAAAGCCTTGTGTCAACGTTTTCACCTGTAACTTCTTCTAATTTTGACAGCTCTTTGAAAGCAATGTACCGTTACATCCGCTGGATATTACTGGTTGTGGGGATATATAGGACTTGTAGGCTCACCAAGAACCCGACGAACACAGAGCCAAAAACTGAGCAGCAACTTGCAATGGTTTTTTATTATGTACCGGGTATATAGTAATTATTCTGTAAAAATGTGTACATGGAAAAATCGGTATTAAAGACACCTATGTATTTCTGAAATGGGAACAAAATATAGAGTTTAGAAACAGTAGATATTTGCACATTTCCGAAATTGGGAATACTCATACTAGCATGAGAATTATCAGTAATTTTTTAGAATGACTTCTTTTTTACACAATGTCTTTCATTTCGAAGGCAGAAATGCATCGAAAGTCAATAGGTAATAACAGTTCCTTTACAAATCTGAATTATCCTATGTCTCCCGATAAAAATGGTACCTCACTTGTAGGGGTAGGCATAGTGCCCACGACAGGAAATGGCTCAAAACCCAACGTGTACACACCACATTTTCACAATGCAAAATTACCCTTTTTTAGCAAAGTGCCTAGCTGTAGTTTTTTAACCCTAGCTCTGCCGGCACCTAGGGAAACCTAGCAAACCTATACATTTTTTAAAACTAGACACCCAGGGGAATCCAGGATGGGGTGACTTGACTGCCTCCCACTAGGTTCTGTTACCCAGAATCCCTTGCAAACCTAAAAAATTGCCAAAAAAAACACATTTTCCCCAGATTTCTGTGGTGGAATGTTCTGGAATCTACTTGGATCCACAAATTTCCACCCACCCAGTGCTCCCCAAAGTCTTCCGAGAAAAATGGTACCTCACTTGTGTAGGTCGGCCTAGTGCTCGCGACAGGAAACGGCGCAAAACGCAACGTGGACACACCTCATTTTCAAATGACCCTTTTTTGGCAAAGTGCCTAGCTGTAGTTTTTGAACCATAGCTCTGCCGGCACCTAGGGAAACCTAGCAAACCTATACATCTTTGAAAACTAGACACCCAGGGGAATCCAGGATGGGGTGACTTGACTGCCTCCCACCAGGTTCTGCTACCCAGAATACCTTGCAAACCTAACAAATTGCCCAAGAAAACACATTTCCCCCACATTTCTGTGGTGGAAAGTTCTGGAATCTGAGTGGATCCACAAATTTCCACCCACCCCGTGTTCCCCAAAGTCGTCCGAAAAAAATGGTACCTCACAGTGTGGGTCAGCCTAGTGCCCGCAACAGGAAACGGCGCAAAACGAACTTTTTTTGGCAAAGTGCCTAGCTGCAGTTTTTCCAAGGAGGTATGGCTTGCGTGGATCCCCCAACGTTTTCTTTACCCAGAATGCCCTGCAAACCTCAAATTTAGCTGAAAAAATCACCCTTTTCACACATTTTTGTCTGGGAAAGTTGTGGCATCACCGGGCTGACACAAATATCCTACAACCCAGCGTTCCCCCGGGTCTCCCGATAAAAACGGTGCCTCACTCGTGTGGGATGCCCAAGTACCCGCGACAGGCAAGGGCCCAAAGCGTATTGAGGCGACATGAAAATTGCCTACCTCAAAACAACCTGGTTTTGCTAGGGGGGTCAACTGGGTTTTTGGCCCGGTGCTCGGCGGCCACCTAGGGGAACCTACCAAACCCACACATTTCTGAAAATTAGACACCCGGGGGATTCCAGGGAGGTATGGCGTGCGTGGATCCCCCAAGGTTTCCTTACCCAGAATGCCCTGCAAACCTCAAAATTAGCTGAACAAATCACCTTTTTCACAAATTTGTGTGGGAAAGTTGTGGCATCACCGGGCTGACACAAATTTCCTACCACCCAGCGTTCCCCCGGGTCTCCTGATAAAAACGGTGCCTCACTCGTGTGGGAGGCCCAAGTACCCGCGACAGGCAAGGGCCCAAAACGTAGTGAGGCGCACTACATTTAGGACCGTTGCCTGTTGAGGCGCACTACGTTGTGGGCCCTTGCCTGTCGCGGGTACTTGGGCCTCCCACATAAAGACTGTGATAATTGGGGGGTGGGTGCATGGGCCTGCCGGTTTTGGGCAGCCCCCACCCCTATTTTTCTTTTTTTTTTTATTCCCTGGTGTATAGTGGGCTTTTTGCCCCCCGGGGGGGCAAAAGACTCCATGGTGCAAACATAATTAGGTGGGAGCAAACGCCCTTGCCCAAGGGGCCGCTCCCCCCTCCCTGGTGTCTAGTGGGTGGATCCCTGCTTGGGGATCGCCCTCCTGTGGCGATCCCCAAGCAGGGATCCACTGGGGAGGGGTACCATTGGAAAGGGGAGATTCTCCCCTTTCCAACGATACCTCTCCCATCTTTCTAAGTGCTCAGGGTGCTGAGATAGCGCCCTAAGCACGTAGAAAGTGAAACTGAAATGAGTCTCTTGGCTCATTTCAGTTTCAGTGTAATGACGTCGGCGCGACGTGCGCGCCGATGGTCATTACACTGAAAGCAGGGGCGGGGCCTCGGGAGCTGGGGAAGCTCTTCCCCAGCTCCCGAGGCTATTTTCAGTGAAAGGGAATCCCTCTGGTGCCCGCACCAGAGGGATTCCCCAGGGAATGCCTCATGACGAGCTGGACTCGTCATGGGCACAGCGCGACTGTGCTCCATGACGAATCCAGCTCGTCATGGGCACAGAAGGGGTTAAGAAGTGTGATGTAAACAAAGAGTTAAATAGGAGCAAAACAAACCAGAAAACCTTTCTTGGTGATATGCAAATGACACATATTTGCAGAAACTCTATTTCCAAACATTACTGTTTGTACTCTATATAGTTTTATCAGTAAAACCGCATGTCAGTGGGAAAGATTGCGGACATTTCAATTTAAAATCTGCTGATTACAAATGACAGTGTGCTACCACTTCATGCTTTAATTATGTATTAATTAAAAGTGATAGTTTTTAAACATTATTTGAGAAACATTCCTGCCCCCTCCCTGATCACAATGCTGTTAAATATCTAAGAGGCAAGTCAGGGGTCATGTGTATCCTGTGGCTAGATTTGTATTATATATGGAAAACACATTTAGTCTATTAAATCAAACAAAAGAGTTTTTTGTGCAGCAGACATGCTAAACTCACACATTTGAAGTTGCGCTCGTATGTGATAATGTGGAAAATGGCGGCTCAATGAATTAAAATAGTTGCCACGTTCAGAACATTTTGAAACCAGTTTGTTTCAAGAGTATTACAAATTCGTCGGGTAGATTATTTAAATCACTAGACCTGCAGGTCTAGTAACATGCACCTCCTACCCCGGGGCTTTAGTGTTTCCAACGTTACAGTGAGCAGTGTGTAATCCACAATCCCCCTCACTTTGTATTCTGCCTCTGACAATCTATGTAACGTGTAAGGAGTGAAGACGTAGTCTAGGCATGAGAGGCTGGCCTGATATATGATGTCCACTAATGTAAGTGGGCACCCTGCACCAGTCCAGACAACCCTTATGGTGATTTAAGAGGTCTTAGACAACCTTAGAAGCTCTGTAAGTGGTAGCGGTGGAGAGCAGCCTTCAGGCTTAGTCCAGAAGGAGTGTAAAGCAGCTTGTTTTACCAGAATGTTATCTTATAGTATAGATTTAGTGAAAAAGAACCATGCTGTGTATTTATGAAAATATGTATTCTGTAACACTCACTAATACGTATAAGTTTCCCCTACCCGGAGATATACCCAATGCGCCCGATACTTTGCATAGAAATCAAGTAAATAGCACAGAATACCCAGTGGACCTCAGGGGGGGACCAAACCATATACTAAGAAAGTGGTATAAGAACCACGACTCGGGTCAAAACAATGTTGAGAAGACGTAGAATTGCAGGGGACCAAGGAACCACTATATGTAAGTAGATAGGGACCGCACGGAGAGTGTGTGCACTGTGAGAACACGACTGCGATCTCCGTACAATTCAACGTGCAAGTCGCAGTTGGAATTTTAAAGATTAAGGACCCTTCCCAGTGGACCCTGAAGAAACCCTGTGGAAAACATAAGGTTGGAGAGCCACCCCACCTGTGGATACCCTAGTACCCACGTTACCTACACCAGGGAAGCCGGGTGCATAGGTGTGAAGTAGTGTCGGAAACTGACCAGGCGATGCTGAGGAAGACCAGGAGCCGTGCACGAGCTGTCCCACGTCAGATGTCGAGAGTTGAGGGGTCAGTGTCCATCGGAAGCAACTGCAAACAACGTAGAGGTTGAAGAAGGTGCAATGTCGGGACCAGCAAGGTCCTGGGAACTCACCACAAGCAGGGGAGTCAGGGAATGCCCTGAGCAATCAGTGGAGCCGAAACAATGGTGGCCCTCAACAGGACCCACAGGCCGGAGGCACTAGAGTCGCAAGAGGACCTCAAGCAGCTCACCAAAAGATGCAGTTTACAGTGCAAACGATGCGATGTGGACGAAGACTTTGGTCACTGGAGATGCTTGAGGTTGGGGCTAAGTGGAGCTCGAAGATCTTGGTGGACGGAAGCCAACAAGCCTTTGCAACGACAAGTTGACCCTGTGAACAGAGGATCGGTTCCTGCGGCTCCCACAAGGGTTACTGGCCTGAAACTTGGTGAGATGGCAGGGCAGGCCTCGAGAGCTGTGAAGAACCACCAGCTGTGCTGCAGAACCTTTCGGAGTCCGTAGGAGCTCAGGATCAGCAGACCGGTCAGCTTAGTTGCTGTGCCTGCAGATGCAGAGAAGTAACTCCTTCGCTTCAAGGGAGATTCCTCAGGTGTCTTGGATGCCCACTGGCCTTGGAATGTTCCTGTATGGACCACAGACAATGCAGCAGACGGAAAGGGGGACGAAGTTGAGCCCAAAAGAAGTCCAGCGAAGTCCAGAGGGCCCGACAGCAGAAGTAGAAGTGGTGTCTGACTTGAATCTTGTTCCACGACGGATCTAGGGACCCACCTTCAGGTAAGCCCTTAAGTACCCTAAGAAAAGGGTTGGGACTATTCAGGGGACCCTCCCAGGGAAGGGTGTGGAAAGGGGGAAGGTTACTCCCATGTCCTTTGTCCAGTTTTGCGCCAGAGCGGAAGCCAATGGCTCCCAGAGCTGGTTTGAACTGGACTATGCACGGGGACACCAAATGTGCAGACTGACTGGCGCTGGCAAGCGCACCCACCCGGCCCCAATACACTAAATCCTGTCTGGGAGGTGGTCACACCTCCCTGTGAGAGGATACCTATTGTTGTGCCTTACCCTGCTCGAGCTTGGTTCAGCAGCAGGAGGGCAGAATCATGTCTGTGGTCGGCAGCAGCCATGTTGTGCTGACCGGGTCTAGAAGACTGGCACCGGGAGCACTGAGAGCCTAGTGGATGCCCATTCCAGTGCTTGGAATCATACCTCCCACACCGTGTACAGTGTGGAAGGTATGATTCCAACATGTTTGATACCAAACATGATAGGATTCGTTTCAGCCAATTTTGAGGTGATCATCCCATAATTACCCGGTGCTGTTTCACTTACAAGCAGGGAGAATGGACACCGTAGGCTGTAGGGGTGCCCTGCTCATGCAGGGGCAACCTCTCACTTAGAACCAAGCACCCTGCCTTCAGGATTGATAAGGCCTGTGTGAGAGGGACGGGCGGAAGAAAAAACGAGGAGGCCGAAGTCAGGGTCAAATATTCTAAGATTTATTTAGATTGTCCAACACAGGGGCAATATAAGAGGGGATGGGGTCGTCCTTGTCTCGTTGTAGCCATGGCTGCTGTCTCTCTCCGCCTCTGCCCGTTCTTCTTTTGGTGGGTGTCCTGGGAGGCTCACGAAGGAGAGGAGAAAACAAAACAGAAAGGAGCGGTAAGGTAACCTGATCCTTGGTAAATCAGGCCGGACAGAGCCCTTCACCTCTCACGGGTCGGTAGACATGCAGTCTCCAAGTAAAGAAGAACCAAAAAAAAACTAAATGAAAGGAACAAAGAGCCACGGTTTGGGTCTTATGACCTTTTCCTACCAAGGTCTTTTGGGAACGCTTTCTGCGTTTGAGGGGGGTTTTCTGTGAAGTGTTTCACTGCAGGGCAGGTCGGTGACAGAACGTGAGGGGTCGGGCACAGTGCAAGAAAACTTTGAAAACAGCAGTATATACAGTGATCCCGTAGTCAATTCCCCTAGTTCCCTTCCCTTCCCTTTACTCCCTCCATTCACTTCCACCCAAGTCACATACCGCATCAGCCGCAACTCTCCTGAGTTGTGGCAGCTCTCCAGCGTCCTCCGGGGGTGTCCACCACTCGTCCGACCAGACTTCCGGACCTCCGCCTTCGTCAGGATCTTGAGGGTGGAGGCCTTCTGGAATCTCCTGCTCTTCTCCAGTTGCGGGTCTTTGCTCTCGTTTGGGCTCTCGTAGCGCTGCGTCTCCTGCTCCTTCTCTTCCAGGCTCAGCGTGCCTTCCGCCTTCTCGGGAATCTCCTTTAGGAGCTGAGGCCCCGCCCCTTCAGGTTTCCATTGGCCGAGGTCTCCCAGCTGGGCCACACGTCCCTGCACGCAAGAGGTAGCAGGCAGAATTAGCTCTTGCTTCCCCGGCATCCTTGAACAATCGGTGGTTTGTACGGTGTTCGGAGGACATAAAGGTAGGGGTTGCATCTTGGAGTCCCCGTCGGCCCTCTCACAGCCTGCTATAGGAATAACTTGTAGATTTTAAGTGCAGTGACCTTAGATATAGGAAGCCTATATCTTTAGTAAGTGGTGCTAACACCAGCTTACACAGGCTGCAATGGCAGGCCTGTAGTTGCAGTTTGAATGGTATGCCATGGGTGGCACAATACATGTTTCAGCCCACGTGGGATCTCTGGGGTACCTATGCCCTGGGTACCTTAGTACGATACACTAGGGACATGAGTTATGAGGGTACCCCAGTATCCAATTTGGGATGTACCTAAGTACTAAACATAACAATTTAAGGGAGAAAGCAGATAGACTGAGGTCCTGATTAGCAGAATCCCAGTCAGACTAGTCAATAACAGCTTAGCACCAGGCAAAAAGTGGGGTTAACCATAAAAGCAGATTCTGCTTTCCCACACAACCTCCCCACCCCCCCCAAACGTAAGGAGATGAGACTAACCTTGCCCAATTGAATCTTCATTTTCTAAGTGGAAATATCTGGAGAGTCCTTCTGCATTGGCATGGTTACTCCCAGGCCTATGTTCCACTGTATAGTCCATCCCCTGTAGGAAAATGGACCACCTCAAAAGTTTAGGGTTTTCACCCTTCATCTGTTTTAACCATAAGAGGGGCTTATGGTCTGTCTGAACAATGAAGTGAGTGCCAAACAAGTATGGCCTCAAATTCTTCAGGGCCCAGACCACAGTAAAGGCCTCCCTCGCAATAGATGGCCAACGTTTCCCTCTGGGGTCTACCTTCTGCTGAGAAAAGCTACTGGTTGATCCTAGCCCTCTGCATTCAGTTGGGAAAACACAGGCCCTACCCCTAATTCAGATGCATCTGTTTGCACAAGGAAAGCTTTTGAGTAATCAGGACTCTGCAGAATGGAGCAGTGCACGTGGCCTGCTTGAGGTCATCAAATGCCTCTTGACAGCTTACTGTCAACTAAACTTTCTTGGGCATTTTCGTAGAGGTCAGATCATTCAGGGTAGTCACTATGGACCCATATCCCTTCACACATCTTCTGTAATACCTAGTCAGTCAGGCCCAAGAAAGCTCTGACCTGAGTCTGGGTAGTTGGAGCAAGCCATTCCATTGTGGTCTGGATTTTGCTCTGTAGCAGTTGACCCTGGCCTTCACCTACCAGGTGGCTCAAGTACACAACCTTGCTCTGCCCTATCTGGCACTTAGTGGCCATGATAGTGAGGCCTGTTTTTTGCAGAGCCTCCAAAACATTCTTGAGGTGGACCAGGAGATCCTCCCAGGTGGAGCTAAATACAGCAGTACCATCTAGGAATGCTGCACTATAGGCTTCCAGACCTGTTAGAGCTTTGTTCACCAACCTCTGGAATGTGGCAGGTGCATTGTTCAAAACAAAGAGCAGTACAATAAATTGATAATGCCCACTAGGGGTTGAAAATGCGGTTTTGCGCTTGGCATCCTCAGCTAGTCTGATTTGCCAGTAGCCAGTAGTCAGGTCAAATGTGCTCAGAAACTTGGCTGAGACCAAAGTATCTATGAGCTCATCTGCTCTTGGAATTGGATAAGCATCAGTCCTAATGACTGCATTGAGACCTCTGTAGTCTACACAAACCTCATTTCTCTTTTCCCACCCTTGGTGTGAGGTTTAGGTACTAGGACTTCTGGGTTAGCCCAAGGGCTATCTGAGGTTTCAATTACTCCCAACTCCAGCATCTTTTGGACCTCTATCATGATGCAATCTCTGACATGGTCAGGCTGCCTGTAGATGTTATTCTTAACAGATAGACTCTCACCTGTGTCCATTTCATGGGTACACCAGGTGGTTTAACTGGGTGTCAGGAAAAACAAATTCCTTAATTGATTGAGGACTTTCCTGCAATCAATCTGCTGTTGATCAGTGAGGCTGCCTGCCAAGGCCTCTCCATCTACTGATCCATCATCAGGGTTCTGAGATAGGAGATCAGGAAGAGGATCACTCTCTCCCTCCTGTCCCTCATCAGTTGCCATAAGCAAGCCCAAGTCAGCCCTGTCAACAAAAGGTTTTAGCCTGTTCACATGAAGTACCCTGTGGAGACTTCTGGGAGTGCCTAGGTCCACCAAGTAGGTGACCTCACCTTTCTTTTTAAGTATAGTGTGGGGTCCACTCCACTTGTCTTGGAGAGCTACGGGGCTACAGGGGCTCCAACACCCACACTTTCTGACCTGGCTGGTAGACAGTCAGGGCAGCCTTTTAGTCATGCCAAGCTTTTTAAAGTTATTGGCTGGCCTCCAGGTTTTTGCTGGTCTTCTTCATATACTGTGCCATGCAAGAACACAGGCCAAATACATAGTCCACTATGTTCTGTTTGTGACGTTTGAGAGGTACCTTCCATCCCTCCTTCACATGGCACAAGGGACCCCTAACTGGATGTCCAAACAGAAGTCCAAAAGGGCTGTAGCCAACCCCCTCTGTAGGCAAAGAGAAGGTAGGGTAATAGGACATCCCATTTTCGCCTAAGCTTTTCTGGGAGATCCATGATCATACCCTTCAGGGTCTTGTTGAACCTTTCAACAAACTCATTGCATTGAGGATGGTAGGGTGTGGTGAATTTAAAATTCACTCCACACTCTTTCCGCATTACAGTTATGTAACTTGACATGAAGTTGGTACACCTGTCAGTTAAGGCCTCATTACGGAAGCCCACTCTGGAAAAAAATCCTAAGGGGGCCCTGGCCACTAAAGGGGCTGTAGGTGTTCTAAGGGGCATAGCCTCTGGGGATCTAGTGGCATGGTCCACAACCACTAGAATATAACTGTGCCCAGATGCAGTTGGAGGGTTCATGGAACCAACACTGTCAATCCCATCCCTCTCAAAGGGAACCCAAACCACTGGAAGTGGAATCAAGGGGGCTTGTGATGCCACCTGACTTACCACTGGTTTGGCAAGTGGCACAGGAGCGACAAAACTCCTTTGTGTCCTAGACATATAGGGCCAGTGAAAGTGAGGGACAAGCTTGTCCCAAGTCTTACTTTGCCCTAAGTGTTCTGCCAGAGGAATATCATGTGCTAGGGTGGGTAGGAAACCTCTAAACATCTGGGGTATAACCAACCTCCTGGTGGCACCAGGCTTGGGGTCTCTACCCTCTGAGTAAAGAAGTCCTTCATCCCAGTAGATCCTATGGGGCTCACTGATATTCCCTGCAGCCTCAGCAGCAGCTTGCTGTCTGAGGGGTTCAAGGGATGGGCGGTCTGCTGTTCCAATCTCAAATATGCCCCAGAAAGGCATCATGTCCCCAAGAACTCAACCTGATCAGGCTCAGGTTCCTCTGAGGCAGTAACTTCACAGGGACTAAGATCATCTCCGTCAAGAGACTGAACTTCACTCTGAGTCTGTGAGGAGGGCAAAGCCTTACCCTTACTGCTCCTTCTCTCTGAAGGTACCCAGTCCATCTTTCCAGGGTCTGTTCACTGGTAAGCTATTTGGCCTGAGCCGTTGTCACAGCAAACACACTTGCAGAGATGCCCAACATTTCAGCATGAGTCCTGAACTCTACTTCAGCCCAGGCCGAAGTTTCTAAATCATTGCCCAACAAACAATTTACAAGTAGGTCTGAAGATACCACAACCTTCTTAGGTTCAGTTACCCCTCCCCAGCTGAGATTCACAACTGCCAAGGAATGGTCAGTCCTGACATTGCCAGCATTGGTCACTTGTCCAAGTATGATCTGGCCAGGAGACACAAGTTTCTCTGTCACCATAGTGACACTGGCCCCTGTGTCCCTGTAGGCCATTGCCCCTTTTCCATATATTAAAGGCTTTTGCCTGTACTTGCCCAAGTTAGTGGGACTGACTAGTAAGGTGGCAAGATCTATGCCACCGCCACAGACCAAAACAGCCTTAGGTGAAGTCTTAAGTCAGAACCCACCTCAGAACCGATGGTTAACCCTAGTAATCCCTTGGTTGTTGTACTACCACTTGTACTGGAGCTAGGGGGTGCAGTTGCCTTATGAGCAGTGGTAGTAGAAGTTTCCTAGGCTTTTGGACAATCAGCATCCTTTGTCCAATTGGTCTTTACCTTACAGATATAGCACCAAGGTTTCTACTTTCCTTTCTTGGATGTTTGTGACCCCCCCCCTCTCCCCCAGATGCAGGATTTTGGGGCCCTTGAGAAGACTCTTATCTTTGCCTTTGTCCCCACCCTTATCTTGAGTTTTAGAAGAATCTTGCTTCTTCTGGTCACCAGCATTATCCTGGTTTTCTGCTTCACCCTGGTGTGAATCCATTTGTCTGCCTTCTTTCCCAATTCTTGGGGAGAGGTCAGATCAGAGTCCACCAGGTACTGGTGCAAAAGCTGGTTCTGACAATTATTAAGGATCTGCTCCCTCATAATCAAATTGTAAAATCCCTGGTAGTCATGCACTTTGCTTCCATGTAGCCCGCCTTCCAGAGCCTTAATGGCGCTATCCACAAAATCTACCCAGTCCTGGGTCTGTGCTTTCTGGGTGTCACTGAACTTAATCCTGTATTTTTCAGTGGTTAAGCCAAACCCATCAATGAGAGCACTCTTCAACACTGAATAATTATCAGCATCCTCTTCTCTAACTCAGAGGTGCTTATTTCTACCTTTGTTTGGTAAGGGAGAGCCACAAGATAGCTGCCCACTGCTTCAGGGGTACCCTTTGAACTTTACACGCCCTTTCCAAAGCCGTTATCTATTTATGAATGTCATCCCCAACATGGTAGGGAGGGACTATCTTGTTCAGGTTCCTATGGTCAAAATAAGTTTCTCTAACTCTAGGGATGCTGTTGCTGCCACAATGGGACTCTAGTCCCAATTTCTTCCTTGCTCTCTGTACTTCTAGGGACTCTGTCAAGAGCCATCCAGATAGTTTTCCCACTTACTAGATACAGAGGTCCCTACAGACAGTCCTTAAGCATTGGATTCTCTAGAGGAGGATTTAGACCTCCTTGGTCTACTCTGTACTCTCCCAGGAGGAACAAAGGGGGCACCATCTGGGAGATGTGAGTTTTCCAGGTGGGAGTCATTAGGCACCTCCTGGTCAGGTTTAGATTTAAGGTCATAGAGGGGGTCCCCTCCTGGTCTATCTTCTGTCCCATGCCCACCCACTATTTCCTGTCCATCTGAGCCACTTGTTTTCTAGAGGTCATCTAACAGTAACACCTCTAGGAGGCGTTGAGAGTTGACTCTTTTCCCTGTCTTCAGCTTTCTAGAGGCACACATTGCTTTCAGCTCTTGGAACGAAAGCAGTCAGAGAGCCACTGGCATCTCCTTTTGAAGACATAGTAATTGTGGTGTGGTGTGGTGTTGCACCTACCTAACCTACTGGGAACTAATCTCTTTCTTGGTACCCAACCCTAAGTTTAGTAGAACTTACTACTAGGCTTGTATTATACGTGCCTAGTATTAGTGATGGGTTTTCAATTAATCAACACAAATATTTATCTGGTAAAATGCAGGCTTGAATCCCAACCGCTGCACGCCAATGTGAGAGGCTGGCCTGGTATATGATGTCCCTTATTGTAAGTGGGCACCCTGCACCAGTTCAGACAACCCTTATGGTGATTTAGGAGGTCTTAGACAACCTTAGAAGCTCTCCAAGTGGTAGGTGTGAAGAGCAGCCTTCAGGCTTAGTCCAGAAGAAGTGTAAAGCAGGTTGTTATACCAGAATGTAATCTTACAGTATAGATTAAGTGAAAAAGAACCACACAATGTATTTATAAAAATATGTGTTCATTATATAACACTCACTAATACTTACAAATATCTCCAACCCGGAGATATACACAATGCACACAATACTTTGCATAGAAATCAAGTAAATAGCACAGACTACACAGTGGACCCCAGGGGGGGGACCAATCCATATGCTAAGAAAGTGGTATAAGAATCACGACTCGGGGGGGCGTGGCTTGGTGCCGACAGCGATGGCCGCTTAACGCGCTCGCTCCGCCGCAGCCAGGGCCTTCAAACCCCGTAAAATCCGTCAGAATCCGCCTGCATGGAAGGAGAGCGGCGCCCCAGGTGTCGGAGGGGGCCCAGACCCCAGATATCCTTTTTCTGTCCGCTGGACCCTCGGACCGCAGCCCGGAAGAGCCGGGGACAAGAACCAGCAGCGCCACGACTGAGAGCCGGCGCCCGAGCGGCCGGCGTGGGGACGCGAGAGACACGGGAGGCCCCGGCGGCAGAGCGCTGGAGGCCGCGAGGACTGTGGCAGCTGTGGGACCCCCTCGGCTAATTTCTAAACCCCGCCGTGGGACGCCCAACTTGCAGGCGATCCCGGACTCGGATCGGAGTGCTGGGCGGCGGCGAGGCGGAGCACTAAGCGGACGAGGCAGAGGGTCCGGCTGGGTCTCTGCAGCAACGACGAACTTGGCCAGCGAGATTTTGAAGCGGACAAACCCGGTGTGGTGTGAGGAGCCCGTGGAGCTGGTGCCGCCGAGGTGGTGAGCGGGACTGTGGGAGATCCGACGTCCTGCGGTGAGTGAGACAGCGCTTCGGCCTGAACAGTGCGGAGGTGGGAGCCTGACCTGGTCATGCGGGGGCCTATTCCTGAGCCACTGGAGATCACGCAGTAGGGCGCCACAACCGAGACATTTGGAGACCCACTGAGGCGCCCCAGCCCTGCCCGGCAAGCAGAGGGAGAGTGGGCTCCGGGCCCAGGGGGTTGCCTTGTGTGGGACAGCGGCGTGATGGCCGGGATGTGCTCCTGAGGCGGCGGAGGGGACCACACGATGCGGGCCTCAGCTGCGGTGGGACGCGTCTCCCTAGTAACACATATCTGACCACTGGCTGGTGGGACGGCTGCAGGGAGGGCGCCACGCTAACCGTGAGGGGGTCCTGAGAGAGTTGGAAGACACGTGACCCACTGACCCGAGCGTCGAACCTGCGCCGAGGGCTAACGGAGCCGGGCCACTGGAGGCGCATGAGTAGGCGGACGGGCGACGGCCATGAGGCCTAAACATGGCGGTGCAGTGCAATCGAACAAACTCGACAAATATGCCCTCCCCAAGATGATGAAGCAACCGGACGCCGCGCAGGAGGAGCCCCAGGGGGAGCCGGAGCCGTCCTTGCAATCCATCATGGCGGCCATAAAAGGGTTGGGGACCACACTTGAGACAAAAATGGATAAAATGTCGATTGAGATGAACCTTATGAGGGCAGATATGACCAAGACTACAGACAGGGTCAAAGAGACTGAGATACATGTCACCGACCTCCAGACCACCACTAAACGCCTGGAAGAGAGAATTAGCGCCCTTACTCACCAACACCGTCAGATGGCGATGAAGCTCGAGGACCAAGAAGGGAGGGCCCGGCGCAGCAACGTTAGAGTGGTGGGGGTCCCAGAGGGACGGGAAGGACCGAGCGTTGACCTCTTCTTGGAGGATTTAATCCTGAACCACCTCAAGCCTGCCAGGCTATCGTCACTCTTCACTGTGGAAAGAGCACATAGGGCGCCGGTTCCCAGGCCGAAGCCGGGAGCACCGCCTAGAACCATTATCGCGAAGATCCTAAATTACAGGGACCGAGATGCAATATTGCAGGCAGCCAGGTCCCGGGGGGACATCAAATTGGACAATGCCACCATTCGATTCTTTCCAGACTTCACGTTGAAGGTGCAGCAGGAGAGGCGCTCCTTTGAGGGCGTGAAAGCGTCCTTGCGACAGCAAGGGATCAAATATATGATGTTCTTCCCTGCGAAGTTAAAAATCCTTGTAGACGGACAGTCCCTCTTCTTCACCGAGCCCCAAGAGGTCCGGGACTGGCTGGAGTGGCGTCTGGCCCGCGGTAAGGGGCCCGGAACCACGACAAAGCGGAGGGACTCAGGCCCTCGTGAGGATGTAGCCACGAGTGAACTCCTGGACCAGGATCACGGTACGGGGCGCACGTGGAGGTCGAGGTCCAGCAGCCCGAGCCCGGCGACCTGATGAGGGCTCAGAGGGAGCCGGCGCGGATAAGACCCGCCCAGGGACAGATGGTGAAAAACTGTAATGTATACCCTGGGGGTGCGAACCCGGGGGGGGGGGTGGCGGGATATGAGCTTGATGGGATGAGTGCGGGTCACATTTTTGGTGCTGGGATTTGGGGAGGCTGCACGTGCTCTTGCAACAAAAAACGCCTGGGGCGGAAGAGCCGCCCTACTCCACACGACTGGCACTTACGCCACTGTGATACAGGGGATTCGGCTGCGGACAGCTGGAGCCCGCCACTGACCGCGGCCCCCCAGGCATAGTTGTTCACCTGTTGGGGCGATAGGCGCTCTGCTGATTGGGGATGTGGGTAGTTTGGAACCTACGTGGCAGGGTAGCAGGGAGGGGGGGTTGAAGGGTAGAGTTCTTAAGTTTGTTGTTGAGGCATGTTGGGCAGTGGGGTGGGGAGGGAAGGGGGGGGAAGAGAGATTGTTTATTTGTCATGCGAATCTGAAGTTATCATACGACGCGGGGTGGGCAGGGCACACGACTGGTTTGAGGCAAACATCTGTTACAACGACCATGTACTGGGACAAAAGTCTTAAACTTGTCAGTTGGAATGTCAACGGGCTGGGGGATAAAATCAAAAGAAGTATTGTATTACAACATCTTAGGCGGCACTCCCCAGATGTGGCGTTGCTGCAGGAAACCCACTTACTGGGCAACTCCTGTAAAGCACTTAATCGGTGGGGCTACCGGCTGGTTGCTCATGCAGGGTTCACGACGGGCTCTAGGGGAGTGGGAGTCTTGTTGCGCCACTGCTTCCCCTTCGAGGTCCAACATCAATGGGTTGACCCGCTTGGTCAATTCGTGGCGGTGGCAGGGAGATGGGAGGGATGTGGACTGGTGCTCGTGGCAGTATATATTCCGCCTGGACTACAAGTCCAATCCTATAGGGACCTGGGCACCTTTCTCCTGGGGCTTCCGGAGGGACGCCTGATAATTGGAGGCGATTTCAACGCCGTTGTGTCGGGGGAGCTGGATAGGTTTCCTCCCCGGGACATAGCGCCGGGACAGCAGAGGCTTCCTGCATTTCTTGACGCCTTCGGTTTTGTGGATCTCTGGAGATGGAAGCACACAAATAGTAAAGAATACACGTTCTTGTCGGGTGCCCATCAGACGCTCTCGCGTATTGACTACATTCTGTCTCCTGTGCAGGCTGACATGCGAACGACATACATCAAACACCTCCCTAGGGGCATCTGACCATGCTCCGCTATGGGTTCACCTCACGATCGGGGATCTACGAGGGGAGGGTGTCCCACGTATTAATCCTTGGTATCTCCAGGGGCAAGAAACTAGAGCGGCACTGGGTAGAGTGATGGAGCAATATTTCCTCGACAATGAGGGCTCTGTGGACTCCCCCACCACTCTGTGGGAGGCGTTCAAGACGGTACTAAGGGGCCATGCCCTTTCGGTCATTGCAGGTCGGCGGGCAGATAAAGAAAAACAGCTAAGGGAGATCGAAGGTGAAATCATCAGGCTCGAAGAACGTGTAGGGAGCGGCCCAGAGGACGATCTCACCCATCAACTGCAACTAAGGGCGGCGGACTACAGGGCTGTAGCTACTGATGAGGCGCAGGCGTTGGCGCGTCAAAAGGAGGGGCGCATATACGATCAGGGTGATAAGGCTGGTAAACTGATAGCCTGGCTCGATAAAAAAGAGCAGGCACACCGAGTTGTATCTGAGCTTAAGAGTGCAGCTGGTGCCCTCCTCACAGAGCCCAGCGACATTGCGGAAGAATTTGCGAGGCATTTTGGGCGAGTTTATCGAGGGAATTCGGAGCTCATGGAGAATGACTCGACCGAGTTCTTGGCGGACATAAGACTGCCTACTCTCTCTGAAAGCGACCGCGAGGCGCTGGAGGGAGACCTCACTGCAGAAGAGCTGGCTAAGGCCATGGGGGATCTTAAAATAGGCAAGGCGATGGGGCCGAACGGTCTTCCTATCGAACTTTACAAACTCAAACCGGATAAAATAGTCCCACATATGAAAGCTATGTTCGATCACAGTAAGAAACTCAGGCGGTTGCCGAGAGATCAGCGCATTGCGACGCTGGTCACCATTCCAAAGCCTGGGAAGCCTAGAAACGAGTGTGCCTCCTATAGGCCCATATCCCTTCTAAACGCGGAGCCAAAGATTCTCGCGAAGATGTTAGCGAACAGACTCCGGCCTGTCATCACGAAGTTGGTGCACCCAGACCAATCGGGATTTATACCACATAGAAATACTGCCCTCAACCTACAGCGCCTGCACGGCGTACTGGGGCGTTGCCCTGGAATCCAGGAGGATGCGGTGGGGGTCTCGTTGGATGCCACCATGGCATTTGACACATTAGAATGGGCATACCTCTTTGCTGTGCTTCAGAAGATGGGATTTGGACCCAGCTTCATGGGGTGGGTCCGCCTCCTGTATGCGGACCCGTTGGCCCAAGTAGCGGTCAATAATAAACGGTCGGCGGTGTTTGCCCTGGGAAGGGGGACCAGGCAGGGTTGCCCCCTTTCTCCATTGCTGTTTGCCATCTCCCTTGAGCCGCTCGCGGCGTGGATCCGGAGGGATCTCTCCGTCCGCGGGCTTCGCTGGACCGAGGGGTGGGAGGACAAAATCTCGCTCTATGCAGACGACATCCTTCTTTACCTCTCTTCCCCTGCGCGTTCGCTGAGGGTAGTCCTGGACATTTTTACCAGTTTCGGGCGGAACTCTGGTTTCCGGATCAACTGGGGCAAGTCGATAATCTACGTGCTTCACGGGACGGCCCCCACCCTCCCTAGAGGCTGCACGATACAGGTTGCGGCGGAGGGTTTCCGATACCTAGGCGTCTATGTTACCACCAATCCCAGACGGAGATACGAGGAGAACTTGTTCTCCCCCCTGCGGCGGCTGCGACGGGATGTTGGTCTGGAAGGGGTTGCCCCTGTCCCTGCTAGGGAGGGCTGCACTGTTTAAGATGATGGCCCTGCCTCGATTCCTATATGCCCTCCAGAACTACCCAGACATGGTACCGCGGGCCTTCTTTCAGGAAGTAGAGACCCTTCAGAGGGAACTGTTATGGGATGGCAGACCACGGATAGCGCTTGGTAAGCTCACGCTCGGCTGGTATGACGGAGGTATCGCCCTCCCCGACATTAAAAAATACTATTGGGCGGCACAACTGGCCGCTATCAACCAATGCCAGTACGGGAGTGGAGATGACCCGGCATACGGTATGGACAGGTGGCTACTGCCCGGGGGTGATTTCACGAGGGCACTTTATTCGCGCTTACTGGACCCACGAAGCATGCAGTGCAGCTGTGACACATCGTCACCAAAGCGTTGGGGTGGGATAACAAGCTCACCATTGCCACCCCTCTCTGGGATGCGGAACAGTTGGGCACATTGGGGCGCACGAAAAGCTTTGACAAATGGGATCTGATAGGTATCTCGCGCATCGGAGACCTCTGGGAAAGTACGGGAGTGATTCCCTTCTCTACACTACAACAGACATACGAATTGGCTGACTCGGAGCAATTCAGGTATACACAAATTAAACACTCGCTGCAGGCTAATATCCCATCTGGTACGACATTGCCTGAGTCTGCCCCACTCGAGGATCGGCTCCTCGACGGGCACCTACCTGACAAAACTATCTCGCTCACATACAAGAAGCTCGTTAACACCCCAGATCCCCTCACCGCGTTGCGGGAGAAATGGGTGAGGGATGGCCTCGAAATGGATGATGAGGACTGGCAGGTGGCAGTCTCGTCGCCAAGGGAGGTGGCCATCTCCGCCAAGCTCCGCTTAATCCAACTAAAAATCCTACACAGGGCATACCTCTCGGAGACACAATTACTCGTGATGGGCAGAAGTGCGGACGGGCATTGTAGGAGAAGGTGTGGGATGGACGGTAGCTTTATGCACATTATATGGGAATGCCCGCTCATTCAATGTTACTGGGGGAAAGTATTAAATAGTTCCACTTAGACCTGAGGCCAGGCGATGCCTATTGAATATTTGGGAGCCTACGGATCTGCATGTACGGGGGAGACTGTGGGTCACTTTAGGGCAGATGATTGCAAAACGAAACATAGCACAGGCATGGGGGCCTCCAAGCCGCCCAAACTGAAGAAGTGGAAGGAGGACATGGACTGGTGCATGTTGAGGGAGAAAACGGTCTATGTTGCTCGGGGGTGCCCAAAAAAATGGATTGAAATATGGACTAAATGGAATGTGTACCAGGGAGGACTGTGTGAGCCCCCGGAGGTCCCCACGCCCGAAGACCACTGTATGATATAAATAACGTGACATAGACGGAGGGAGACTCCGGGAAAAGCCAAGGAAGTGTGTGCTAGCCTCTTAACCCTGTGTAATAGTATCTCATTTGAAGTAGAATTATGTAAGCATGACAAAGTTGTTTAATTTCAATAAACAGAAGTTTAAAAAAAAAAAAAAAAAAAGAATCACGATTCGGGTCAAGACAATGTCGAGAAAACGTAGAAGTGCTGGGGACCAAGGAACCACCCAAGGTAAGTAGATAGGGACCCCGCGGAGAGCGTGTGCAGTGTGAGAACACGACCGCGATCTCCGTACAATTCAACGTGCAAGTCGCAGTTGGAATTTTAAAGATTAAGGACCCTTCCCAATGGACCCTGAAGAAACCCCGTGGAGGACAGAAGGTTGGCGAGCCACCCCACCCGTGGAAATCCTAGCCCCCATGTTACCTACACCAGGGAAGCCGGGTGCATAGGTGTGAAGTAGTGTTGGAAACCGCCGTCAAACCCAATGGATGACTTCAGAAAAGTGCCGCTGCTGGAGAAGGAGAAAGTGTTCGATGGAATCCGAAAGTGGATTCAGGATGAGAGGTACCTGCAAGCAGAGGGGACAGAGTCTATGTCACTCGAGTGACCAGGAGATCTGGAAGATGAATGCCCACCGATGTCTGGAGTTGCAGGAGAGTTGACAGTGACCTTGACTCTGCAGCTGTGAGGACCAGCCTACGCTGAGGAAGAGCAGGAGCCGTGCACAAGCTGTCGGATGTTGAGATGTTGAGGGGTTAGTGTCCGTCGGGAGCACCAGCAAGTCTTGGCAACTGCAAACAAAGTAGAAATCGAAGAAGGTGCAATGTCGGGACCAGCAAGTTCCAGGGAACTCACCACAAGCAACAGAGTCGGGGCAGGCCTGAGCAATCAGGAAAGCCCAAAAGAAACAAAGGTGACCCTCAACAGGACGCATAGGCCAGAGGCACTGGAGTCGCAAGAGGACCTTGAGCAGCTCACCAAAAGATGCAGGCCACGGTGCAAACAATGCGATGTGGACAAAGACTGGAGATGCTTGGAGTCCGAAGATCTTAGTAGAAGGAAGCCAACAAGCCTTTGCAACGGCAAGTTGACACGGTGCACAGGGGTTCCTGCATCTCCCACGAGGGATACTGGCCTCAAACTTGGTGAGAGAGCTGTGGAGAACCACCACCTGTGTTGCAGAACCTTTCGTAGTCCGTAGGAGCTCAGGGTCAGCAGACCGGTCAGCTTAGTTGCGGTTCCTGCAGATGCAAGGAAGTGACTCCTTCACTTCAAGGGTGATTCCTTCAGGTGCCTTGGATGCCCACAGGCCTTGGAAGGTTCCTGTATAGAGCACAGGCACAGACTATGCAGCAGACGAAAAGGGGGGCGAAGTCAAGCCTAAACGAAGTCCAGAGTGCGAATCTAGGGACTCACCCTCAGGTAAGCCCTTAAATAGCCTAATGAAAGAGATGGGACGATTCAGGGGAGCCTCCCAGTGGAGGGTCTGGATAGGGTGGAGGTTACTCCCATGTTATTTGTCCAGTTTCGTGCCAGAGCGGGAGCCAAAGGCTCCCAGAGCTACTTTGAACTGGACTATGCACGGGAACACCAAATGTGCCCCTCATGCAGACTGAGTGGCACTGGCAAGCGCACCCACCCGGCCTCAATACCCGAAATCCTGTCTGGGAGGTGGTCACACCTCCCTGTGGCAGGATACCTATTGTTCTGCCTTCCCCTGCTCAAACTTGGCTCAGCAGCAGGAGGGCCGAATAGCGTCTCTGGTCGGCAGCAGCCATGTTGTGCTGACCGGGTCTAGAAGACTGGCACCGGGAGCACTGAGAGCCTAACGGAGGCCCGTTCCAGTGCTTGGATTCATACCTCCCACACTGTTTACGGTGTGGGGGTATGATTGCAACATGTTTGATACCAAACATGATAGAATTCATTTCAGCCAATTTCGAGATGGACATTGTTTAATTACGCGGTGCCCCTCTATATTGTATATGGCTGTTTCACTTACAACCCGGGAGTATGGCCTCCGTAGGCTGTAGGGGTGTCCTGCTCATGCAGGGGCACCCTCCCACTTAAAACCAAGCACCCTGCCTTCAGGAATGATAAAAGGCCTGCTATAGGGGTGACTTATAGATTTTAAATGCAGTGGCCTTAGATTTAGGAAGCCTATATCTTTAGTAAGTGGTGCTAGCACCAGCTTACACAGGCTGCAATGGCAGGCCTGTAGTTGCAGTTTGAATGGTCTCCCATGGGTGGCATAATACATGCTTCAGCCCATGAGGGACCTCTGGGGTACCTATCTCCTGGGTACCTTAGTACCATGTACTAGGGACAGATAAGGGTACCCCAGTATCCAATCTGGGATGCACCCAAGTACTAAACATAACAATTTAAGGGAGAAAGCAGATAGACTGGGGTCCTGATTAGCAGGATCCCAGTCACACTAGTCAATAACAGCGTAGCACCAGGCAAAAAGTGTGGGTAACCATAAAAGCAGATCCTACTTTCCTACAGTGAGTGAGTAATATGGGCTCCTGAGTAATGAGTAGCATCTAACTGCCCCATGCAGCATATTCCATATATCCTCCATGCCGATAGCCTGTATAAAGTTGTAGAGTTTCCAGGATAAGGGCTGGGACACCTGTCTGACGTGGGTTCTGGCAATATGGGCATCAAGCACCATGTTAAAATCACCCCCGGGGATAGTAAAGGCTTGCAAGTATGCACCCTATGTAGTGTAATGTGGCTACCTGTAGTCACGGGGGAACATAGACATTGATGAGTGAGATCGTTTCCCCTTCCCAGTCCTCCAAAACCTCTGCACAGCACCCTAAATCATCCATCTATACCCTATTTTGTGAAGAAACACCACATCTGCCGCATATCTTTTTAACGTTTTCATCACCAGACCTCTTTTAATTTTGCCAGCGAGATTCCCGGGCGTCACCTCACCTTCAGGCGCTGGGTAGCCCTGTTTCTCCAACAAGTTCCATACCTCCGCCACTGTGGCAAAGAAGTGGGACTGCCCCTGAACAAGTATCCGTAGTTTTGTGGGAAAGAGCTGGGCATATTTGAGGTCCTACTTACTCAAGGACTGTTTGACCCTTATGAAAGGCGCTCCTAGTTGCACCATTGCGGTATAGTCCAGGTAAATGTTAACATTCGCCCCTTCTGTCTGCCATGGCCCATGCATCCATGTCTTCTGCAATATGACGTCTCTGTCCTGGAAGTTTAGCAATCGGACCACTATTTCACACGGCGGCGCCCCTGGTGAGGGCGGCATTCCAGGGACCCTATGGGCCCGCTCCTCCGTAAACCATTTGGAAGTTCTGCCCTCCAGCACCACAGAGAAGAGCCAGTTCTCCAAATACAGTTCCATGCTAGGACCTTCTGTTTGCTCTGGGATTCCCAACAACCGGATATTGTTGTAGCAGGACCTCACTTCTGTGTCGTTCACCTTCTCCACCATCTTTGATTGCTGCGTCGATAGCTGCTGTGTGTGCTCCCAGGTCCACCGCAGCCTCCAGCGGTGGGCTCTTTCTCCCCACCGTCATGGGGTGGTGGGGCGTCCACAGGCAGCGCATTAGCCAGTTTAGGGTGAACCATTGTCAATATCCATTAGCGCCAGGCAGCATTCAACCCCAGGGTATCTGGAGCTAAGTTGAGTCTAAGTCAGAGTTCTGGAGTCTCATTTTAGGGCGCTGACACGGTTGGGTGTTGCCACTCACTACCCAGGTCTGTCTATTCCATGAGCCTGTGCTTCCTTCATATGCCGCCTGTGTCGCAGGTATGTGGGCATGTGCACCCCATGTACTTGGGTCCCCGATAAATGGTCCTAGTTCCAGGTGAATGGTAACGAATAATCGGTCGAAGGGCCACCGACAGGCCCAGTCACAACTCCCTTGATGGCCTTTGTTTGTCATCCAGTGCAGTGCAGGAAGGGGGAGGGGGTATTCACTCCAGAGGTCTACAAATTGGGCAACTGTCTCCCTGTGCCCCTGGGCCAGGTGGCTGGCACTCACCAGGAGAAATGTCAGGCAGGATCCTCAGCAGTTCCAGTGTGGTCTCCTCCATGATCCAGAGCCCTTCTCATCATGGGCGTCTCACGTCCTCCCACGCCAACCAGATTACGCTGCCTTAGAGGCCCTCCGTCCATCACCAGTTCCGGGTGGCTGCCTGTACCCCTGCTCCTCACCGCAGCAGCCAGGAGAATCTGTGCCCCCGCAGGCCGCGGGACTCAAAAATAGAGCTAATCAGCCCCATGTGCACCCTGGTCTTTGGCGCTATCGCCTGCCCAAATCTCCGGCTCTCCACAGCTCTCAGCACCGATCTGTTTAGCGGTGTAGCATGGTGTGTGCCATCTTGTTCAGCTGCACTGCGGACCAGGCAGCGACAGCTGCACCAGCAAGCTGTCAGATTACGCCCGCCAGGTGCCGCCATTTCTGGTGATTTTTAGCCCCCTATGCCGAGTGCTGTCACTTCCGCAGCTGCGGGAGCATGAGGGGAGCAGTAGAACTGTTTGTGTGGGTCTCAGGTGCCAGAGATCAGCAACTACACAGCAGACTCCTTGCACGCCTGGCCACGGCTCCCACCCTAATGTATTGTTAATCTGAAGCCCGGTTCAAGTCTGGCATTCTAATGTATGTAGATTTTTGTATTGCCAGTTCAATCTTTTAATATTTTTTACAGCTACAGTCACCCCTTCTCTCGTACCTCTCCAGGGCATTTATCATCTTGCCTTACTTGTTTTCTATTGGGTAAATGTTGCCCCATTGTGTAACATTAAAAACAAACCTTTAATGTGTAGGAATGGTTAGCCATCCGGCACCCCCATTTTGTTTAAATCTTAGATATATGGCTTCATTTAGGTGGCTTGCTGCTAACAGACAATATGGGATGTAGGGGGGTTTTGGATTAACAGGTATGAATTAATCTTGATACATTTGTCTGATCCCTCTTTTTCCTTATCACTGTTGTTACAATATGTGTAAAGTCCATGTTCGGAAATAAGGAAACCTCATTTGCCCTAAATAAAATGTTTAATCAGGCCCACATTTTTGACTAGGAATCTGTGTGGTTCTATATAATTTTGTCAAATATTTATTTTTGAAATTGAAATGTAAAGATCAATCAATCTTAATATTTGTATTTAACATAACTTGTTATCATTTTAAAATGATGTGACTGTGAATTTTTTAAGAAAGACACTTTAAAAATTTCAAATTTAGGACCTTATTCACAAAGAAAAATTTACACTTTTGTGTAAGCTTACTATTTTTTTGCTATTCACAGACTCCCATTTAATAGTAATCTTACGACTATGGTGACTCCGCAAACAAAAGGATAGGACTGGCCTATCATTGTGGTTTTTCAGATTTATTCAAGAATTTCCATCGATTCGTTTTTACGTGTCTTGGTGAGTTGGTGTAATTGTTGTGTGGGGGCCCAGCTGTGGGTCTGTTGCTGTATCTGCCAGAAGGCACCACACTGATGAAGCCCAATGAGGCTGAAATTGACCTTCTTGCTTCTGTTTCTGTTCATAGGGGATGTGACCTAGCAGTTGACCGCTGTGCCATAGGGACTCAATCTGCACCTCCGAGAGCAGGCTTTGCTGGGCAGAGGCATCCAGGGGGATGTGGCATAGGAGTTTGGGCTGGATTGTTTCTCTAGGACCAGAACCAAGGCTACTTTTTCTATGGCTGACCCATCCTGCACTTTCACTGTTTGAGTAATTAACATTGGAATGGGGTACACCCAAACTAGTTCACATAAATTCAAGCATTAAAATTCATACATCACTTTTTGCTGTCTATATAAAAAAGTACACCCGTAGTACGTGTGAAGGTCTGCATTTGAAAATGGTGTCATTATATGCTGTGGAAGTGCAAATGGTATTTCGTGAAAAGGAATCGGTTTATCCTGTACAGGACTACGAATGTAACTCTGCAGTTTAATTCAGCATTAACATAGTGAAAAATTAGTCAAAAATCTGGTGAAAAGGTAATTTATTGATCAGTTGTATTTCCTCTGAAATGCCATGTGTACAGGGAACTCGCTTCTCAGTGGGGAGGAGCAGCATGTGAGTAGCATTAATTCTCTACCTGAACTGGTCTCTGGCAGCACCTTTCATAGTGGATGTTGTGGTGCTGCTATGAGATGTTAGGGTGGGAAGATGTGAGGTTCCCACATGTAGTGTATAGAAGAAGGTCATGACTGAAAGTAAAGAAGGGATGATCACAAGTTAGTAACTTTCTAATTTGCACAGCTTTTGTCTTTCAGTCATTTTGATGTGCAGTATAGTCAAAATATTAATACTATTTTTTTTTCACAGAACAGAACATGCTTCAGGAGAACACGGTTGCAGTTCCAATTGAAGATGCTGTTTATGATGTTCTTAAGCAAAGCAATTGCTTAAGTGAAATAATTAGGATGAAATTTGACTGTGAGGCTTTCTTTATGGATTCCGCTTGGACTACTCAGTCTAGACCTGTATTTGATAAGAAGGTGTATGAGACAACAATAGGCAAAACAGGGAGAGTTAATTTATCTGTCTGGATGGGTGATTTAACACAGCAACGTGTAGATGCTGTAGTGAATGCTGCTAATGAAGATTTGGCACATAATGGAGGTCTTGCCTTGGCCATTGTAACTGCTGGTGGACTTGAGATTGAAAAAGCAAGCAAACTCATCATTAACAAGCGCAAAAAAGTAGCAACTGGAGAATGTGTGATCACCACTGGAGGAAATCTTCCTTGCAAATATGTAATTCATGCTGTAGGCCCGAATTGTTCAAAATGGGGCCATAGTCATGCACAATGTCAAGATCTACTTAAGAAAGCCATTACAAATATCTTTGAAAGCATCGCTAAAAGAATGTACATTATAGATTCTGTGGCCATTCCAGCTCTGTCCTCTGGAATTTTCAATTTTCCACTGCAGGAATGTGCAGAAATAATAGTGAGGCATATAAAAGAATTGTCTGACCGAGATCGTCTTGGTGTGCATTTAAAAGAGATCCGCTTAATGAACAATGATGAGAAGACAGTCAATGCAGTGAAAAAAGCCTGCGAAGAAACCTTTGGGAGAAATGGAAGTAGTTCTTTTCTTGGCAGTTCTCCAAAGTCCCTTTCAAGACAGTCTTCAGATTCCATCAGAATTAATAATGTTTGTCTTCAAATCAAAAAAGGATACATTGAAGATCAGCAAGTTAGTATTCCACTTTTACGCTTGATATGCCTTGTTAATGTTTTGTTCAGTGAGCTCAGAATTCGTTGTTTTATTGTTTTCAATATTTGATCCTTGTCAGTCATTCATTGTGGTTGTGTGATCAATTTAATCCAACAGGAAAGGCGATTTCCCATTTCAACTGTGTGTTGACAAGATATTGTACCTTAAAGATGGATACATCTTGATATTGTTTACATTATAAATAACTGGTTACTATACAGTCATAACATCACATTTGTACTCCAATTGGTACTGTATTTTAGCATTTGTATAGCACCACATACCTCTGACGAAAGAGCAAAGTGCTTTGATTTACATTAGTTCCTGGGTGCTCATTTTAAAGTGCACGGTTGGAAGGATATTGCATGGTGTATGTCCGATATGAGAGGTGTTGTTTGAGGTGCATAAGGTTTTGACACGTAGTGCAGTAGGCGTCAAAGCACATAAGCTTTTTGTGATGTAGACAGTTTGAAAATAGATGCAGCTGCACATATCTATTTACTCAGTAGTATATAGTTTGGACTCTTTAGCTTGTGTTTATAGTGGAAGTGTTGTGTTTTAAATGCTTTGTGTAATTGGAGGTGCTTGTCAGTGCTCCTCATTTCAGCAGATATTAAGTTCCAAGGTTTGAGTGAAGGGACAGAGTAAGACCTTCTGCCTGTTTGTATCCAGTTTGAAGACCGAGGCTTTGCTTAACAATATGTAAGGAGTTTGTGCTGAAGGAAGAGTGGTCCATGGGCCATGCATGATTCTTTAATGAGATCCGTTTAGCAGTTGGGAGCCAGTGAGGGGAAAGGTGTGGTATTGGCCCATAGCAATCTGTTTAGAAACTATCTGGCAGCTATATTATGGATTCTCTATAGTTTCTGAAGTGTTAATAGGAGATTTCCAATATATAGCTCATTTGTATAGTTAAGATGGAACTGGCACTGTTGCGTAGAGGGTGACCGATGTAGAGGTCACTGGTGGGGGCTGAGGGGTGCCAGTTAGTTGAGTAAGCGCAGCTGTAGTTACAGGAGTTGCTTCAGCTTGAGAGAAGGTTAACAGATGCTCCACACTTGAAGATGGAGGTCTTGAAAGGTACACACGCAGGTTCTTTGAGGTAACTTGTCGCCATAAAATTGTAGTAACTGACTCTAGGCTGTTTGTAGTATTTCAGGAGTATTTATTGTAGAAGTTACATGTCCAGTATTTCAGCCCAGGACTAGCTCCACCAGGAGCAGCCAGCATGCTGCTCAGCCCTTCCCCAACTGTAGTCTCTGACCCCCAACAGTCCATATGACATCATTCTAGGAGGAACTCACTGGCAGAGCATGAACACATAGAAACCAGGATATAACACAATGCAATGGTGGATTGGACGTTTTGCGGGAAACCAGGATATGGGAAAGTTTGTGGAAGGCATCTTATGTGGATGCTTTGTTTAGCCACTTGATTTACCAATGGTATAGTGGTTAGGTTGGAATCCATAAATACACTAAGTTCCTCAATTGAACTTAATACCATGGCAGAAGTTGTAGTTCATATGGCGGAATAGTTGAAAGGTGATGGTTTATCCATTTGGCACGTGCACAAATCTCAATTGTTGCAGCGTTAAGTTTCAGGTGGTTAGAAAACACCTAATAATTCATTGTTTGTAGGCATTTCCCCTTGATAAGGGTCTAGATTAGATGAACTTTTTTAGCCTTAGAACAATTTCGGTATCTGTAGGGTTAGTGTAAATGAGGTTAAAGGAGGATGTTGGGATACGTTTCAGACTGAGGGAGATGTTGGATAGGAGAGTAGCAATGCTTGAGCCTTGAGGTGCAATCGTTGAGGGGTTGAATGGTTCAGAGGTGAAAACCATTTAGAGGTCTTAGAATATGTAGTATATGTCCTATGTGGGAGATGTTTGTTGAGTTTGCTATCTACAACAAATACTGATATTTATTTGAATGCAGATATTTCATTTTATTTGGTTAAAAAGTCAGAGTTGTGCGAAAGTATATAAAAATACTATTTTAATGTAACAGTGTCCATCCTCTTCATCTTCCACCAAAACATTGGCCATCATGCTCTTCTAATGTTACATTAGGTTTGTGTTTGCTCCACTCTGCTGAGTTTACATAAAACAGCAGTTTCTGATATGTGCATCACTGCAAAACATATGTGTTTATTGTATCTTTGTATTCGGTTTGCAAAATCTGTTCCTTCTTTGTGCTTCCAGTGAAGACATTTTACATTTTATTTCATATTTGTTTCCATCTGTAATAGTCTTGATAGTCACTATCACAGAGAGGGTAAAGCAAAAGACTGTTTTGAGGCAGATTCTTGCTGTTCAGTTTTGTATTGTTTGAAGTTTTGCAATCACTTTTTTGAATGGTTTGGAGTAAAATATGGTAGGAAAAACTAAACTAAACTTTACACCACCTACAACCTTTACCAGCAAATACTCCAAACCTTTCACCACTTGCAGCATATCTTCTGTCACCTAGGTCCTGCATTACTACCTACACCAACACCAACACACTACATCATCACTTATACCTTTTATTGCTTCTTAAATGTGTCACCACCATCTGAAACTAAACCTCCTGTGCAATACACCACTAACTGCAGTCTGCAGCATTGCCTACAGAACTTAATGAGGGTTCTATGTAGGGTTTTAAGTATACAGGAAGAATGGCACTCTATGCTGGTAGCGGTGAGTTAGGAAATATACAACACAAATAGTACGGTGCTACTAGGTCAGAGGAAACCCAAAATATCCCCTGAACGAAGTGGCAAGGGCCCACTCTGTAAATTAAACAAAAGTCCTGTGCACACGTTGGGTAAGTATTAATAAATGTCTATAAGAAACATTATAGTGTTCAAGCAGGAATGAAGACAGGGTCAAACCCAGTGGACGTTTGTTTGGGTGAAATGTATTTAAACCTTCTTCAGAAGGGGAACATCAAAGGAAAAACCAGCCGACACGTGTTTCGTCAATCCCGCAGTCACCCATGACTCTTCAGGGCTGAAAATTACGCATTAAGCACGGGATCGTGTGACCGGTGATAATTCCAACCCGGCCAGATCGGGTTTCACAAGCAAGGGAGGGCCAGTAGTTGCACAAATAGATAAGGGGAAACGAGGGGAGGACAGATCAGTCACTTCCCTAGGTAGCAGCAACGAGGGATGACGGGCGTGGCAACCGGAAAGATCAACAATCCTAATTCTCCTGGACTGTTAAGAAATCACCAAGCAGTGTGAGGAGCTCATCTAAAGCTGCTGGCCAATAGATGGACTACCAGACTCATAGGATTAGACATACACTGATGTTACCCCCTCAGTGCTGCCGGCACTAGACATTTCCCTGTGGGTCGGACAAGATCCTGGGCACCCAGGTGAAATCTTGCTGAAATGTGATAGAGCGTAATTTTTACCCCATAATTTACCGCATAAATGTGCTATCTAAAATAATAAGACACACGTGTGAAATGCAGGAAGTGAGTCAAGAGTGGCACCAATTAGTCAAGCGATATAAACAATAAATGTCAAAAACACATCATCATCCAATAATAACACTACGCAGTCTAGCAAATAACAAGTGTCACAGAAACATCGCAGATCGTGAGTAAAAACATGCAATTTAGTACGTTTAAACTCACGGCAATGCAAGAAAAGAGAGAGACAGAGAGAGTTTCAAAGTAGAATGAAGCATTACAACCTAAAGTCAAAATGCTAGATAAGACTGTTAACTGGGAGCACAGACGCGTCATGTCCCAAGAATTCACTGTGGGAGGTGGTCAACGAATGAACTAAGGAGCAGCTCTTTTATATTCTTTTAATGAGGAAATTTTGACCACAGAATCAAAACTTTAGCAGGTGCTTGACCGTAGAACATGAAGCACTTTGCGTCAATGCTTGGAAAATTGAGGAGACAGAAGTGACAAAAAGGTACAAATGTTTATCAAAAGGTCAGCTATTATTTCAAGCCATGTCGCTGTCTTAGTTTCTAAGCTGTGGAAAGTCCCAGTTGGCCCCCACTCCTACTCTTAGCCAATTTGTGTTCTTCTAGATGACAGACGCATCCTGTTATTGCTACATCTTGATATTCAGAAAGATGTACACAAAGAGGTCATAGGAGAGATACATCTTAGTATACAGGAGGGCATGGGGCCAACTGCCTCTGTAGACGCTCAAGGCAGGTACGAAGGGGAATGGCAAGTGCATCTGTTAAACAAACTGGAGTACCTGGGGAGTCCCAGATAGGTGCTGCATCGCTGTAATAGGGTTTTTTTTTTTTTTTAACAACACTTTTATTAATCAAGAAGGAAAAGGCTGCAGGCCCCTGTAGAACCAGGGGATCTGCCACATAGTAAATAGCAACAGCTCTTGATATTTTTACCATAACAAGGAACATTGGAGAGCTATTCATACATCTGTCAAGAAAACCCCCTCCCTTCCCAACACCCAACACCCTCCCCCCCGACCGCACCACCGCCAGAGTCCACCAGCACCATCTCTATACAATTAGTACGCAGCGCCACACTTGACACTCAAATAGGCCCCAAGTCTCCATCCGTAGGGACCGGGTCAAGGAAAATGCCCCTATAATCAGCCCACCGCTTCCAGATCTTGAAGTGTTTCCGAGGACACCCACGCGCTTTAAAGATCGGCAACTCCAGGCCCATATTGAAATCTAAACCTAGTTTCCAAACATTAATAGAGGGAGCCGCCGGGGCCTTCCATGCCCGGGCGAGATCCCGCTTGGCTGTAGTTAGGCCCAGAAGCAGCAAGTGACGCTTATAGATATTCCCCCCAATATCGGCCATAATATGGAGCAACACCAATTTGGGGTCTACTGGAAGTTCCCAGCCCAACACCTCCGATAGGCACCCTAACACTCCCCCCCCCCAAAACCGGCGCACTGCAGGGAAGTGCCAGACCGTGTGCACCAAAGACCCCACCTCTCGCCCACACCTAAGGCAGTCCGGGGAGGCTATAAGACCCACCTGCCACAGCCGCTGCCGTGTGTAATAAGTCCTGTGTAGATACCGAAATTGGACGAGACGCAGTCGGATCGCTATACTAGCCTCACAGGGGGAAGCCAGCGCCTCCCTCCAATCCGTCTCGTCCAACGACCCCACATCCGTCTCCCACCGCTCACGCAGACCCTGCAGGGCCGGAGCACTATGAATCACCATAGACTGATAGATTTTAGAGACTTTCTTTTCTTGGAGATCCCCCATAAACACCATAGCCTCAAGGGGACTGAATTCAGGGATGGATTGCATACCCTCCAGTCTAGGGGCGAGAGCGTGGCGCAGCTGGAGGTATTTAAAGAACTGCGTCTGTGGCATTTGATACTCATGCTGTAAGTCTCCAAAGGATTTCATCACACAGCCCTTAACCACCGATCCCAACGTGGAGATACCAATTCTGTCCCAACCCCTAAATCCAGAGAGGGTCGCCAACTGAGGGAGCAGCCCGTTCTGCCCCAACGGGGTTTCTCGGGTAAGCCTACCCCACCAGCCAATATGACAAAGCCCGGCGCCACACCTGAAACACCACCTGAGTGACCGTTGGCAGTGCCTCTCGCAATGCAGTCGCGTAAAGTAGGGTATGTACCGTATGTGGGTCCATGAAACGCCTCTCCACCGCATACGCCGGGTCCCCACTATCTCGAGACAACCATTCGTTTAGGACCAATAAATGGGAGGCGTAATAATAGGATAAGAGATCAGAGGTAGCCAGTCCCCCATCACATACCGACAGAAAGCAAACTCGCAGCGATACCCTGGCCAGACCCCCTTCCCACAGAAATTGGCTCAGCACCGCATTAACCTTCCGAAACCAACTGGGAGGAATCTCATATGGGTGGTTTTGGAGCTGGTAAAGAAGTCGAGGCAGTGCCACCATCTTAAAGATGGCAGAGCGGCCACAGATAGTGAGAGGCATACGCGCCCAGAGCTGATCATCTCAACATACTTTCTCCCATACCGGCACCACGTTGCGCTCCCAGGCGATCGTCGGCACGTCGGTCAGGAAGACCCCCAGATATTGCAGCCCCCCCGGCCACAACCCGTAATGACGCCGTCCACTCACCCTGTACGTCCCGACCGCCCAGTACCCAAAGGGTGGATTTCCTCGGGTTCATGTATAGTCCCGACGTCTCCCCAAAGACCTGCATCATTCGGAGCAGCCGCGGTCCCGTTTTATCCAGATCCGAAAGGAAGAACAACACGTCATCGGCATATAGGGCAATGCGATCCGAGAGTCCATGATCCCACTCAAACCCTGTGTATTTCACATCCATACGAACCCAGGAGGCCAGCGGTTCCATGGCTAAGGCAAATAGGTAAGGCGACAAGGGACAGCCCTGTCGTGTCCCCCCGGTTCACCGGGAATCTTGCCGAGGTCGCCCCTGCCACCCGAACCGAGGCCTTAAGATCCGCATCCAGAAGCGTTAAATAGGATAAGAAGCGTGGCCCCAGGTTTAGACATTGCAGCAAGGCAAAGAGATAGCGCCAACTAAGAGAGTCAAAAGCTCTATCTATGTCGGCCAAAAGGAGAGCTGCCCGAGCCTCTCGCCGCTGGACTGCAGCAATCGCCACATGTGCACGCCGGATGTTGTGACGCATTGCCCTATGTGGCATAAACCCGGCCTGGTTCGGGTAGACCAGGGTATGAATATATGGCAAGAGCCTGTTGGCCAGGGCCTTGGCCAGAATCTTTGCCTCCACATTAAGAAGGGAAATCGGCCGATAGGAGGCATGTTGTTCAGGAGGGCGGCCCGGCTTGTGGAATACGACGATCTCTGCATGTCGCCAGTCGGCCGGCAAAACCCCCCGCTCACAGGCATCCTCCACCACCGCATGATAATGGGGCCCCAGTTGCATAAAGTATTTTCTGAAGAACTCACTCGGGAACCCGTTCGGACCCGGGGTCTTCCCTAGGGACAAGCTCCCCAATGCCGTCCCCAACTCCTCTACCGTCAGCGGTCGGTCCAAGTCTGCACGCGCCTCATCCGAAAGGGCTCTAGGGGGAAGATCGAGGAACCGATCTACTAGCCCCCCGGGTATGGTCTCCCGCGATCCGTACAACTCCGCATAAAATGCTGCAAAGCTTTCCGCTAAGGCGCCAGGGTCTGTTAGCACGCGCCCCTCTCTATCTGTGATCCCCGGGAGGGTCTGTGCTTGATGCTGCCCCTGACACAGCCTATAAAGCATTGTCCCCGATTTGTCCCCCCACTGATAAACCCGGCTCCTCGTAGCTAACCATGCCTGCCTCGCCTCGTCCATCAAAAGCGAGGCATATGTTTGCTGGGCATATTGCAACTGACGCCGTGTGGTACCACCTGACTCCCCTCGGCTTCTACTCTCAAGTTCCCTAATCTTGCCCTCCGCCTGGACCAATCCCGCATCACGTGCTCGGCGGGCCGCCGCACTATATGAGATGTCAACTCCACGCAGCGTAGGTTTCCAAGCTTCCCATAAGATATCAACTCCCGACACTGAGCCCACATTCCGAGCCCAGTAAAGATCCAGAGCCTCCGTCATGCGGGCACAGTAGTCTTCCTGCTGAAAATGCCAACCCGAAAGGCACCCCCCCCGAGCCGCATACGAAGCGAGACCGGGGAATGATCCGATAAACCACGTGGGAGGATATCCGCCTCCACCCCCCGTGCCACCGCGGCCCCTAAAAGGAAAATGTAGTCTAGCCGAGAAAATGACCCATGAACGGCAGAAAGTTAGGTATACGCCCGTGTATTCCCATTAAGCCGCCGCCATGCATCCACCCAATTAAGACCGTCAGCCAACTCCTGTAGTTTGGTTGGTCGATCGTCGCCTCGCGCACCACTCCCCGAACAGCGATCCCGTGACACCACCATAACATCATTCCAGTCGCCGCCCACTATACCTGCTGCCAACGGCATCTCTGCTCATACAGTCATGATCTTTTCAGCCAGGGTCCATGATAATGGGGGTGGGGCATAGACACTTCCGAAAATCACTACTTCCGCCCCAATCTTTCCTTGAACAAAAAGATACCACCCTTGCGTATCCGCCCATAAGCGCGTGTGTGTATATCGGACCCGCTTGTGAATGAGTATGGCCACACCACGGGAACCCCTATTGAACCCAGAATGAAAGACCTGCAGGTACCCGTATCTCTGAAGACAGGGAGCCTTAATACCCAGGAGATGTGTTTCTTGCAAAAGTAGTACATCCGCCGACACCCGCTTGGCATACTGCAGGACTGCCCCCCGTTTAATCTTGTCAAGCAGGCCTCTAACATTCCAACTCAAGACTCAGAATACCGCAGGTCTCCCATCGACCCTAGTAGCTGTATCTGCCATGATCAGTCAATGTAGTCCACTGAGCCCCATCCAGAAGTATCCCAATTCCATTCCTCTCTGGCAGCTCTCACGGGTGTGTGCGGTCCAACAAACCCCATAACCCCAACAACAATTCCAACCCCCCCCCCAACCCTCCACCCCATACCTCAAAACCACTGAAGTACCTGTCGCGGGTAATAGGGTATTTTTAGGAGCAATCTCACCTGAAACCAAACCTTAATAGCAGCTAGGAGGACTTTCAGCCTCACCTTCTTAAAAAATTTAAGATGGCCAAATTTTAGGAGAAAGAAGTCTACTTGGTGCGGGGCGTTTAGTGTATGGGGCCCTAAAGAGCGGGCATAGAAAAGAACTCCCCATCAATATTTGATGAAAGTTCTTTAGATGGAAGGCGCTGTAGTACAAATAAAGATCCGGGGTAGCAATACCACCATAGACTTTCTTCCTTCTAAACTTTTTTAAGGATATTCTTGTTCTCTTGTTTCCCCAAATAAAACTCGAGAAAGCCCCCTGTACTTTCCTAAACCACGTCTTTGCAAATTCTAACGGAATGGAGTTGAACAAGAAAGTGAACTTGGGGAGACTTGACATTTTTAAAAGGTTTGATCTGCTCAGGAAGGAAAGTGGAAGAGCCCCCTATGCTTGTAACTGTGATTTGACACTCACTGCAACTTTATCAAAATTCACCTGCGCTATCTTCTCTAAATTTTGGACTATTTGACACCTAGGTATCTAATTTCCTGCTTTGTGAAAATACTCCTATAGGAAGTATTCCATTTCATTAGCTCAGTTTTTTGCTGGTTGATAGAATATCCAGATGCCTTCCCGAAACTCTCCAGCTGTTCCATATCACAGGAAGTGACTGCTCTCAGTTCACTGTCAGAACCATAAGGTCGTCAGCGTACAGCCCAACTTTCTTTTCCCAACCATTTCAAGTAAAGGGGTGAATATTTCGACAAGCTCTTAATTTACATGCCAGCGGTTCAATATATATGTTGAAAAGTTGGGGGGAGAGAGGGCAACCCTTCCTGTTTTTATTGACCTTGTAAGGTTTCCGTTGAGAAGGACCCTGGCCGATGGATTTTTATATAGGGCCCTGATTGCTGTTAAAAAAAATTCCCCTAGATTTAGACGCTGGATCGTTTTGTGAAGTAAAAAACCAACAGACCATGTCAAACGCTTTAGCAGCATCAAAGGTCATTACTGCTAAAGGAATTTCCTTTTGTCTTGCCAAGTCAATTGCCCCTATTGAATCATGTATTAATTCATGTAGTTGCCTCCCCTTCATAAAACCTTTTAAGGCAGGGTGTACTATTGTTCCTGCCACCTTGTCCAGACGTTTGGTTAAGATCTGGGTATATATTTTGTGGTCACTATTAAGGAGGGATATAGGCCTATAGAACTCACAGGACCTCTGGTTCTTATTCGGTTTCAAAAGGATAGTTATGGTGGCTTCATCTCAGGATTAAGGGAGGTCTTGGCCAGATATAAAGGCGGAATTAAACAATTGAAGCAAGATTGGGGCAAGCTCTTCTTTTAAGATGGAATACATTTCGTTGGGAATGGAATCTGGGCCAGCGGCTTTCTCTTTTTTTTAAGGCGCTAATGAATTGAAGGACTTCCTCCAGAACCATAGGGCTCTCAAGTTGTCTTTTTCTGAATCTGAAAGAAATTCCTCCATAAATTCTGCAGATAGTGTTTGGTCCTCTGAATAAAGACCTTGAAAGAAATGGGCAAAGGCATCCTCGATCCCTGTATCTTCTGCAATGACATTATCAGAAATCGTACATCTAAGATCCTTTATTAAATTCCTCGACTGATCCGTTTTTGCTTTCCATGCAAGAAGTTTACTACATCTTTCCCCATACTCCCGATGAGACAACTTACTAGCATCCCACTTCCTTTTAATTATTGCTTTCAGATAGCTAGCAAGATCTTGTTTCGCCGTGGTTAGTTTTTTGTATAGTATTTATGTTATTAGGTGTTTGTTCTAACGCTAACTGATTTGTATTGTTACAGCTTCAAGAGTTTTAATGTCTTCTATCACTTTCTTATTTTGAGCGGTAGACAAGGAAGTTAAGATACCCCTTAGGAAAGCTTTGTATGTGTCCCAGACAGTATGGGGAAGTGTCAATTCAACATTGAATAGAAAAAACTCTTTGGTCACTGTTTTCAACTTTTCAATTACAAATGGTTCCAAGAGTAACGAGCTATTTAGAGTCCATCTGCGAGTGAAGGGTCTCTTCACCAGAGAAATTTCCAAAACTATCGTAGAGTGGTCTGACAAATGTTCTGGGACATGGTTGACCTTAATCGTGTTCTTACTAAATGCGAGTCTACCAGGAAAAAGTAAATTCTAGAACGATGACCACACTTTTTATTGTGAAAAGACAAAACCCCCTGGTTCAGCGGACCCCTCAATAGCGAAAGTAGAGCTCTCCGACTCAAAGAAAGAAACTGGAGACAGCACCCTTCAGCCCCCAAACTCAAACTTCTCCGCCAGGCCAGAAATACTTACAACAGGAACATCTTATCCAAAAAAGAGTTTTTCAGATCAGAAGTGGAAAATGCCAAGAACAGACCCCGCAAACTCTTCGAAATAGTCAAACTTCAATCAAACCAACTAGTGAAATCATCCAAAGAAACTACAAAATCACTAATAACCTGTGATGAGTTCTCATCCTTCTTTACAACCAAAATCAATTCACTAGGTATCAAACTTAATGTCACCTCAAACTTCCCTCCTCCTCTTACCGGGACCCATCTCTCCCCTCTTCACGCCAAAGCAACACCCAAAAACAATGCTCCCTGGTCCTACTTCAAACTTTATGCTGATCATTCCATCTCAAATTCTATCCTCCTTAAAACCAAATACCCACTTCAACGACCCTCTCCCCGTCAGCTGCTTGGCAGAGACCTCCCTACTCATTGCTCCCATTTGGACTGCAATTATTAACGCTTCCCTTCTTCAAGGGTCCATACCTGAATCCCTAAAAAACGGGCAAGTCATCCCCATTTTTAAAAAAAACCACTCTGAATCCGGCAATTCCAGACAGCTTCAGATCAATTTCTAATATTCCTCTTCTTGCGAAAGTGCTGGAGAAATTTGTGCAACTGCAATTTAGCCAACATATTGCTAATTTCAATCTGCTTGATGATTTCCAATCTGTGTTCAAGCCTGGACACAGCACTGAAACTACTATTCTTCACATCGTAGATAATGCGCTACAAGCCCTTGACCATGCCAAAACCTGCCTCCTGATCCTTCTGGACCTTTCTTCGGCATTCAACACCATCATCCATGAGAAACATCTCGAACACCTCGAACACAGGATGTGTCTAGGCGGTACCGTCATCAAATGGTTTGGTTCCTTCCTCCAGAACCGCACCCAGAGATTCTTAGTCAACAGCAACCTATCTGCTCCTTTCTCAATATCAATCGGTGTCCCTCAAGGCTCTACTCTGTCCCCTACCCTCTTCAATCTCTACCTTGAACCCTTAGCTAAAATTCTTCACACGGCCAACATCTCCTTCCACATGTACGCCGAAGATACTCGGATATATATCAAAATCTCTTCTCTGGAGGAGATTACCCACCTGAACGACGCCCTGAAACTGACTGTTCAATGGCTCGCCAATAACGAGCTCAAACTGAATGCCCAAAAAACGGAGTGACTCCTCATCTCCCCCCTCCTAATAACTCCAATGACATCCGGAAATGGATTAACTCGATCACAGCACTCAACTGCACACCAACCATAGTGGATTCTGCCAAATCTCTCGGTATAACCTTGGACAGCAACCTAAATATGCGCAAACACATCAACTCAATGGCCAAAACGGCCAGGTTCCAACTGAGCTACTTGAGAAAACTAAAAACCCTTCCTTGAAACTGCTGACCTAAAAAACGCAGTTCAGGCATTAGTTATCTCCAGAATTGAATACGGCTGCTCTACCCTATTTGGCCTACCAAAGACTTCCTTGGCCCCTCAAATAGCTTGCCTCAACTCAGCTGTTAGACTCTTATCTGGCTCAAGAAAATTTGACCACATTTCACTACATCTGAAGGCTTTGAACTGGCTTCCTCTCGAGGTTAGAATCCAGCTCAAGCTAGCCTGCATCACACACTTAAAGCCCTGTACATGAACTCCCCGGCATACCTCGCCCAGAAAATTGTGTTATCTGGGAAACTCAGAAACTCCCGGTCCCCCAGAGACCTCCTGCTCCAGCTACCCTGCTTCCGCAAGGAAAAAACATATAACCGAGCGTTCTCTGGGGCTGCCCCAAGAATCTGGAACTCACTACCATCCTCCATCAGAAGAATACCTTCTCTGTCAGTCTTCAAAAAGGAAGATAAAACCTTCCTAATGAGCAAATTCCTCCAATAACTCTTCTTGATCGCACATATCGCCTTTTATCATGACTTTTGTTTCTTTGCATAATCTCCTGTACTGCTTGCCACTCTGTGTACCAATTCTCACTCCTTCAAATGTTGTGCCGGTTCTCTCTGCTTTTTGCTATCTTTTGTCCCCCTTTATACAATTGCTGGTTCTTCCCTTTTTTTACCGCTTACATGTCGCTCGCTGACTTTGGTTCTGCACTGATTATTGTATATAACTCTGGCTGTTGTCCTATTGTGTCCAATTCCCTAACCCCCATTCCTTGCGTTTTGCCTACGCCTAGTGTTGTACGTAACGCGTTTATCCCTGTAAAGCTCTGATACCCTAATGGGTCATGTTCGCACTCTATAAAACCTCAAATAAATAAAAGTAAAGTTACCCCCTGACGTCCCGGCTTTCCATCCCATCACTCTCCAAATATCTAGAAGCCCCATATCAGTCAACTGTTTCAGGGCAGTTCTCATTTTTAGGTCTCGACTAGCGAAGGCTGCGCTTGCGCAGTCTCGCTCGCGAGATTTAATGTTTTAGAAGTGGAGGAGCTTTGTCTCTCCAAAGAAGCCCCGCCTTTTTCGGATTCGGGGGCGTGTTTTTTACTTTCTTTCTCTCCTCTGGAATGTAAACATTCCAGCCAATGGCAAGAGGAGAGAAAGAAAAACACGCCCCCGAATCCAAAAACGCCGCTGCGTTTCTCCGAGGCATTTCTGCTTGACCTCGGAGAAAGGCGGTGGTGTTCATGGCGTCATCCCCGTTGCTCCTCGGTCTAAACAGGGTCCCTCCAGGGGCCCTCCAGATGCCTGTTGCCTCTGACGTGGCTGCCTTCTGCCCTCTTTTACAGCACCGTCCGTGCCTACCCACTAGCACCGCAACACAAACCAGTTTAATTTCCTTCCAACGATGTTGACCTTATGATAGAAATAATACAGATTGAGCCTATAACTATATAAACAAAAAAGCATAGCCTTAAAAGGTTTAAATGAAAGCAATATTCGTGGTCGCTTTAATCTTACGAATGTTGTGCTTTGGAATGTACCATCTTTGAACTAGTGGGGGGAGTTTTATTTATTTTACAGTGTAGGCATAAATGCGGGAACATACCGCTAGAGTTTCTACGAACTTATCTTTTGATAAATACATTCAGTGTCGCTAGTGAGTTTGCAATCTTGTGGAAGTGCGAGCCAGTTTTTCATGTGATGGCAGGCTAAACTTTGTAGCTCCACCCGCGATTTGGTTTCATCCTGCCGAATGTTCTGCTTCCCTTGGGTTGGGTGCCGCTGCGCGTCATCCCAGGGTTGTTTGTACTCTGGGTTCTTAAAGGAAGCGTACTGGTCTTTTCTGCTTTAGGGAAAGTTTGAAGAGTTATTTTATTTTCTTTCATCATTGTTAAGAATGGAGTGCATACAGCAATGTCTACGCCGGCACGGAGAAGGGTAATCAGGGACTTCAAACGGTATGTGATCCGGATGCCGAGACCGTTGCATTGTAAATGCTTTTTTTTTTATGGCCTCAGCGTATTGCGGCTGTTTTAGGTTAGAGTGGAAAGTCAAGTAGGGCTGGCCGGATGTTTATGAAACGAGTGGTGTGCCATCGCACCCGCCAGGCTTTAAAGAGTTGGCATGAGGGGCACTTTATAATAAATTAAAAAGGAAGGGAAAATAGCTAAAAGCCAAGTCCCTTGCTGTCAGCGCCCCTCACATGACCACCTTCCAGCTGGTGTGACGGCCCCCAGGTGGCACACAGGACCATGGCGGACCAGGACTCCATGCCGCTGCGGCAGCGGCTGAGTTACTCCACCGGCCACTTCCTGAACGACCTGTGCGCTTCCATGTGGTTCATCTACTTTCTGCTCTACTACCACTCGGTGCTGGGCTTCAACATCACCTACGCGGGGGTCCTGCTGCTCCTGGGCCAGGTGGCCGATGGCATCTGCACCCCTCTGGTGGGCTACGAGGCGGATAGCTCCCCCCGGGTGCCGCTGGTACAGCCGCCGACAATCCCTGCACCTGGTCGGTGTTGGAAACAGCCCACTCCCACTCCGCAGGGTGGTGGAGGGCCTTCCCGACACAATGGGGTAGCTTGGCTCGAGTGGTCAGGAAACAGGCGCAGTGCTAAGCATACAATATACCCATACAATAACCATGCGTGCATCCGTTCCAAAAACGACTCTACACCGTAAAAATTATGAAAATATTCTTCTTTATCTTTTTCTCTTAGTTGCTGATTGGGAAAATAAATAACAATCACAATATACAAATTCTTAAATAGAGCAGGTCAAATAAATATTTGCTGTTTGCTGAAATAAATAGGGGTGATCATAAATAACAGGGCATAATTACAAGTGCAATATATACAGACAATTAAATACTTTGAGGTAATAAATACTGTACCAATAAATACTGTACCAATAAATACTGTACACCAACAAGTCCTGTGGACCTATAAATACAGTGCAGCATTAAATAGATAAGAATTTAATAAATACAGTTTCCCCAATAAATAATTAGAAGTATACAGTAACACTCATGAATCAGATGACACTTCAATACTTAAGGGCTGATTTGGCCCAGGCACAGCTTGTAGGGTGTGGAAGGCTTGGGGGGTCCTACTCCCTGGCTGAGGCAAAGGCTGAGGCCTAAACTGAGGTAGATCAAAGGGGGGAATTCCAATGCCCTGGCTTTCCTCTCCACACAGCCTCTCTAGGTTAGTCCCAGTTCACCCCAGGCACAGTCAGGTGGGTTTCAGCACCTCCCTAGCCCCTTAGAGTAGTCTCTCAGGTCTCCACAGGGCCTTAGGCGCCCTCTACTCCACTTACTGCCCTTTTCTGATGTTCCGACGCCGCTGGAGTCGTGTCGACGCCGTGAGGCGGTTCCGGTCCGGTCTCGGCGGCCTCGGCACAGTGTCAGTTCTTTGTCGACGCCGGTAGGCGGTTCCGGTCCGATGTCGGTGGCCTCGGTTCGATCTCGACCTCCGATTCGATGGCGTCGGGCAGTCTCTTCACGATGTCGACTTCGGGCGGCTCCGGTCCGATGACGCTCTCGGCTCCGATGACGTCGGCCGGCCTGGCCTCGCTGTCGACTTCCGGCGACTCCGGGGTGCGATCCTCACCCCCGACCTCCGGTGCTCTTCCTCACAGGTTCCGGGCGACTCCGGAGTGCGATCCTCACTCCCGACCTCCGGTGCTCCTCTACCTCGGTCTCCGACGACTCCGGAGGGCGGACTTCACCCTTCCGATGACGCCGCTCACTCGACCTCGGTTCACCTCCTTCTCGACCCTTGGTATTCCTCTCGACCTCCGCCGGCGCCCTCTTACGACCTCAGGCGGCTCCGGGTACGACGTCTGCTACCTCAGTCAGCGCCGCTTCTCCACCTCGGGCTCCAGGTCTTCGGCTACTCGACGCCAGGCTCCAGGGAAACCAGTTCTCAGGTCAGAATCTTGCTGCTTTCTTGGTTCTAAGGCCTGTTCCTGCTGTCCAGGTCCTTAGGATGGTTTTCTTCTGACTTCTTCCCACACAGGGCTATAGGCTGGGATCCATCAGTAGGGACAAGTATCAAGGGTGGGTTTATGGACCCCACTCCAGGCACAAGTTTCCACCCCTGCTGCTTCACTCCTTCCTCCTTCACTGCTGTGCTCCTCTCTCTTCACCAGTCAGGTGCCAACTGCCAGCTCCAACTGCCAACTGCCTCTCTTATCCTCCCAACATTCTAAACGGTTTCCAACTGTCACACAGTTCTGGAATCTCCTGGAAGGTTCTGGAAGGTGCTGGTAGGTTCCAGTGGATGCTGGTGATGTCACAGGAGGCCACCATTTTGTGCTTCAGGCCCTCAGACAGAAGTTTCAGGGGTAGCCAAAATGGCTCCCTGAATCTGTAGCAACACGAAAAAGTCTGGTGGTTCCCAAAAAGGAAAAATTCAAACAGGGTTTGAGGCAAAAGTGGGACAAAATAAATAATGATGAGGAGGGATCACCCAAAGGGCTGACAGGTCTAACACGCGTCCCCCCCAGCTGAAAGTGGGGAGAGCTACCCAACCCCTTGGGAGTTCTCATCACTAAGGCGGAAATACCTTGAGAGACCGTCTGCATTGGCGTGGTCCACTCCAGGCCGATGTTCCACCTGAAAGTCCATTCCCTGTAGGGAAATAGACCACCTCAACAACTTGGGATTCTCCCCCTTCATTTGCATCAGCCAACGAAGAGGTCTGTGGTCGGTCTGAACCAGGAAGTGCGAGCCAAACAGGTATGGCCGCAACTTCTTCAGAGCCCATACCACTGCAAAGGCTTCACGCTCTATTGCACTCCACTTCTGTTCCCTGGGAAGTAGTCTCCGGGATAGGAAGACCACGGGTTGATCCAGACCCTCTTCGTTGAGTTGCGATAACACTGCCCCAATGCCATGTTCTGATGCATCTGTCTGGACAATGAACTTCTTGGAAAAGTCTGGGGCCCTTAAGACCGGGGCCTCGCACATGGCTTTCTTCAATTTCTCAAAGGCTTGCTGACAAGCCTCCGTCCAGACTACCCGTCGAGGTTGTTTCTTGGACGTGAGCTCCGTGAGGGGGGCTACGATGGTACCGTACCCCTTCACGAAGCGGCGGTAATATCCCGTGAGGCCCAAAAATGCTCGGACCTCAGTCTGTGTCTTGGGGGGTTCCCAGGCCATGATGGCCTCGATCTTCGCCTGGAGGGGTTGCACCGTTCCCCTACCCACCAAGTGTCCAAGGTACACTACCGACCCCTGCCCGATCTGGCACTTGCTGGCCTTGATCGTCAATCCAGCTTGTCTCAGGGCCTGGAGAACAGCTTGCAGGTGACGCAAGTGATCCTCCCAGCTGTTACTGAAGACGGCTATGTCATCCAGATAAGCAGCAGAGAAACTCTCCATCCCGGTGAGGATCTGGTTTACCAGGCGCTGAAACGTGGCAGGTGCGTTCTTGAGCCCAAAGGGCATCACACAGAACTGGTAGTGGCCATTGGGCGTGGAGAAGGCTGACCTTTCCCTTGCTCCATCAGTCAAAGAGATCTGCCAGTACCCTGAAGTAAGGTCAAAGGTACTTAGATATTGGGCAGCTCCCAGCCGGTCAATCAATTCATCCGCCCTAGGGATCGGATGTGCATCAGTCTTTGTCACTGAATTCAGTCCCCGGTAGTCCACACAGAACCTCAGTTCTGGTTGGGCACCCGGTGGTGCAGCTTTCGGTACTAGCACCACCGGACTGGACCAGGGGCTGCTAGAAGGTTCAATCACTCCTAGCTCCAACATCTTAGTGACCTCACTATGAATGCTGGCCTTCACCTTGTCTGACATCCGGTAGATCTTGGACTTCACAGGTGGGCTGTCTCCTGTGTCCACGTCATGGACGCACAGGTGAGTCCTACCCGGGACAAGGGAGAACAACGAGGAGTACTGCCCCAGGACCTGGCGACAGTCCTCCTGCTGTTCAGGAGTTAGAGATGGGGAGAGAATCACTCCCTCCACCGACCCATCCTTTTCTTGAGACGCAAACAGATCAGGGAGAGGCTCGCTTTCCACGTCCTCTCCTCCGTCAGTCACCATCATCAAGATGACTTCGGGCCTCTCGTGGTGGGGTTTGAGGCGGTTGGCATGCAGCACCCGCAGGGGCTGACGAGGGGTCTTCAGGTCCACCAAGTAGGTAGCCTTACCCTTCTTCTCCAACACCTCAAAGGGTCCTGACCAGCGATCCTGGAGGGCACTAAGCTCTCCGGGTTCGATCACCCACACCTTCTGGCCAGGCTCCAACTCCACCGGGTGAGCGTTGTGGTCATACCACGCCTTCATCACTGCTTGGCTGGCTTCCAAGTTGTCAGAAGCTTGCTTCCACAACTTAGCCATTTGGCTCCGGAAGGCCAGCATGTAGCTCACCACATCCTGGGGGAGCTTTCTGGGAGTTCTTTCCCATCCGTCTCTCACCAGGTTGAGAGGTCCACGTACAGGGTGCCCATACAGAAGCTCGAAGGGGCTGAAGCCCACTCCCTTCTGTGGCACTTCCCTGTAAGAAAAAAGTAAACAGGGTAGGAGGACGTCCCATTTCCTCCGCAGGCTTTCAGGCAGACTTCTGATCATGCCCTTCAAGGTTTTGTTAAACCTCTCCACCAGACCATTGGTCTGGGGGTGGTAAGGAGTTGTGAACCGGTAGGTCACTCCACACTCCTTCCACATTGCCCGCATATATGCCGACATGAAGTTGGTCCCCCTGTCGGACACAACTTCCTTGGGAAAACCCACTCGGGTAAAGATTCCCATCAGGGCCCTAGCCACAACAGGTGCTGTTATGGTCCTCAGAGGTATTGCCTCTGGGTACCGTGTGGCATGATCCACCAGAACCAGGATAAACCTGTGACCAGCTGTAGTCGGTGGATCTAACGAATCCACAATGTCGATGCCCACCCTTTCAAAGGGGGTGCTAACGACAGGAAGTGGTTCCAGGGGAGCTTTCAGCTTCACCCCTGTTTTCCCACTGGCTTGGCAAGACACGCATGTCCGGCAGTAGGTATCGGACGACACTTTCATCTGAGGCCAATAAAAGTGTGGGACAAGACGGGCGAAGGTCTTGTCTTGCCCCAGGTGTCCTGCCAATGGTATCTCGTGAGCCAACTCTAAAAGGAAGGCTCGATAACGTTGAGGAACTACCAAGGCTCGTGACGATCCATGTAGGGGTGCCTTGGGTTCACTGTAGAGGAGGCCATCCTCCCAGTAAACACTGTAGTTCCCTTCAACGTTCCCTGCTGCCTGGGCTTCGGCCTGTCGCCTCAGCCCCTCAAGGGTAGGGCACTCCCTCTGGCCCTGGCAGAATTCCTCCCTGGACGGGCCTCCCTCCACGTGCCACTCGGCCGGGATGGGTAGGTCCTCCAGGTTGGTAACGTCCCCCTCCGCAGACTCCTGGTCCACCACCTCCGGTGGCCTATCCGTCCTACGGGGTGGAGACGCCGAGGCAGGCTCCTCCTGTCCTCGGTTCTTCCCTTGACTGGCAGCTGGCTGGGCCTTTGTTCCAGGCTCCAGCCGGAATGAACTCCCTCTTCGGGTAGTCACGGACCTTGTGCTAACACAGGCCCAGTCAGGTGTACCCAGCATCTCGGTATGAGTCCGGTATTCCACCTCCTTCCAAGCGTTGTGCTCCATGTCATTGCCCAGCAGACAATCGACTGGCACGGCAGGGCTTACGGCAACTCGAAGTGAACCTGCAACCCCCCCCCATTCAAAGGGAACCTCAGCCACGGGATAGTGGCCGGTTCTGCCGTCAGCCATCGCGGCTGGGTGGAGTACATCGGGAATGACTTGCTCTGGAGACACCAGTTGGCTACGTACCATAGTCATACTGGCTCCTGTGTCTCTCAGAGCCTCCCCTCTTTGGCCATTGATGGTGATCCACTGCCCATACTTTGCAGTATTTGCGGGCACCTGGATCTTAGGAACCATCTCCCGTTCTCCCAGGGACACTAAAGTGACACCCGCCCACTCCCTTCCCTTAGTTAAGGGCATCTCCTCCCCGAGCACTACACTAGCTACTCCGGGGGGCTTTCCTCCAGTGGGAGGGGGTGAGCGTTTCTGACACTTCGGATCTCCTTTATAGTGTCCAACGCCACCGCACTCGTAGCAATGGACAACCCTTGGCTGCTGACTCTGGCCAGGATTAGGGTTTCTGGGTGGGTTAGCCTTAGAGGTGAATCCTGTTCCCTTCCCTTGGAAGTTATTTTGGGGGCCTTTGGAGAACTCCTTTTTCTTTTCCCCTCCCTCTTTCTTCTGGGGGGCGCCCTGTCCGGCCTTTTGAGTATCCCCTCCAGTCCCCCTTGTGGACACCCGGGTACTAGCCCAAATGTCCGCCTCCTCAGCAAGCTTCCGGGGGCTGGTCAGCTTGCTATCCACCAGGTGTTGCCGCAGTTCAGGGAAACATTTCTCGAGTAGGTGTTCCTTCAGTACTAGGTCAAACAGCTCCTCGTAGTTCCTTACTTCACTGCCCTGAATCCAACCTTCCAGTGCCTTCTTTGCATAGTCCAGGAAGTCCACCCAATTCTGTGTGCCCAGTTTGTGACTACCCCTGAACTTCTGTCTGTACTTTTCAGGTGTTAGACCAAACTTTCTGATGAGCGCCAGTTTCATGGTGGGGTAGTGGGTCTGCTCATCCTCTTCGAGGGCCAATAAAGCATCCCTACCAGCTGGAGGCATGTACTTATACAGTCCCCCTCCCCAATACTTCGCTGGAACCCCATGGGCCCTCAATGAGACCTCATAGGCTGCTAGCCACTTGGCGATGTCGTCACCTGCCCCATAGCTCGCTACAATGTCCTTTGGCAGGTAAGGTTTGGGTTCCCTGGTGGACTCTTGGTTTTGGCTGCCACCATTGGGAACAGGTTGTGCCCCGATTCGCAAAATCTGAAGATCTATTTCTTTCAGGCGCAATTCATGGGCCATCCTCTGCTCCTCCTTTTCCTTCTCCAGCTTTGCTAAGTCCCATGTGAGCTGTCTTTTCTCCCTCCGGTCTGCTAACTCCACTTCAGACAAGCCCCCGCTAGAGGCACGGCTGCCCCCCCTAGAAAGTGTCCTGGGCCCTGCGGACAGGTTCCCCACCTCAGGTTGGTACATCTCAGCCCCCTCGGGGTCAGGCTCTCCATCCCTGTCTTCTTCCTCAGCCTTGCTTTCCCTGCGTGCCTCCCCCCAAGCCCTTAAGCTGGTTTGAAGTGCACCCTTCTTTGCTCCTGGGGGACAGTACACCCCCTCTCGCTGGCAAAACTCCCTGAGTTGGGCCACAGTGTACGTGTCTAGATTTTCAAGAACAAACTCCATCTTGCCCACTCAGGTTAGAGGACAGGTTTTGTGTAGTAACAATGCAGGGGGGTACCTTTAATAATACCTCCTCCCACCACCAGAGTAAATTTGGAAAAAACAAAAACCCACAATTAGGAAGGCCGCTGTGAGAAAACTCCCGGTGTAGGCCTATGGACTACCCACAGTTATTGTTGAGTATATGTAGGCACAGCTCTATCCCACCACTGAACACCAATTTATGTTGGAAACAGCCCACTCCCACTCCGCAGGGTGGTGGAGGGCCTTCCCGACACAATGGGGTAGCTTGGCTCGAGTGGTCAGGAAACAGGCGCAGTGCTAAGCATACAATATACCCATACAATAACCATGCGTGCATCCGTTCCAAAAACGACTCTACACCGTAAAAATTATGAAAATATTCTTCTTTATCTTTTTCTCTTAGTTGCTGATTGGGAAAATAAATAACAATCACAATATACAAATTCTTAAATAGAGCAGGTCAAATAAATATTTGCTGTTTGCTGAAATAAATAGGGGTGATCATAAATAACAGGGCATAATTACAAGTGCAATATATACAGACAATTAAATACTTTGAGGTAATAAATACTGTACCAATAAATACTGTACCAATAAATACTGTACACCAACAAGTCCTGTGGACCTATAAATACAGTGCAGCATTAAATAGATAAGAATTTAATAAATACAGTTTCCCCAATAAATAATTAGAAGTATACAGTAACACTCATGAATCAGATGACACTTCAATACTTAAGGGCTGATTTGGCCCAGGCACAGCTTGTAGGGTGTGGAAGGCTTGGGGGGTCCTACTCCCTGGCTGAGGCAAAGGCTGAGGCCTAAACTGAGGTAGATCAAAGGGGGGAATTCCAATGCCCTGGCTTTCCTCTCCACACAGCCTCTCTAGGTTAGTCCCAGTTCACCCCAGGCACAGTCAGGTGGGTTTCAGCACCTCCCTAGCCCCTTAGAGTAGTCTCTCAGGTCTCCACAGGGCCTTAGGCGCCCTCTACTCCACTTACTGCCCTTTTCTGATGTTCCGACGCCGCTGGAGTCGTGTCGACGCCGTGAGGCGGTTCCGGTCCGGTCTCGGCGGCCTCGGCACAGTGTCAGTTCTTTGTCGACGCCGGTAGGCGGTTCCGGTCCGATGTCGGTGGCCTCGGTTCGATCTCGACCTCCGATTCGATGGCGTCGGGCAGTCTCTTCACGATGTCGACTTCGGGCGGCTCCGGTCCGATGACGCTCTCGGCTCCGATGACGTCGGCCGGCCTGGCCTCGCTGTCGACTTCCGGCGACTCCGGGGTGCGATCCTCACCCCCGACCTCCGGTGCTCTTCCTCACAGGTTCCGGGCGACTCCGGAGTGCGATCCTCACTCCCGACCTCCGGTGCTCCTCTACCTCGGTCTCCGACGACTCCGGAGGGCGGACTTCACCCTTCCGATGACGCCGCTCACTCGACCTCGGTTCACCTCCTTCTCGACCCTTGGTATTCCTCTCGACCTCCGCCGGCGCCCTCTTACGACCTCAGGCGGCTCCGGGTACGACGTCTGCTACCTCAGTCAGCGCCGCTTCTCCACCTCGGGCTCCAGGTCTTCGGCTACTCGACGCCAGGCTCCAGGGAAACCAGTTCTCAGGTCAGAATCTTGCTGCTTTCTTGGTTCTAAGGCCTGTTCCTGCTGTCCAGGTCCTTAGGATGGTTTTCTTCTGACTTCTTCCCACACAGGGCTATAGGCTGGGATCCATCAGTAGGGACAAGTATCAAGGGTGGGTTTATGGACCCCACTCCAGGCACAAGTTTCCACCCCTGCTGCTTCACTCCTTCCTCCTTCACTGCTGTGCTCCTCTCTCTTCACCAGTCAGGTGCCAACTGCCAGCTCCAACTGCCAACTGCCTCTCTTATCCTCCCAACATTCTAAACGGTTTCCAACTGTCACACAGTTCTGGAATCTCCTGGAAGGTTCTGGAAGGTGCTGGTAGGTTCCAGTGGATGCTGGTGATGTCACAGGAGGCCACCATTTTGTGCTTCAGGCCCTCAGACAGAAGTTTCAGGGGTAGCCAAAATGGCTCCCTGAATCTGTAGCAACACGAAAAAGTCTGGTGGTTCCCAAAAAGGAAAAATTCAAACAGGGTTTGAGGCAAAAGTGGGACAAAATAAATAATGATGAGGAGGGATCACCCAAAGGGCTGACAGGTCTAACAGTCGGTAAGTTGGTCGTTTTGTCATTTGTGTATTGGTGTCCATGTTTCAGTGACAATTGTTATTATTTCAGAGATGTTGGATTGCGAGTACCTCTGATATATCACGTTTTCTCATTTTCTCATTTCTGGTGTGAGTATCTGAGAGGTCTTATGATGTCCCAGGTTAGGCGTGAGCAGTTCAGGGATCTCAATTTGTCTCACTTTGGGTGTGAATGGTTCAAGAGTCTCACGTTTCATGTGTGAGATATGTGTATTTAAGACACTTGTGATCGTCCTGTGCTTGGTCTGAGATGACCAGAGATCACAAGGTGACGTTTGTTCAGAAATTCCAGATTGTTGTTGACAGATGTGAGTACCTCCGATAGTCCCAGCTGTCCAGTGCCTGATTTATTTTTTGAAATACATTTTTATTGGCATTCATAAACATTACACACATAGGCACGGTTGGTAATGCAGTTGTTATTTAGGCGTACAAAGCAGGAGCGCCCATTCGCGTCCCATGCGGACTCTCAGTCTCGTGGGCCTGCTGGCTGCGCGACTCTACTCTGTGTTTGGCTTCAGGCAGGTGTTCGGGGCCTGCGTCTGGGTATGCCCTGCTGGTGCGCACGGGGGTCGCCGCGCCGTATGGGGACCGTGCAGTGTGATTAATCCCCTGTGAGGTGTATCATAGAGGCTATAGGGCTGCAGCCATAAACTAACCGTCAACTAACTAGGGATAGATAAACTGGGGGAGGGGGTGCACTATGTCGCGGATAATGAACAATAGTAGCTTTGCGCCTGATAGCTGGACCATCGTATGGGACAATGTCGGGGTGTTCGCAAGTGCAGGGGGGGGAGGGAGGGGAGTCGGGGGAGGCGGGAGCGCTGATCACTGCCTATATGGGGGTATGGTGGTGGAACTTGTGTTGTCTACCTCTGCGACCCGCCGGGCGCTTGGGCTGCTCGTGCGGCTCCCGGGGTGGGCTCCTGACTCGCGGAGGTCCCCGGGGGATCGATCATTCGTGGGCCCGCCACTGCTGTTGTTTCCTGCGCGAAGGAGTGCATTAACATGGCCCATGGCAGGGAGATCGGGTGTTTGCGCATCCCTTGGGCCTTCTCCGTTCTGAGTAGTGTTTCCTCTGCCTTGCCCCACTTCTTGACTGCGCCCACCCATGCCGAGCTGTCCAGTGCCTGATGTGAGTACTTCACAGTTCGTTGATTGATTCTTGGCCACAGTGAGGTTTACAAGATTACTGTGTCCAGAGTGAGGAGTTTGGAAATTTCGGATTGTCCATTGCAGGCGACCTTAAGTTGTATTGTGCCAGATGTAAGGAGGCAGAGATCTTTGTCTCATGCTGGCATAAGAAGTACTTCATAGATCTCGAGTGGTCTCGCCATGCGTGAATAACTGGTCTGGCCATGCTTTTTCTTCCATTTTATACTCTCTAGTTTGGATTTTCCCATTATTGTATTGTAATTGCATTTATATAACGCTTACTACCCCTGACAAGGTGTCTAATCGCTTTTTTAGCGAGTAGCACGCTACTCAAGAACCCATAACGGATTAGAGGTGAATTAGTATAGTGAAATCTGAAATTATTTTGAGCAGTTGATATGTTAGTCTGTTATTTGGATTGAAAAGGATAATGGAGGGATGTAAATAAAAGGGAAGGGTTTGCATTTTTATAGCGCTTGCTAACCCTTATGAGGTGTTGAAGTGCTTTTCGATGGGTAGCACGCTACTCCAGAATCCAAGCACGATTAGTGGGGAAATATGAAATTAATTTGAGCGGTGGACATGCCTCACTTGCCTTACTACAAGTACCAGAAGGCCCTACGTCTGCGCGATTTAAACTGGTAGTCCGGTCGCTCCATGTTGACTGTACACAAGCACTACAGTATTGGGCTATGCATTTAAAAACAGTGTATGACTTGGTTTGTAGAATCCGTTGATTTCATGATTAAAAATCAGGGCCGGAAACACTCATTCTGACACTGAGTAATCTGGCAACTCTGTGTGTGTGGGAGGCTCTGTGTGTGTGGGAGGCTCTGTGTGTGTGTGGGCGGCTGTGTGTGTGGCTTTTTTTGTAGGTGGCTCTATGCGTGGTGGCTCTGTCTGTGTGTGGGTAACTGTGTGTAGGTGGCTATTTCTGTGTGGGTGGCTCTGTGTATGTGGGTGGCTCTGTGTGTGTGGGTGGCTTTGTGTGTGTGGCTCTGTGTGTGGGTGCAAATGCAAAAGGTCTCGCATTTGAGAGTGATTAAGCTATTGACATTGTAAATAACAATGCCGTTTCTTTAAATGTTTTAAAAACAAAAACATAAACAAAAATAATGTCATGAGCAATGCCAATAGCTCTAACTTTGACAATGCTGAGACCATTGCATTGTAAATGCTTGTTTGAGTTATCTCCGCTGCTCTCCTAGAAGTTGTCCTGCCTTGGATCCAGAACTACATCAAAATCACCACCTATTATGAAAGGGTCTTTAATGTCAATTAATTTAAGAAGTAACATTTGCAGTGGGGCCGGATCGTATAAATTGGGGCCATAATAGCCCACAAAAGTCAGCCAGAGACCGTTGATTTTGGCCCTGGCAATTGCCCACCTTCCAAGCGGATCTACTACACTGTCTCCAAGTATAGCTTGGGTGGTTTTTTAAAATATATGGGCATCCCTTTTTATTGAGCCAGACTGGGTAGTGCATATACAATGTTCTACCCATTTCTGTTTTTTAAGTATCTTAGCCTAGTCCTCTTTAAACAAATGTGTCTCTTGTAAACAGAGGACATCACTATCAGAAAGCCTCGGATATTCTAGAATTTTCCTTCTTCTGAAGGGGACTCTAAGGCCATTTACGTTCCATGATAAAACGTTCAAAATTATTGGCTTATCAGGCCTATCTAAATCTATCATAAGACTGTAGGTGTATATAAGGTGACCTGAGATACCTACGAATGCTACACAAAGTAATAGAGGTAACAGATTGGTATAAACCAGTTAAGTCTGTTTGATTTTTATTCATAAATGAGGACAATTTCTTTCTTTTTTCCCCCATGCTCCCCCACCCAGTGCACAACAACAAAACCATTTTTTGTATTTTATTTCTATTTGTGGCCCCTCCCACCCCTTCCTTCTAGCCCCCCTCACCCCGGGAAACCCTCCCACAACACTAGAGCTATACTAAGGATACCTCCACATTCAGACTCTCTCTATCTAGGCAGAATTAGACCTTATCATTTGGGTGTGCTTTTTATCTGGTCGATCAGGGAACTGACTTTGGAGGTGTCCTTGAAATTATACATTTTGTTGTTCCACATCACCTTTAGAGAGGCGGGGAAACAGAGGTTACCAGTGGCACCCAGCCCCCTCAGATCTTGTATATATTTCCCTAATTCCCACTGCCTGTCTTGTGGGGTGCATGAAATATCGGACCTGATACGAAAGGACCAATCTCCTTTGTTGTATACTCCTGCTTTAAGCTGCCCGGTAAGGATCTTTTCTTTAATTGAGTACGTTTTAAAATTAACTATTATCCTCAGGTTTTTCTTCCCTGGTCTCTTGGTATAGGGGTCTCGGTGTATTTTCTGGATATCGCCTTCTAGGATCAATTTGTCTAAGTTAGGATGAAGTTCTCCAAGAAGACTAATAACAAAGGACCTTATGTCCCCTTCCTCAAGGTCTTCTGGGACATTCAGATTCCTAATATTATTCCTTCAGGCACTGTTCTCTATGCTTTCTAGTTTGTCCCTTAGTTCTCTATCATTTTCTTTTAACCTCATGATTTCAGATGAATTTTTCTGTACTTGTTTTGAAAGGTCTTCCAAAGCCGTCTCCATTACTCCAACTCTTTTCACAATGTCATTCATTTTTCCTTCCATTGTCTCACATGCCAACTGGATCTTCTGCTGATTGCGTTCGGAGACTACAAACTTCTCTCTCATTTTGGTTAGCAAGGTAGCTAGGAGGTCCTCTGTAGATGATCGCTCCCCCGAACTGGGTCCCATAGCTGGTTCACTCATCCCATATCCCTGTTAGGGCGGTTGACTCAAGGGGATTCTTAACCGAGGGTTATGCTGGTTACATTTGCTGTCATCTTCTACCACTGCCAGAGGGGTGAACTTATTTTCGAGCAGAACGGTATTGTTTTCTGCTTCCATTCCCCCAGTGTTTGCTATACTAGGTTGTTTTGAGATGTTTGATGTATTTGAAGGGGAAGAACCTATAACCACCGTGGAGAGATGGAAGTACAAATAGATTGCCTGGCCTGAGTTGGCTGAGTGGGTAGAGCGGGGTGCGAGGACTGAGCTTGAACCTTTAAATAGGAACGGAGTGAGGGTGTAATGCGGAGATTGGCAGAATTTACTTCTTGACGACATTTTACCCACAGACAAGAGGGTCTTTTCCACTGACACTTTATTCTGCAAGTGGGGGGTGGGCAGGTACGGGACGTAGGTGTTTTCTGAGGGTTAATTTGTGCTATTGGCAGTGCAGTTTCTCTAATTAGGTCCTCAGAGGGGGGCTGACCTTAGCCCCAGATGTCTCTGCCTCTGAGAGTGTAACTTTTTTTCCTGTTAGCCCCACTGATCTGTTTCTCAGTCAAATCTCTTTTTACAGCCTGCTTCTCTTCAATAATGGTGCCCTTCCCCACTTTTGCCCAAGACCCCCAATCCCCCTTTTCCCTCCTACTTACCGGGGTCATTTGGAGGAACAGTGCAACATCCTCCGTTTTTGTCTCCAACACCGCTCTGCTACTATTTTTATCCGGTTCCCTCACCAGGCAATGGGGCGCAATACACGGAGCTATCAGCTGGCTCCCGCTGCCCCAGAAGCCGAGACTTGCCGCAGCGCGCTGGCCTCTTGCGACCCGGTCTGCAACCTCCTCCCACAGATTGCCTAGCAGCTGCCCACCGTTACTGCCGCCACCATCACCTCAAAAGCTATGGGCAAGAGACGAGGGAAAAACAACCCGACACGGTCCTAGTCCTCCGCCGAAACCACCGAGACCGTCACCCGTCCAATTTTACCGGTGAGTTACATTCATCTGTCCAGATTCGGGAGAAATGAGAGAACCAGAGAGAGTCATCAGGCTTGAAGGGCCAAGTGCATGGTTGAGAAACACTGAAGCAGTGTGAGGAGCTCATCTAAAGTTGCTGGCCAATAGGGGGACCGCCAGACTCATAGGATTAGACATAACACTAGACTTTTCTCTGTGGGTTGGGCAAGATCCTGGTCACACAGGTGAAGTCTTGCTGAAATGTGATGGAGGGTCATTTTTACCCCATAATTTACCGCATAAATGTGCTATCTAAAATAATAAGACACACATGTGAAATGCAGGAAGTGAGCCGAAAGTGGCACCATTTAGTCAAGCGATTTAAATACCAAAAACACATCATTATTCAATAAAAACACTACGCAGTCTAGCAAATAACAAGTGTCAAAGACACATCGCAGATCATGAGTAAAAACATGCAATTTAGTACGTTTAAAATCATGGCAATGCAAGAAAAGAGAGAGAGGGAGAGACAGAGAGAGTTTCAAAGTACAATGAGGCATCACAACCTCAGTCAAAATGCTAGATAAGGTGGGCGTGGCTTGGGAGCCGAACATGGCGGGCGCGTCTTGCTAGAGCTCCACCATTCGCTCCTTCCAAGGGCCAGAATCCTGCAACATCCTTGACCCCAGCCACTAATCCCGGGGGCTCCTTGCCGAGGTCCACGCTGCGGCTCTGCGGGTGAAGTTTGGTGGCAGCAGAGGGCCGGGAATACCGTGACCGATCCTCGATCAACGGTGGCAGTACACGCGGCTGAGGGCGGAGGAGGTGATTCCGCGGCTGCTGCGTGCCTTCCAGAGTGGCGGCCTCGCTCGGCGCGGTCCTTGTGATCGTGGGTGCCAGAACATTCCTGGAGTGCCACGGCAGCACACAGACCGGCCCGGAGGTCGTACAGTCGGCGCGGCCCCGCGGGGATGTTGCAGCTCCCCTCCCCTCCTCCTCCTTTGACATCGATGCTGGTGAGGCCTACATTGCGGGCCGGACGGGGCTTTGCCTGGGGCCCCAGACTCTTCTCCCCACAAACTGCCTGGCCTAGACGACGAGGGGTCCTGCCTATCTGAGTGGGGCTGCCAGCGCGGAGCAACATCGTGGGACCTTGGCTCAGTGCGACCTGAGCCCGGTCCAGGCCTTCCGGCTGGGAGGCCGCTGCAGCCGAGCGGTGGTCGTCGGAGACTCTATGGCGAGCTGGTGAGTGGCCCATCCTGCGTCCAGCAACTGCGTTCCTGAGGGGAAAGACTATCCGAGAGGCTAGAGTCTCTGACACTGCCAGATTTGTGACCGGACTGCGCTGTTGGTGCCTGTTCCCCTTCTGTGTGAAGGCCACCCTGGGCCGCTCTGGGAGAGGGCCCTTTTGATCCGTACGCCTCAAGGGGTGGTTCCCGCGGGTCCGCCGAGGGCCTCAGTTGGCCGGGCCGCGGACCTTATTGATACAGAGCCCTGTCCTTAGTCCCATCGAGGGGTGCTACCCAGGGCTGGCGGCTACACGTCCTCTCTACTGCCCCCTCGCACCAGCCGCTGGAGCGACCGACCTTGTACTGACCTTCACAGTTTGCACCTCCAGCCACCATGGGCAGGGTTACGCAGGGTGTAGCGGCCCCCAAGCAACACACGATGGAGCGTTCCACTACCAACACCCCTCCTGGACACTGCGACGTTGCTGGCGGCGATTAATCAATCGCGAACTGCTCTTGAGGCCCAGATCTGGGCTGTAGGCTCAGAGGTGTCGTTTCTCCGTCAAGATCTGCGAAAGGCTGTAGACCGCATCACTGAAGCGGAGACTAGGGTCTCCACTGTGGAAGACACAGTCTCCATCCTTCAGCAAAAGGTAGACAAACTGACCAAGAACTCCCAAGAGCTGGCGGCGCGGGTCGAGGATGCGGGCTTCCCGGAGGGGTGCGTGGGGACATCTATGGACAACTTCCTTTCGGGTTGGCTCAGGGCGCTGCTGCCCCCGGGACATGTCCCCCTGCTTTGTTGTCGAGGGGGCCCACTGTGCTCTGACCAAGAAACCGCCACCAGGGAAGCGTCCGAGGCCTGTGATAGCTCGACTCCTCAACTATGCTGATCGGGACGCCATCCTTCGTTACGTCCGGCTACATAAAGACAAAATAGTCTTTGATTCATATCCCATCATGGTCTTCCCTGATTATACCAAGCTGGTGCAGCAACAACGCCGGTCCTTCGTGGCAGCCAAGAGACGCTTACGGGAAATGAACCTATTGTATGCTTTACTGTTCCCTGCCCGAATGAAAGTGATATTCAACGCAAAATCCTTTTTCTTTTATACCCCAGAGGAAGTTTTTGTTTGGACTGACGAGCGAAGTAATCTTAAACCTCACTCGCCACCCCTGTTGGACTCCGACTCTTCTCAGGGCTCACATCGAAGTGGTCGACAGGGCAGAGCCAGGACCTCGAGACGCCACAGATCCTGGTCCAATTGCCCAGGATCAGACGGGTGATGGAGACTGAGGTGGTCTGGGGCATGTAAACGCACATCTTTTCTTGATTCACCTTCCGGGTGGGACTGGGTCCCTGGCAGTGTTGTGAACTGGTTTGCCTGGGGGTTTCTTTGAGGTTGGGGCCTCTAATGCCTGCCCTTGAGGGAACCGGACTGGACACGCCCTGAAAGTTTTGGGTAATGTTGGGTGGGAGGGGGATCCATTGGAGGAACCGCTTGGGCCATCATGTTAGGGGCCTGGGGAGCGATTCCACCGTGACAGATACTTCATGTTCCTGGATGTATGGGGGTGGGGGGGGGGGGTTTGGGGAAGTTCTTGTTCGTTTCTTTGTTACATGTTTCACACACCATACACACGTCTCACTGCTCCATCTTGCGCGCCCCTGCTGTCATTTTATACCCTGAAACCTTGCAATGGCCCACGTAGCGGGTAATTCTCTATTGGGGGAGCTGAACATTCTCGCCTGGAATGTCCGAGGCTTACTCAATAAGGTCAAACGGGGGGCGGTGATCCATCAGGAAAAGCGCTATGCAACGGATGTCATACTGCTCCAAGAGACGTATCTTCTGGGCACTAAAGCCCCATGCCTTGCCAGATATGGCTTCACTACAGTGTTCCATTCGGGCTTTACACAGGGGCACGCGGCACAGCAATACTTACTCATCGCAGAGTACCGCTCCAGATCTCACGACAATGGTTGGATCCCGGTGGCCGCTTCACCGTGATATCGGGTACTGTAGCCGGTGAACAGATTACACTAGGTACCATATACGCCTCTCCTCCACTTGGTCAGACGTTTGTGGATAAGTTGACACAGCTCTGGGGTGATCTCCCAGGTGGCCTGAGGATACTGGGTGGTGACTGCAACGATATCATGAGTCCCATTGACAGATGGCGGGCCAGACCACCAGGTACACCACCCATTGAATCTAACTTAATATTCTAGCACACACACTGGGTTGGACAGACTCGTGGCGGGCCTTTCACCCTTCCGAATCTGGGTTCTCATATGTGTTGTCAGTCCATCCCACTCTCTCACTCCTCGACTATCTATTCCTCCCTCATAGCTACATACACAGGTTGACGCATACTTCCATTCTGACCCGGGGACTTTCTGATCATTCGCCGATCCAACCTAAGCTGCGCTTGCAGACCAGCCGAGCCCCCTGTAGGTGGCGCATGTCCCCATGGCTTCTCCGAGACGCGTAGTATCGAGAGATGCTACGTCGTGTAATCGCGGATTACCTTAGCTTCAATGCTGGAACTTGTCCGTCCCCGGTCATCCTCTGGGAGGAGTTCAGACCCACGATTAGAGGGGCCAATATCAGCTATCGTACGGGAGAGAAGCAGCGCTGCTTGGCTCAGGTACGGGACCTTGAAGACAGGCAAGTTGAGCTACAATCTCTTGCGGTGAGGGGCTCCGATCCCAATGCCCGTCAAAACCTTCTGAATGTCCAGCAGCAACTTCACCAGGCGCACACCGACTGTGCCAAGGAGGCCTGGTTGGCTACCCAGTACAGGATCTATCAATGGGGCGACAAGTCCAAACAGATGTTCCATAAGCACTGCCAGGCCAAAGCGTCCCGACACAGGTCCTTCTCCTGAGGTCCCCGGATGGTGCCTTATGCGCCTCTCGAGGCGGTGGTACAGGCCTTCGACGATTTTTATGCTGCACTCTATAAGGAGCGCAAGGTCATTACAGAACCCCTTCTTGATGCCTTTTTCACCAATATCCCTCCTCGCCGCCTCTCGAATGAGCAACGCGACACCCTAGACGAACCCATCTCCATGGACGAGTTGCGGTCAGCACGGGTTGCCATGCGACTTTCTGCATCCTCATATGGAAAGTCTGGGCCGTCATCTGCTCCGGGTGATACACGACGTCTCAGAGCGACACTCTGTCTCCATATTGGCGACATGCCAAAATTGTAGTCTTCCTTAAGCCGGGCCGCCCACCTGAAGAGCCGGGCTCGGATCGTCCCAAAACTGCTCGGGAAGATCCTGGCCGACCACCTCCACATGCACATCCAGGACCTGGTGCATCCCGACCAGTCTAGTTTTATGCCACAACGCTCCACCAGACACAATATCAGGCGCGCCCATAATGCCGTGGTGGAGGCTCACTGCCTGGGACGGACGCCCCGCGGCCATCTTGCTGGCAGACATAGACAAGGCGTTTGATTCGCTGAGCTCGACATACTTGTTTAAGCTCCTGGAGGCAGTCCTCGCTTCAGTGCATATGTGAAACTACTATATACTGACCTCTCAGCGTCGGTCCGTGTACCAGGTCACTCTTCGGCTCCCTTCCCCATCCGCAGGGGCACTAGACAGGGGTGCCCACTCTCCCCACTTCAATTTGCCCTGGCTATCGAGCCCCCGGCTGCCTGGGTACGCCTGGACTCTGTCTTCCGAGGTCTTGATTGGTCACCGGAGTGCTCGGACAGGATAGCGCTGTATGCCGACGACGCTTTGTTCTTTATCTCGGATCCTTGGGCCTGTGGGCCCGGGGTGCTCCAGATCCTGCGGATCTTCGGGGAGACCTCCGGGCTGTACGCCAACCCTTCCAAGTCTATTCTGTTCCCTATCTGTGGAGATCAACGGTCCCAAACCTGGGCCTCGCAACTGATCATCGCGGAGACGGGCTTCAAGTACCTCGGGGTATATCTCACGCGGTGCCCTACTGAAGCATGGTCCCGTAATATCGCTCCATTGTTCTCCGCGGTTCTTGATGAGGCAACGGTGTGGTCCCAACTACCCCTCTCGTTCTACGGCAGGTCAGCCATTTTCAAAATGGTGTCTTTACCACGCCTGCTGTATTGACTACAAAATTATGCATATCCCATCCCCCCGTCGTGGTTTCAACAAGTGAATGCACTTTTGAATAGGTTCTCGGGGTGGAAGGGGGGGGGGCACGGTACGGGTTGCACTTCCAACATGTATTCAATCTACGTATTGCGGCGGGATAGCGGCGGCCGACGTTTGGGCATATTATTGGGCTTCACATCTCCTAGTGATAAACGAATGGTGGTATGGCCCACAGGCAGACCCTGCTTATGCAGTGAAGAGACTTTTCATGGCTGACACCCCGCTGCTTCACCGCCTATATAGCTCCTCGTCCCTGGTGGAGCTTCCCCCGGCATGTAGGACAGTCATTCGAATCTGGAGACAAGCAGTCCGCCAAATGGGTTGGTGGGGCAAACTGACGTGTGCAACTCCCCTCTGGCAGGGCTCCCACCTCCGCCCGGTCTCGACATTGGCGGGGTTCTGTAGATGGGACGACATAGGGATTTCCGTACTGAGAGATATAATGTAGGGTTCCACGCTCAAATCCTTTCAGAAGCTGCAGGAAGATTACGATCTGCTCAAAACACAGTTCCACAAATACCTGCAGCACCGGCATTCCGTGTCTCCTCTTATACGGGGACTAACTACTCTTCGAGTTCCACCCGTTAGAGGGTCGGTTACTATGGGAGATCTTGGTCCCCACAAAATTAGACAAATATACCAAACCCTCACTACACACTCCAAAACTACCATACACCGGACCTGGGCGGCGTGGGAAACAGACGTGCCAGCCTTTACAGACGATGATTGGGCCGAGGCTTTGGCTAGCTCCACATACTCCGCTGTGTCCACCCGCTACTGTCTGATTCAGTTCCAGCGCGACATCGCACAACACTGCAAGGCTACATCTCCATCCAGTGTGGGAAATTGAAAGAAGGCCTTGGATAGATGTATGTCGGCCGAAGTGGCTGTGTTTCAGGCGCATAAAAACATGGGAAGATTTGGGCAAGGTGGGCCAAATACCTCGTTGGGCCTCGGGCAACCCGAGACGCTATTGAAAGACTGGTAGTGAGCGACTCCAGTCTAATGCAACAGTTTAACACAAGGGTAGGCGAGCAATGCAGTAATTTATTTGTGTCACAATTCGTGCGGGGCTGGTGGGAGGGGGGGGGGGGGGGGGGGTTGTAGGTCTGATGTTCGTCAGACCTTCACCAGGGATAGATTACGTTGCCTAGAAATCTTACAATGTGCCTTGTATTTGTCCGATATTTGCTGGGCTTTGCCCATTTGGTACTGTGGAAAATCAATCAAATCTGTTGTTCAAAAAAATGCTAGATAAGACTGTTAACTGAGAGCACACACGCGTTGTGACCCAAGAGTACACTGTGCAAGGTGATCAACGAATGGACTAAGGAGCAGCTCTTTTATAATCTTTTAATGAGGAATTAATGACCACAGAATCAAAACTTTAGCAGGTGCTTGACCTTAGAACATGAAGCACTTTGCGTCACTTCTTGGAAAATTGAGGCAGAAGTGACAAAAGGTACAAAAGTTTATCAAAAGGTCAGCTATTATTTCGAGCCATGTCTGTCTTACTTTCTAAAGCTGTGGAAAGTCCCAGTTGGCCTCCACTCCTACGCTTAGCCAATTGTTGTTCTTCTAGATGACAGACGCATCCTGTTATTGCTACATGTTGATGTTCAGAAATATGTACACGAAGAGGTCATAGGAGAGATACATCTGAGTATACAGGAGGGCATGGGGCCTACTGCCTCTGTAGACGCTCAAGGCAGTGTGGACAATTTTAAAACAACCCTGTATGAGCTGGCAGGGACAATTGAGACTCATGGTTCAGATGTGGACAGAATGGGCCTAGAGCAGTATATGGTAAAACTCGACCCTACTTCACCTGGCCCCACCTCGCCGCCAACATTACTGTCGCCGCCTGGCTGGAGCAAAGGAGTTTTTGGGCCCGTACGTGATGGCCTTCCAAAGATCCATCCCTGCCACAAGGCCCAAAGGCTGACAGAGAAGAATGTGAGGTGCATAACCTTTAAACAGTGGAGCTGGAGGTGTGCAGTAGAACATGTTGCAAAGCTGGTGTACGGCAGGTTTGAATTTTCATTGATGAAATGCACTACAGTTGGCCAGGCTGAACCTGGTGGAGACAAGGTGAGCTGCACTGCTCCTTTGATTTCCCTGCTGCCCAAATTAACTAGGAAGTGGGGCTGAATAGTACATGGACCCCTGGCTATGGGGTCCCCTGGAAACTGCCTGAGGACCACAAGACAGGGGAGAGCTGCCCATAGTGTTACTATGTTTCTGGAGATCCCCACAAAGGAGCATTGGGTTGTCTGGGGTGACGGGAGCTCCATCTGTTGGCGACAGGGGGTTGCATGCGGAATCCTGGCTAGGAGATAAGTGTCACTTTTGTCTGAATAGCAACCCCAAAGGAACCCACCGCAATAATGCTTGGGTGCCTGCTAATGACTATCCTTCTATCAAGAACATGGTCACAAAAGTGGCAGGAGGAAAATAACAAGCAAGACACTGGCCCAGGAGAGGTGCGATGTAGATGATGCAACTTGTTTGGCAGCAGCCACAGCTTAGTACTGAGCTGTCACCAAAAGCTTCTTGGTCCTTGCCTTTCAGAATCTCAAGACCTAAATAGTGCTATAAAAACTGGCCTGCAACACAATTTAAAGGCTATACAGAAGGACAAGAAAGAAGTGGGCAATGGAGTAAAATTGCAAAGTGAGAACATGGATGAGCAACTGAATGGTTGCTAATGCCTGTAGGCCTAGATGCTGTAGCTTGAAGAGAAGCACATCTTTCTACAGAGTTAGTGAGGACCTCGAAACTGCTCCTGGCTGAAAATTGTTTGCATTTGAGGTGTTACAAGCAGGCTTGCACGAGCCAATACATCCTGTGTCTCCTGTGTCTCTTCAATGCCCTGTTGTGAAAGCCAGGATGGAACTGGATTACGGCTAAATGGGCATAGAGCATGGTGACAATGGCTTCAGGCACGGGCTCACCACCAGACATCTGTTGAGTATTTGCTTCTTTAGTGAAGATGGTCTGATACTATAAAGCATGCACTGTTGGTCTTATACTACAAAATGGTGCCCAGCTGCAGCTCTTCCAGGACCTATTTTTGGTGACCCACACCAAACTTAAAGCTTTCAAACAAGCCATAAAGCACCTTCAGAACAAAGCCGTGGTTGTAAAGTTTACTTGCTGTTGACTATCATAGTCTTTCTGGGATTCCTATTTGTAGTTGGAGAGGAGGGCCTGAAGAGAATGGGGGAGAAATACAAATTCCCAGACGGTGGGGGTTCTCCTCTAAATGCACCCCAAAATTAGGGACCATCTGGATATGTAGGGATCAGTACCCAAAATGCAACCTGATTTTGGGACATGCATAGGGCATTAGCACTGAAGAGGGACCCCAATGGTAGCAGGGTCCCCTCACTAAGGCTATGCACACTGTCATTGCAGACTGCATGCCTTGGTGCAGACAAGACCGAAGAGTCGACATGGCTCACATCCCTGTGTGCCAGGCCCACAACACTGTATGGGATATAGGTAAGACACCACCATAGCAGGTCTTATATTCCTGAGGAAGGGTGCACTATATCTCAGGTGAGGACATATCTGTCTGAGCAGATATGCCCCTGCAATATATATCTATGTCGATTCTTGGATATTGTAAGTAAACAGGGAAGCCATAGAGAAGTACATGGGCTGGACACTTGTCATTACGGGATGTTTCGTACCAAACATCCTGTTTAAATAAACCTGCACTGATTCCAGTGTCAGATTTATTAATAAGTGCACACTTAGAGGGGTCTCCTGAAACTTACCAACCCTTAGTGTGGTCACCAACCGGCCTAAGCCAGCCTGTCTCCACCAGACGGGGTTCTGACCTGATGGGGTGAACACCTGCACGCTCAGAGTTCGAGAACAATTCCTGCTCGGGGGGGAGGAGGGGGGGGGGGGGGAGGTGTTTGCACCTCCCCCGGTCAGGAAGTGCTATCTGTGACAGGAAGCTTCAAAGGTCTTTCTGCCTTTGAAACATGACCCCAGGGTCTCCTAATTAAATGGACAAAGCCCCCACCTCCTGTGCTCCCCCTTTTGGAGGGACGATAGGAAGGAAAAACGAAGAAAGAGTAGGAGGTGTGCCCCCCTTGCCAACTCCACCCCTCAGTTGCTGGATTCCAGGTGAAGCACATTTTTAGGTGCCCACCCTCTTGAAGATAGTAGGACTTCGCCAATCAGGGCTAGGGCTATGTACCTTTCCCACAGGAGGTGGACATAATAGGGGCCACTACCTGCCACTCCCTAGTAAATACCCCTAAATTTAGTATTTAGGTGGCATCCCCAGACCTTGAATCAGAGTATCCACGGACACAAGAAGATGAACGAAGAAACTGTTGGACCGAGAACTGCAGACCTTGTGGTGGACTTTGGGCACAAACTCCTGCCTTCCGACGCAGAACTAGACAATCACCATCCTCCAGCTCGTCTCATTGCTGTGAGGATCAGCAGCACTTCGCAAATCGCCACGGAGCTCCCCTTGAGATGGAGAAGCTACCTCCCTGCAGCCGCAGGCCCCAAAAACAGTGAAGACCGGTCCAGTGTCATCCAGCTCTCCAGCCCAACCGATGTCTCAGAGTGCCAGCCAAAGGCACACTTGCTCTGGAGGGTCAGCTCGGCCTCTGTACCAATTCTTGAGGGCCCAGGACCCACTGGAGCTGAAAGGCACGAATACCCGGGGTACTGGACCCCTAGTTACTAAAATCTTCAAAACTAAGTCCAGGTGGACTTCAACTTTACAGTAAGCCAGCACTCTACGAGGGACATCAGAAATCCAGAGATCCACCTCAGCAGTGGCCCAGCAGCTCCAAAACCATTGATTTACTTTTGCAGGTGGCCCATCTCTTTGTAGCGCACCAGCTACAAAGTCCCCTTGCTCCAGGTAAAATCCAGGAAGCTCCCGAGAACTTGGCCTTGGAACTATGGACTTTGGCTCCTGAACCTTCCGCTATCCAAAAGGTGAACTCCAAAAGTAACTGTATTGCATTGTTTTTCCGATTGCCTTTTTCCTTCCATAGCGAATACATTTTACGTAACTACGCACAACTGAGAATTTTCTATATTGTGAAAAATGCATACTGTGTCCCCGAAGTTCTTGGTCTACGGATTCATATAAAAAATAGTAATATTTTACTAATTTGGTCTCAACTTCATTCATTGAGCGTGTATCATTTATTGTCTCTGAGTACAACAAATGCTTAGCACTACCCTTTGATAAGCCTAACTTTTTGTCCACAAAACCACAAAAAAAAGTGTTAGTATTATCTACTTTTGCTTCGGTAAACCAATAAGGGTCTCCTTGACTTCTCTGCACAATGTACCCCATTGTGGTGCACTATATAGAGAGGTGGGTTTCCTACAGATGTGGCAGCCATTTCTCAGGCTCCCTCTCTGGAATCCAGCCTTGATTCCTCGTTACCAGAGGTAGGCACAGAAAGTACCATTAAAAAGTTGAAAGGGCAGACATCCGTATGTGTGGTCACCGTCATTGGGACGTACGTTCGGTCCGAGGTTATCTAGAGTCTTCAAAGTGGCCAGGCGAGCCCAGATAGTTCTTGGTCCGATAAATGTACGCATCCCGGGAGACCAACGCTCGTCGGCATGTATTACCAGAGTTATCCAAGTAAAAGATGGAGCAATTAAATGAATAATCACTGATTTAATGATCCATTGGCAGTTTCACTGTACCGGCCATGTGTACTTACACGTGCATGGCTTAATTTGTTAGACTCGCATATGCTACTGGCCGGATCAACCAGGTACCCGCACCTGCTGGATGGGTTTTTGGATGCCTCGTGCCTGGCCCAGACTGACCTTCGCACCCCTCAGGAGCCTGCTGGAGATGCTCACTCGGCTGGGGGGCTTGTTGGGAGGGTGGGGGGACAGGTGTGGTCACACGGGCATGGGCAAGCCAAGCCATCTCCACAGAAGGGAGAGGCGGGTCGAAATGCAGCCTGAGCGAGACACTGGGGTGCTGGCCTGGGCGGCGGGTATACCTCCCGGAACGGTTGTACCGGGATGCTACAGAAATGCGCTAGGCGAAAGGGGAGAAGTTGTGGCGTTCGGGAGCCCAGATCGCCAGATCCTCTGAACCCGTCCATGCAGGGCCAGCATGCCCTTTATGACACCATGGGCCGGGAAGGGAGCCCAGGGCCCTGGTGGGCTCGCTGACTTGGGCCTGCTGGCTCCCTGATCCTGTCCTCTCTGTGGGTCAAAAGGCCTGACCGGGCCACGGTCACTTATTCACTACCAAGCAGCCCAAAGTCGCCAAACACGTCCAACCATGCCTGATGGACCAGAGTCTGGTCTGGACTGTCCCCAGGCACAGACCGCCCTGTCCTTGACCGTGAATCCCACTCCCTCCCCCTCCTTGCACTCTTGGCAGCACGGAGGGTCAGCTCATGGAGATCTGTCCAAGGACGTGACCACAGCCACCCTCTCTGCCGTAGAAAGGAGGAGCGGGCTTCCCGGGCCTGCTGCTTCCCCTTTGCCAAGCCCCGCTTGTTCTTAGCAATGTAAGCTTTGCTCTGTGTTTGCCGATGGTACCTCCTGGGTGCAGCAGAACATTGACAGTTGCAGCCATTCTAGACAGGGCCCAGGCATCTGCTGAGAGCTTCTCTGAGCTCTCCCAGGCTCGTGTTCCAGCGCGGTGCCCGGGACTGGGCCTTCATGCAGGTCTGGTCTCCGCTCTTTACCCCAAACCCAGTGGAGGAGCAGCTGAGTCCTCCCCAGTCTGCAGCCACCCTGCCCTAGGTAGTGACTGTCACTACCATACCGTGGGCTCAGGGTGCAGCCTTGGGTGGGTGCCTTTCACCTTCCTGGAGCCTCGGGAGCCATGGATGATTAAGCACATCCGTCCTCTCCCCAAGGGCCTGCCTGGGAAGCCCATTTTCCTCTACTCTTAAGCTCCCACAAAGTTGTGGGACAAAAGTTGGAGATCGTCCTGTCGGCCGGCCGACCATCTGGTGTGCTAGTCTGCCGGGTCATCTGGTCACCCAGCACGGTGACAATATGTCCCGGTATGACCCAGCGACCAGATAGCCCGGGACAACCCAGTGACCACATGGCCCAGGACCCAGTCCCGCGGACGTACGCAGATGGCAAGAGTGGCCGTGCACTCTGAGGCCTGCCCTGGGGAGACCTCTTACCGGGTCTGCTTGCCTGTTAGTGACTCTTGCGAGGTAGGGACCCCACTCCTGCCAGCTGGTCATCCTGCTGACCTACCAGGGATCGTGACCCTGTCCCTGCACCCGGCGGTGCAGGACGGGAGGGGGAAAACCCGTGCTGGGTGGCACGTGGTGAAGACAGCCTCCCATGAACCCCTCCACGTCCCTCCCGCCGGCCTTAGGGCCAAGGGACTCCCCGGGTGTGATGGTGGTAGTGGTGCCACGGGCGCCCTCGGACAGAGACCAAAGCATTGCTCAGAGGATGACTTCCAATAGATTACAGCGAAGTAGCTGCTCTGCTACTTACAAAACCCTGACCCAGAATCATGTTGTCTAGGAATAATTTAGCACCAGGTGCCCCAGGAACATGCGGTAAACTAAGGGCGATGGAGGCGGCCCTCTTCTTTCTGCACTCTGATAACCAAACGAGCGGCTCTACACACCGGCCCAAGAAGCCAGCTATCCAGGCCAACCGAGGCTCCAAGGCACTGCAGCATTGTTACAGTTTAAGGGGGATTCTTAGAGGGGTTCAGTCATTATCCCACAGATGGTAGATTCGTCCCATTGGCTCCTCAGTCAAGCACATACACCAAATGTTTGAACCTGCAGTTCCTCTCGTACGGAGCAGGATTGCTATTGCAATCACACATCTGAAGGAGACACGTTAGTGATAGATTCCTTACCTTAGAATATCCCCAGGCGTCAGACAGGATCCGGAAAGTTTTCGTCAGCAATACTCCTGCGCGTCGGTAGGCGTCATCGTACGGCTCCACGTACATCGCTGGCGTTGTAGCCGCCGAGATGACGTCGTCGGAGCTACTTAGACGCGCCCACGCTCGCTGACCCCAGTTCTTGCTTTTTCCGCGCAGCAGCACAGATCAGAGAGAGCGGTACCCCTGGTTAAAAGTTTAATTTGGTTTCTAACACCTTCTTTTGTCGTGTGCTTGACTCCTGGTGCAATAGAGATGCTGGGGTTTAAGTCCTGTAGGGCCTGCCGCCGCAACATGTCGGTGTCGGACCCTCACGACGTGTGTCTCTTCTGCTTGGGGCACGCCCATGACCCCGAGGCATGCCCCGATTGCTGGGCTATGGCGCCGAAAGCTTTGCGGGAGCGTTCCTGAAAGTTGTTGGAGGTCGGGCAATCGGTTCCGCGCCGATCAAGGTCCCGATTCCGTGGGAGGTCAAGGGACCGGTCGCGGAGCCATCAGCATCGCTCGGCGGAATCGGGGACAGGTAATTCTCAGCTCCATAAAAAGTCGAAGAAGCGTCGTCACTCTTCTACCCCTTACCGGTCGCAGGGCGCGGTGGAGGGGGCGGGCGGTAACTCCCCTGCAGCTCCGTTGGAGCCTCCGTCGTTGCTTGCGGCCTACCCTCCCTTTCCGGGGCCGTATGCGACTTCGGATGAGGTGCAGTCCTTTATGTCGGCCTTACACCATTTGTTTGCCCCCTGGGTCCCTCCGGTGCGCCTTCGGGCCCCCCGGAACCGTCAAAAGGGTTTGCCCCCGTGCCGCCGCCTCTGGCCCCGGCTACACCAGCACCATACCCTGCAGCGCCGCCAGCCTCGGCTCCGGCCTCAGGGGCCGGCTTCAGCGCCAGTGCTGACTCCGGCCTCTGCGCCGGCCCTGGATCTGGTTCTGGTGCCGGGCGTGTCGCCGCGTCTGACGCCGGACGGCGCCGACCCGGGATTGGTATCTTACCCTCCCATTCCATTTCTTGGAGGGGAGTTTATCCCGTTTCCCAGGGCACCTTGTCCTTACCGGCCCCTTCAGCAACCGGTGGACTAAGGGGAATACTGGGAGGGGTCTGAGGACCCTCTTGAAGCTCAGTGAGAGGTTGAGCCTGAGTGGGAAGGTGATGTGGAAGGTCCAGTGGATCTGGATTTCTCTCCACACCCTGGCACTCTGTCCCCTTCTGCCGTGGCCACGGAAGAGGTTGGGACTTTTTCGGTGGTTTTACGTTGGGCAGCTGAGGCTCTTAACCTCGAGCTCCCTTCTGTACCTATCCGAACCAATCTCCTGACTGAGGTCTTGGAGCCGCAGTCCTCCTCTGCGGAGCCGTTACTGCCCTTCAATGAAGCGCTTACTGATATCCTATTAGGCACCTGGATAAAACCTAACACAGGAGTCCCTGTAGACAAGGGTATGGTGCGCCGCCATCGCCCGGCACCGGGGGACCCCAGCTTTCTCACACAACACCCGACGCCTGAGAGTCTGGTTGTCCAGGCTTCTGCCTCGCCGAGTGCGTTCCCTTCTGCTCCTCTGGACAAGGAATCTAGGAAACTGGAGCAATTTTGGAAAAAGATTTTCACATCTGCCAGCTCTGGGTTGCGGGCGGTGAATACTGCGTGCCTGCTAGGCCGCTAGGCCCATTCTGTGTGGGACACTGTGGCACAGGTGCTACCTCAGTGTTCTGTGGAAGCACGAGCGGTTCTCTCCCAAGCGATTACGGAAGGGAGAGATGCTGCGAAATGTACTATTCGTTGTGGGCTTGACACGGCCGATTCTCTCGGGTGGGCACTTTCCACAACTGTGGCGCTCCGTTGTTATGCTTGGCTCCACACTACTGGTTTCTCTGGGGATGTCCAGAACACCCTGTTGGACATGCCCTTTGACGGTACACGCCTCTTTGGTGATAAGGCGGATAGCACCCTGGAACGCTTTAAGGACTCTCGGGCTACGACCCAGTCCTTGTGTCTCGCCACCACGCATACTCCCTCGATATCTGCTTTTCGGTCCTTTCGTGGTCAAGGTCGGGGTGCCCAGGCGCGTTCTTTTCAAACCCGCAAGTCTGCGCAGCCTCAGTCTCAGCGCAGCCGAGGACGTGGGGCCCGCCGTGGTGTATCCTGGGGACAGCGGACGAGTCAGTACACCACCTCCCCTGCCGCAGTGCCTCTAATCTTTCCTAATCCGGTGTTTAAGGCCCACCTGATGCCAGTGGGTGGCAGGATTCGCCATCACCTTCCCCACTGGCGTACCATAACCTCGGACAGGTGGGTTCTGCAAATAGTCTGCAGGGGCTATTCCCTCCCCTTCGAATCTACCCCTCCAGCATGCCACCTCAGTACCACCGCATTTTGGGGGAACACTAGGCACTTCTCCAGCAGGAAGTTACGGCCCTCTTGGCCAAGGGGGCCATCGGGCTCGGTCCGACGCCAGAAGTAGGTTGTGGTTGGTACCCCCACTACTTCTTGGTTCCAAAGAAGGGCAAGGGCATGTGCCCTATCTTAGACCTCCGAAACGTCAATCGCTTCCTCCGGAAAAAGAAGTTCAAGATGCTCACGCTAGCTCAGGCCTTGTCTGCTCTAGACCCGCAAGACTGGCTGGTAGCGTTGGACTTGCAGGATGCTTATTTTCATATTCCCATCCTGCCAGCCCACCTGCATTGCCTGCGGTTCACGGTTGGCCACAAGCACTTTCAGTTTACCGTGCTCCCTTTCGGCCTTACCAGCGCCCCTCGGGTGTTCACGAAAATGATGGCGGTGGTCGCAGCTCATCTGCGCAAATCAGGGGTTTTAGTCTTCCCCTATCTCGACGACTGGCTGTTGAAGGCGAGCTCGCCCCAGGCAATCGTCTCCCACCTCCAGACTACGGCCGACCTCCTGCATTTGCTGGGGTTTTCCATCAATGTGCCGAAGTCGCACCTGATTCCCTCTTAGAAGCGCCTCTTTATCGGGGCAGTTCTGGATACGGCGCAGTTTCGGGTTTATCCTCCCGAACAGCGAGTCCGGGACATTCGGGCTATGATTCCGATCTTTCAGCCCTGGTCCTGGGTTTCGGTCAAGAAGACACTGAGGCTGCTGGGCCTCATGACCTCCTGCATCCTGCTGGTCGGTCATGCCAGATGGCATATGCGGGCTCTGCAGTGGGACCTGAAGTTCCAGTGGAAACAGCATCGCGGGAACCTGTCCAACTACGTCCAGATCTCAGAGGGCACTGCACAGGACTTGCAGTGGTGGCTCACGAACCAGCATTGGGTCAACGGCAGATCCCTCTCCCTTCCCCAACTGGCGCACACAGTGGTGACAGACGCGTCCCTTCTGGGATGGGGATGCCAAATGGGAGAGGCGGTGATCAGAGGCCTCTGGTCTCCGGCGGAGTCCAAGCTCCATATCAACCTTTTGGAGCTCAGGGCGATCCTACTTACACTCAAAGCATTTCTTCCCTCTGTCAAGGGGAGAGTAGTGCAGGTGTTCACAGACAACACCACCGCCATGTGGTACTGCAACAAACAGGGCGGGTGGGGTCGTGGAACCTATATCAGGAGGCTCTGCGTCTTTGGACGTGGCTGGAACGTCACTGCATTTCCTTGGTGGTTCAACACCTGGCAGGTTCACTGAACGCCAGGCGGACGTACTCAGCCGATGGTGCATGTTGGATCACGAATGGCGTCTTCACTCTGAGGTGGTGCAAGGTCTCTTTCGGCAGTGGGGAGAATCTTGGTTAGATCTATTTGCCACCGAAGAGAACGTGCAATGTCAGCAGTTCTGCGCGTTGGAATTTCCAAGGCGACACTCGCTAGGCGACGTTTTTCAACGCGAGTGGAGTTGCAGTCTGTTGTACGCCTTTCCGCCTATACAACTTCTTCCCAGAGTGCTGAAGAAGATCAGGCGCGACCGGGCCCAAGTCATTCTTGTGGCGCCAGACTGGGCTCGAAGAGTTTGGTATCCCGAGCTACTCAGTATGAGCGTGGAGTCCCCGATCCGACTGCCTCTTCGGGAGGATCTCCTGTCGCAGCAACAGGGGACGGTCCTCCACCCGAACCTGTCCAACCTCCACCGCCTTGCGTGGAGATTGAGCGGCGGCAGTTGATGCCATTTGACTTGCCTCCTGAAGTCTGTGATGTCATTCTGGCAGCCAGGCGTCCCTCCACTAAAACGGTATATGCCTGTCGGTGAAAAACATTTGTGGCACGGTGCACAGCAAAATCTGTTGATCCTCTTGATGCCCCGCTTTCTGAGGTCCTATTGTTCCTCCTTTCTTTGGCCCAGCAGGGCTCTGCTTTGGGCACTATCAAGGGCTACCTCACTGCTCTTTCAGCCTTTCTTAGGTTGCCTGATCAGCCATCTCTTTTCAAGTCCCCAGTTGTCAATAGATTTCTCAAAGGCATTACTCACCTTTTCCCTCCTGTTCCTTTTGTGATGCCTCAATGGGACTTGAACCTGGTTCTTGCATATCTGATGTGCGCTCCATTTGAACCTCTTCATAACTGTCCTTTGAGGTTATTGACTTTGAAAACTGATTCCTGGTGGCCATCACCTCCGCTCGGCAGGTGAGCGAGCTTCAGGCTCTTTCCTGCAAATCTCCTTTCCTGGCAATTCATCCGTACAAGGTTGTGCTTCGACCGCGTCCCTCCTTTCTACCAAAAGTAGTCTCTGTCTTTCATCTCTGGCTAACTGTCACTCTGCCCACTTTCTTTCCGCCTCCACACCCTTCAAGAGAAGAGGAAAGGCTCCACCGTCTGGACCTGAAACGTGTGCTCTCGTTCAATCTCAACCGCACCCAACAGTCCTGGGTGGATGACAAGCTCTTTGTTGGCTACGTGGGCGCCAAGAAAGGCCGGGCTGTGCACAAGCGAAGTATCTCCGGATGGGTTGTCTTGTGCATTAAAGCCTGTTACTCTCTGGCTAAAAAGGAACCTCCGGTTGGGCTGCGTGCCCATTCCACCAGGGCAACGGCAGCTACTACAGCATTGGGACGCGGTGTCCCCCTGCAAGCCATCTGTCAGGCGGCCACTTGGGCCTCGTTGCATACTTTCACTAAGCACTATTGCCTTGACAGGTCCGGAGATACGGCTTCTTTGGCCGTTCAGTTCTCCGTGACTTTCTGGTGTAATCTCACTTCGCAGACTCACCACCGGGGTTGGTATTGCTTGAGTATGTATTCCAAGGTAAGGAATCTATCAATAACATGTCTCTTTCAGATGCACAAGTTACTTGTGTAACGATATATCTGTCAGAGACATTAGTTAGTGATAGATTCCTTACCGCGCGCCCATCCTCCCCGTTCTACGAACTGTTATCTAGGGTTCAGGTCATCCCTTTCAGGACCATAGTTCTATTGCACCAGTAGTCGGTCTCTGGCATGTTTCTGCGTTTCTGGCGCGGAAAAGTTGTGTACAGAACTGACATCAACGCGCGTGGGCGCGTCTAAGTAGCTCCGACGACATCATCTCGGCGACTACGATGCCAACGACTTACGCAGAGCCGTACGACGACGCCTACCGACGCGCAGGGGTGTTGCTGAAGAAAACTTTCCGGATCCAGTCTGACGCCTGGGGATATTCTAAGGTAAGGAATCTATCACTAACTAATGTCTCTTACAGATATATTGTTACATAAGTAAGTAACTTGTGCCTCATCCGCAGGGTAAAACTAACCTGTCTCGTTATGGTTTAAACCCAGCTTGCGTTCCCTATTAGTCGGTAAACAATCAAATGCTTGGTGAATTCTGCTTCACAACTATAGGAAGAACCGACATCGGAGGATCAAAAAGCAACGTTGTTATGAACACTTGGCCACCACAAGCCAGTTATCTCTGTGGTACCTTTTCTGACACCTCCTGTTTGAAACCCAAAAAGTCAGAAGGATCGTGAGGCCCCGCTTTCTCGGTCTTAATTCATGATGAAAATCGAGATAATGTGAGCTTTTGCCCTTCCGCTGGAAATTCCTATCCTCCCTGAGTTCGCATTAGGACACATGCATTATCGTTTAACAGGTGTATTGCCCCAGTCAAACTCCCCGCCTGCCACTGTCTCCGTAGTGGGTCCTGCCTTACGGGGGCTTGGAGCCAGAAGAGAGATCCCCATGGTGCTTACCTCTCCGTGAAAAACCTATAATAGTAGTGGTATTTTACTGGCGGCCCGAGGGCCTCCCACTTATCCCACACCTCTTATGTCTCTTGACAGTGCCAGACTAGAGTCAAGCTCAACATGGCCTTCTTTCCCCGCTAATTCCACCAAGCCTGTTCCCCTGGCTGTGGTTTCGCTAGTTAATAGGCAGGGACAGTGGGAATCTCGTTCACCCATTCATGAGCGTCATTAATTAGATGACAAGGCATTTGGCTATTCTTGTACCACCATGTGGTGGCACATTCTGGGTTATTATTGCTGCCCATCAAATCGGGCTTGCTTCCAACAACACATGTGTTCCGAAGTACAGCTACACTTAAAGCTGTCCTCACAGGAACAGCAATCACATATAGGATAGAGATAATACACCCTCCAGTACTACTTTAACAATATGAATTTTCTACAAACTGTCCTGCGAAAATTAAGGTATGATTAGCAGGACATTATTAATCAATATGTGATAGTTACTGATTATGTGTAAGCAATTACTTGAAATCTATCCTGAATTCAAACATATATCAATTATCAAGATGTACACTTGTATATCTAAATTCATACACAATGAATGTGTACACAACTATAATAATACTAAAGCTAGTGAATTAACATTCCTTATTCTAAAGCTATAGTTAAATTCTAAACATGTTCACTACGACCAACTTTATATGTAAACTCTAAACATGCTATCTATACTAGGTTTAAATATCAACAAATGAACATCTATAAAACCGTGTATTAATAAAGATGAAATCTGTATGATGTAAAACAGTGTGCATCTGAGTGTTGAGCTGAACAGTTATTTTTCCATGAATACTTGCTGTATTTTAGGTGTCCATTAAAGTATTCAGGCAAACATTATTCTTAAATGGGAAAGACATTTGTAAACCAAAATCAGCCAGAGCAATATCAGTACTTTGAGACCAAATACCCCTACATTCTACAATAAAACCATGAAACGTCACTGTGGAACAGTTAGTGAGAATTTTCATTTTCTGTGATAAATAGTGATAATATTAACTTTTCTCTCAAATGCTATTTGAAGGGAATTAACTGAGTTTTCATACCAAATTGAGACATCAATCATTACAGCAGTACCATCTTTGGTGAAAACTATATCCTGTATTCGTATTTCACCTTGACTATTTTTGACGTGAGGTTCCCTATATGTCATCCAATCACATCTTTTAGCTTTATGAATGAGCAGTTTCCCAAAAATGTTTTATGTCTTTTGATTTTTTTTTTTTTTTTTAAACAGACTTTATTAGGTCACAGAACAAAATACAGTCAATCCCCATCCCCAATATTCCGCCCTCCAACCAAAACAGGACGTATTGCAGTGATCACCCCACCACATTAACTACGACTGTACAGCATTCACCCCAATAGTATCCGTGCTACAAGGTAGTGCATCCACAAGAGTAATCCACAGTGAGTGTGCGATACAGCCAAAATACCCCCGCCCCATCCCCCAGCAACCCCCCTAACGAACCCCCCCACCCTACCCACCCACCCAAGCATGTCGCCAGTATCTTATCAGAATTACATGTACATCAAAGCCTCATCCACCACACGTCGGGTCCGCCTCCCAGCAATCCCAACAGAGAGTACCTCAAGAGCAGAGGGGGAAGCCTGTTACAGGGCGCTCAAGGAACCGGGGTCCCATCATCCCCCACCGGAAATCCCCCATCCCCCACAGCCGAGCGTTTGAACAAGTCCAGGAGCGCCATCCATGCCTGGGCCCATTCGTGCGATCTTTCATTTTCACTGCGTCGAGCCAGACACAATCTATAAGTCCCCTCACTTCTCGCCCATTTCTCCATTTCCCTAGCCCACCGTAATAAATTAGGGCCTTGCCGCGCCTTCCAATGAGAAGTAATCTCCCGCTTGGCTAGGACCAGCCCTAGATCAATAAACCTACTGGTGACCTTAGTCTTTGCAGTATGCGGAAATCCATGTAGCAAGCAGACCCCCGGGCCTACCTCCAAGTCCCTCTCTGTCACCGTCAGGAGTAACGTCGCCACTTCCTCCCAAAACCCTGTCACCTGCGGGCAGTCCCAGAACATGTGAAGAAAAGTCGCCCCACCAGGACCACATCGGGGGCAAGCATCTGGCTCACCAAAGTACTCAGCTATCTTGTGAGGGGTAAGGTATGCCCTATGAAAAACATAAAACTGTATAAGCTGGAAGCGTGCATTTCGTGTACACTTCCAAGGGCGCTCCATGATTTCCTCCCAGTTTTTGTCCGTAATAGGTGCTCCATGTTTTATGTCTTTTGATCTTTATGATTTTAGAAAATGTACCTGAAATGTCTTCAATTGTTTCACAAACATCTTTACAATATCTGCAAGTAGCAAATGTTCGGTTTCTTCCTAGTGATGTTTTCTCTGGTGTACAAAACATTTCCTCTTAGCATCAATGCAGCATTGTATTGGTTTTCCTGTAGCTTGTTGTGTTTGCTAATCCAGAAATCTGAGGTTGGATTGTTTGCTAAATTGTTATTATTATCACCCTGAACAGGGATTTTTTTCCATTTCTCAAATTCCTCTTTTCTCTAGTCATGTGCTGCTAACGAATGCAAATCATAGCTCAAGAATCTACTGTCTACTTCTACTATGTTAAGTTTGTGGGTTTTGATGATATTATCGATCTTTTCATTTATAATGTCTCCTGCATACATGTAAGAGGGAGCAATGTACAGATCTGGAGTTTTTCTGAGATGTATTAGATTGTTGATTTTGTTGAGTCCGATTGGTGTACATAGATTTGCTATGCTTAGGCCCCCATATGAACTTTTGGAGTAGAGAAGACCATGGCAGGTGTATGCAAGTAGGTGGAGGAAGTGCTTGACATATTTCTTTATTGTCTGATCCAGAATAATGAGAGTTTTTGCTTCTGTGCCTGCTGTTTCCAATTTAAATTACAATTTAGGAACCATATACAGGCAGAAAGATTGAAACTTTTTGAGTGCTCTTAAGTGGTAAATTGTCAGGTTTGTGAAAACCTTGTTTATTTTGCTGTTACTTGTATGTTCGGTGTTGTGGACCAAAGGTCAATCCGAAGTCTCTCACTTTCACCTGGATGAATGTTCGCAATATCTTATTTTTCAAATTGCTATGGTTTGCAGTTATTCACCAGGAGTTTGTCTTCACGGTGACTTATGAAGAAACTGTGTGTCTTTTTCAAATTTAGATTTAAACCTGTTTTACGAAATTTTTAGATGATTTTCAGATTAGTACTCATTTCTTCCTAGGTGTTGCTGAGTACTGCTATATCATTGGCAAAGGCTAGAACGGTGATATGCTCAATAAGACCATCTGAGCTGAATGTGAAGCCCTTGCCATTTTTCTGAAGATCACATAAGGTATCCATGGCAATGTTAAACAACAGTGGGGATAATGAGTCACCTTCTTTTACTCCATATTTCATTGTTATTTATGGTGTAGATTCATTATGTTTGCCCTTGAAAGACATTATTGAGTCTGTGTACAAGTCTTTTATTACATCCCTAATATATGACGGACCTCTATGCCTTTCGAGGCTCCGTAAAATGTGACCATGGTGGACATAGTGGAAAGCTTTGCAGATGTCTATGAACACCACTGCAAGTGAGTGTTTATTCTTTTGTGCCCCTTTTATGATATTCTGAAAAGGAGTCCGATTTTTGAGGCAACCTCTTACTTTCCTGTAACTTTCTTGACTCGTATTTAGATTGACACATGTAGTAGGTCTTTTGATCAAGATTTTTGTAAATAGCTTCATGAATGCTGTACCGATTGTATTTGGTCTCCAGTTGCTTATTTTGTTGAGGTCACTGATCGATACATTCTTTGGGATTAGGAGTGAACATTTTTCTTTATACATTTTGAGACTCTTCTCATAGTCAACCAAGTCTATAATATTTTGGGCAGCAGTCTTACTTGTTTATTGTGAACATTGTTAAGATCATTTAAGCCAATATTGTCAGGCCCCACTGCTTTATTTAAGTTGGGTTCTTCAATAGCTTTAGTTATGTTAAGCAGTGTCATTTCTTTGCATAGTCTTTCAACATCCCATTCTTCTGGTATCCTTTCAATAGGGATGAACTTTTGATTTTTCTGGGTTTTTTTGGCAAGTGACATCTGTCTGTCAAGTTTCTTTTTGTCTTTCTCAAACATTGCCTTGTATTCCTTATAGCTGCACTTTGCATTCGCATATTTTTTCTTATGCGTTCTATTGAGCCATCCATTTTTCTTGTCTTTGTTTTGTATGTTGTTTTGAACTGTGGCATTCTGATGCTCCTCTTGAGCAGTATTCATAGGCTTTTTACTAGGTTCACTTGGAAGTTCATTGCGATTGACTAGCATAGGACTTATATCGCTGGTGTTTTCTGAAATATGAGTCATGATTTCATCCATCAGGTCCATAGCAGCATCATGATGCTTTGGATTTTGGGTTTCGACACTTTCTGTTGATAAAGTCTTTACGCCTTTCTCTTGCTATTGCCACTGATATTTCAGGTTCATTGTTCAAGTCACTTTCAATGTTGTTGGATGCTTGCAGAACATCCTTTGCTGTTTTTTAGGTCGAGCTTCAGTGCACCAGTGCTGTCTACAAGACCTGCTGTCATCAATAATACCACTCTATTCCTGCCTGCTACTTACTATTGGCTCAACTCCCGCGTTGCTCTTCTTTGCTGCCTACTAACTGGTACAGGCAGCAATACATCACTTCCGGTATTCAGCAGAGGAGCACCGGCTAAGTACAGTGTCACTACACTTGCAGAGCTATTCTGTTGTTTTAAGAGAACTATTTTTGTTGTAGCTTTCTCCCATCGTTTTCCACCCAGTGTTGCTTCTAGACAGGACTGCTTCTTTAATATTTTCTAAATCTGGCCGTCCCAACCGAGGCCCTGCTAGCTGTAAGCCTCTGACGTCGCTCAACTGCCCTATTGCGTTATTTGGGTGCTCGCCTCTTGCAGTAGGGCCTCAAAGTGTTTAATTGTTAACGATTTTACTCAGTTAATTTGAAAATGTTTAATTTCTCACAGTTGGACGTCGCACCCCCGAGATGCACTAAATTATCGCTGGAATTATATATAGGCCTTTAATTTTGGCAAGGGTGTAGCTGACGGAGAGCGTACTCTAATTGGACAGTTCAGTTATGGTGCTTAGGTTACAGCAGCTGCGAGGACTGTAACAGGGTCCGATTATCTTTTTATGACAGCTGCACCAATATTTAATTGTTTCTCGTCCTATTGCGGAAAAAGGCCCCTCTGTTCTGTAGATTTTTCCATCGTTTTACATGTCACTGAGCTGTCGAGGGCCGTTGTCTGCAAGCTTTTCTCCGCTCCCCTTTTACGGCAGTGAGCTGTGGCATTCCCTCATGATCAGCACTTATAATGTCTTTGTTGTTTGCTGCACCTCAGAAGTCCATCTTTTCTTTCATCTCCTTCCCATTCGTACACAATGGAACAATTGCGCTCTGTTGTGGGGATGTTCTGCTGGATTTCGAACAGTGGGGTTTCTTTCTCCTCTCTTCTGTACTACACAATAAGACTGAGTGTCTGGTGCTCACTGCTTGGACTAATTTGCCGGGTTATTTTGATCCTAAGAAGTCAATAAAAATGCTACATTTACACTAGAGCCCTTGGTGTGCTCTTTCTTCGGTGTTTGCCTTGATGTCTCAGGCTATACATCTGTTTGTTTCTCACTTTTAAATATAATCCTCGCTGTTAAATTGAGGCATGGGATAAAACAAAAACTTAAAATGGGGGTGAGATGCAACTGGCAGTGGGGCTGATTTCATACTATAGGACTTGGCAGTCTGCACAAGGCAGGGCAGGATATTGGCAACTACAGCCAGATCTAATTGACAGAGACTAAAACTGAAGGCTGGCGGGAACTGGTGATATTGACATGCTTTGCGCCAGTTCCACAGTCTTCGAATCTATCTCAATTTTTAGATTCAGAACATGAAAGCTTTAAAGTCGTTTGAGAAAAAAAATAGTATTTGAATTGTTACCAGTTCTGTTCAAGTAAGTATTCTGTATTTTGCAGTGTTTCATCAAGCCAACAAAACAAGATTAATGGTGGTGCAGACTATAATTTCTCAGAACAACAGTCATCACAAGAGACTAGCTCACATTGATTTTGTAGTCATCAGGTTTTGGGCATGTTTTATTCTTCAGCCAACACGACCAGCAGCCAACTCATCAGTGATAGAGCAAGGGCACCTGGTTGATGTGTGGAGTGGAAAACGTTTAATGTGATCCTTATCAGCTGTTTTCCTTATTCTAGTTTATAAAATAAATGTGTACTGCGGCTCCGTGTTCAGGGATGTGGTCTTTATAAAACCATACTGCTTAATTTTTGCACTTCACTTTGCAGCAACACAAATCATATTTTTTAATAACTTGTGATCCTTTTGAGCTGCAAACTATTTTTTTGTTAAAATCCTCAGATTATGCCTCATATAATGTATTATATGGCAAATATAGAAAATCCATAATTATGTGGAAAACATTTGCAAACTCTTGATATTTTCCCATTCATGTTTGAACTGCTCTTGTGGAAAAGGGGAGAAGTGCTGATGACAGAAACTGAATGACTCAGAGACAGATGACTTGTGATTCCACTTTTAAGTGAATTTGGGACATTCTGTGATTGGGAACGTGTCCCACTTTGTGAATGTATTTTAATAGCAATAGCTTATATTAAACCTTAAAAATGTGCATCCAATAAACTGTAACTGGTTAGTGAAATTACAAAGAAATACAAAAAAATTGGGATGTTTTGCTCTTTCTGGCCATACTTCTGTCTCCGCCCGCTGACCCAATCCTCAGGTTATTCCCGCCCTCTGATTCTCCGCCCACAGTTCCCCTACTTTTTTCCCCCACTTTTACCATTGCATGTATCTATGTCACAAGATCTTGTTCAAGACCGACCCCCGCCCCTCTCCACCCTGGTTGGATGACCTTTGGTTACTGTTACTACATTGTCTGGTGTGGCAGTGGATACCGCCTCCCTGCACCCCCCCACGCAAACACAGGCACAATACCACCCTCCCTTCAAACGAATTAAGCAATCAAAATGTTAGCCTGGTGCTCGTTCTGACTATTCCCGGATAGCGGGGGGGGGGGTTCATGAGTCCAGTTTAGATAAGATTTCAAAGTTTATCCTAGCGCCTGAAGTCTGCCTACCGCCCACCCCAGGGACCCGTCCTGCCCGTACCTCTTTCTAATGTAAATATCACCAGTTAAAGCAAGAATCATAAACTCCTACAGCCCTTTAAACACATTTAATCTACTAACCTAATTAAAACCAGTGTTGCTTGTGTGGGATACAATGGTCCTAAAGAGCAGGCGTGATTAGTTTCTAAAACGTCAGGTCAACATGTTTCTTTCCTACTGTAGCCCCAGAGGGGTCTATAGGCAATTCATCAGGACCAAAGAAAAGAACCCTACACTACTGCGTGACTGTTTCTTAATGTGTGCAGGTACTTCAAGTAATCAGTCATACCATATGTAACAAAGTAATATTCTTCCTTGTTTTAACAAAATGACCTGAAATATAAGAGGAACAGGCAAAACAAAGAACACATACAAAGTATTTTATAGATTCTGATAAAAAGTAGGACAAGTTGAGTTTTACTATTTGTAGTTTCTTATGCATATCACGTATATCTTTTTTTTTTTTTTTTTACTTTCTTTATTGATTTTCATTAAAACAGTACATCATAAATGCTCACAAATAAGTGGCCGGCACATTACTGGAATATTGAACTTACAGTGCTAATTTTCGGTTGACATATGACAGTATGAAACATTATGACACAATGTGTTGTCCATTCACAATCTTTTGAACAGCTTATATTGCAGTAGGGCATTACATATGACAGCGTAATTACATTCAATACTAGGCATTTAGTTCACATTTCTTAGGTAGGGCTATGATGTGGCTTCGCTTTTTCAGCGGCACGCAAGTGCAAGAGTATCATGGTAGGACAATGCTTTAGTAAGGATATTTAGCAGATGGGCATGGAGTTTAAACAATACCTGATGCATAGTTACAAGCGGTTCGTTGGTATATTGCATCGGGCAGCTTTAGGGTGCCGTTTTCTCCAGATCAGCGCCCTGGCTATCGCGCGGGTACGTTAAAATGTAGCTTGTCAGGGGCCCCCAAATGTCCCTGGGCCGGGAGGTCCCAGGTAGCAGCTCTGCATAAGTAGATAGTTGCTCCTGACAGAAGACCAAGTCATCAAGCCAATCCTTAAACTTAGGTGCCCTCCCCCTGCCCCACCGACAAGCTACACGCCTCTTGGCCATCAGTAATGTGAAAGCAATGTATTTGCGGTGTGTTGCCGGTAGTGGCTTGATGAAGCCCAGCAGGTCTAGCAACGGTGTAAACTCAATATGGGTTGCCGTCATTAAATCTATGGCTTTGAAGACTTGGATCCAATAGTCATGTACTTCTGGGCACTCCCAAGTCAGGTGTAGAAAGTCGGCACCCGAGGCCTGGTACCTATCACATCTGTCAGAGTCCCTAACCTATATTTATGCATCTTAACCGGGGTGTAATATAGTCGATGGAGGAATTTGTAATGTGTTATGCGTAATCTGCTGTTGGCCGACAGTTGCTCAGTCTGCGAGCAACAGTATTCCCATTGTTCGTCCGATAATTCAAAGCCCCGATCCAAGTCCCAGTGTGTGCATTATAAGTTAGACGGTACCACCCTTTGTGTGTGCACTGTGTGATATATCGTGGAGACGAGGTGTCCTGCTGTAGTAGTTTTTAGCATCCGCTGTAGTGGAGTAAGGACTGGGGGTTCATTCGGAAACTCCGGTGTAATAGATCGAACACTCTGTCTAAGTCGTATGTATAGAAAGATATCTAGTGGACACTGGCGGAGTCCCTGAAATATGTGCTCGGATGTACGGAATTGTCCATTATGGTAGAGTTCCCCCCAGGTTTTAATGGGAGTCCGTTCCTTGAATTTGTGAAATGCTGTCTCTTGGAGGAGAGGCATGTTGGGGTGATACGTTAGTGGAAGTAGCGAGGAATAGAGCAGAGGACTTTTCAACATCCGAACAATGCGATGCCATGCTGCAGTAGTACATGTGACAGTGGTTGGGGTTGTTTCCCTGGGGCCAGGAGTATCGTACAGTGCACAGTCGATAGGTATGGGGTCCGCTAGCCAGTGTTCTGCCGCCACTTGCGGCATATAGCGCGGTTGGTATACCCAGTAGTAGGCATAATGGGCCTGTGCACATATATAATAAAATTCATAGTCGGGGGTATCAAACCCCCCTTGTGAATGTGGCCTGGTGAGTACACTCCACTGCAGTCTAGGTTGTTTGCCTCCCCATACCAAACGTATCAACTCGGACCTAAGTGTTTTAAAAAAATAACCCCTTGGATGGAACGGAATGTTGAAAAAAAGGTAGAGTAATTGGGGAAGTATCACCATCTTAATTAGGGATGCTCTTCACGCCATTGAAAGGGGCAGAGTAATCCATCGGGTAACATAGTCTGTGATGCGATTCAGGGCAGTGCCATAATTTAGGCACATCAGCTGCTCTCTATCTCTAGTAATGCGGATGCCTAAATAACACAGATTCTTATCACACCACTCTAACGGGTAATCCAGAGGGAAACGAGTTGTAGCCATCGTTAAAGGAAAAACACAAGATTTCCCCCAGTTAAGCTGAATACCTGAGAGTTTCCCAAAGACAATATTTTCTCTGAGAATCGGATTAAAATTTTGTTGTGGGTCACAAATATATAAAGTAATATCATCGGCGTATAGTGATATAAGAATCTGGCCCATGTTACAACGGAGTGCCTTATCATTGTGATGTTGCCTCAATTTGGCCGCCAAGGGTTCGACTGCTATCGCAAAAAGTAAGGGGGATAAAGGACATCCCTGTTGGGTGCCTCTGGTTATCGAAAAGGCCTGCGAAATGCGTCCATTTATAAGGACCTTAGCAGTTAGTAGGTGGTATAATAGCTGAATCCAGGACAGAAAGAGGGGTGGGAAGCCCATGTGCTGCATCACTCCAAAGTTATAGTCCTACTCGACTGACTCAAAAGCCTTAGTATATGACAAAAGGTAGGGGAAGACAAGGATCAATTGTGATCCAGTAGGGCATTAATTACCATTCACAAGAGAATGGAAGGTCCGGCCACAGTCGTAGCCCCAGATATGAAAGCAACAAAAAGAGATGACTGGGCTGTTCCTTAGGACAGGAAAGAGAAAAAGATCACTAGGGAAAAAGGGTTAGTGCTCAATGGAGGACAACCCCTGGGTATCCAATTAGTTGGATATAATGGCCTCACACACCCTTGCGAGTGTCATGCTTCATCATCGGCAATGCTCCTCGTCGGGCAGGCGGTGCAATGCCCAACGGGCTCACCTCTAAGAGGGGCTCTTTATCGGAGATCTTTTATCCAACTGCCTATGAGTGAAGTGGGGGTGAGGGGCCAGGACAGAGTAGATAGTGTGGGTGAGGATAAAATGTGGCCTAAGGTACCGGAAAGCAATTTTTATTCTGGTGGTCCTCTGCCACAAATAAAATCAAGGATAGCCGGTACTCAGGGGGACTATGGTTTCCCGGAATGGACCAGGGCTAGAGTGCAAATGGTGTGGTCAACATGTTTCTCGCTTCTAGTACAATGACTGCGATTCTTCAGGACCTAGTAAAAAACTACAATCTACAAAACATGACCTAATGATTAGTATCAGTTTAAATACAGCACATAAGTTGTACTACCTGTATGACACTGCTCCTACCTAAAAAGTGAAGATAAAGGAGAACATTACCACAGGTAAGTAACAACATGTGACCCTGTAGTGACCGTGAACACACTGTGAAGAAGTGACATACTAGTGCAAATAGTGACTAGTATGTGATTAAAACCAAGTTAAAAAGCTGGTAGCATCAGTATCCATTAGAACTACTACACGCACCTATGGAAACGGTGATACTGTTACTCACCTAAGGGTTAGAGTTATAGGGTGTCAACAGTACCCGGTGGAACTGACATCAAGGGAGAAGCCATAACCTTTCAGGCTGGGAAGAAAAGGACAAAAGTGGGATGGTATTGAGAGGTAAACTCAAATGTAGGGCGCATATGTATCCTGCTGCCTCGGTGCAGGCGTTCTGTCTAGGGGTAGAAAGCCAAATGGTGGAAAATTGGCCAAGTAGTATGTGTTTGAGGCACTACACGGCACTACGTGAGAGTAATCTAAATATCCTCTATCCAGCCAGTGGTAACCAGTTGGTAGATAGTGGACTGGGCTGGGTTGGTATCTAACAATGGGGAGACGCTCCCATTGTAGTTGTATTATAAAGATATTGCAAAGATAGCGTCACAGTGAGTACTGGTCAAAAACGGATATTAATTCCTGGTAGCTGTAAAAGCGCACAATGCAAAACTGCTGTTTATTCCTCCCAGGGCCGCTATTAGAATAACAGGAAAATAGTTAGAAAATAGTCAGGCAATAGGACCCTGCAGTGCGGTAAAGAGGTTTTAGTCATAAGGGTTGGAAATCTCTGTTGGTTTAGAAGGCGGTACACTTACTTTCTACTGCTCGTGTCAGGGCCAGTCAAGCCTACCCATCTCACCGGGTCCGGATAGTGGAAAGCCGGTCGTGTTCCTCCTCATTAAATAGCACCCAGGGTGTGTTCCACAGGATCCCAAACAGGAAGTAGAACCCGCCCGTAGATCATGTGGTTTCCCTCGCGAATCGGGCGGACATGATGGAGTGGAGGGTAGTGTATAAAAATTAGTGAACACATTCAGGGTAATGTCACTAAAATGGCGGTGTCGCTCAGTGATAGGTGGGTAGTGATTAGCCTTATAAAGTGTGGTACGCAAAGGTAAGTGTAATGGCCATGATAACTGTTGTACGACCAAGACAGCAGGTATACACTGATCCCAAACAGGAAGTAGGATCCGCCCGTAGATCATGTGGTTTCCCTCGCGAATCGGGCAGCCATGATGGAGTGGAGGGTAGTGTATAAAAATTAGTGAACACATTCAGGGTAATGTCACTAAAATGGCGGTGTCTCTCAGTGATAGGTGGGTAGTGATTAGCCTTATAAAGTGTGGTACGCCAAGGTATGTGTAATGGCCATGATAACTGTTGTACGACCAAGACAGCGGGTATACACTGAACTTAGCATAGTTCGCTGGGTGGATCAGGGATGTTTTGGAAGAGATGTGTTCACAGAGCACTCCACGGTATATCCTCATTCAATCCCTGGCTGTCGGTGGATAAGCGATGTATCCACCTCTGTTCCTTAAGAAAAAGACTGTGCTTGGATTTGTCTTGGGAGGATTCAAGAACTAACCAGGACAATGAGTCAGCCGTGTGGTTCTGTTCTAGGTAGTGCCTGCACATCTTGGTGTTTGTTTTCTTACAACGGAAGTTGCTTCTATGTTCAGAGATGCGGATTTTCACAGGGCGGGAGGTCATGCCTACGTACTGCAGACCGCATGGGCATCTCAACAAGTAGATACAGTTAGAAGTGTTGCAATTGGTATGGCCACGCAGTTCCCAGCGGAAAGTGTCCGTCAGGGGGATAGTTTTGTATGTGCTGGTGAAGGGGCACACACTGCAGGAGCCGCACTGATAATGCCCACGTACAGGCGGTAATTGCCACAGGGTGGTTTGTTTAGGTGGCTCTGCCTTCCTCGGTCTGGTATGCACCAGAATATCCTTAATATTCCTTGACCTTTTGAAGGCAAATCTGGGCGGTGTAAAACTGAGATTGCCCGTGTTCAGAATTTGCCAGTGTCGTTTGATTATCTTTTTGATTTCGTTGGAAACTGGCGAAAAGGTGGTGACACAAGTAAGAAGATCTGACTCCTGTGTCGTCCGGGTCTTGAACCACATGATCTACGGGCGGGTTCTACTTCCTGTTTGGGATACTGTGGAACACACCCTGGGTGCTATTAAATGAGGAGGAACACGACCGGCTTTCCACTATCCGGACCCGGTGAGATGGGTAGGCTTGACTGGCCCTGACACGAGCAGTAGAAAGTAAGTGTACCGCCTTCTAAACCAACAGAGATTTCCAACCCTTATGACTAAAACCTCTTTACCGCACTGCAGGGTCCTATTGCCTGACTATTTTCTAACTATTTTCCTGTTATTCTAATAGCGGCCCTGGGAGGAATAAACAGCAGTTTTGCATTGTGCGCTTTTACAGCTACCAGGAATTAATATCCGTTTTTGACCAGTACTCACTGTGACGCTATCTTTGCAATATCTTTATAATACAACTACAATGGGAGCGTCTCCCCATTGTTAGATACCAACCCAGCCCAGTCCACTATCTACCAACTGGTTACCACTGGCTGGATAGAGGATATTTAGATTACTCTCACGTAGTGCCGCGTAGTGCCTCAAACACATACTACTTTTCCACCATTTGGCTTTCTACCCCTAGACAGAACGCCTGCACCGAGGCAGCAGGATACATATGCGCCCTACATTTGAGTTTACCTCTCAATACCATCCCACTTTTGTCCTTTTCTTCCCAGCCTGAAAGGTTATGGCTTCTCCCTTGATGTCAGTTCCACCGGGTACTGTTGACACCCTATAACTCTAACCCTTAGGTGAGTAACAGTATCACCGTTTCCATAGGTGCGTGTAGTAGTTCTAATGGATACTGATGCTACCAGCTTTTTAACTTGGTTTTAATCACATACTAGTCACTATTTGCACTAGTATGTCACTTCTTCACAGTGTGTTCACGGTCACTACAGGGTCACATGTTGTTACTTACCTGTGGTAATGTTCTCCTTTATCTTCACTTTTTAGGTAGGAGCATTGTCATACAGGTAGTACAACTTATGTGCTGTATTTAAACTGATACTAATCATTAGGTCATGTTTTGTAGATTGTAGTTTTTTACTAGGTCCTGATGAATCGCAGTCATTGTACTAGAAGCGAGAAACATGTTGACCACACCATTTGCACTCTAGCCCTGGTCCATTCCGGGAAACCATAGTCCCCCTGAGTACCGGCTATCCTTGATTTTATTTGTGGCAGAGGACCACCAGAATAAAAATTGCTTTCCGGTACCTTAGGCCACATTTTATCCTCACCCACACTATCTACTCTGTCCTGGCCCCTCACCCCCACTTCACTCATAGGCAGTTGGATAAAAGATCTCCGATAAAGAGCCCCTCTTAGAGGTGAGCCCGTTGGGCATTGCACCGCCTGCCCGACGAGGAGCATTGCCGATGATGAAGCATGACACTCGCAAGGGTGTGTGAGGCCATTATATCCAACTAATTGGATACCCAGGGGTTGTCCTCCATTGAGCACGAACCCTTTTTCCCTAGTGATCTTTTCCTCTTTCCTGTCCTAAGGAACAGCCCAGTCATCTCTTTTTGTTGCTTTCAAAAGCCTTAGTGGCATCTAAAAAAATCGCCGCTAAGGGCAACTCAGGGGAAACATTGTTGAGAACGGTGAATAGAGTTCTTAGATTATGTGAGGTCGCCCTCCCGGGTACAAAACCCGATTGGTCGGGGAGGATCAGTTTCTCCATTAGGAGACTAAGACGGTTTGCTATTAGCTTGGCAAGTATTTTAGTGTTGCAATTAGGAAGGGATAGCGGTCTCCATGAGTCACACTGAAGGGGTGATTTCCCCAGCTTGAGACTGGAGATGATGAGTGCCTACCTCATGGATGGCGGTAGTTTACCAGATTCCAGCGAATCCTCATACACCTCACGCAGTATAGGGGCCATTTGATCTATGTACATTTTGTAGAATTCTATAGGTATGTCATCCATAGCAGCAGCTTTCCCTGACTGCATGTGCATGATGGCCTCTCTTACTTCATCTAATTCGAAAAGAGCACATAAGAACTCCCTCTGTGCATCTCCCAGCCACCCTAATACCACATCTCCCGGATAGCTCTCGAGATCCACTTCACCTTTCCTGTTCGTGGCGTAAAGTTGGGCATAGTGATTTGTAAAGGCATTAAGTATATTTGCGGTGTCTTGGTAAATCATTTCATCTGGCCCAGCTAGTTCCAGTACATAGTTGGAAAATCGAGGTTTCCGAATTGTGTCTGCCAGTGCCTTACCCGGCCGTTCTCCCTCCCCATAGCGGCGGGCGATCCAATATCTACCCCTAAAGCGCACCTCTCGTTCCGCTGCATCCATATAGTCTGTAAGTGTCTCTCGGAATTTATGCTGAGTGCTGCTATCAGGGTCTGAGGCCAGTTGCGCTTCTAGTGTCTTGAGCTCTGCGTCTAATTTACGCAATGTATTAGTTATGTCTCTGAGTACCTCCGAGCCTTTTGATATGCAGATTCCCCTGAGTGTAACTTTGAAAGCTTCCCAAATGGTCTCCACACTGTCCACCAAATCCTTGTTTTGCTGAAAAAAGTCTTAAATTTCCTCCCCCAACTCCGCCTGGAAGACTGTGTGTAGTAGGATAGGGGCATGCAATCTCCAGCTGTTGCGGAGAGGACCATAATCTGAAGAGGATAACGTGAGTTTAACTGGGGCGTGATCAGAATAGGTTCTGGCCAAGTGCTGCACCTTGAATATAGCCGGACCAAGACCCGTGACAGAAACCAGTAATCTAATCGTGCCCAAGATGCTGCGTGTGCAGTGTACTGTATGCGTTCCACCTTGTGGGGATGTACATGCCTCCAAGCGTCAATCAGTTGGTGAGCTATTAGAGTGTCCTGAATAACTGCGTGTGCTTTAGTGTAGTGATGAGGGGCTGGGTGGGACCTATCTATAGCTGGATTCCATGCGAGATTAAAATCCCCTCCCCAAATTATGTGATTGGAGCCTATTTCTGAAATCTTGTTCCAGAGCGATGTGTAAAAGTCGAGGGCATCGACGTTTGGGCCATAGCAACATGCTAAAGTGACCGAATCAGATCCCAGTCTCCCCCAAGCTAGACAATACCTTCCCTGAGTGTCCCAGGATGCACCTGCTAAACTAAAAGGGGTATGTTTTTTTATGAGTATGGTTGTACCCCTAGCATAGGATGAGTAAGAGGAAAAAATTCTATGTTCAGCCCACCTGTGTGCAAAGTTATTAACATGCTGGGGATTAGCATGCGTTTCCTGTAGCATAGCTATGTGAACTTGGTGCCTGTCTAGATACGCCAATATTTGATGTTTTTTCCGCGGGTCTCCTAGCCCCTCTGATATTCCGTGTAATAATGTGAAGTTTCTCAGAGGCGCTGTCAGTCAGGGAACCACCTGTTTTTCGATAGTGGGCCCTGTGCCCTTAGGATGGATTCTGGAGCAAGAATGTGATCGTAGTACATTTCTATACAGTATGTCAAGTCTGCAGTAAGTGCCAACAAAAGCTACCCCTTCCCCACCTCCCCCACCCACTGGAGCATCCCAAACATGCCAGCATCGTTGTTACCACCTCCCACCCCAATTCCCCAAAAACTCAAGAGCATGCTGCTTCAAGTCGCAGCAGAGTTCAATAAGGGGAAAACCCGTGAGAGGGAAACCCTTAGGTGTATGCACGTGATCCCTCGCCTTAGTGTGCCGAGATGTTAATCCAGTCTTTCTCGGTAGGGGCTGAGGATGGTCGGCAATGATAGTCCTCACATATGCTAGCGAACAAGAGTTCAATGTCATAAATGAGACCATAACAACTAAGAAAAATTCAATAGTACACTTATCTGTTCTGTAGTGGTTATTGTACTCTAGACAACAGAGGTGCAGTCCGGGTCATGTGTTGGAGTTCTCACGCTATCGTCAGTCCTATAGACCTGCATCTGCTGCGTGGTGTCTGCTCATTACGGTTTCGACCTCTGTGTTGGGGATGGTGACCGCAATTCTGTGGCTTGCCCGTCGCCGGGTGCGTTGTTCCGTTTGAGACGCTTCAGGAATTCGTCCACCTGTTGAGGCTTGTTAAAAAAAAAACTGCTTCCCTTGATGCGTGACCCTTAGAAGTACTGGATACAGGAGCGCATAGTCTATTTGTGCTTGTTTCAACTTCTGTTTGGCGGGCATATATTTCCGTTTCTCCTCTTGCACCATTACCGTGAAGTCAGGATACACAGAGAATGTGACACCATCATAATTCAACTGCCGCTTCTCCTGTGCTATCTTCAGTGCGACATCTCGGTCTCTATAATTCAGGAGGCGCGCGATGAAGGGGCGCTGGCTGCTGCCCGGCGGCCGGCGTTGGCCCATAGAGCGATGCGCGCTCTCAGCTATGAATTGCTTGGAAAACGCTTCCGTGCAAATAGTTGCTATTAGCATTTTTCACCATATTCTTCCATCTTCCCAGTGTTGGTGCTTTCCGGGACTCCTATTACGCGTATGTTATTGCGCCTACTGCGCGCTTCCAAGTCCTCGTTTTTGGCGGCTGTGATTTTGAAGAGCTTATCCATTCGTGCCACGGCCAACTGCGCTTGTGCGGTTGCGTCCTCTGTGCCTGAGATACGATGTTCGGCTTCTATGAGACGTTCTTCATGTCTGTCCATCTTATCGACTATAGGGTCTATGCGCATCGTCTTTGCATCCATCTTGTCTGCTATGGCAGCTAGACCTTGTCTGACCTCTTTAAGGATGGTTCTCATATCCTCTTCGGGTGAATTGGGAGCATCCGAGACAGAACCGCGCATTGTCTCTTCTCCTGTCGTGCCCTGATCATCTTTTTGAGGTTTGGACCTTTTTTTGTTCTTAAAGGTCAGCCGCGTATCTGGTTTCCCCATGAAAGATCTAGGCCATAGCATCGCCGTTGCGCCACACTCGTATTGTCTATGCGTAGCTCAGTAAGGTAGCAGAGGAGGGCCACTCACCTCACAACTAAAATCACCTGGCAGTATGGAGGGAGTACATCATGTGTGTAGTCTGCCTAATTCCCTCTGATATGTGTCCCCCCTCCAGACAGCGGTGCGACTCACTGGCAGGGTGCAGTCCAGTATGTTATGGAGTTTATGTGGCAGTAGGAGCAGAAGGTAGTATCGGCTGTTACTCTTAGCTGTCACCCCGGTCAGTAAGACAGTGAAGAGACCTCACGCATCTGGGAGGGCCGCCAGATGGGGTTCCGCAATGTGTCAGGGTAATAGCCTGCGATCCCCACCGCCTGCAGCCCACATTGATAGTACAATGGAGAGGAAAATGTGATTCTTGTTAACTTGCAGTGCAGTCCCACTTCCCTGGGTCCAGTATCTGCTTATGAGCGGCGCTCCCGCTACTGAAAGTAGATATTTGTGGCCAGCAATGCTTCCTGACAGTGTTCTCCTGACGTTGCATATAGCGCTCAGAGCACGAGAGAAAGCGCGCTGTGTTAGCAGCGCAGCACGCCCCCACAGCGTCCGCGTTGTCGGGCTGCAAGTTGCGTAGCGTCCCGCCCGGCTTGAAGCCTGCCTCAGTGGGGTGTCCAGTCAGGGAATGTGGCGACAGTCTTTCCCCCTATAATTGTAGCTGCGCTACCCAGCACTGCCCCGAGATGTCGGCGCAAGCTTTCCCGTGCGGCTATGCGCGTGGGTCTCCGTCAGCTGCCGGCGTCTGGTGGGGTTCAGAGAGTGGCGCACCAGGGGCACTGAGACCGGTAAGGTGGCATCGGTATGCAGTCTATGTTCCTGGGCGCTAGAGTTATTAGTGGCAGAGCTACAACGATCTCACCTCAGGGTCTGGGATTCAGTCACGGGATGCCATCTGTAGATAGAGGCCCACTCGCCACGTGGGCGCCCCGGTCTTGTGTAGTGCCGCACACCGCACCACGGCTCCAGACAGGATAGTTGTTGCTGCGGGTTAAAGTTGTCGCGATCGCGACGGCGGTTCCTGTTGCCCCACAGAGTCCTGGTTGTCAGGGAGGATGCAGGCTGGCTGCCTCCGTATGGCATAAGATTTAAATGCTGTAAGATATGTCAGGCAGGATAAATTAGAAAATTAATGAGCCGAGCTGCTGCAGCCTCACATTAGTGCGGCCATCTTGCTCGTGCGCCACCTAGCGCCCCCCCATATCACCGTATATCATGCCCGATGGTGTAGTTTAAGGTGACAATTTGTGGAAACACGCATGTATCTTCACCAGTGAGCAACGGTGTCTTAGTCGTGACCCGTGTTTGGTTGCAACGTCCACCCTAAAGAAGTCACCCTTGCATACACACTCCATGTTTAAAGACAGTAGGACAGTTGTCGTTTGGTGTGTTGCCTATCTAAAAATAATTCCCACTGTTATTGTTAAATTCATTTACTCACCCGTTTCAAAGTCAGATTGGGTCTTACGGGACCATAACAAGGTAGGTGAACCGCTCATTCGCAATCTAGAGGTATAAAAGTAGACAAAGAAACTAAGTACGGAGAGGCAACCCAAAAAGAAAGATTAATAATCTACAATTGTGATTCCACAGAAAGTGATCAGGAGTCTTCGGTATCTCTGTTACTGCTTTTTATTTTCAGATTATTGAGGCGAAAAAACAACTCGTGCAGCCAACGCATTTCACCCTAAATAGAGCTTCATCAGGGCTGCAAAGATTAACTTAAAAACATCTTACAATAAGACAAAACGCAGACAAAACACAGTCTCAGACATAAAAACTTTACACAAATGATATATCCCAGAACTGTTATACTGGGTTTATACATATTGCTAAAATCTTATCACCAAACATTGCTTTCATTGCTATTAGCTTGCAATTTATCTTGAGAGTTATTCAGATTCTGTTTCGTGTAACATTATACTGAAACGAGAAAAAACACCGAAACCCCCAAAAAAGAGTGTAAAACAAGGAGCAAAACAGAATAGAGTTCATGCCAAAAGACCTTCAGACAGATTAAAAGAGAGAGAGAAGAAAATAAGACAAGTAAAAAAAAAAGGGGGAAAGAGAAAGAACAAACATTTTTGCCACCCAGAAGGTGAGAAACAAAAAGCCAGCTCTTGAAATTATTGTCAATCCCAATAACACCAACACTATTGTGACCAAGGAAGAAAAAGATTTTCAATTTTACAAAATGGAAAGGGATATCAACTGGTTCCTTACTAGTATTTGCGTATATTGAGTAAAAACACACCAAATTCTAAGCAACGTTATATCTTGCTGCAAGGGAAATATGAACGTAATGGGTACCCATCTGACACAGTTCAATCTTGGTGCAACTTAATGACTTGCATCCCAACGTACCTCCAATTATAGGCACATAGCGTATCCAAAAGTGATGTAACAAATAGAAACAACAGTTCGTGATCAAGTGGAATTTCACTCTGATAGATGAAACAGTGGCTGAAAAACAAGTACACACACTTTGTAAACAACTTAACGTTGTTACTTACCAGCGTTCGCAGAGCGATACCCACCGTCACGGCAAATAAAATTTAAATTGTCCACAAGAGCCTAAAACTGTCCTTTGTTCAAAACCATTCGGGCCGAAAATAATGCCCATTGGTAAAGCTAACAAGCGGTATGACAATAGGGTTGGGTTGCCCGATCGTCTCTAAAAGCAGTGTACGCTTGCATTTTATCAGTAAGGATCCCATACCAATGGCCTCGAATTGGAGACACACAACGTATAAGCAATAATATTGAGACTATGGAACCCATCAGTCCCATGTGATTTTTTTAATTATCATCTCAAAGTTATGCGTGCCCGTATGACCAGCTTCCGTCATGCTTCATAATGGACTCAAAAACATAAGCTCGCAACAGTTCCTCGTGTTACAGCCTCCGGCATGATTTCTCATCTCATTAGGTGAGTAGAACACCAGCCGAAAATTCATTAGGAGATCAACTGGCAGAAACATGGCATGTCAAAGAGCAACGGCACATAAACATTACGGGAAAGCATTAGGTCAGTCAGTCAGTCAAATTCACTTTATTCGGTTATTAACACCATAAAAACATACTACATTAAAAACACAGTAAACATTTTTGCTGAAAAATGTTACAAAATCATTAAGTCACATTCCCATCAAATTGTCTGTACGACTAATTACCAACGAACCTTGGTAATGCTGTTAGGCAAACACACAAAGGATGGAAGAGCATATAGTCTTACCCTTGTTTGCCAAACGTAAGCTCACATAGTTCCAAAAGACGCAGACAGGAGTGTTCGCAGTCCGACTGCTAACGCTTTATGTCGTCCACACTCCACTTCGAAAATTCCTTTAAGCCAATCTTTCAACGCCATGTTACAGCGTGACGAAAGCGGAAGAATATCCGCAAGCGAAGAAAACACTGCCTCCCTTGTCCACGTCGGAGAGTAAGGGGCGTGTCAATAGTTTTCACCGAATCAATTTCAATCAAAAGTAACTTTATTGATTTACACTGGTAATGAGACAAAGGAGAAACCTATCCGCATCTCCCAAAGTTGGTTTATACATCAAATTGTAAAGAAAAATTCCCTTGCAACCTGCGTTGTCAGGCATAAGCCTAATCATCAAGCATAACGTATTGCGCTATTTATTTTGGTAAATACCACGATGTCCCGATTATTTTTACTTATTATTACCGCTCGCACTGCATTTTTCAGCAGCGAAAATTGCCCAATTACATATCCTATATCAAGCCCAGCAATGTACCTTGATATAGAAAAGCCACAGTCAAACAATCATCAGCACCGGGGCATATCAATAGATGCCACCGACCAGAGTGCCCGTTATTGAGGTGGACTTTCAAGAAAATACAGGAAGTGTTGTGCCGTTAAGACACCGCATTAGCCAAGGAAACATCACAACGGAGAAAAACTCCTATATTGCCTTGGCAGACACCAGTCTCATCTTTTTCTAACGTGACTCATTATTTACAAAACAGATTCCAATTGGAAGTGACAGAGTACACTTGCCATGCTGCGCGTAGGAAAACACAAAAACACATAAAAAGAGAGAAACAACAGGAAAGAAAAAGAAAACAAAAAGAGAGAGCCCTTCTGCTCATAACGTCTAGTAAGTGAAACAACTGTGACAGATCTGTGTCATAGAAAGTGGATGGAGATGGTACTATTACCATGTATCTATTCATACACAGACATTTCATATAAAACATTGTTAAAGATAGCAAGAGTAGATCCAAACAGACTTTCAAGGAATATTTCAACATTACATTACATATACATGGGACATGATTAATCATTTAAACAACAAATCGTTCAAGAATTGCATAAAGGAGGAGGAGCCAAGATGGCGATCGGGACGGCAGCGTAGGCTCCCGGCTCCGTGAACCTCCGCATCCCGCACAGATATCCTGCATGAGATCCTTAGCCTGCGCTATATGCCCGTGTTGGTGATTGAGAGCGGCAACCGATCGCGTGATTCTGAAGTTTCTGGCGGCGGTACCGCCGGAGAAATGTTCACCTGAAGTTTGCGGCCTGCGCAACCCTGGAACCGGGACCTCGAGTGGATAACATGGCCGGGCAGCAGTTCAACAACAGCGGCCATTGGTGACTGGGTGGAGTCGGAATACCGGAGCGGTGCGGATATTGGCCTGAATTTCGCCGTGGTCATTCCTACCACTGGGCGTAGCGGAACGAGTGCATGCCCGAGGTGGCAATTCCAAGATTCTTCGGTAATTGTCTGAGCCCTCGCCAGTGAGCTGCTCGGACGCTGCCTGTAACTCGTCCCGATTTTCGCGGGCTGCTCCCGGATTTTTGCGGGCGCTCGTCCAGGGTGAGGATAACTGTTACCTGTGACCATACACCAGATAGATATTTTGCCTGCCCCCGGAACCCTGTTTGCAGTACCATGGAACTTGATGTGCTTGTGCCTGAGTCCCGGGCCCAATCTGGGGTGGAACTACCCTGCGGCCATCTTGATAGGATGGATCATATCATCCTGTACACTGGGTCGCAGCAAGATTGGGAGTGTGTGGCTAAGAGGAGCGTAGCGCAGCGGGCGCGAGGAGCTGTGCTGGGGTACGGCGACCTTCTCGAAGCTCTCGGTGCCCTTCGTTCCACCCTGGTTCGCGGCGCCTGGGTACTGGGGAGAAAGCTTGATGGTATTGCGTCAGCGTCGGAACAGTTGCGATGTGCCTGTCCCCAGGTAACCAGGGACTTGTTTTATTTCACACAGGAGGACAGTGTCGTGGCCGCCCCTGTGAATAGGGGAAAGCTGGAAATTCCTGACAAGGTGCCAACGTGTGGTCGGCTGGCTGTAGGTCGGGTCTGTTCCGGAGGTTTTAGATTTGAGCAGAAGGTGGTGGCTTTGTCCCACGCACAGCCTCCGGCGACCCAGGAAATAATCAAGCAATGGTCGCCTGCTCTGGCTGATTCCTACATCCTGGACCTTGGGTGCAGTGCATGCCCTGGGGCAGTACTGGGAAAGACGATCCTCCATAATGATGACTGTGTTGGTATTCAGAGACGTCCACCCTACATGTGTGTGTCGCTTCCGGTTCTTTTTTGGACGCTCCTTTTCCTCGCAACATTGGACATGGCACTGGGTCGATGGGTATGCATCGGTGGATTCGCAAAGAGAGGCCAAGGATAAGACTGATCCTTCAGAGGTTGTCATCTAATAGGCGGGCGGGCACAGGGGTTGCGTGCTCTCACGGCATAACTAATAGTGTAATAGGTGCATAACGCTCCCCATTTTTCTTTGACATGGGAATATTTTTGTTGATTACTGTTTGCTTTGGGGAGGAACACATTGTGCGGGAGGGAGAAGCCGGGGGCATGTTTGACGGCCCTCCTCCAGTTTATTAATACTCTCTCCACTCCCCCGTTAGGTGGGGTTTCTTTTCTGTCTCCTTTTTCTCTGATTCTTCTATATTTCGGGTCTGGTTCTGGGGTGACAGGCACACTGCTGGGGGGGGGGGCCGTAGTCATCTGCAGAGGTGCAGGGTGGGGGGCTGGGGGAGGAGATTTTTTAGTTTTTTACTTTGTTTCTATGGCCTCTTTTCTCTTCTCTTATCTTTCTTTTTCTTTCTTTTCCGGGGTCAGTACGGTAGGTTTCCTTCGCTGTCAATCACTGCTTTTTCATTTGTGCCTCAATTTCCGTGGTGCTTTCTGGGTCTTAGGGCAGGGGACTGCAGGCGCAAATGGCTCGTGATATTCTTCCACATCCTGAACCTCCTGTTTCTGCGCCATTGACTTGATAGATTGCTGTTTATTGTTGACGTTTACTATTCTACCCGCCATTTTTCGCTACTGGGAAATTGTTTGGCACCTGATCCTTCTATTCTCTATTATAAAATGAAAACCTGTTATATCCTGGTTTCCTATTTGGGCTGCTAAGTGACCAAGAGTCTACTAGCATGGAGACTCTGCTCCCCGAGGTGCTGCCTGTGATTAAAATTTGTTTTCTGTTTATCCAACTGCTTAGCGGCCGGCCCCGGGGGTTGTAGGCCCATACTTGTCTTTGGTTGAAATGTCAATAAAGGTTTAAAAAAAAAAAAAAAAAAAAAAAAGAATTGCATAAAGTATTATCATCCAATGTTCAGAAGTTACAGAATATTACATTTTGAAAAGGTGCACACGCTGCCTCCTCTGAATAAACAAAAAATGTTTAGAATAGACAGACAAATCACTGACACCATTATATACTTGCAAATTCAAAAAGACAGGGCCATAATTTCATTCAAATTCATCAATCTTTCGCATATGTGGAAAACCTCACAAGTGAAAAAGTCCAACAATCACTTTTCATCAAAATCGTAAACAGGAGAATGTTTTAGTTATGGAAACCTGATCTGACACAGACTGACTGGTGCCTTTATATTTGCCCCTAGCAGTCTGACGCACAGTATGCTGCTTGAAATGAACAATAATTACAACAAATAATGCATCTCATTGTCAGAATTTAACCCCAAAGTTACTGCTCTCAATTTGCAAATCCAATGTGCCTCAATTTCTTTCAAACGCAACTCCCTGTTCCCACCTCTTCCATCTGGAAGGACACAGTCTATTGTGTTAAACCGAAAGTTGGAACGGGAAACACTTGCATTACACAAATGTGAACTTAGAGCATTCGAATGGTCATTGTTTAAGCAAGCACGTCTATGTTCTTGTATGCATACTCACAACTGTCTGACCGTGCTGCCAACATAGATCTTGGAACATACACATTTAATCACGTATACTACATACGTAGATTGACAGTTTAAAAAGTGCTTGACATGATATTTGCTTTTGTTGTTGTAAGAAAAGCTAACGGTCCTATTCATACCCAAATGACAGATATTACAGTCTCTGCATATGAAAAAGCCTATAGGGCGTCTCAGCCAAGTTCCAACATTCTGTGAGCGTACTGCTGTATAGCTTGGACATATTACAACTTTCAGCGTTTTAGATTTTTTATATGTGATAGAGGGATTTTTACTCACAAGGGGACCTACTCCTGGAGCACACTGTAGAATTTTCCAATGTTTGTGTGATATTTTGAACAGATCTTGATTTAACTTGGAATAAGTTGTGATGAATGATAGGCGTTTCATCGATCTCTTTTTGGGTTTATTCTTAAGTGTGTCTACATGGGTGATGCACCGTACTCCTCTGAGAGCTCGATTGAGATTCAGTTTTCTATAGCCTCTTGCCTGCAAACGTTGTATATAGCCTCTAGCTTGTTCTTCAAACTGTGAATCATCGCTACAGTTTCTGTGGACCCTTATTAGTTCACCAAAAGGAATGGAAAGTTTCGTGCTCATTGGATGGGCGCTGTCAAAATGTTGACAGCAGTTTCTTTTCTAAAAATGGTACTGTGAAGTTTATGATCCTCAATGTACAGGTCCAAGTAGAAGAATTGTATCTTGGTTTTGGACATGTTCATAGTCAGACGTACATTAAAATGTTTGTCATTGAGATAGGAAAAATATTGCTGTAAGCTAGTTTCAGTGCCTGTCCAGATCAAGATCATATCATCTATATAACGTCCCCAGAAATACACATCTTTCATCCACTCTCCTGCTCCCAGGGACCAGGCATGGGTTTTTTCGAACCATCCCAGGAATAAATTTGCATAAAATGGCGCAAATGTTTGATCCCATAGCCGTACCCTGTTGTTGGTGGTACCAGTCCAAGTTGAACAAGAAGAAGTTGTTACTCCGGATTATGTTAATCATTTCTAAGAGCATCAAATTGTGCTCCAAGAGACTAGCATTTCTAGTTGACAGAAAGTGGTCAGTTGCAATTAGGCCATATTCTTTTTTTAATAAAAGTGTAGAGAAACTCTACGTCCATGGTGACTAACCATGGTGACTAACCACATTGAATCGTCCCACTGTACATCCTCAAACTTGTTTAATATGTCCTTTGTGACCTGAAAGTAGGACGGAATATTGACCACAAGAGGTTTAAGGAAAGTGTCCACAAATTCAGACAAATGCTCTGTCAAAGACCCATTACCCGAGATAATTGGACGGCCAGAAGAAAATTTGGCCAACATGTGTATTTTGTGTAAAAGGTATAGGCACAGAAACCTAGGATGGGTGACCTTCAGAAATTGATATTCCAATTCAGACAAAAGTCCTATGTTCGAGGCATATGAGCTGCAGATCACACACTATGCATAGATCGCCATCTGGTGTTGGGCCCGGATGTTTGCACTTGTTTTTGTCCTGGAAAAGTCTTTGGGAGTCACAAGATAGGTGACTCCTCCTTTGGATGATAGTGCGTATGGGCATCGGCTCCATCTTCAGATTGGTTTTTTTCCGCCATCGGGCTCGGATGTGTTTCTCACGCTCCAGTTCGGAACTGTCACCGATTCCACTCTTGACGCGCAATCCTTCACCCTTCTCCGGTATTGTCGACGAAGGCCTTCGGGCCTATCTGGGCCTTGGTATCTGGCTCATGGAAAGGACGCCATTCAAGAAATGTCCTCAATGTGGGTCGAAATTTCCCCACACTGATCTGCATGAGGTGTGCAACCTCTGCCTGTCACCGGAGCACGAGGCCAGAGACTGTGCGGCTTGTGCCTCTTTCCGCTCCAAGAAGACCATTAGAGATCGTCAAGCCCAGAGAACAATGGCTGGATCATCGGCACCCATTCCCGATGACATCTTCCAGGAGGGCGTCGATGTACCAGAACAGGAGCGAGTCGAAGAAGGCCCCGTCAGCGCCTCCGAAGCCGATGACTCCGACCTCAAGGACATCACTCCTGGGCAGCGGGTCATAAGTAAAGACGTCGACTCCGACCCCCTCCCTACACCATCAAAAAAGGCTTCGGTCACACCTTGACCATCGGTCCCAGGTGCACACCGAGAGACTGCTTCCCATGCCCCGCCCTCGGGCCCGGCAAACAAGCCTACTAAGCCTTCAGGCGACTCAGGCTTGAGTCAGTCTGCCATCGATACCGAGTGGTCACCGGCACCCAAAAAAAAAACGCCCTCCTCCTCCGTGCCGATCGCTGCCTCCACATCCAAGCACTCGGCACCAAAATCTACAGGCACCGCCCCATCGACTCCGAAAAAACACTCAGATCCGAGCAAAAAGCCGATTCCTAAAGCTTCAGATTTACACCCTTCGGAACCGAATAAAGCCTCGGGACCGAAAAAACACCTGGTTCCACAAGCGGCCACAGAGACTGTAAAACATCACAGTTCTAAGCCAAAGGAGCACAGAACCGTTCCAGAGTCGGTGCCGCGCAAGTCTGCCAAACCGAAACGGTCTGCACCGAAAGACCAGCCTCTATCAGAAGAGCTATTTAGACCGGACTCTAAACAGAAAACTCTTCTAAAAGACCCTAAAACTGGTCAGCTGACTTTGAGTACAAAGAAGAGAACATTGGATACGCTTGTACCGGCTCCATCACCTAAAAAAAGGGACATTGCCACATCTCCCCTCAGGGTCCCTTCTCCGCCACCTCCTCCTCCACCTCCTCCCCTACCACACCATTCTCCTCCACCATCTCCTCCACCAGTGGATGATGATGACACCTCTGATGACACAGGAGGGGGTGCGGATGATGAGCCACTAGGGGGTCCACCTTATTCCCCTGACCCCTGGGAAGATTACAGTACACCAGATGTCCCTAATGTTCCACAGGATGACATCTACCCCTCTAGGCCTTCCCCTCCGGAGGACACAATGGGTTTTCATCAGCTCCTCAAAGAGCTGCCCAATACCACGGGGTGGAGTTACATACTGACCCTGTGGACGACGATTTCCTTATGGACACCTTTGATAACCCACAAAGGTCCACCACTATTCTGCCCATGCTAAAAGGAGTCACCAACCATGCACCTGAGGTATTTATAGATCCTGTTAGGGCTAGGGTTATTAACCCCAGGATCGAGAGAAAGTGCAAGGCTGCCCCTGCAGACCCAGCTTACATTAAGGGCCCCGTACCACTAGACTCCCTTGTAGTCTCCAATGCTAGAAAGAGGGCCAACTCTCAGACATCAGGGGACGCTCCACCCCCCGATAAGGAGTCCAAACTCTTGGACGCCACTGGTAAAAGAACCGCATCACAGGCAGCTAACATATGGCGTATCGCCAACACTCAAGTACTGTTAGCCAGGTGCGATAGGCCACATTACGACCAACTAGAAACCCTATTGCAACACCTCCCAGACAAATATAAGGACAAGGCCAATCACCTTATACAGGAGGGGAAACTCATCACCAACACCTCCATTCGTTGCGCGCTGGACGTGGCAGATACCCCCTCCAGAGCTGTCAACACAAGTGTTCACCTGCGTAGACATGCCTGGCTACAAATTTCAGGTTTTAAACCTGAAGTACAAAGTTCCATCTTGAACCAACCATTCGATCAGGAACACCTATTTGGCCCTAAAGTAGATTCATCCCTTGAAAAGATGAAGAAGGACACGGACACAACTAAATCAATGGGAGCCTTGCAATCGCAAGTTCCCAGACGTTCCTTTCGTCGTTCCTCTTACAAGGGCACCTCCAGAGGCTACTCCTCTGACAACCCCTCCACCTCTTATAAGACTCCCACCCGGTCTACATTCACCAGAGGTTACCAGAGGAGGCTACAGAGGCAACAATAACAAAGGTAGAGGCAAGACCAACAACACCCGCTCTGCCTCCACCCCTACCCAATGACTTCCCACCGTTCCCCCCGGCCCATTCTACTCCAGTCAGGGGAAGATTACAACAGTTCCTACCTGTTTGGAGCAACATCACCACAGACCGGTGGGTGAGACAAATCGTTCAATCAGGTTACTGTCTAGAACTCACCTCTACCCCCCCCAAACATACTACCAAAACAGCGCCCAATGTCGTTAAAACATTTATCACTGCTCAAGCAGGAAGTCATCTCCCTCCTACAAAAGAGTGCAATAGAACCAGTTCCCCTGCACCAGCAAAACACAGGAGTTTACTCTCTGTATTTTCTCATACCAAAAAAGGACGGCTCTCAGAGACCTATTCTCGACCTCAGATCCCTAAACCTCTACATACACTCAGACCACTTTCACATGGTCACACTTCAGCAGGTCCTTCCTCTTCTTTTACAAGGCGACTTCCTTGCCACTCTAAATCTCAAGGACGCCTCCTTCCATATTCCCATTTACACATCTCACAGGAAATATCTCAGGTTCGTAGTGGACGGTTAACACTACCAATTCAAAGAACTCCCTTTCGGAGTCACCACAGCACCCCGGGTATTCACCAGGTGCCTGGTGGTAGTGGCAGCTCATCTAAGAAGACAACACATTCACGTCTTCCCATATTTAGACGACTGGCTCATAAAAGCCAGCTCATACAGTCAATGTGTACACCACACTCACGCCACTATTCAGCTGCTCCAAGACTTGGGGTTTACAGTAAACCACGCAAAGTCTCATCTACAACCATCCCACATACATCAGTACCTAGGTGCCACAATAGACACCTCAAAAGCGCTTGCTTATCCCAGTCCAGCCAGGCTAGCAAGCATGCAAACCCTCATAACCAGATTTCAGCCGCAACACTCTCTTCCTGCTCGAGTGTTCATGCAACTTATAGGGATGATGGCCTCTTGCATATTCATTGTGCCTCACGCAAGACTCCAGATGCGTCCTCTCCAAGAGTGCCTAGCAGGCCAATGGAACCAGGCTCAAGGTCAGTTAACAGATCTGATGTTGGTTGACGGTTGCACTCATTGCTCTCTTCAGTGGTGGAACACCAAAAACCTTTCCAAAGGACGACCGTTCCTAGAGCCAGTTCCACAGATCGTCCTGACAGCGGACGCATCGCTCTCCGGCTGGGGAGCTCATCTTTTACATCACACCATGCAGGGCAGGTGGACTCCTCAACAGAAATTACTCCACATCAACTACCTGGAGTTACTAGCCATATTCCTAGCCCTAAAGGCATTCCAGAAGCAAATATCAGGCAAGGCAGTCCTAGTCCGCACGGACAACATGACAGCCATGTACTACATACAGAAACAAGGCGGGACACATTCTCTACAGCTCTCTCAACTAGCACTAAGCATTTGGAGATGGGCTATACCGCAGAACATTTTTCTCCAACATGTCCCAGGAGTCCAAAACACCATAGCCGATCTGTTAAGCCGTGAAACGCAACAGATCCACGAGTGGGAACTCCATCCACAAGTTCTTCAACCATTCTTTCAAATATGGGGGCAACCACAGATAGACCTCTTCGCCACCCACGAAAACGCCAAATGCCCAAGCTTTGCCACCAGATACACACACCTATTGTCCAAAGGCAATGCGATATGGATGAACTGGTCAGGCAGATTTGCGTACGCCTTTCCGCCTCTCCCACTCATACCACTGGTGGTGCGCAAACTATGGCAACACTCACTGACTCTCATTCTAGTTGCTCCAACTTGGGCCAGACAACCGTGGTACACCACATTGCTGGAACAGTCAGTAGTTCCGCACCAAAAATTACACCTCTCACCACGCCTTTAACCCAGAACCGTGGAGAGATCAGACACCCGGACCCAGCTCAGCTGAACCTTGCGATCTGGCTGCTGAAATCTTAGAATTCGGTTACCTTAACCTTCCTCCTGACTGTATGAATGTCATTAAGGAGGCTAGACGCCCTACCACTAGAGCCTGCTACACAGCCAAGTGGAAACGATTTGTGATATTGTCATAACAATAACATCAATCCCCTAGATGTGTCTATCCAACACATCATAAGCTACCTACTACACCTACAAAGGTGCAACTTAGCTTATACGTCTATTAGGCTACACCTTGCTGCCATAGCAGCATATCTACAAAATAGGCAACAATTATCACTATTCAGGGTACCTGCCATCAAAGCCGTTATAGAAGGACTCAAAAGGATAATTCCTCCCAGAGTTCCACCCTCACCTGTGTGGAATTTAAATATCGTTCTCACAAGACTAATGGGACCTCCCATTGAACCTCTACATAAATGTGAGCTACAATTCTTAACATGGAAGGTTGCTTTCCTAGTGGCCATAACTTCTCTAAGAAGAGTTAGTAAGCTACAAGCACTATTCAGGAACCATTCTTACAAATCCATCACAATAAGGTTGTTCTCCGAACTAATCCTAAATTCCTCCCTAAAGTAATTTCTCCCTTCCACCTTAATCAATCTGTGGAGTTGCCCGTATTCTTCTCGCAACCACACACAGTCGCAGAAAGAGTTCTTCATACTTTAGATGTTAAAAGGGCATTGCTCTATTACATTGAGAGAACACAACCTTTTCGAAAAACTAAACAACTTTTCGTTTCTTTCTCACCACCACACAAAGGCAATCCCATATCAAAGGCAGCGATAGCCAGATGGATTGTTAAATGCATACACATTTGCTACCACAAAACAAAACACACTTTAACTGTTCCTCCTAGAGCCCACTCTACAAGAAAAATAGGGGCTTCTATTTCATTTTTAGAGAACATTCCATCAGATGACATCTGCAAAGCAGCTACATGGTCTACACCGCACACGTTCACAAAACACTATTGTGTCGATGTGCAATCAAAACAACAAGCTATTGTGGGCCAAGCTGTACTCAAAACCCTATTTCAGACTACTGCAACAGATACTGGTGGCTGCCGCTAAGGAATGGGACTGTTATACAATCTATGCATAGTGTGTAATCTGCATCTCATATGCCTCGAACGGAATATGCTACTCACCAGTATGCATCTGTTCTTGGCATGTAGAGCTGCAGATCTACACACGCCCACCCGACTCCCCGGCTTCCTTTATCTGTTCCAGTATTATCTTATTTAGATACAGCATACAAGGGCATCTTCCTGTTTCTTACAAAGCTCCATCATTTCCCTGCTGGCGAAAAACAATCTGAAGATGGAGCCGATGCCCATGCGCGCAATGATCCTAAGGAGGTGTCACCTACCTCGTGACTTCCAAAGACTTTCCAGGACAAAGACAAGTGCAAACATCTGGACCCAACACCAGATGGCGATCTATGCATAGTGTGTAGATCTGCAGCTCTACATGCCAAGAACAGATGCATACTGGTAAGTAGCATAGTCCTTATGCATGCACGGCTAAAAACCCCAGCAGTGCAGCTAGCCGACTATGTCGTGCTTGGAGCACACTCAGTGCATGCTAGTGAACCCGACCCCCTCCACCAGCACCATCGTGTGCTTGAAGCACTCTCATGTCAAGCTGGTGATGCTTGATCCCTCAGCCAGCAGGCCGTCTTATGACTGAAGCACACATGAGCGCAGCCGCACTGAATCAGGCCCCTTAGCAAACCTCTTGATGCAATCCTAACAGATCCCGCTGTTCTTTGTATTGTACGCTTTGTTGTCTGATCAGCACGCCGTCTCCGTTTCGGAACTCCAATACGTTCCTTCAGCAGTGGTGTTGGGCCACACTGTCTGGCAAGGACACGCAGTACCCACAGGTATACAAGCACAATTCTTTAGACACTTGTGACGAGCTGCATCAATCAAAGTCTCGGCTCTCATGCAACATACACAGTGCTGTGTAAAAAAACAAATGTCAACATAGCAACCTCCTGCACCTGCTCAGGACCTAGCAGAGACCAGATTCACATCCCATCTTCTTACCCACCACTCACACTTTGTTTCCTCCTCTGAAGTGAGCTGCATCCCAGTATATTCACAGGCGTATCAGAATCTGTAATCTTTTCTTCTTTAAAGTCCTATATTTATAACAGGAAGACAGAAACTGAACTGTTGTATCATTCAAATCGAGGAACGGGCGAATTTGTCACACCTACCATAGGACAGCTTGAGGTCTGTGCACATAATAAAGCCTTGAGAATTCCAACTTCATTAGTAGGTGTGTTGCACTTTCGCACATTTCATAGGAGAGAGCACGTTTCTGTAAAACATTATACTGCCTCTTAGGTAACAGAATTAATTAATTTGTGTCCATTCTCTGGAAGATAATGGCAAAAGCATCTACAGTAAGTGTAATTTTTCAGACATCTATGCGATCATCTCACCATGGGGCAGCCAGCAAACATGCTGAATATTCAGTTAAAAACTGCAAAATCAGTTCGTTCTTGTATAAAAGAGAAGGAAAGATCCTTGTTGTTTTCGTGAATGAAAGTGATATCGGTTTCATGTTAGTTTAGAATAAAAAATCACCTTATTCAGAAATTGCATTTTACATATTAACATAAAATGTGCTGCTTTTATGTTACTTGTTGGCTTGAGATGAACAACTTGAGCTAATGAAAGTAGAATACCTGCACCAAGCATGCTTAGCCCATGTTTTTTTTTTTTCTTTTCTTTTTAAACTTTATTTTGAAACTTTACAGTGAACATACAGCTGTAGACCAATTTCGACCAAGCGTTCACATTTTCAGCAACGTAAATACAGAGGAGGCAGTGAGGAGATACAGAGACGACATGGCAGACAGTGCAAATATAACAGTCCCAACCAGACACAGCAGCAGCCTTCACAGGTGGACACTCACAGAAGCTACTATCACGCCGACCGCGCCTCGGGGGTCTCCCTCATTGGTATTTCCAGCAATAGTATTACGCCCGGCAGAGCCGAGTGGAGACACAACAGACCCATAGCACACCCAACAGAGGGCCCGCAGCCACGATCCGGGCCACCCTCCGTCCGAAGCCCCCGGAGCCCCACGCCCCCCGGGCTCTATGCAGTGACCTATTTGCCCATCTCGGCCTCTCCCGCCAAAAGATAGCATCTCAGCGGAGCCCAGATGTCCCTAGGCCGGGGCGTTGGCGGCATAAGCTCAGAGAACGTGCAGTTCTGTTCTTGGCAATAGATAAGATCCCGCACACAGTCCTTGAATTTCGGGCCCCTGCCCCAGCGACACGCAACTCTCCTCTTAGCCAGCAAAAAAGCGAGCGCGATGAATTTGCGATGTGACGCTTGTATCGGCTCCACATACCCCAGCAGGGCCAGAAGAGGGGAGGGCTCTACATCTGTGCTGATCATTTTAGAGAGCGCTTCAAACACCTGACACCAATACCGATGCACTTCTTCGCAGGCCCAGGCCAGGTGAAGGAAATCCGCCCCAGGGGCCCGGCATCTATCGCAGCGGTCATTGTCTCGGAGCCCATAGCTGTGAAGCCTGACAGGTGTGTGGTATAGTCTATGAATGTATTTGTAATGTATGATTCGGAACCGGCTACTGGAGGAAATACGCTCCGTCTGTGACAAGCAGAATCGCCATTGTTTGTCCGTCAACGGGGTCTGTAACTCCCTGTCCCATTTTTCCCTAGCTGCAAGCTGCGGCGCTGGCATTAACGAATGTACCGACCCATATATTTTGGAAACCAATTTAGTTGGGGCGTCGCCGGTTAGAATGCGCTGTAACGGTGCCATCTGCGGGGGTTCCTGTGGAAAACTGGGCGTGGGCGCCCGTATCCCCTGCCGAAGCCGGATATAGAAAGAAACGTCAAGCGGAGAGGGGTCCCAGCCCTCAAAGAGGTGCTCCATAGAGTGAAATGCGCCATTGTGATACAGGTCACCCCAAGTCGCGACATGGATGGCATGAAGCAGCTTCCGGAATCCCGCCTCCTGCAGCAGGGGCATACTTGGGTGGTAAGTAAGGGGCAGAAGCGGTGCGTACAACAAGTCGTGCCCCAAGGAGGCAGCTAAGTGATTCCATGCTGACACTGTGCTGAGTACCGTTGTCGGCGTTTTATCTTTTCCCAGCACTGGGATATAAAATGCGCCCTCCACGGGGATTGGGTGAGCCAGCCAATGCTCAGCTGCGAGCTGTTGCATATATCTGGGCTGCCGTATCCAGAAGTATGCGAAATGCGCCTGGGCTGCCCGATAATACAGCTCAAAATTGGGGACACGAAACCCGCCCTGATCATACGGCCTGGTAAGAATTTCCCACTTGAGCCGGGGCGACTTACCGCCCCAAACTAGTCTTATGAGCTCGGTGCGGAGTCGCTTAAAAAAAAAAGGCACCAGGATGGAATGGGATATTCAAAAACAGATACAGCAATTGCGGTAGTATTATCATTTTAATCAGCGATGCTCTGCCTGCCATGGACAAGGGCAAGGCGATCCAGCGAGTAACGTAGTCCGCAATGCGGGTAATTGATGTGCCATAGTTAGCCCGCATGAGCTCTTCCCTATTTTTTTCTATGTGTATACCCAAGTATTTAAAAACCCCCTCGCACCAGGCGAGGGGGAATTCCAACCCGAACCGCCCAGTGGAGGCCGTGAGGGGGAACAAACACGACTTACTCCAATTTATCTGGACCCCGGAAATCACACCAAAGCGGATGAATTCCCGAAGAATCGGGTTGAGATTATCCTGTGGGTCGCGTATATAGAGAGTGATGTCATCCGCGTACAGAGATATCAATATTTGTCTCTGGAAACATCTCAACGCCTTCTCTTTGTGATGTTGCCGCAGTTTCGCCGCCAGAGGCTCCATGGCCAGGGCAAACAGCAAGGGTGACAGAGGACACCCCTGCCTGGTGCCTCTGGTGATGGGGAAAGAAGAAGAAAGCTGACTGTTCACCAGTACTTTGGCTGTAGGAGCAGTGTATAACAACTTGATCCACGAGATAAAAATGCCCGGAAACCCCATGCGTGCCAAGACTTGGAACAAATAGTCCCACTCTAAGGAGTCGAACGCCTTTGTGGCGTCAAGGAAGACTGCCGCCATGGGCTGGTCGTCGTGCACTGAATTCAGAATCGAAAAGAAAGTGCGCAAGTTATGGTATGTAGCCCGACCAGGCACAAACCCGGCCTGATCAGGTAAGATTAGGTTAGGGAGAAGCAGATTAATGCGAGCGGCTATAAGTTTTGCTAGGATTTTCGCATCGCAATTCAGCAAGGACAGGGGTCGGTAAGAGTCGTAGTCATTAGCTGCCTTCCCTGGCTTGAGAAGGGACGTGATGAAGGCCACACGCATCGAGGGGGGAAGGTGGCCCACCTCTAATGCGTCTTCATACACCTCGCGCAAGACCGGCGCCATAAATTCGATGTACGTCTTATAAAATTCAATTGGTATCCCGTCCAGTCCAGCGGCTTTGCCCGAGCTCATATGCATAATAGCCTCGCGCACCTCGTCCAACTCGAAGGGAGAGCTCAGAAACTCTCTTTGCGCGTCGCTAAGCCACCCCAGTGATACGTCCTCAAGATATTCGTGCAAGCGCAGTTCCTCCGACCTGGCCGAAGTGTACAAGTTGCGATAGTGTATAACAAACGCGTTGAGTATGTCCGCGGTATGTCTATATAAGGCACCGGCGTCCCCCACCACCTCCATGATAGTGTTATTCGGCCGCAGCAACCGTACTGTTGCCACCAGAGCCTTCCCCGGCCTCTCGCCCTCGCCGTACCGGCGGGCGGTCCAATGTTTGCCTCTAAATTTAGTTTCCCTAGCGGCTTCGGCCATATACTCCGAGAGCTTCTCCCGAATACAAGCCAACACTGCATCATCAGGGTTGTCAGCCACCGACGCCTCTAGCGTCTTCAGGTCAGTTTCCAGGGTGTGAAGTCGTGCGGTGATACTCTTCAGTACCCCGGATCCCTTGGCGATGCAGATGCCCCGCAACGTCACCTTGAACGCATCCCAGATAGTTTCCACATCTTTCACAGAGTCCTTATTGCGCTGAAAGAAATCTAAGCATTCTTCCCTAAGTTCCTCCTGGAAAACAGCATCCAGCAGCATCGTGGGTTGTAGACGCCAGGCCGTCCGCGGGGGGGACAAGTCAGCCGCCCGTAAGCTGACACGCACCGGCGCATGATCCGAAAATGTTCTCGGGAGGTGGTGTGCTCGAGCCAGCGCCGCATGAAAGTGTGGGGCCAGGAAGACGTAGTCTAGCCGTGCCCAGGATTTCGCCTGCGCCGTGAAGTGTGTACCCTCACGGTCTGCAGTGTGTAAGTGTCTCCACGTGTCAATCAAGTGATGCTCCTCTATTATCTCTAACAGTGCCTTTCGGGACTGGGTGTAGTGGTGTGAGGCTGGGTGGGACCTGTCCATTGGAGGATGGAGGGTGGTGTTGAAATCCCCTCCCCATATGAGGCGCTGTGCGCCTATGCCCACTATGAGGGCGCCAAGGTCTGCAAAGAAGCATGGGTCGTCCACATTTGGACCATAACAGCAGACCAAGGTGACTGTCCTATGTCCTAATCTTCCCCACATCAGGCAATATCTGCCCTGGCTATCACTCTTGGTGCCTGACAAAATAAAGGGGGTCCCCTTTTTCACCAGTATGGCAACCCCACGAGCGTACGAAGAATAGGAAGAAAAGGCAGTATATTGCGCCCATCTGCCGGCAAAAGTAGGAGCGGCCTGTGCCTTGAAGTGTGTCTCCTGAAGAAACGCTATGTGTACAGCATGACGATCCAGATAAGAAAGGATTTGTCTACGCTTCCTAGGGTCCCCCAGGCCTCTGACGTTCCAAGTGAGTATGTTCAAATCATTGTCTCCCATAGGCGGGCAGATACAAACAAGAAATAGCGTGCACTGGTATAGGGACCACCAACAGTCTCCTCCCTCTGGTCATACCTGTCTGCAACCCCACTCTCCCCGCGCAGAGGCCGCGCTTCCTGCGAGCAAACTCAAAGTTCTGGGCACTATAGCATCCATCTCCAATAACTACGCATGTTAGAGAGCACTCTAAGGGGCCGCTACCTAATCCTATGGCACAAACCCATGTCAACTTAGCGAGTAACATCCCTGTAATGTTGGCTTCGCCCAGCATTGTACCATTATTGTCAAACATCATTGTCCCCCCGCCCCACCCCAAAGACACCCCTGCCTTGTATCCTGCATCAATTGAAATAGCAACTCTATATAGAGGCCTAATACAATCCCCCCTACAGCATCCGAAAATAGAGACTCGCACACCCACCCAGGAATGGGAGCCCAGGGGCCTAGCCAGTACCCCAGTGCATCCTCCACCCCTATAACAGAGACAGGTCATCAGTGACCCCAGTGCCGTCATCCGGCAGGTCGCGGCTAGCCCTGGAAACATTAAAACCACAACACCCGGGTAGGCCACAGAAAAGTCCAGCGAGGACTCGAAAGGGCCCCCCTCACCCCCCACCCACTGAAGCAGCCCCAACTTGCCAGAAGATACTCCCCCACCCCAACACTGCCCACACAAAGCTCAACAGGAGCAACAAAGTCCGATCGTGCATAGGGGTACACCCACCAGGGGACCTCCAGGGGCGCACAGATTCACCCTCTGCCACCCACTCCCGAACAGCAGCACAGGAAGGGGAGAGGATGTTGCCTGGAATACTTTACCAACCGTCGACCAGCAACCGATCTAGGCAGTCTCGTTCAGTCACAGCACTGTCACAGAGGGGGGCACGGATGGAGAAACACTAGAAGAGATGTCTGCAGCACCCCCTCGCATGCAGGGGACAGGCCCCGGAGAAAAGCAAACGAACAGTTATTGTTCATCCCTCAGATCAGCATCCTCCACGTCTGGCTGCGTCGCTCTAGCCCTCCGAAGGGTCTTCAAGTAGTCCTCCACTTGTTGCGGGTTCGTAAAAAAATGTTGCTTTGCTTGATGAGTGACTCTCAGCTTCGCCGGATATAGAAGCGCGTAGTCAATTTGGAGGGCACGGAGTTTTTTCTTGACCTCAACGAATTTGCGCCGCTGTTCCTGGACTACAGGCGTAAAATCTGGGTAGACGGTGAAGTTGACCCCCTCGCAGGAGAGATTTTGATTCAAGCGTGCGGCTCGCAGTGCAGCATCGCGATCTCGATAATTCAAGAGCCGGGCGATGATCGGCCTAGGCGGGGCCCCAGGACGAGGCCGCGGCCCCAGGGAACGGTGCGCCCTCTCAACAATGAACTGCTTCGAGAATGTCTCAGGGCCGATGGAGGCCAGGAGGATCTTTTCCACGTACTCCTCCATGCGGCCAGTGTTGGTGGATTCGGGCACACCTACCACGCGGATGTTATTGCGCCGGCCGCGGGCCTCCAACTCCTCGTTCTTGGCCGCTATAATTTTAAGCACATTGTCCATTCTGGAGAGCTGCGTGGTGTGAGAGGCCGTGGTGTCATCGTTATCGGAGATCCGCCGCTCAGCCTCAGTCAGACGGTCCTCGTGGGCATCTAACTTCTGCGCAAACGCATCCATGCGTGACGAGAGGCGGTCCACCTTGTCCACTATGGTGGCAAAGCCTTGTCTCATCTCCCGCATCATCTGTTGGAGGTCCGACGGTGGAGAGGCCGCGTCCACATCCGGGCCCCGCGGGGCCTCTGCATCCGGCGCAGTTCGCAGTCCCATCTTAGCCGTCTGGGCAGCAAATGTAAGTTTCGGCTGCTTGTTATCCTGTTTACCCATGCTGGGCCTGCGGCGGGGGGCCAGCGCTGGGCGCGAGAGAGCGAGGGCTACCCTCTGCAGGATGCACTTGAGTGGCGAATCTCAGGGCGCGGCGTGGGCGCAGCCGGTGCTTGCCGGAAAGAGGGCCTAGGCAAGCCCTCCGATGCAAGGGGCGGGAGCGAGGGCCCCCCCAATCCACCGACGCCTCCGGGGCCACGCCAGCCAGCACCTCCCCACAACAGCCAGCAGCGCCTCAAGCAGGAGGGAAGGGGCCCAAGGGCAGGCTCCCACCACCACCAGTCAGCCAGGGGCCCCGAGTCAGCACTCGTAGTCGCGCGGCAGGAGCCTCGCTGCAAATGTTCCTAGGGCTCTCTCCACCAAATTCGCGCCCAAGCGCCAGTACCTAGGCCTCAGGCGCACGCAATCCGGCAATCGTGCCAACAATCCAGGTAAGTAGCCCTTAGATCACGGGGCACAGCAACCAGCAAGGCCGCAGCGCCTAGTAGGTCAGTCCTCGGCGTCCAGCAGCAGCCCCGTAGAGATGTGTGCTTCGGTCAGCTACGCCGCAAGGGGGGGAGGGGGGGCCAGACAACCCTCCGTCACCGCCTCGCAAGCTCCCGCTAGCATGAGTGGTGGGGAGGGGGTCCGGAAAACCCACCTCACGGATAGTCCCACGCAGCGTCGCAGGGCCTGGCAGCCACACAGCCAGTCGAGGGGTCTCCTGCCGCGGTCACCAGTCCCCAGCGATCCACGGTCCTCACGGCTGCTGAGCTTCACCAGGATCCCGCCAGGCACAGGACGCGTCTTCAAGTCGGGCAGCCCCCGTCAAGCCTCACACGGGTGCAGCCTCCACGGGGCACGCTCACCTGGGCTCCGCTGCGTCGGCTCCCCCACCGGGGGCCACCCGCCGCATGGCATGCCTCGGCGCAGCGTAGAACAGAAGTCCGGTCGAGTGCTCCACAAGACTGCGGGCAAGGGCGCCGGCCACCTCGCGCTGTCGATAACTGCGTTCTCCCGCGGCGTACAGCCTCCAAACTTCAATCGGAGCCGCAGGAGGGGAACAGGCACATTTATCCCCGATCAGCGCAAGGAAGGCGGTCAGGGAAGAAGGATAAATGTCGGATTAGCCATCCAGCCTGCAGGAGCCTCACAGGAGTGCGGCCATACTGCGTGCGCGCCCTCTAGCGCCCCCATGCTTAGCCCATGTTTGCTTGCAAGCCTGTGCGCCACAAGTTATAATGAGTGGTGGGAGCAATCAAGGAAAATAAGCTACGTCCCTGGCCTGCCAAGTTAAAAAACAGAAAAGCCACAGTGTGGAAGGAAGAATCTTCTGTCTTCTTTCCCCACCACTATCTCCTCCAGCCCCCACCCCCCAAACCTAAAAAATCCCACAAAAGCTAGCTGAGGCTGCCACTGATCGCCTGGGTGGTTTAAAAATCTGCCATTGACATTCAGTGTTCAGAGTCCCCTTCCTTCCATCGTGTGATATCACCTCTTCACCAAGTTAACTATCGAGTGACACATGTTCCGACCTCCACATGGATCAGAAGTGAAAGACAGAAATAAAGAGGAAAATTGTGGCTGCTCCGGCTGAAAGACCTGGTACAGATTGCCCCCAGGCAGTGTTTCCCCCGCCCATGCTGCACCTATGATAGTTTAGCCCCTAGTGATAACTGCTGAGAAGTAAGGTAGAAGCCAACTGGTGATTATAAATGATGCCTCACCAGGGGTAGTAAGCTCTGGCTAAAAATAAATACAGTAACAGGGTCTGAGGTACCAGGTGAGACGACTGCACGGGAAACAGTCAAACACACGCGGCCTCCCATTTCCTGTCCCCTTCCTCCTCATTTGTGTTTGCAGCTTCAGCCGCACTCTGCCTGACATCTCAGCAACGCGCTCCCACCACAACCTCAGTGTCTGCTCTACATGCTGGATCTTTGTTGTTTCTCTGCTACCGTGGGGGATAATTTTGGTGCAGAAATCTTTTTTTTACATTTTAAGATGGAGTTTAACTAGCTCCTGAGCCGGTAAGAAGAGTGATTTGTTTTTAGTCTTTCTTCTGTTTCATGGGTACAATTCTATTCTGCTTTTAACATTACTGTCTATCAATTGTCAAGTTACTATTAAAGGGTGATGTGGATCTTGTCTCTACTAACAAAGAAATAGATAAAAATAAAGATTAATAGCTGGAAGTATTTGGGTACTTCCATGTTTATCACTATTTATTCTAATGAAGGAAACCACGTATACAAATACCCTTCTACAAAAATTTAAGTGCACCGTAGTAGTTTAATAGGGTTGTTCTGTTCTACATAACATCTTCTTGGTTATATATAAAATAACAAAAATGCTTACAACGTTTTTTTATTATAACTTTTCAACATGCTGCACAGCAGCCATGCTGCTCTATACTGTAGACACTCGCAAAGCTAATAGCTCTGGTTAAAAATGTATAAGGTCCCAAAGGCAAGACCTATTGGCTATGCCAATGCTTGTTCTGTTTGCTGCTAATTCGATATCTTAACACCTCCTCTAAAAAAGAGGAGGAGGCAGGATTAGCATTAGGCTCCATCCAATTGCCGGAAGCTATAGCTATTTCTTCAGTGGAAGAAGCATAGAAGCTGCTTAGGAGGCTGGTTGTACTACCCAGACACTGTGTGTCGGATTCTTTGGACTTGGGTATCTGAATATTATCAAACATTTGTGCAAAAGTGTAAATCCGGCCTTTGGAATAGTCCCTGTCATCCCTAGCTATCTTTGTAAGATTTCTCTGTGTTCGAGGCATGTGGGCTGCTGAATTCATATCTGTGCATAGATCGCCGCCTAGTGTTGGGTCCGGATGTTTGCACGTTGTTGTCCTGGAAGAGTCTTCGAAGTATCCTTGGATAGGTGACTCCTCCCCTGGACTACAGTGCGCATGGGCATCCTCTCCATCCTCAGATTGTTTTTTTCCGCCATTGGGTTCGGATGTGCTATCTTAGCTCAAGTTAGGAAAAATTTTTGTCGAGGCCACAAGGCCTTTAGTTCGCGTCGGTACTGTTTATCGATCGGTTTTCGATACTCTCTGTTAGTTTACTAACTTTCAGCACCGACTTTGTTCGCATTTACCTGCCCATCAACTACTTCGACGATGGAATCGAGGACGCCATTCAAAAGGTGTCCGGTATGTAATGCGAAGTACCCACACATCGACGTCCATCCGGTGTGCAACAAATGCCTTTCGCCGGACCACGACGAGTCGACATGTATGGCCTGTGCCCGGTTCCGCTCAAAGAAGACTCTGCGGAATCGTCCAGCGGCGAGGCTCGAAGCGCAGCACGCGGCACCGGCCCCAGCTGACATCTTCGATGACGCGGACGACGTCGAAGAAGTAGAAGTCTTACCCTCCAGTCCCGTTTCCGACCAAGAACCCGGATCGGACGAGGCCGACGAGTCACTCTTCCACAGAGGTGAAGACGACACCGAGGTAGGAGACGACGAGGAGGCCTTAGGGGCCGAAGAGAGTAGCTCCGATGATGAACAAGGCCTACCTGTTCAAACCGAGAATTCACCAGTGCCACAGACTATGGCTCCGGTCGAGGGATCGCCTTCGGGCCTTACCCGAGACCTATCACGCAGTCCTTCGGCCCCGCCCTCGGGCCCGGCCTCGGACGTTCAGCGGCAGCCATTACCGCTTAAGCCAGCTGGTTTCCCTTCCACGAAACCGAAACCGAAAGCTGCTCAGGTTCCTACGAAACCGAAACTGAAAGTGGCGCTAGTCGGATCGAGGCCTTCAACACCTTCGACGCCGGCGCACCGTGTCGGCACCGACCGCACCAAGGGGGACTTCGGTGCCGAACTCGAGACGGGCGACATGGGAGTCGACAAACGGAAGAAGGCCATCGGCGCCGAAAAACCTGCTCGGTTACCGGCGTCGACGCCACCGACACCGAGGGCCGTCCCGCCTGCTACGCCTCGCAGCACTCCCTCGACGACACCGAAACCTCACGTGTCGAAGACGTCGACGGTGATCTCCGCACCTCGGCTCGATGCACCACGGGCGCAGAAGATATCTGCAGCCGCCTCGACGACCCTGGCGGGGGCCACGACCTCTAAGGCGCCCCGAGTACGGCCTGGCGCAATGCCAGGCTGCAAAACCAAGGCTGCCCTCCAGGACCAGTCGGGTTCGATCGATCCAGCGGTCTCGTCGGTGCCGACCAGCATTACCTTCGGCTTGCCTCCATCCACAATCCCGAAGGCGTTTCAACTCAGGACACAGGCCACCAAAACTGCGGTTACGCCTGTCGAGCCGTCTCCGTCACGCGTCATCGACGCCGACACTGGCAGGATGATTCTCCACGACCGAAGGATAACTTCGGAACCGCCATTGGAACCTTTCAGGATCCCGCTAAAGAGGAAGCTGCCTGTGGACACAGAACCTCTCCTGTATGAACCCTTTCATTCACCCTACCAGGATCCACACCGGGCCTCCCCCACACGCTCCGACACGGATGCATTGGAGGGCTACATGGGTGAACAAGTCCCCTACCATGTGGACACGGACCCTGATGACCAGCAGGACCCTGACCAAACTTGGGGCGACCCTGCAGACCCCAGTGCACCTCTTGATGCACAGGACCCACAACTATATGGGGCAAAAACGTCACCCACAGAGGATACTGCGGCGTTCAACGCTCTGATTGAACGGGCGGCGAACAACCATGATGTACAGCTTCACTCTGATATCATCGAAGATGACTTTCTAATGGACACCTTTGCATCCTCAGAAAGACATGTAAAGACTCTGCCAATGTTGAAGGGGGTCCTTAAGCCAGCCACTGACATTTTCAGGGAACCCACCAGGGCACGAGTGATAAACCCCAGGATCGATAAGAAATACAGATCAGCACCTGGGGATCCTACTTACATCAGAGGACAATTACCACTCGACTCCATCGTTGTGGCGAATGCCCGCAAGAGGGCACACTCGCAGACAACGGGTGACGCTCCTCCCCCGGACAAGGAGTCCAAGGTGCTGGAGACCTCCGGCAAGCGAGTTGCCGCACAAGCTGCAAGCATATGGCGCATAGCTAACACTCAAGCGCTCCTCGCTCGCTACGATAGGGCGCACTATGACACAATGGAGCAACTCCTTCAACACCTCCCTGACCCCTACAAAGAAGGTGCAGAAATCCTTATCAGAGAGGGACAGCTACTCACAAATGCTGCCATCAAATGTGCACTAGACGCTGCTGACACGGCTGCCAGGGCCATCAACACTAGCGTCATCCTACGACGTCACGCCTGGCTACGTATCTCAGGATTCAAGCCTGATGTACAAAACAATATCCTTAATCAGCCCGTCAACCCCGACTTTTTGTTCGGGCCTGAGGTTGACGCCACCCTCGAGAAGATAAAAAAGGACACGGACACTGCAAAGTCCATGGGCGCCCTACAAACTCAGTCCTTTCGGAGCGGCTCCTTTCGTCGCCCCGGAAACAAGGGAGCAGGCAGAGGACAGGGGTCACAACAAACATATAACAAGGGTAATACGCAGACCACCTACGATAAGAACACCCGAGGTGGCTATCGTGGCTCCAGTACCAAGGGCAGAGGACGTGGCTACGGCAACACCAGGTCCTCCCCCAAGAACAAGCAGTGACGCCCTCTCCCTTCCTCCCGACCACATAACACCTGTCGGGGGAAGGCTACAACGGTTCCTGTCCACGTGGAACTCCATCACCACGGACAGGTGGGTCAAAGATATTATAAAATACGGTTACTGTCTGGAGTTAACTTCCACTCCACCCACAATACCACCAAGAAACCGTCCTATGTCCTCAGAGCACTTGACGCTCTTACAGCAAGAGGTAGAAAGTATGCTTCTAAAAGGCGCTATCGAGGTCGTACCCGTCCACGAGCGGGGCACGGGGGTTTACTCCCTCTACTTCTTAATTCCAAAAAAGGACGGGTCGCTCAGGCCTATATTAGACCTGAGACCCCTGAACCAGTACATTCTTTCGGAGCACTTTCACATGCTCACTCTACAGCAAGTCCTTCCGCTTCTCCAGCAGGGAGACTTCCTAGCATCACTGGACCTCAAGGATGCGTATTTTCACATACCCATCCACCCCTCACACAAAAAATACCTCAGGTTCACTGTTCAGGGGCAGCACTATCAGTTCAAAGTCCTTCCCTTCGGCGTGACAACAGCGCCCAGGGTTTTCACAAAGTGCCTAGCTACGGTGGCGGCACATTTACGGAGACAGCACATACACGTCTACCCCTACCTAGACGACTGGCTCGTTCAAGCGAGATCGGCCCAGCAATGTGCAAGCCACGTGTCCCGTACCATTCACCTTCTTCACAGTCTGGGATTCTCACTAAATTACCCAAAGTCTCATCTCCAGCCCGCACACGTACAACAGTACCTAGGTGCGACTATAGACACTCTGGCGGCCACAGCTCAGCCAAATTTAGTGAGGATCAACGTCATACAAGCGCTGATCTCCAAGTTCAGACCCAACCACTCGCTTCCAGCGCGAGTGTTTATGCAGTTGATAGGCATGATGGCCTCCTGCATCTTCATAGTCCCGCACGCGAGATTACATATGCGCCCACTTCAGGAGTGCCTAGCACGTCAGTGGAATCAGGCTCAAGGACAGTTGAAAGACCTAGTGTTGGTGAGCGGTCGGGCATACAACTCTCTGCATTGGTGGAATCCACAAAACCTTTGCAAGGGCCGACCGTTCCAAGAGCCTGTTCCACAAATAGTACTGACAGCGGACGCGTCTCTCCAGGGTTGGGGAGCTCATGTACTCCACTACACAGTGCAGGGACTATGGACGACACAACAGAAGAAGATGCACATCAACCTTCTGGAACTGATGGCAATCTTCCTGGCCATGAAGGCTTTCAAAGTACATCTGTGCAACAAGGTCGTGTTGATCCGGACGGACAACATGACCGCAATGTACTACATACAGAAGCAGGGAGGGACACACTCTCCACAGTTGTCTCATCTGGCTCAGAGCATGTGGAAGTGGGCCATTCAGAGGAACATGTTCCTCATGGCGGAACACCTCCCCGGCAAGGACAACCAGATGGCGGATCTGCTCAGCAGACACAGCCACCAGATGCACGAGTGGGAGTTACACCCATCGGTACTCCAACCGTACTTCCAGCAGTGGGGTCACCCAGAAATAGACCTATTCGCGACAAGCGAAAACGCAAAATGCCAAAGCTTCGCCGCCAGATTCCCACACCCGCAGTCGCAGGGCAATGCGATATGGATGAACTGGTCCGGCAAATTTGCGTACGCTTTTCCTCCAGCACCGCTGATACCGCTGGTGGCTCGCAAACTCCGACAACACTCCCTGACACTCGTCCTAGTTGCTCCCACGTGGGCACGCCAGCCGTGGTACACCACCTTCCTCGAACTTTCCGTGGTACCGCATCAAAGGCTGCGGATCAAACCCGCGCATTTGACGCAGAACCATGGAGAGGTTCAGCACCCAGATCCGCAACAGCTGAACCTGGCGATCTGGCTCCTGAAGTCCTAGAGTTTGGCTATCTCAATCTGCCACCTGACTGTATGGACATCATCAAGGAGGCCAGGAGACCCACTACAAGAGCTTGCTATGCAGCCAAATGGAAACGGTTCGTCATTTATTGCGGTAATAATGACATTAACCCGCTGGACGCATCCATCCACAACATCATATGTTACCTCTTACACCTATACCGATGCAATCTGGCGTACACCTCTATACGGGTCCATTTGACCGCAATATCAGCCTATCTGCAAACCAGGCAGCACCTCTCTCTCTTCAGAGTGCCTGCCATCAAAGCATTCTTGGAAGGACTCAAACGAGTCATTCCACCTAGTCACCCACCGGCTCCAATGTGGAACCTCAACTTGGTCCTCACACGCCTGATGGGTCCACCCTTTGAACCTCTACACTCATGCGAGATTCAATTCCTTACCTGGAAAGTAGCCTTCCTGGTAGCGATCACTTCCCTAAGAAGAGTTAGTGAACTCCAGGCACTAACCGTTCAAGAGCCATTTATTCAGGTTCACGCCAACAGGGTCGTACTACGTACCAACCCCAAATTCATGCCCAAGGTAATATCGCAGTTCCACATGAACCAGACTATTGAACTGCCCGTTTTCTTCCAAAACCCACAAACTGTTGCAGAGAGGGCATTACATACACTAGATGTACGGAGGGCGCTCATGTACTACATCGACAGGACTAAACCCTTCAGGAAGACAAAACAACTGTTCGTTGCCTTTGCCCCACACCACAAAGGTAACGCCATCTCCAAAGCAGGGATAGCCAGATGGATAGTTAAGTGTATTCAAATCTGTTATCAAAAGGCAAAACGCACATTAACTATTCCACCACGAGCCCACTCAACACGCAAGTTGGGGGCTTCCATGGCCTTCCTAGGAAACATTCCCCTGCATGATATATGCAGAGCAGCCACATGGTCCACTACACACACATTTACAAAACACTATTGCGTAGATGTGCAGTCAAAACAGCAGGCAGCTGTAGGACAGGCTGTTCTCAAAACACTTTTTCAGACCGCTGCAGCTGGCACGGGTAGCCGCCGCCAATAGAGGGCACTGCTATGTATTCTATGCACAGATATGAATTCAGCAGCCCACATGCCTCGAACTGAATATGCTACTTACCAGTATGCATCTGTTCTTGGCATGTAGGGCTGCTGACATTCATATCGCCCTCCCTCCTCCCCGGCGCCTGTCGCAGCTGCAGCTCTCAGAATTATTGCAAGCATGGTCATCACTTTCTGTATCTACTCCATCACTGCCACAATGGCGAAAAACAATCTGAGGATGGAGAGGATGCCCATGCGCACTGTAGTCCAGGGGAGGAGTCACCTATCCAAGGATACTTCGAAGACTCTTCCAGGACAACAACGTGCAAACATCCGGACCCAACACTAGGCGGCGATCTATGCACAGATATGAATGTCAGCAGCCCTACATGCCAAGAACAGATGCATACTGGTAAGTAGCATATTCATTATGCGTTGATGTATCTGAATGTGTTCCTTAAGGATAACATAGTTTTCTCCGTTGCAGCTTTAAGATTCAAAGCTTTGAGCTCCTCTTCTAAAATACGTATCCCTTCTCTCAATTTTGTGCACTTTCTATCTGAATGCTGTATCAAAACCTTCATCATAACGAAAGAAGAATTATGTAGATTGTCTTCCCAGTCTTTCAGTAAATCTGGGTCCAGGTCATTAAATGTGGGAAAAGTAAGGCTGTGGAGTCCTCTTGAAAAATCTTTATTATCCAAATACCTTTTAAGAGTTACTCTGTCCCACAACTCGTTTTTTCTACTTTTCTAACTACTAGGTGACTAGGAAGTTGGTGCAGCTTTAATTATCCCTTGCTGCCTGTCCTGAGCATATTGTCTGTATAATAGTAGACCTGGAGAGTTAAAAGTAATCATGCCTCTTACCCTGGTTAAAGTGGGAAGTGTCCTGGGGGTTTCTTACTCGCTCGTTCGTGGCGTGGCGTGTGCCTGCACACCTACCTTGTCTCTGTCTCCCATCCCGAGGTGTGCCAGAGGGGGTGGAGTAATAGTATTTCCTGGAATTAGTTTCGAAGGCTAGTGCTAGTGCCCCCAATATTTTAATAGTGGGTTATGAGTGACTGGAGTTGATGCACCATTAATATTAATGTTATGTTTATCGGGTTATGTTTATTATGAGTGGTATGAAGGGGCACAAACACATAATGCTTCACGTGTTTTATGTTTTTAACTATTCGTACAGGTTCCTCTTCAAATGTGAGGGGCTCCATGAAAGGTGACATCCCCTTTACTTCTGGATTTAGAGAAGGGAGGGTGAGCACCTAGGGGTCACAGTGGTGAGAGTCCTGAGGAAAGCCGGGGTATTGTCAATTGTAGGCTGAAACATGTCGACACTTCTGCAGAGTGGAGCGGTTGGGGTGGGGTTCCGCAATGTGTCAGGGTAAAAGCCTGCGCTACCCACCGCTTGTAGCCCACATTGATAGTACAATGGAGAGGAAAATGTGATTCTTGTTAACTTGCAGTGCAGTCCCACTTCCCTGGGTCCAGTATCTGCTTATGAGCGGCGCTCCCGCTACTGAAAGTAGATATTTGTGGCCAGCAATGCTTCCTGACAGTGTTCTCCTGACGTTGTGATACAGCGCCGAGTGCAAAATCCCTCCCTACCGTCACAGACCAAAAGATCTCACACACGCACACTATCCATACATTCGCTGGTGGGGCCCATAACACCAACACACACTCACCATCAGTCCGTGCGAGAGGCGATTATCCTTCCAAGCGCTGAATAATGAGGGAGGAAAGATACCACTTTTACCCTAATGAGCAACAAACCTACAAACCCTTCTTATACTCATTAGGCCCTAGATTCCACATTTGGTATTCCCCTCATAACCCGGACGGATCTGGTAGTTGTAGATTTAAGTGAATTTCTAATACTCTAATTAACCTTTTCACTAATACATTTCAATGAATAAACAACCCAACTCATTTCTGTAGATGTTCAAATTTATATTAATATTGCAGATTAAATCATTCATTTGATCAAGTTGCCATTCATATTTACCCATTCTGGCTAAAGTCGTCCTCTATGTCAAATTTTGCAGTCTCGCCAATCTATGCCCATCAATTTAGCAGATTCAGTTCATCAGGAGTTTGGGCATTAATTCAGTCCGTCAAAGATTCAAGCTAACAGCTGTCCTGCAGTGTCAGCGTCCTCTCCGTCAGCATATCATCAGGAAATCAAAGGAGCGACTCTCGACCTCTCTATTCTATGGTTTTTTATAAAAATTTCAATAACAAATTGTAACAAAATTGAGTTTTAAGCTGTTCTGATTGGCTGATCAGGGGTCAACCTCTCCGTTCCCATAAGGTTTAGTCCATGGTGTCAGCATACTTGCAGGTTCCGGTTCTTTAATAAAGTCTTTTGTCTGTAGCGTTGGCACCATTCCCAGTGGCCTTGATAAGTACAGCTTGCCTGGGGTCAGGACGGGGACATTGTTGCTCATCTTAGCGCAGGCGCACTTCACCCAAGCCTGGTTCAGCGTCGGCAGTCGGGTTAGGCACCAAGAGCAGCCATCATTCGATAGACCAGAATAGTCAACTTAAGCAAAGAAAAACAAAACGTAATTAAAACATAAAAATTACTATGCAAATGTTATTCCCTCGCTAATACCCATATGTGTGTGTATTTATCTAGCCAAAAGCAACACTCAATGCGGTTTATACTTACTATATGAAGCACAAATCACAATTCCATCACCAAAGCAACATATATCATGCAATGTTCTAATTATCTATCATTAGTATGCGTACTAAATTTAGTTTACGTAATTAATTAGGCCATGCAGATGCAAATCCCACGTGTATTTCTGTCATTAATAAGGTTGATTAGTTATTTCCACATCACTCCAAACCATTAGTACGATTATGATTAATTAATTAATCTAATTACTAAAACGACATGCAAAATGGGGTAGGTATACAAAATTAAGCCTTACCCGCTCCAGAAATCCCCCCTTTGGTGATTTTATCACCACACCACCCAAAATTTTGTTCTGTCTTTACGGAATCTTTAAAATGTTTTTTTGCTCTTAATCATAATTCAGTTTCACCTACGTCTTCTCTTTTTACTGATTCATACATACTTTCCTTCCACTCCTCCAATTCTATTTCTTCAATTTCTCTTTCTTGTTTCTTATCTTTTCTTTTTGAATTTTCACTTTTTATTCTTTTCTTATTTTTCTTGTTTCTACAACACATACAACATAATCTTATCACTAAATCTATGCAAATTACACATGTTAATGGAAACAATATTTTACCTATAAGAGTACTACCTATTTTTAATAAGAAATTCTTAATAGCAGCTATTTTCTTTCCAATTCTATCCCAAACACTTTCAACCTCCAGTGGTGCAAGTTAATAAGGTTGATTGGTTATTTCCCCATCACTCCAAACGATTAGTACGATTATGATTAATTAATTAATCTAATTACTAAAACGACATGCAAAATGGGGTGGGTATACAAAATTAAGCATTACCCGCTCCAGCAGTTGCATATAGCGCTCAGAGGCTCAGAGCACGAGAGAAAGCGCGCTGTGTTAGCAGCGCAGCATGCCCCCACAGCATCCGTGTTGGCCGGCTGCAAGTTGCGTAGCGTCCCGCCCGGCTTGAAGCCTGCCTCAGTTGGGTGTCCAGTCAGGCAATGTGGCGACAGTCTTTCCCCCTATAATTGTAGCTGCGCTACCCGGCACTGCCCCGAGATGTCGGCGCAAGCTTTCCCGTGCGGCTATGCGCGTGGGTCTCCGTCACCTGCCGACGTCTGGTGGGGTTCAGAGAGCGGCACACCTGGTGCACTGAGACCGGTAAGATGGCGCCGGTATGCAGTCTATGTTCCTGGGCGCTAGAGTTATTAGTGGCAGGGCTACAACGATCTCACCTCAGGGACTGGGATTCAGTCACGCGATGCCATCTGTAGATAGAGGCCCACTCGCCACGTGGGCGCCCCGGTCTTGCGTAGTGCCGCACACCGCACCACGGCTTCAGACAGGATAGTTGTTGCTGCGGGTGAAAGTTGTCGCGATCGCGACGGCGGTTCCTGTTGCCCTACAGAGTCCCGGTTGTCAGGGAGGGTGCAGGCTGGCTATGCCTCCGTATGGCATAAGATTTAAATGCTGTAAGATATGTCAGGCAGGATAAATTAGCAAATTAATGAGCCGAGCTGGTGCAGCCTCACATTAGTGCGGCCATCTTGCTCGTGCGCCACCTAGCGCCCCCCATATCACCGTATATCATACCCGATGGTGTAGTTCAAGGTGACAATTTGTGGAAACACGCATGTAGCTTCATCAGTGAGCAAAAAAACTTTTTCTGACACTGACCTCAACTCTTTTTCTATTGATATAGTGATTAAAAATGAGTGTGGTTGTGAGGCGTTGGGTTATCTGTTACATGATCACAGCCAGTGGCAAAAACCATTTGTACATCAACGGTGTCTTTGCCGTGACCCGTGTTTGGTTGCAACGTCCACCCTAAAGAAGTCACCCTTGCATACACACTCCATGTTTAAAGACAGTAGGACAGTTGTCGTTTGGTGTGTTGCCTTTCTAAAAATAATTTCCACTGTTATTGTTAAATTCAATTACTCACCCGTTTCAAAGTCAGATTGGGTCTTACGGGACCACAACAAGGTGAACCGCTCATTCGCAATCTAGAGGTATAACAGTAGACAATGAAACCTGAGTACGGAGAGGCAACCCAAAAAGAAAGATTAATAATCTACAATTGTGATTCCACAAAAAGTGATCAGGAGTCTTCGGTATCTCTGTTGCTTCTTTTTATTTTCAGATTATTGAGGTGAAAAAACAACTCATGCAGCCAATGCGTTTCACCCTAAATAGGGCTTCATCAGGGCTGCAAAGTTTAACTTAAAAACATCTTACAATAAGACAAAACGCAGCCAAAACACAGTCTCAGACATTAAAACTTTACACAAATGATATATCCCAGAACTGTTATACTGGGTTTATACATATTGCTAAAATCTTTTCACCAAACATTGCTTTCATTGCTATTAGCTTGCAATTTATCTTGAGAGTTATTCAGATTCTGTTTCGTGTAACATTATACTGAGACGAGAAAAAACACCGAAACCCCCAAAAAAGAGTGTAAAACAAGGAGCAAAACAAAATACAGTTCATGCCAAAAGACCTTCAGATAGATTAAAAGAGAGAGAGGAGAAAATAAGACAAGTAAAAAAAAAAGGGGAAAGAGAAAGAACAAACATTTTTGCCACTCAGAAGGTGAGAAACAAAAAGCCAACTCTTGAAATCATTGTCAATCCCAATAACACCAACACTATTGTGACCAAGGAAGAAAAAGATTTTCAATTTTACAAAATGGAAAGGGATATCTACTGGTTCCTTACCAGTATTTGCGTATATTGAGTAAAAACACACCAAATTCTAAGCAATGTTATATCTTGCTGCAAGGGAAATATGAACGTAATGGGTACCCATCTGACACAGTTCAATCTTGGTGCAACTTAATGACTAGCATCCCAACGTACCTCCAATTATAGGCACATAGCGTATCCAAAAGTGATGTAACACAAATAGAAACAAAGGTTCGTGATCAAGTGGAATTTCACTCTGATAGGTGAAACAGTGGCTGAAAAACAAGTATGCACAGATGTCAGCCACACACACTTTGTAAACAACTTACCGTTGTTACTAACCAGCGTTCGCAGAGCGATACCCGCCATCACGGCAAATAAAATTTAAATTGTCCACAAGAGCGTAAACTGTCCTTTGTTCAAAACCATTCGGGCCGAAAATAATGCCCATTGGTAAAGCTAACAAGCGGTATGACAATAGGGTTGGGTTGCCCGACCGTCTCTAAACGCAGTGTACGCTTGCATTTTATCAGTAAGGATCCCATACCAATGGCCTCGAATTGGAGACACACAACATATAAGCAATAATTTTGAGACTATGGAACCAATCAGTCCCGTGTGATTTTTAAAATTATCATCTCAAAGTTATGTGTGCCCGTACGACCAGCTTCCGTCATGCTTCATAATGGACTCAAAAACAAAAGCTCGCAACAGTTCCTCGTGTTACAGCCTCCGGCATGATTGCTCATCTCATTAGGTGAGTAGAACACCAGCCGAAAATTCATTAGGAGATCAACTGGCAGAAACATGGCATGTCAAAGAGCAACGGCACATAAACATTACGGGAAAGCATTAAGTCAGTCAGTCAGTCAAATTCACTTTATTCGGTTATTAAAACCATAAAAGCATACTGCATTAAAAGCACAGTAAACATTTTTGCTGAAAAATGTTATAAAATCATTAAGTCACATTCCCATCAAATTGTCTGTACGACTAATTCTCAACGAACCTTATATCCAGGAAAGACTGGATCTCTTCCACCTTTAAATCCCCATACACCCATGATTCGATATGTATGATGGCACTCACTATTACCTAGGAAATAATTATCATACACAGTTTGATTCCTTCGAATGCAAAATTTCCCTTTCTGATGCCAATCTTAAGCTATAGTTGGACTAGCTTCTCCTTTCAAATGTTTTTCTTTCTCTATATCTCAGATTGTTTTCTCCACTTTCCCTTCTGCTGCTTTTCTTTGCATTTTCAATCTCCTTTCCTCAACCATGTCTAGGAATGTCTTTTCCTCCTTCTTCAAACTGCATGTTAAATTGTTTCTAAAAATATACCCTAATGTTAGTTCCTTAGTTTCTAAAAATAATTCACCTAATACCTTAGCAGGTTTTACTTTGTTCAATTTATTATAAGAAGGCACTTGCTCAAAAATGTTATCTACATCTGAAAAATAATATTCTAATTTCCCTGTCCCATAAAACAAACTAGCTATTACACTACATGTTATTCCATACGTTGCCGGAAGGTGATGATATGTCACTCCCTCCGAAAACAGATGCAGGTAACTGCATACATACGTAGCAGTCCCGTACGTCCATTGTCTTTACATATTTATATAATAATTTTGAAAACACATTATTAGAAAAATCTGTTATTGACCTATCTTTATGCAAATAATTTTTATCTATTCTAGTTGGAACTACTTTTGGAATCTTCCCTAAATTAGTTTTATTCTCACTATGTCCTTCTAATGTGTCTATAGTAGCCTTAAAGGAAATGACAAGAGCAAGGATGCTCCATAACAGCATTAATAATCCTGTACAACAACACAGTTTACACCATCTTTTCATGAATGTACATCTACCTTTACTACTTTCTATGTTAGCCATCTTGTTAAAATGGACCGTGTCTTTTGACTTAGCCTCTTTTACTTCACAACTAGTTTTTCTAACCTAAGGTTCTAACACCTATTTGGTTCTACCAGTCTCTATCTTTAATTCAATATCTTGTTTTCTTCATCAATAGTTTTCTTAAGTTATTCAGTTTGGCATCTCATCGTTCTTCACTCTCCTCTCGTCTTCCAAATATGGATTTTCCTGAACTTCCGTTTCTTCTTCTCCAATGTCGGAGAAGAGAACTCTCAGGATTTCCGATTCTATTTCATCCTCAACCACTTTCAGTACAGTCTCCTCTGGATTTCCTTGACTATCTGCCTCTTCTCCCTGTTCAGGCAGAGCCACTTACGTCCATTCTGGTGACTTATACTTCTGGTTAGGTTTCCTTGTTCTTCTGCTCTCTTTGTCTTCAGTTAATTCGTCTTCTTTTGATTTCTCTTGACTTGTCACTTCATTCACCTGTTCAGCTCTCGGTGAATTCACTCTTGTCAATCGATATCTCAATTTCCTTATTTTATTGGGCCAAACATCATCTCTTGCAACTCTTTTTACTTTACTTCCTTTGTCATTCTTTTCATTCCTCCAAGCTCTCTTTCTTAGAACTCGACCTTCAGGTATTTCATTTTCACTCTCTTCAGACTCTGTCTCAACTTGCTTTGTCTTTTCAGCAACTTCTTCTTCCACCACTTGTTTTGTTTTCCCTACTTCTGTCCCTCCTCGGGTCTCCGGCACGCAATCTTCCTGCTGGCTACTTGTCCCTTCACCTAACTGGATGTTGCATTTCCGTACACCTCCTCGGGGGTCTTCCGCAGAAATCTGTCCCTCTCTCTCTGTACCTGTCCCTTGTTCACTTAGATTTGTTATTTCAGGTGGAATTTTTCTCAGTCTCTCATCTGGTACTTCCTTTTCACGAATTTCTTTTGTTGCGTCTTCAGTACTCTTTCCTCTTTTCTTCCTGTGCTCCTTCTTGGAACCCTGCGCTTCTTGCTCGTTTCCAGAATCGCTTAGATTCGGAAATCTGCAATCTTCTTCTCAGAGAGATACTTCTGGGGACTAAAGCTGATCTTTGTTCTGTTTCCCCCCTTTCAGAGTTTCCTTGTGTCTTTGACCCTTTGTCATCTGATTCAGTGCCTGATTCTGATTCATCAAAGTATTCTTTTCCTGTGCTGTCCACTGAATTTGGAATTCTCAATGTATGACTGGCATGGATCCAGTTTTTCAGTCCAGCACACTTCACAGCTGTGGTCGTGGTCAAAATGACTTGTCGTGCTTTTCCACACCTTGGAACCAGACAATTTCTTTTTCAGTGGACTTTTATCCTTACCTAATCACCTGTGCTTAGATCATGGGCTTGCTTCTTTTCAAGTGTGGTGGCATCTGGTCCAACCTGATGAAACACAGAATGAACTGCGTCAGCCAGGCCTTTACAGTATTCCAACACCATGTCATCAGTTATTGTCATCAGTTTGTTGACTGGTATAAACACATGTCTCATTGCATGTCCCATGATTATTTCATGAGGACTCAATCCTGTAGTTCTGTCTGGAATGGCCCTTATTGTCATGAGTACTAGAGGCAAGACATCAGGCCATTTCATACCTGTGGCCAAACACATTTTCCCTATTCTATTTTTGATAGTACCATTCATCTGTTCAACCACACCAGAAGCCTCTGGTCAGTAGGCACAATGTAGTTTTTGTTGTACATTCAATGCTTCACAAATTAATCCTACAATATCATTATGGAAATGTCCTCCTCGGTCTGACTCAATTTTCACTGGGAACCCGAACCTGGGGATGAATTCTCTCAACAGTAGCTTGGCTACTGTCAACCCATCATTTCTTCTTGTTGGGAATGCTTCCACCCACCTGGAGAATAGGCAGACCACTACTAAAACATACTCCTGCATCATCCTGCAATTGTTTTACCTCATCCCAAGTTCCCACAATGTTAGTGAACATCAATGAGCAAGAAGACATTTCTCTTTCCTTAGCCCGATTGACCGAATTCTGATTTTGTGCACAATACTGCACCATGTCGTTTGCATACCTATTCCCAGAGGCAATATAATTACCACCTTGACTATGTGCAGCACATTTTACAAGAGCCAATTGTTTAGGCAGCTGTATCGCCTCAAGCAATTTTCCAACTACTTCTGCATTCTTAATGGGAGTTCCACTCGAGGTCAGGAAACCTCTTTGTAGCCATAGTTGGCCGAAGTCATGGGCGACTCCAAAGCCATACTGGCTGTCAGTTATCACAGTCACTCTCACACTCTTCCCAATCTTGCATGCTCTAGTCAAAGCCAAAAGCTCAGCTACCTGGGCTGATTTCACTCCTTTCAAATATGATGCTTCAATTACTGCTGCGACTGTGCATACTGCATACGCTGCACTCAGTACTCCTTCATCTGTTCTCAAACATGACCCATCAACGAACATCACAAAATCACTTTCTGGCAAAGGTACATCTTTTATGTCTGGTCGTGGTTTGGTACAAAAATCAAGTACATCCAGACAATCATGATCAACTTCATCTCTTACCTCCACAATCTCAGCATCAGGCAACAAAGTTGCAGGATTCACATTCACACATCTTGCAAGACTCACATTAGTTGCACCCAATATGACCTTTTCATACTTAGTCAGCCGACTGTGTGTCATATACTGAGTAGGACTCCTTGTCAACAGAATTGCTACATCATGAGGTACAAACACTTTCAATGGATATCCCATCACAATTCCTTCACTCTGCTCCAAACTTCGACATGTTGCAGCCACCGCTTTCAAACATCCAGGTAAACCTACAGCTACTGGAGCTAGCGATGATGAAAAATATGCAATTGGTCTTCTCATTTTTCCATGTTTCCAATTCTTTTTCATAGTCAGGCATGCCTAATGCAGGTGCTTCACACAAACCATCTCTCAATTGTCTAAATGCTGCCAATTCTTCTCTGTTTAATTCAAGGGGATCTTTTACATCACTTCTCGTCAATCGCACCAAAGGCTTTGCGATCAAGGAAAAGTTACCAATCCACTGACGGCAGTACCTTACCACTCCCAAAAACATTCTCACTTCTCTTTGAGTCATGGGAGCTCTCATTCCTTTTATTATTCTGATTCTGTCTATGGTTATTTTCCTTAGTCCTTTCTCAATGTTGTGGCCCAGATACTGCACTTCCTTCTTACAAAACTGTAGTTTTGCGGGTGACACTTTAAGTCCTCCATCTGCCAAATGATTCAGCAAGGCTATTGTATCTACCTCACAGGCTTCACGTGTTTTTCACGCTACCAAAAGGTCATCAATATACTGAACCAATACAGAGCTTTCTGGCATTTCTAGACTCTCCAAAGATTTCTTTAATAACTGATTGAATATTGAGGGGCTCTCTGTAAACCCCTCTGGGATTCAGCAACATGCCAAAATACGCTCACCAAAACGAAATGCAAGAATTTGCTGACTGTCATGGTGCAATGGGATGGAAAAGAAAGCATGACACAGATCAATTACTGTGTACCATTCTGCATCATGGGGAATCTGATATAAAATCACCGATGGATTTGGTACAATGGGACAACATGATACCACAATTTTATTCACCTTTCTCAAATCTTGCACTATCCTGTATTTCCCATTAGGCTTTTTCAGTCCCATTATCGGTGAATTGCATGGACTACTCATTATTTCTCTCAAGATTCCTTGCCTGATCATTTTCTCTATCATAGGAGTTACACCTTCAATTATTTCAGGTGTCAATCTGTACTGTGGAACATTTGGATATGTTACTCCTTCTTTTACAGTTATTTTGACTGGATCTACATTTCTCAATAATCCTACATCTTCCCCAGTGAAATCCCAAATCTCTGCCTTTACAGAGTTTCTCAGTTCTTTTGGTAATTCATCAGGGTTGAATACAGCATATGTTTCAGTAACTTCACTTTCTCTGTTAGCTAAGGTCATCTTATACAATACATCATCATCTGGTGTTTCAAAAGCTATTCCATCCGGAGTACAAAATATAGTGCAATTCATTTTGCACAACAGGTCCCTACCTAATAAATTCACAGGACTGGTGTCACACACCACAAAGCGGTGCATTTCTGAAAATTTCCCTAAGCTGACTTTCACTGGTTCTGTAAGATAGGTCTTAATTTGCCTGTTGGACACACCAACTACTTGGATCGTTTCATCCGAGAGAGGAAGATTCTTAACATCAGCTGATCTAACAGTTGATCGAGTAGCGCCAGTATCTACTAGGAAAGTAATATTTTCATCATTAACCCTCCCATCTACAAAAGGTCCTGTCTGGTCTACTTCTAGAGTTGCGCCAAGTACGCACTCTTCTTCCTCCCTTCGGCACCGTCAATAGCTCTCTTCTGCGTCACTCTCATCGCGTTGCTGCCAATACTGCGAGACAGCTCTAGCGCGTGACAGCTTATTTACCTGTTCTTCATTGTAGAATCCCGATTCACTACTATACTTCTGTGTGTTTCTGCTCTGTGGAAAAGGTGGCTTTGGCACCTGATTCTGCGGGGCAACAACTTGCTGCTGTTGCTGCAGTTGACCACTCACCTCATGCAGCACCTGTGGGTTCAATGATGGATTTTCATTGTTAGTACTCGGGGGAAATTTAACACTCGGATTTCCAATGCCCTATCCTGCCGCAATTATGGCACGGAAATTTCTTTTTAGCTTCTTCAATGTTCCCTTTGCACTTCCCATTATTAAATTTAGGCTTGGTCCCTGCTTGTTCCACTAATTGTGCTTCCTGTCTCTCCGCTACCTTTACCTGTGCCCACATTGCCTTCTACTTCATCTATTTTCTTGTTTTGCCAATCTACCATATCACCGATTTCTGGTCGTAGACCATATACAAATCTGTATACAAAATGGCTCAAATCCTTTTCACTCAAATTCTCGTCTCCGCTAAACTGCTTAAAAGCTAGTATTAGCCTCTCATAGTATGCATGTACTGACTCTTTACTTTCCTGGTGTGTTCGATCAATTTTTACCCAGTCTGTTTCTTTAGGGGGCACTTTATTTTTCAAAAATACCATAACCTGCTCATACTTCTTCATTACCTTGGGGTCTGGTGCTTCTGTTTTAGGATCCCTAGGATATTCTTTGGTTGGCCAATTTATCATCAGCTTGCACTCTGACCATAGATCTGCTGGGACAATTATGTCAAACAGACTATTCAAATCAATCCATAATACTTTAGACAATTTCACAAATCTGTCTACCTGTCTGTACCACTCGATGGGCTTTTCGCGTAGTCGAGGGAAGTCATTCGTAAAAGACAAAATATCCTGTCTCGTCCATGGGACATGTACATATCCTCCTCCTGGAATCTCTCTCATAGGGCACTCAGTCACTACCTTATCATGATGTCTTATCTGAGGCATCATCGCGTTTTCTATACCACCGGCTTCTCCATTTATCCACGTCTCCCCATTTTCTCAACAAAATAATTATGTCCTTGTTGGAACTGGGGTTGCCAATTCACAAGGGTAGCCTGGCTCGTGGCAGGAAGGCTCCCAAAGGCATCCTGAGTATAGTAGCTGTGCAGCACACACATTCACCTAGGCAGAGTAACGCACGCAATGAACTGACACCACACCACTTGTGTTTAAAACCAAGACTTTTTATGTCCTGTTTTGTAGCAAGGAGGAAATTAGCATAAATCCATTACTGACTGTGAATAACATATGCAATAGTTAAGCCTGGATTCGTTAATACCTGGGAATAACATTTGCAGTGCATCAGAATGTAGTCATTATAAACTGAACAACATAGGCAGTGTTTTAGCATGGATTCATCAACGACTGTATGACATGAGCAATTTCATAGCATGTACTCCTCAAACTGTATAACATAAGCAGTATTTTAGCCTGTACTCCTTGAACTGTATAACATAAGCATTATATTAGCATGTACTCCTTGAACTGTATAACATAAGCAGTATATTAGCATGTACTCCTTGAACTGTATAACATAAGCATTATATTAGCATGTACTCCTCAATCTACCAGTAGTCCCACCCGCTCTAAGTAGGACTTCCAGTCATCACCGTAAAAAGGGGTACATTAATGGGGGCTTTGGCGCTGGCCACGTGGCTTTCTTCCGCCTCACACGCTCATGCTACGATGTCGTCTTTAATGTCCCGAGCCTCCCAAGGACCCACCAGGCTCACAAGACCCAGTCCTAGTCTCTCCCGGGGAGGAGCGGATGCGGGGCTGCCTTCCTGAAGGGTGAATACTACTGGGCAGCCCCCCTTGCTTTCCTCGGGTCTCCGCGCCCCTCCCCCGGGAAAGTTACCTGCAGTCTTCAGCCCTACGGGGCCCTTGCGCTGGTCTCTCCAGGCCGTCGACTCCGGGAAAGACGCGCCCACTCCTGCTGGGAGCAGCGTCGCTGGCTTGAGGCGATGACGGAGTTCCCTGGAGGCCGGTCGAGGGCGGGGGCGAGGCCTAAAGCACGGCCGTCACCTCGTCACGTGATGTGGGAGGGCCTCTTGGGATCGGCAGAAGCCGCCGGTGTCTCCGCAACGTTGGATCTCCTCAGCTGCTGCGCAGGGTCACGAAAGGGTCGCCCGGGCCCCGACGCTTGCAGCGGCAACCACCCCAGGCAGCGGCGGTGATTTCGGTGTCATCTAGCGCTTCGCCTACCACAGCGCTCCAGGACTCGGGCAGCGGCGGTGAGTTTAGGATCAAATAGCGCTTCGCCACTACAGCGCTTCAGGACTCGGGCAGCGGCGGTGAGTTTGGTGTCAAATAGCGCTTCGCCACCACAGCGCTTCAGGGCCAGGATAACGACGATGATTTTGGGATTAGATAGCGCTTCGCCACCACAGCGCTTCAGGGCCAGGATAGCGACGATGATTTTGGGATTAGATAGCGCTTCGCCACCACAGCGCTTCAGGGCCAGGATAGCGACGATGATTTTGGGATTAGATAGCGCTTCGCCACCACAGCGCTTCAGGGCCAGGATAGCGACGATGATTTTGGGATTAGATAGCGCTTCGCCACCACAGCGCTTCAGGGCCAGGATAGCGACGATGATTTTGGGATTAGATAGCGCTTCGCCACCACAGCGCTTCAGGGCCAGGATAGCGCACTACCAGATTAGTGCTGACAGAACCAGTGGGGGCTCTGGGGAGGATACTCGACTGAGTCTTTAGCAGTTCTTCACTCAGATGGTGATCCCTTGTGGCGCTGATGGTACGCGGCCCTTCCTCCTGACAAGGGGTTAGTTAGACCGTTCGGGGGATGGGGGTTTGAGTTGGAGGCTGCTGCCAGTTAGGCCTCTCCTGATGGTCCCTAGGGGATTCCCTCACACTGGGCCAGGTCAGTGGGTTTGGTCAGGAATCCTCACGCAGCTTAGCGGGCAAGGCCTAGACCTAGTCACCCCTAGTGGTATAGGTGCCCCCTCCCCCTTCCGCCTAAACTCCAGCACAGGGTCCCCCCCAGGTCAGTGGTACCTCAACAACTGACTAGAAAGTTTCCCGCCCTTTCTATTTATACTCCCAGGTCAGGTGACCTCTCTCTATTCCGGAAGGTTCCAGGGCCTTCTACATTCTAGGGATGGTCAGGGGAACCAGGCTAGTGATGTCACAATACCTAAGGGTTCTAGACAGCTCCTGGCAACTAGGGCGCTACTTGAAAGACCGCTCCGCAGTAGCAGGGGTCTGTGGCAGCCATCTTAGTGGTAGAGAGCACCTGCACCTTAGCATTGACCAGCAATGGTAAGGTGCCCGAAGACCTAGGGCCAACCAAAAAGAGGGTGGAAAAAAATGAGGCAAGGGCGAAAAAAACAGGGAAGATCACCCTAGGGCGGACAGGTCTAACAGTCCTTAATTTGACCTATTCGTCCTGTGGTGTTCATGTTCTCAATGTCCTTTTCAGTGAATTCTACTCAATAAGGTTTCTGTAAGGCTTTTACCTTTTCAATATCAATACCCATTTCATTTGCTACTTCTTCTAATCTTTCATGCAAGTTTTTCGCTCTCCAGGTTACACTTTTGCACAGAAATAATAATTCTTCATCCTGATATGTTTTCAATTTTTCTGTCGGAATAGTCCCTACGGTTAATTCCTCCAATACCATTCGTAACTTAGTTACATCGATTGATTGAGATTCCTTGTCTTTCCTCTGCAAGCTTCTCAAACATTCACTTAACTCGTCTGTTGATGGTCCTACTGGATTTTCTACACTTCCGTGTCCAAAATCATTTTGTGTTTCCGACACTGTCTCTATCATTGTCATACGTCTCTCTGCACAATTCTGGTCTACAAATGGATTATTTGTAAAATTTGGTTCCATTACACTCATAGTTTGCCTCCATGGATTCTCATTCTGACTCGCTCTTGGTTGTTCTACAGGGTTACTATTTCTGTAAGGGACTGTCAAACAATGCTCACTGTCCTTCTGTTTTTCAAAAATAGGCATTACTGGACCTATTGTTACTGGAACAGTTACTGCTTCTAGATTCTTGGTCAATTCTCTTATTTTCTCAGTTAATTCCAGGGTTGTTTTTGCTAATTCTACAGAATTTTCTCCATCTGTTCTTCCTTCTGATCTCTTTTCTACTTCCCTGGTACCACTGTTTTTACTCAAACTTAGGGATTCTGATTCCGATTTTATAATTCACATTGTTTCTCTCATTGGGGCACTTGGAGTTAACATTTCTGGTTCTGATCGATACGGTGGTGGATTTTTATAAAACATATCATCAAGAACATCAGACTCATTCGCTCCATACCCTCTTGACTCCAAATTATGCCTCTTTTCTACACACTTTCGTCCTTCATTCTCTCTTATAGTTCTTACAGGGAACTCACCCTCAGTCATGCTCGCATCTCGCCATCTTTTCATTCGATCACTATGCGTTTCGTGTCCGTATGGCCTTCCAAACCAGTACCTATATCCTCTACCACTTCTTTGTCTTTCTCGTTCATGCATTTCGTCTTCCCATTCTGTCAAAGCCTCAAACTGTGTCGGTCTAGGTCTTGGTTCCAAATTTATCATCTTTTCCCCTAAATTTCTTAAAACCGCCAAATTAAGTGAACCATGCTCTGGAAAAGCTAATACTCCGTCGTCCTTAGTGTATCTCACCCAGTTATCTAACCCAATACAAGTATGATACCCATATTTCGCAATCATAAAGGATGCAGGGGTTTTCGGTGGAAGAAGTAACTGTCCTTCCCTAGTCTTAACTGAATTGTGAATAATGGAAAGTAAATGTAAAAATCTTGAAAGAAAGTGGAGACGGACTAACTTAGACACTGAGAAAGGAAATTTTAGAGCAGCGCTTTTGCTCTATCACAAAGAAATTAAACAAGCACGTAGACTACACATAGCTGCTCAACTGAGATCAGCGGGTAATGCGCCGAAAATCCTGCATCAATTCCTGAAGGATTTTACTTGCCCTAAAGCCTGCGAGTTGGACAACCTGCACTCTCAATCCCTCTGTAATAAAATTAGCTCTTTCCTTGTTCAAAAAATTGACATTATCTATGATAAATTTCCGAATATCCGCCATCCCTCAATGTCGGATGACACTGTTAAATCTTCCATTGTTAATCCAGCACCATTGATGTCCTTTCCCCCTATCCTTCGAGAGGAGACTATTACATTATTACATAATGTTACCTCTGGCTCTCCTGTTGATGTTATGCCGGCAAAATTAGGAGCATCTCTGGCACACGCACTTGCGGATTCTGTTTCCACGCTGTTTAACGCGTCCTTAAGTACGGGCTTAGTTCCCCTCTCTTGGAAAGCTGCTCAGGTTATACCTCTACGAAAAAATAATAAGCTTCCCATGGAGGATCTTACGAACCTTCGACCCATCTCCCTCCTTCCTCATTTGAGCAAGGTCCTCAAGGCCACTCACCGCTATTTGGTTTCTTTGATCTGCTGTTACTCCCTGAGCTGCTGTGCCTGAGCTGACGCTGTGTCCGCGTGTTGTTCCGTGGCGCGCCCCCCCTTGACTCGCTGGTGTGAGCGTGAGCTGCAATCGGCACGCTCTGCTTGTCGCTCCCAGCTGGAGTCAGAAGGGTTGAGGCTGGGCGAAGTACTACAGCGCGCCTATCCTGGGGGACTGCGAGGACCAGAATTCTAAGCTGGGATCAGCTGGTTCCTCTTCCCCCAGGCGACACGCCCACGGACACGCCCACTGACGAGGCAGGACAAATATTCGTGACACCCGCTTCGCGGGCGCCACTCACCGCTATTTGGTTTCTTTGATCTGCTGTTACTCCCTGAGCTGCTGTGCCTGAGCTGACGCTGTGTCTGCGTGTTGTTCCGTGGCGCGCCCCCCCTTGACTCACTGGTGTGAGCGTGAGCTGCAATCGGCACGCTCTGCTTGTCGCTCCCAGCTGGAGTCAGAAGGGTTGAGGCTGGGCGAAGTACTACAGCGCGCCTATCCTGGGGGACTGCGAGGACCAGAATTCTAAGCTGGGATCAGCTGGTTCCTCTTCCCCCAGGCGACACGCCCACGGACACGCCCACTGACGAGGCAGGACAAATATTCGTGACACCCGCTTCGCGGGCGCCACTCACCGCTATTTGGTTTCTTTGATCTGCTGTTACTCCCTGAGCTGCTGTGCCTGAGCTGACGCTGTGTCTGCGTGTTGTTCCGTGGCGCGCCCCCCCTTGACTCGCTGGTGTGAGCGTGAGCTGCAATCGGCACGCTCTGCTTGTCGCTCCCAGCTGGAGTCAGAAGGGTTGAGGCTGGGCGAAGTACTACAGCGCGCCTATCCTGGGGGACTGCGAGGACCAGAATTCTAAGATGGGATCAGCTGGTTCCTCTTCCCCCAGGCGACACGCCCACGGACACGCCCACTGACGAGACGTAGAAATACCGATCACCCTCCCGCGACGCGGGACGCGCGCGGGACCAAGCGCGGAACTAAGCCCGGACAAAGGGCGGGCCGTCTGTGGCCGTCCGGGGACGACCGAGGACGGGACGGGCCATCCCACTAACGTTGCGTACACGAGGTCATTACTCAACCTAATTTCGGAATCGACGTTAAAAAAGCCCCCCATTACCTACTGATCATCTGAGATTGTGAGACAAAGAAAATTATTACAAATATACAAAACCTGCTGCCACTACCATAAGCTACAAAGTAGATTTCCGGTTCTAAATATGAGGGCTCTAAAAAAACTACGCTCACGGACAATCTACATGAGACGTATGGGGACAGACGCAGCTGTAAGAAAATCTGTTGACAAATCACTAAAACCTGGTCAAATATCAAGTGCCCCAGCTATAAGACAATATTTCTCTACACTCTCTAAGAAAAAGTATCTTTCTCCATATTCTACTGATGATCAAAATAAGCTGGATCCTTTAATAAATAAGGTTGATCATGATTCGTTACATTTCTCAGATCAGAAACAAGGTCAAATAACAACTGAAAGTAATTTGGCAAATTTCTCTCTTTCGGAAGAATGTCAAAAATCACTCCCTGATACGTCTCAAATGACATCTATAACACCTATAAAAAATCAGGGCAACGATTTATTCTTCGATGTATCTGTAAATCATAACACGAAATCCAAAGAAGAAAAATCTGAAATATCGCTAAGTCAAAAACATCCACTAACCAGTTCACCAGAAAAATCGCCTAACCTTTATTCTAATCTGGCCAGCCTATCAGACCCTAATTTCATAAATCCAAATTTTGAAAACACTGCCTCTCCCCTGTCAAAAGCACTTTTTTCATTGCAAGAAATTTTGGAATCAGTACTAACTCATCTTGGTCAAATTTTAGCTAACTCGGATGATACTTTAGATGTACAAATAGGAATACTTAAATTCCTGGTTGAAGAAAAAAAGAAAAAAGATCTAACTAAAGTTTCACCAAAACAACCCGGAGTAGTCAAACCACAACAAATAGATGATTTTCACAAAAATGGAAGTGCGACCCCAAAACAACAGGAAGCAAGCACGCAAACGAACGACGTACTAATAATTAAGACCAAAACTAAGGGACTAAGAAATAAGGAAAAACCTCTTTCTACATATTCACTTAAAAAACTGTTCAAAGAAGAATCAGAAACCATTACCGAAAATAAAACTAAACATTACCCTATCTTTTTGAATAAAGTATCCGATAATAATTGTGATCAGATTATCGGGGAAAATAAAGCAGAAATATCAGGAGTTACTGCCGAACAGGATTTCAGCCAAGGAGGACATGCTGAAAAAAGTAACACTAGGGAAAAAGTAAGGGGGAAGAAGAAGAGAAAACCCTTGAGGAGAATACAGAGAAAAAAAGGGAATAAGCTTAAATTCCAAAAATTCATTCCCGTAAACTTGGTGATCTCTCCAGAAATTCAAAAAATACCATCAGGAAAAACCTTAAACCCAAAGGTAGACGTATTTTGTCCTTCGATAGAAAATAGATCAACAACGCAAAATATCGCGGATATAAAAGAACTACATGATAATAAATCTCAATCATGGGAAGTAATTCCATCTAAACACATAATTATCGAAGAGTTATTCCCCTCAGATAAGGAGCCGTTTAATCGTGGTAGAATAATCAATCTCTTACAAGAAATACCATCCTTGAACTCTCTGACAAGTAAAGAAATCGACCTAGTACTCTTTCCAATAAAAGAAAATAACAAACTAGTACAGGTATCCTTTTATTCCCCAGTTTTGCCTGGAATAATAATCAGAGAGAAGGAAATTCTTCACAAAAACGGCTATGATGTAAACTCGGTGGAAGATCTTAGAATCAACAACTTAAACAAAGGTACATCAGGACAAACCAATAGAAAAAAAGAAAACAATAGCTTCAATTGGGGAGACCCAGCATCAAATATCATGAGGAAAGATTCACTTAAAGTACAAGTAATTCAGGGTGAGAGGTCAGTATGGTCCCGGAATTCTAGCTCAAGTAACACTGAGAACTCAATAAAATCGTGGGCATGGTTATCAGAAACCTTAAACAGCAAAAAAACGGCGAACTTACAACAACACCAAGTTTAGCAAAGGTCTGACGTTATTGTCCTGGAACCTGGCAGGGAAAACTGAATTAAAAATGAAACATGCTATCAAAAACTCCCCGGATATCATTGCCCTCCAGGAAACATGGTTAATTAATACCTTTACCCAAAAAGGATACTATGTATATGAAACGTTGGCAAAAAGATCTAGAAGGGGACACGCTAAGGGTGGTCTGGCAATATTATTAAAAGAAGATCACTCTTGGTCACAGGAAATAATCGATACAAACACAGACAACCTACAATGTTTAAAAGTATCCCTTAGAACTCAAGCGTCAGCCAAACTTGAAAAAATATTACTCTTCAATATCTACGCACCTCCCAGTAATAATAAAGATTTGCTGTTTGATCGCCTAATGGAGATTATCACCCATATCATTGAAGATCAATCTCACTTGCCATATCTTATAATGGGGGATTTGAACGCTAAAATTTCAAACTGTGAAATAAAGAAATGGGCTCGTCTTTTCAAAGAGGAATCTTTGGAAACATCACTCCCTGAATTCCCAAAAGGATCTAAATCAGATAAGAGAGGACGCGTACTATTATCTTTTCTCTTCAGCATTAATGGGACTATATTAAACGGTAACATCAACGGTGACATACCAGCAACATACACACGGCAAGGAAATGGATCTCCTTCTACCCTGGATTACTTTATATGCGGGATCGAAGCAAAAGAACAAATGACTCAACTCTCAATAATATTCAATGCAGAAAGTGATCATGCTCTTCTACACCTTTCAACCCATTGGATTGCACAGTCCTCTTCTTATAATCAGCCAATATTTCCTACAACAAAAACAGAAGTAAACATAACAAGGCGTCGCATTTATTGGGGGATAGAAAATCTGGACTATCTGAGGTTGTTAATTTCCGAAACCAAGATATTGACTAACATATATTCAGATGACCCTATAAAGAATTTCGAACAATTAACGAATAATCTCAAACAAGCTTTACAAACTAAGTTAGAACATAGCAGATCAGTAAAAAGTAAATGGAGAAATAAGAATAAAAACTGGAACCAACCAGTCGTAAAACAACTCAATAAGCTGATACGCGCACAGTATCTGAACTTCTCGTCAGCAAACAAAAAGGAAATCAATAGATTAAAGAATCAAATACGACGAGAAAAAACTAAACAGAAAAAAATGAAACAGGACTTCAACTGGATTGAAATCCAACAAGCAGCTAAACAAAACAACCAGCGCAAATATTGGTCACTGATTGCACTAATGACGGGATCCAAAAAAAAGCTGGAGGCAACTCCTGTTTCAGAGGAAAACTGGGATATTTACCTCCGTGAGCTATATAAAGAGAATAAGTCTATTAATAATGAAGAGGCGGAAGAACAAATTGTGGAAACTAAAGATATTAAGATCAATAATACATCGGCAGTATCAGTCTCTATGAATATCAGGAAGGCAAGGAGCACGGGTGCATCTGGCCCCGATCAGATACCTATCAAGGTCTACCAAACTGAACATAAAGATTGGGGACTGGTGCTTTCGCCGCTATTTAACTATATATTCGACAGTGGTCAAATGCCAAACTCCTGGAAAGGAAGCATTATAATCCCGATCTATAAAAAAGGAAAAAGAAATATACCGGGAAATTATAGGCAAATTGCCCTCATGGATGCTGCCGGTAAGATTTTTGCAGCAGAAATCCTGGACAGGCTGAAAAATTGGGCCTTTTCATCGGGTCTAATCCCAAAGTTTCAGTCCGGATTTCGCTCAAACCACTCAGTCACTGATAATGTAGCAATCTTCCAAACCATTTTAGATAAGTACGCAACAGGGAAAAAACAAACTATTTACGCAGCGTTCATCGATTACTCGACAGCTTTCGATCGAGTGGACAGACCGACCCTGTGGTCAAAGTTAAGAAGAATGGGCATTCCGGAGCAGCTATTGCATTTGATAGTAAACCTACACAGTGACACCTGGTGCCGTGTCCAAATGGGGAGTGACAAGGGCCTATCGAAGATAATACGAACTTCAAATGGCCTGAAACAAGGGTGCCTCTTGGCTCCAATTTTATTCTCACTGTATTTAAGTGACTTACCTTCCCAACTGCAGCAAGGGATATGCACCCCTCCTAAGATAGCCACTGAATATATTCATTCCCTGCTATACGCAGACGATATAGTCATGTTTGATCTAACACCATTCGGACTACAAAATCTTTTAGATATTTTATACAAGTATTCTATAAAAAAAATGTTAATCCCAAATACAAACAAAACCAAAGTGGTTGCTTTTTCAAACCAGAAGAAAAGGGTAAGGTACGAATGGAAGTTGGGTGGTGAGAAGTTAGAACAAGTAACGGAGTATACATATTTGGGCAGAATTTTCTCACAAAATATGAGTAACATCAACCAAATCAACCACCTGAAAAGGAAAAGTGACCTACATGCTGGGGCTTTGTCTCGCTTATACTCAGCTACTGGACAAAGGCATTTCTCTGCACTAATTCAAGTCTATCGAGCCAAAATCACACCGGTCTTGTCTTATGCCTCGGAATATATTCCTTTTAAACAATGGACTTATATGGACTCAGTAGAAGGTAAAATATTGAAAAAACTACTGAGGATTTCTACACCTACTCCAGTACAAGCTTTGAGACTTGAATGTAACATCACGAGTGCATATGCTGTAGCCACAGCTAGTATTATAAGGTGGGCCTATAACCTTCTTCATTCAAAAGAAGGCACTCTAAGAAATTTACTAAAAACAGAGACATTTGAGACAAGCTCTACCCACATTACCTTTTTAACAAATATGCGAGAGGCCCTACAGCTTGCAAAAGTTAGTGTGGAAATTTTGTCTACATGGTCACCAGCCCAACTCAAACTTTTTCTAAAAAATTTCACTACCAAACTGAGCTACGAGATTGACCACTTACATTGTAATAGACTATCATCATATAAGATCTATGCAGCCTCCCAGGAATATAAGCAATGCCAGCCTTATTTAGAGTATACACTTCAACACGGTGCAAGGCGTGCAATTATGATGTTGCGCCTGGGAACACTTCCTGTACAAACCTTTACTTCCTCCTGGAGGCCTGACAGTTCTGCCATTTGTACCCTCTGTCAAGGGGGCAACCAGAATTTGGAACACTTACTTTTTATATGTCCGAATGCAGAAATTGTAAACGCAAGGTCAACATGTCTTAAGCCCGTCTATCGGTCCTGTAGGATCGTTAAATCAAAAGACTTTTTATTATTATGTAAAAGCCCTCCTAATGAATTCGTCTGTTATAAAATTTTTAAGTTTTTGAAAATTTCATTGAAAATGTTTTAAATGGAAAGTATAATGTATATTTTACTTTGTGGTCCTCGAAAGAGTACCGTAACAAAAATAAAACTTTTGACTTTGACTTTGAGCAAGGTCCTAGAGAAATATGTGAAGAAACATATCTCTAACCACATTGAATCCACCGGCTATCTGGATCCGTCACAATCAGGATTCCGTGCTAACTATAGCACTGAGACGGCCTTGGTTGCAGTAACCGACTGTATCAGACGGACGTTAGATCGGGGACAGTCTGCTATCTTGGTCCTTTTAGATCTCTCTGCCGCATTTGATACGGTAGACCATCGGACCTTGCTCGAAAGATTAAAAGGGGCAGGACTTGGAGGTACGGCGTTTAGCTGGGTAGCCAGCTTTCTCACTGACCGTACTCAGACGCTGAACTTTGGCCCTTTTCGTTCGCCTATCGAGTGTCTGTCCAAGGGTGTCCCACAGGGCTCATGCTTGAGCCCTACACTGTTTAATATTTATGTGGCTCCCCTTGCCTCTCTTCTAAGATCTCTTGGGTTCATCCCCATTTCTTATGCGGATGATACTCAACTAATCTTTCCATTTGACAAATTCTCATCTTCTGCTCAAACCCGTTTCTCACATGGTATGCTTGCCATCTCTGAGTGGATGTGCAGTAATTTTTTACAGCTCAACACCAGTAAAACAGAAATTATTCTCTTTGGAGACGCTACCATTTCGTGGTCTCCCACCTGGTGGCCTACTGAGTTGGGGCCTGTTCCATTACCTAAGCAGACAGCAAAAAATCGGGGCATCCGTCTGGATCAGGCCATGTATATGAAGGAGCATGTTTCTCACACCGTCAGCACATGTTTCTTCACCTTGCGCCTTCTGAAGAAAGCCTTGCCATTTCTTCCAGACCCTTTTCGTAGGACTCTGGTCCAGTCCTTGGTATTGAACAGGCTGGATTATTGTAATGCATTAATGGTTGCTGCCAATGAATCTGCTTTTAACCGTCTGCAAGTGGTGCAAAACACCGCTGCACGACTGGTTATGAAAGCTCCTAGCAGATCTGCTTCTATTCCGCTACTCCGGCAACTGCATTGCCTGCCAGTGAGGAAGCGTGTGAAGTTCAAACTTTGCTGCTTGACCCACAAAGCACTGTGGGGTCCCAGCCCTCCCTACCTGACTGAAAGGCTCCATAGGTATATTCCAAACCGTGATTTGAGGTCTGGATCCAAAGCGCTGCTTCTTGTTCCGAGGATTAAGAGAATACGTTTGGGAGGAAGATCTTTTTCCTACCAAGCTCCTTTGGTATGGAATCAATTGCCTCTCCCACTCAGACAATGTCCCGATTATCTCGGTTTCAGAAAGGCTCTTAAGACCACTCTCTTGACCATACTTTACCACTTTTTGCACTCGGTGGCCAGCGCTGAGAGACCCCTGCGGGGGTGATTCACGCGCTTTATAAACCATAAACTAAACTAAACTAAACTTAACTGGTTTGTCTTTCTTAAACCACTTCTTGATTCTCCCTAACCAGGTTTTCTTCTCCTTCTCTGGTGGGTCGTAATACATTTTCCTGTCTTTCGCGCAACACTAGTCCCTCTTTACAACTGTACCGCTAGTCTATCCAATCACAGCGCGACTTCACACTAACGCACCTATTCAGAGCGTCCACGTCACTGTCACAGTCCTCGAATCCTAGCGCGACTCACACTAACGCACCAATAAGGAGCGTCTAAGTCACCCTGTTTCTTCTCCAATCCTAGCGCGGCGTACACTAATGCACCAATCCGGGGTGTTTCACAGTTCTGACCGACTGTCCAATCCCAGCGCGGTCGTTCTGACGTCAGCAGCCGCTGCAGCAGCTCCTGCTCCTGTCTACCCCTCCTTTACAAATCCGCTCAGTAAGTTTTTTGTTTCAATTTCTACACCTCTGTTAGTAACAACATAGAAACATCTCCATTGTCCGCTTCGCTAACCAAAGAACAGCAAAAGACCTTTCTCACGAGAATTTCGTCTTTCCCGAGAGCAGCGCTTACCTCTGCCCTACTACGGAATCATTACTACCGTTGATAAAGTAGCACATCCCTCTACTTCAGCCTTCTATCATGCATTAGCTAATTGTTTCTCTAGTATTTAAAACACATAGTTGGAGACCCAATGCTCCTGAGAAATAACCCTAGAGTTTCGCAATCAACCCAAATGCCTTTGCATTCACACTCGTTCTTACAAGAAAAATGTAGTACATTCACACATAATCATGTCTTTCCCGAGAACAGCGAACAGTCTGTTCTACTACAGAATTATGACATACGTTAACAAAGCAGCGCTTACCTCTCCTTTGTCCTTCTAACAAGCTCAGTGAGTACCTATTACCTTTCCAGTAATAAGCGTCATCGGAATGCCTGTTGGATCCCTGGTACCTAAGACCAGAACTTCACAGGTAACCTTCGCTATCATACACACTTCTCTCACACAGAAAATGTCTCTAATGGCAACAAACGACGATGTCACCGAATCGAACCCAGACAATGCGCCGTGCAACTTCAATTGTCACACGTTTCCCCTGTGTACCTACAGGGCAACAACAATTCCGTCTTTCCCGAGAGCAGCGCTTACCTCTGCTCTACTACGGAACCCTTACAAACTTCCGACTTCCTACATCCCAGAAGCCGCGCAAACAACATTAAACTCAACGTAACTCAACATAGAGTGTTAGTACATAAATCAATACCAACCAATAACCAAAATTAATAAGCAATGTACAAGCAATAATCACTAAACCAAACAATAACTAACCATCCTACTGCTACCAGAAAAACTGATACAGCGCAGAGTGCAAAATCCCTCCCTACCATCACGGACCAAAAGATCTCACACACGCACACTATCCATACATTCGCTGGTGGGGCCCATAACACCAACACACACTTACCATCAGTCCGTGCGAGAGGCGATTATCCTTCCAAGCGCTGAATAATGAGGGAGGAAAGATACCACTTTTACCCTAATGAGCAACAAACCTACAAACCCTTCTTATCCTCATTAGGCCCTAGATTCCACATTTGGTATTCCCATCATAACCGGGACGGATCTGGTAGTTGTAGATTTAAGTGAATTTCTAATACTCTAATTAACCTTTTCACTAGCACATTTCAATGAATAAACAACCCAACTCATTTCTGTAGATGTTCAAATCCAAATTTATATTAATATTGCAGATTAAATCATTCATTTGATCAAGTTGCCATTCATATTTACCTATTCTGGCTAAAGTCGTCCTCTATGTCAAATTTTGCAGTCTCGCAAATCTATGCCCATCAATTTAGCAAATTCAGTTCATCAGGAGTTTGGGCATTAATTCAGTCCGTCAAACATTCAGGCTAACAGCTGTCCTGCAGTGTCAGCGTCCTCTCCGTCAGCATATCATCAGGAAATCAAAGGAGCGACTCTCGACCTCTCTATTCTATGGGTTTTTATAATAATTTCAATAACAAAATGTAACAAAATTGAGTTTTAAGCTGTTCTGATTGGCTGATCAGGGGTCAACCTCTCCGTTCCCATAAGGTTTAGTCCATGGTGTCCGCATACTTGGTGGTTCCGGTTCTTTAATAAAGTCTTTTGTCTGTAGCGTTGGCACCATTCCCAGTGGCCTTGATAAGTACAGGTTGCCTGGGGTCAGGACAGGGACATTGTTGCTCATCTTAGTGCAGGCGCACTTCACCCAAGCCTGGTTCAGCGTCGGCAGTCGGGTTAGGCACCAAGAGCAGCCATCATTCGATAGACCAGAATAGTCAACTTAAGCAAAGAAACACAAAAACGTAATTAATACATAAAAATGACTATACAAATGTTATTCCCTCGCTAATACCCATATGTGTGTGTATTTATCTAGCCAAAAGCAACACTCAATGCGGTTTATACTTACTAAATAAAGCATGAATCACAATTCCATCACCAAAGCAACATATATCATGCAATGTTCTAATTATCAATCATTAGTATGCGTACAAAATTTAGTTTACGTAATTAATTAGGCCATGCAGATGCAAATCCCACGTGTATTTCGGTCATTAATAAGGTTGATTAGTTATTTCCACATCATTTCAAACCATTAGTATGATTATGATTAATTAATTAATCTAATTACTAAAACGACATGCAAAATGGGGTGGGTATACAAAATTAAGCATTACCCGCTCCAGCAATCCCCCTTTGGTGATTTTATCACCACACCACCCAAAATTTGGTTCTGTCTTTACGGAATCTTTAAAATGTTTTCTTACTCTTAATCATAATTCAGTTTCACCTACGTCTTCTCGTTTTACTGATTCATACACACTCTCCTTTCACTCCTCCAATTCTATTTCTTCAATTTCTCTTTCTTGTTTCTTATCTTTTCTTTTTGAATTTTCACTTTTTATTCTTTTCTTATTTTTCTTGTTTCTACAACACATACAACATAATCTTATCACTAAAACTATGCAAATTACACATGATAATGGAAACAATATTTTACCTATAAGAGTACGACCTATTTTTACTAAGAAATTCTTAATAGCAGCTATTTTCTTTCCAATTCTATCCCAAACACTTTCAACCTCCAGTGGTGCAAGTTAATAAGGTTGATTAGTTATTTCCACATCACTCCAAACCATTAGTACGATTATGATTAATTAATTAATCTAATTACTAAAACGACATGCAAAGTGGGGTGGGTATACAAAATTAAGCATTACCCGCTCCAGCAGTTGCATATAGCGCTCAGAGGCTCAGAGCACGAGAGAAAGCGCGCTGTGTTAGCAGCGTAGCACGCCCCCACAGCGTCCGTGTTGGCCGGCTGCAAGTTGCGTAGCGTCCCGCCCCGCTTGAAGCCTGCCTCAGTGGGGTGTCCAGTCAGGGAATGTGGCGACAGTCTTTCCCCCTATAATTGTAGCTGTGCTACCCGGCACTGTCCCGAGATGTCGGCGCAAGCTTTCCTGTGCGGGTATGCGCGTGGGTCTCCGTCAGCTGCCGGCGTCTGGTGGGGTTCAGAGAGCGGCACACCAGGGGCACTGAGACCGGTAAGATGGCGTCGTTATGCAGTCTATGTTCCTGGGCGCTAGAGCTATTAGTGGCAGGGCTACAACGATCTCACCTCAGGGACTGGGATTCAGTCACACGATGCCATCTGTAGATAGAGGCCCACTCGCCACGTGGGCGCCCCGGTCTTGCGTAGTGCCGCACACCGCACCACGGCTCCAGACAGGATAGTTGTTGCTGCGGGTGAAAGTTGTCGCGACGGCTGTTCCTTTTGCCCCACAGAGTCCCGGTTGTCAGGGAGGGTGCAGGCTGGCTATGCCTCCGTATGGAATAAGATTTAAATGATGTAAGATATGTGTGACGAGGGGGAATTGAGGAAGGACCCCGGGGGCACCGGGACACCGCTACCGGTACTGACTCTACTCACACCGGAAGGAGGGGCTTGAGGTACTCAAAAAGCCTGGAGGAGGAGGAGAGCGAGGAGCAGAGCGAGGAGGACGAGGAGCAGAGCGAGGAGCAGTGCGAGGACGAGGAGCAGAGCAAGGACGAGGAAACCAGCGAACAGAGGGGCGAAGGAGGAACAAAGGCAGAAACCAGAGGCTACGCCGGGACGTACCCCCACGAAGGGGACGCCTGGCAGGACCACGCCCGAGGAAACCACAGAGGAAGCGGGAGGAGACGACAGAAGCCGGAAGAACTTCAGGAACCCCTCTATACAAAGACAATCCTTCTTGGTCCCCCCTTTTTCTCCACCCCTGGACAAGTGTCCGTAGCAAACCAATAAATCTGAAACCAAATAGAAGCAGCAGTCTCCTCTGGTCTGTGGGGCGGGGCGTGACAATATGTCAGGCAGGATAAATTAGCAAATTAATGAGCCGAGCTGCTGCAGCCTCACATTAGTGCGGCCATCTTGCTTGTGCGCCACCTAGCGCCCCCCCCATATCACCGTATATCATGCCCGATGGTGTAGTTCAAGGTGACAATTTGTGGAAACACGCATGTAGCTTCACCAGTGAGCAAAAATACTTTTTCTGACACTGACCTCGACTCTTTTTCTATTGATATAGTGTGGTTGTGAGGCGTTAGGTTATCTGTTACATGATCACAGCTAGTGGCAAAAACCATTTGTACATCAAGAATGTCTTAGTCGTGACCCGTGTTTGGTTGCAACGTCCACCCTAAAGAAGTCACCCTTGCATACACACTCCATGTTTAAAGACAGTAGGACAGTTGTCGTTTGGTGTGTTGCCTTTCTAAAAATAATTCCAACTGTTATTGTTAAATTCAATTACTCACCCGTTTCAAAGTCAGATTGGGTCTTACGGGACCACAACAAGATGAACCGCTCATTCGCAATCTAGAGGTATAACAGTAGACAAAGAAACTAAGTACGGAGAGGCAACCCAAAAAGAAAGATTAAAAATCTACAATTGTGATTCCACAGAAAGTGATCAGAAGTCTTCGGTATCTCTGTTGCTTCTTTTTATTGTCAGATTATTGAGGTGAAAAAACAACTCATGCAGCCAACGCGTTTCACCCTAAATAGGGCTTCATCAGGGCTGCAAAGTTTAACTTAAAAACATCTTACAATAAGACAAAACGCAGACAAAACACAGTCTCAGACATAAAAACTTTACACAAATGATATATCCCAGAACTGTTATACTGCGTTTATACATATTGCTAAAATCTTTTCACCAAACATTGCTTTCATTGCCATTAGCTTGCAATTTATCTTGAGAGTTATTCAGATTCTGTTTCGTGTAACATTATACTGACACGAGAAAAAACACCGAAACACCCAAAAAAAGAGTGTAAAACAAGGAGCAAAACAAAATAGAGTTCATGCCAAAAGACCTTCAGACAGATTAAAAGAGAGAGAGAAGAAAATAAGACAAGTAAAAAAAAAGGGGAAAGAGAAAGAACAAACATTTTTGCCACCCAGAAGGTGAGAAACAAAAAGCCAACTCTTGAAATCATTGTCAATCCCAATAACACCAACACTATTGTGACCAAGGAAGAAAAAGATTTTCAATTTTATAAAATGGAAAGGGATATCAACTGGTTCCTTACCAGTATTTGCGTATATTGAGTAAAAACACACCAAATTCTAAGCAATGTTATATCTTGCTGCAAGGGAAATATGAACGTAATGGGTACCCATCTGACACAGTTCAATCTTGGTGCAACTTAATGACTAGCATCCCAACGTACCTCCAATTATAGGCACATAGCGTATCCAAAAGTGATGTAACACAAATAGAAACAACAGTTCGTGATCAAGTGGAATTTCACTCTGATAGGTGAAACAGTGGCTGAAAAACAAGTATGCACAGATGTCAGCCACACACACTTTGTAAACAACTTACCGTTGTTACTAACCAGCGTTCGCAGAGCGATACCCGCCGTCACGGCAAATAAAATTTAAATTGTCCACAAGAGCGTAAACTGTCCTTTGTTCAAAACCATTCGGGCCGAAAATAATGCCCATTGGTAAAGCTAACAAGCGGTATGACAATAGGGTTGGGTTGCCCGATCGTCTCTAAACGCAGTGTACGTTTGCATTTTATCAGTAAGGATCCCATACCAATGGCCTCGAATTGGAGACACACAACGTATAAGCAATAATATTGAGACTATGGAACCAATCAGTCCCGTGTGATTTTTTAAATTATCATCTCAAAGTTATGCGTACCCGTACGACCAGCTTCCGTCATGCTTCATAATGGACTCAAAAACAAAAGCTCGCAACAGTTCCTCGTGTTACAGCCTCCGGCATGATGGCTCATCTCATTCGGTGAGTAGAACACCAGGCGAAAATTCATTAGGAGATCAACTGGCAGAAACATGGCATGTCAAAGAGCAACGGCACATAAACATTACGGGAAAGCATTAAGTCAGTCAGTCAGTCAAATTCACTTTATTCGGTTATTAAAACCATAAAAGCATACTGCATTACAAACACAGTAAACATTTTTGCTGAAAAATGTTACAAAATCATTAAGTCACATTCCCATCAAATTGTCTGTACGACTAATTCCCAACGAACCTTAGTAATGCTGTTAGGCAAACACACAAAGAATGGAAGAGCATATAGCCTTACCCGTGTTTGCCAAACGTAAGCTCACATAGTTCCAAAAGACGCCGACCGGGGTGTTCGCAGTCCGACTGCTAACGCTTTATGTCGCCCACACTCCACTTCGAAAATTCCTTTAAGCCAATCTTTCTACTCCACGTTACAGTGTGACGAAAGGGGAAGAATATCCGCAAGCGAAGAAAACACTGCCTCCCTTGTCCACGTCAGAGAGTAAGGGGCGTGTCAATAATTTTCACCGAATCAATTTTAATCAAAAGTAACTTTATTGATTTACACTGGTAATGAGACAAAGGAGAAACCTATCCACATCTCCCAAAGTTGGTTTATACATCAAATTGTAAAGAAAGATTCCCTTGCAACCCGCGTTGTCGGGCATAAGCCTAATCATCAAGCATAACGTATTGCGCTATTTATTTTGGTAAATACGACGATGTCCCGATTATTTTTACTTATTATTACCGCTCGCACTGCATTTTTCAGCAGCGAAAATTGCCCAATTACGTATCCTATATCAAGCCCAGCAATGTACCTTGATATAGAAAAGCCACAGTCAAACAATCATCAGCACCGGGGCATATCAATAGAAGCCACCGACCAGACTGCCCGTTATTGAGGTGGACTTTCAAGAAAATACAGGAAGTGTTGTGCCGTTAAGACACCGTATTAGCCAAGGAAACATCACAACGGACAAAAACTCCTATATTGCCTTGGCAGACACCAGTCTCATCTTTTTGTAACGTGACTCGTTATTTACAAAACAGGTTCCAATTGGAAGTGACAGTGTACACTTGCCATGCTGCGCGTAGGAAAACACAAAAACACATAAAAAGAGAGGAACAACAGGAAAGAAAAAGAAAACAAAAAGAGAGAGCCCTTCTGCTCACAACGTCTAGTAAGTGAAACAACTGTGACAGGTCTCTGTCATAGAAAGTGGATGGAGATGGTACTATTACCATGTATCTATTGATACACAGAAATTTCATATCAAACATTGTTAGAGATAGCAAGAGTAGATCCAAACAGACTTTCAAGGAATATTTCAACATTACATTACATATACATGGTACATGATAAATCGTTTAAACAACAAATCGTTCAAGAATTGCATAGAGTATTATCATCCAATGTTCAGATGTTACAGAATATTACATTTTGAAAAGGTGCACACGCTGCCTCCTCTGAATAAACAAAAAATGTTTAGAATAGACAGACAAATCACTGACACCATTATATACTTGCAAATTCAAAAAGACAGGGCCATAATTTCATTCAAATTCATCAATCTTTCGCATATGTGGAAAACCTCACAAGTGAAAAAGTCCAACAATCACTTTTCATCAAAATTGTAAACAGGAGAATGTTTTAGTTATGGAAACCTGATCTGGTGCCTTTATATTTGCCCCTAGCAGTCTGACGCACAGTATGCTGGTTGAAATGAACAATAATTACAACAAATAATTCATCTCATTGTCAGAATTTAACCCCAAAGTTACTGCTCTCAATTTGCAAATCCAATGTGCCTCAATTTGTCTCAAACGCAACTCCCTCTTCCCACCTCTCCCATCGGGAAGGACACAGTCTATTGTGTTAAACCGAAAGTTGGAACGGGAAACACTTGCATTACACAAATGTGAACTTAGAGCATTCAAATGGTCATTGTTTAAGCAAGCACGTCTATGTTCTTGTATGCATACTCACAACTGTCTGACCGTGCTGCCAACATAGATCTTGGAACATACACATTTAATCACGTATACTACATACATAGATTGACAGTTTAAAAAGTGCTTGACATGATATTTGCTTTTGTTGTTGTAAGAAAAGCTAACGGTCCTATTCCTACCCAAATGACAGATATTACAGTCTCTGCATATGAAAAAGCCTATAGGGCGTCTCAGCCAGGTTCCAATATTCTGTGAGCGTACTGCTGTATAGCTTGGACATAATACCTCTTTCAGCGTTTTAGATCTTTTATATGTGATAGAGGGATTTTTACTCAAAATGGGACCTACTCCTGGAGCACCCTGTAGAATTTACCAATGTTTGTGTGATATTTTGAACAGATCTTGATTTAACTTGGAATAAGTTGTGTTGAATGATAGGCGTTTCATGGATCTCTTTTTGGGTTTATTCTTAAGTGTGTCTACATGGGTGATGCACCGGACTCGTCTGAGAGCTCGATTGAGATTCAGTTTTCTATAGCCTCTTGCCTACAAACGTTGTATAGAGCATCTAGCTTGTTCTTCAAACTGTGAATCATCGCTACAGTTTCTGTGGACCCTTATTAGTTCACCAAAAGAAATGGGAAGTTTCGTGCTCATTGGATTGGCGCTGTCAAAATGTAAGATACTGTTGACAGCAGTTTCCTTTCTAAAAATGGTACTGTGAAGTTTATGATCCTCAATGTACAGGTCCAAGTAGAAGAATTGTATCTTGGTTTTGGATATGTTCATAGTAAGACGTACATTAAAATGGTTGTCATTGAGATAGCAAAAATATTGCTGTAAGCTAGTTTCAGTGCCTGTCCAGATCAAGATCATATCATCTATATAACGTCCCCAGAAATACACATCTTTCATCCACTCTCCTGCTCCCAGGGACCAGGCATGGGTTTTTTCGAACCATCCCAGGAATAAATTTGCATAAGATCCAAGTTTGAGGATGTACAGTGGGACGATTCAATGTGGTTAGTCACCATGGACGTAAAGTCTCTCTACACTTTTATTAAAAAAAGAATATGGCCTAATTGCAACTGACCACTTTTTGTCAACTAGAAATGCTAGCCTCATGGAGCACAATTTGATGCTCTTAGAAATGATTGACATATATGTCCTTTGTGTCCTGAATGTAGGACGGAAGATTGACCACAAGAGGTTTAAGGAAAGTGTCCACAAATTCAGACAAATGCTCTTTCAAAGTCCCATTACCCGAGATAATTGGATGGCCAGATGGAAATTTGGCCAACATATGTATTTTGTGTAAAAGGTATAGGCACAGAAACCTAGGATGGGTGACCTTCAGAAATTGATATTCCAATTCAGACAAAAGTCCTATGTTCGAGGCATATGAGCTGCAGATCACACACTATGCATAGATCGCCATCTGGTGTTGGGCCCGGATGTTTGCACTTGTTTTTGTCCTGGAAAAGTCTTTGGGAGTCACAAGATAGGTGACTCCTCCTTTGGATGATAGTGCGTATGGGCATCGGCTCCATCTTCAGATTGTTTTTTTTCCGCCATTGGGCTCGGATGTGTTTCTCACGCTCCAGTTCGGAACCGTCATCGATTCCACCCTCAACGCGCAATCCTTCACCCTTCTCCGGTATTGTCGACGAAAGCCTTCGGGCCTATCTGGGCCTTGGTATCTGGCTCATGGAAAGGACGCCATTCAAGAATGTCCTCAATGTGGGTCGAAATTTCCCCACACTGATCTGCATGAGGTGTGCAACCTCTGCCTGTCACCGGAGCACGAGGCCAGAGACTGTGCGGCTTGTGCCTCTTTCTGCTCGAAGAAGACCATTAGAGATCGTCGAGCCCAGAGAACGATGGCTCGATCGTCGGCACCCATTCCCGATGACATCTTCTAGGAGGGCGTCTATGTACCAGAACAGGAGCGAGTCGAAGAAGGCCCCGTCAGCGCCTCCGAAGCCGATGACTCCGACCTCAAGGACATCACTCCTGGGCAGCGGGTCGTAAGTAAAGACGTTGACTCCGACCCCCTCCCTACACCATCGAAAAAGGCTTCGGTCACACCTTCACCGTCGGGCCCAGGTGCACACCGAGAGACTGCTTCCCATGCCTGCCCTCGGGCCTGGCAAAGAAGCCTACTAATCCTTCAGGCGACTCGGGCTCGAGTCAGTCTGCCATCGGTACCGAGCGGTCACCGGCACCCAAAAAGAAACCGCCCTCTTCCTCCGTGCCGATCGCTGCCTCCACATCCCAGCACTCGGCACCAAAATCTACAGGCACCGCCCCATCGACTCCGAAAAAACACTCAGATCCGTGCAAAAAGCCGATTCCTAAAGCTTCAGATTTACACCCTTCGGAACCGAATAAAGCCTCGGAACCGAAAAAACACCTGGTTCCACAAGCGGCCACAGAGACTGTAAAACATCACAGTTCTAAGCCAAAGGAGCACAAAACCGTTCCAGAGTCGGTGCCGCGCAAGTCTGCCAGACCGAAACGGTCTGCACCGAAAGACCAGCCTCTATCAGAAGAGCTATTTAGACCAGACTCTAAACAGAAAACTCTTCTAAAAGACGCTAAAACTGGTCAGCTGACTTTGAGTACAAAGTAGAGAACATTGGATACGCCTGTACCGGCTCCATCACCTAAAAAAGGGGACATTGCCACATCTCCCCTCAGGGTCCCTTCTCCACCACCTCCTACACCACCTCCTCCCCCTCCCCTACCACACCATTCTCCTCCACCATCTCCTCCACCAATGGATGATGATGACACCTCTGATGACACAGGAGGGGGTGCGGATGATGAGCCACTAGGGGGTCCACCTTATTCCACTGACCCCTAGGAAGATTACAGTACACCAGATGTCCCTAATGTTCCACAGGATGACATCTACCCCTCTAGGCCTTCCCCTCCGGAGGACACAATGGGTTTTCATCAGCTCCTCAAAGAGCTGCCCAATACCACGGGGTGGAGTTACATACTGACCCTGTGGAAGACGATTTCCTTATGGATACCTTTGATAACCCACAAAGGTCCACCACTATTCTGCCCATGCTAAAATGAGTCACCAACCATGCACCTGAGGTATTTAAAGATCCTGTTAGGGCTAGGGTTATTAACCACAGGATCGAGAAAAAGTGCAAGGCTGCCCCAGCAGACCCAGCTTACATTAAGGGCCCCGTACCACTAGACTCCCTTGTAGTCTCCAATGCTAGAAAGAGGGCCAACTCTCAGACATCAGGGGACGCTCCACCCCCGATAAGGAGTCCAAACTCTTGGACTCCACTGGTAAAAGAACCGCATCAGAGGCAGCTAACATATGGCGTATCGCCAACACTCAAGCACTGTTAGCCAGGTACGATAGGGCACATTACGACCAACTAGAAACCCTATTGCAACACCTCCCAGACAAATATAAGGACAAGGCCAATCACCTTATACAGGAGAGGAAACTCATCACCAACACCTCCATTCGTTGCGCGCTGGACGTGGCAGATACCTCCTCCAGAGCTGTCAACACAAGTGTTCTCCTGCGTAGACATGCCTGGCTACGAATTTCAGGTTTTAAACCTGAAGTACAAAGTTCCATCTTGAACCAACCATTCGATCAGGAACACCTATTTGGCCCTAAAGTAGATTCATCCCTTGAAAAGATGAAGAAGGACACGGACACAACTAAATCAGTGGTCCAGCCAGGATAGCAAGCATGCAAGCCCTCATAACCAGATTTCAGCCGCAACACTCTCTTCCAGCTCGAGTGTTCATGCAACTCATAGGGATGATGGCCTCTTGCATATTCATTGTGACTCACGCAAGACTCCAGATGCGTCCTCTCCAAGAGTGCCTAGCACGCCAATGGAACCAGGCTCAAGGTCAGTTAACAGATCTGGTGTTGGTAGACGGTCGCACTCATCGCTCTCTGCAGTGGTGGAACACCAAAAACCTTTCCAAAGGGCGACCGTTCCTAGAGCCAGTTTCACAGATCATCCTGACAGCGGACGCATCGCTCTCCGGCTGGGGAGCTCATCTTTTACATCACACCATGCAGGGCAGGTGGACTCCTCAACAGAAATTACTCCACATCAACTACCTGGAGTTACTAGCCGTATTCCTAGCCCTAAAGGCATTCCAGAAGCAAATATCAGGCAAGGCAGTCCTAGTCCGCACGGACAACATGACAGTCATGTACTACATACAGAAACAAGGCGGACACATTCTCTACAGCTCTCTCAACTAGCACTAAGCATTTGGAGATTGGCTATACCGCAGAACATTTTTCTCCTAGCCCAACATGTCCCAGGAGTCCAAAACACCATAGCCGATCTGTTAAGCCGTCAAATGCAACAGAGCCACTAGTGGGAACTCCATCCACAAGTCAGGCAGATTTGCGTACGCCTTTCCCACTCATACCACTGGTGGTGCGCAAACTATGGCAACACTCACTGACTCTCATTCTAGTTGCTCCAACTTGGGCCAGACAACCGTGGTGCACCACATTGCTGGAACTGTTAGTAGTTCCGCACCAAAAATTACACCTCTCACCACGCCTCTTAACCCAGAACCGTGAAGAGATCAGACACCCAGACCCAGCTCAACTGAACCTTGCGATCTGGCTGCTGAAATCTTAGATTTCGGTTACCTTAACCTTCCTCCTGACTCTATGAATGTCATTAAGGAGGCTAGACGCCCTACCACTAGAGCCTACTACGCAGCCAAGTGGAAACGATTTGTGATATATTGTCATAACAGTAACATCAATCCCCTAGATGTGTCTATCCAACACATCATAAGCTACCTACTACACCTACAAAGGTGCAACTTAGCTTATACGTCTATTAGGCTACACCTTGCTGCCATAGCAGCATATCTACAAAATAGGCAACATTTATCACTATTCAGGGTACCTGCCATAAAAGCCGTTATGGAAGGACTCAAAAGGATAATTCCTCCCAGAGTTCCACCCTCACCTGTGTAAAATTTAAATATGGTTCTCACAAGACTAATGAGACCTCCCATTGAACCTCTACATAAATGTGAGCTACAATTCTTAACATGGAAGGTTGCTTTCCTAGTGGCCATAACTTCTCTAAGAAATCCATCACAATAAGGTTGTTCTCCGAACTAATCCTAAATTCCTCCCTAAAGTCATTTCTTCCTTCCATCTTAATCAATCTGTGGAGTTGCCCGTATTCTTCTCGCAACCACACACAGTCGCAGAAAGAGTTCTTCATACTTTAGATGTTAAAAGGGCATTGCTCTATTACATTGAGAGAACACAACCTTTTCGAAAAACTAAACAACTTTTCGTTTCTTTCTCACCACCACACAAAGGCAATCCCATATCAAAGGCCGGGATAGCCAGATTGATTATTAAATGCATACAAATTTGCTACCACAAAACAAAACACACTTTAACTTTTCCTCCTAGAGCCCACTCTACAAGAAAAATAGGGGCTTCTATGGCATTTTTAGAGAACATTCCATTAGATGACATCTGCAAAGCAGCTACATGGTCTACACCGCACACGTTCACAAAACACTATTGTGTAGATGTGCAATCAAAACAACAAGCTAGTGTGGGCCAAGCTGTACTCAAAACCCTATTTCTGGCTACTGCAACAGATACTGGTGGCTGACGCTAAGGAATGGGACTGCTATACAATCTATGCATAGTGTGTAATCTGCATCTCATATGCCTCGAACGGAATATGCTACTTACCAGTATGCATCTGTTCTTGGCATGTAGAGCTGCAGGTCTACACACGGCCACCCGGCTCCCCGGCTTCCTTTATCTGTTCTAATATTATCTTATTTAGATACAGCATACAAGGGCATCTTCCTGTTTCTTACAACGCTCCATCATTTCCCTGCTGGCGAAAAACAATCTGAAGATGGAGCTGATGCCCATGCGCACAATGATCCTAAGGAGGAGTCACCTACCTCGTGACTTCCAAAGACTTTCCAGGACAAAAACATGTGCAAACATCCAGACCCAACTCCAGATGGCGATCTATGCATAGTGTGTAGATCTGCAGCTCTACATGCCAAGAACAGATGCATACTGGTAAGTAGCATATTCCTTATGCATGCACGGGTAAAAACCCCAGCAGTGCAGCTAGCCGACTATGTCGTGCTTGGAGCACACTCAGTGCATGCTAGTGAAACCGACCCCCTCCACCAGCACCATCGTGTGCTTGAAGCACTCTCATGTCAAGCTGGTGATGCTGGATCCCTCAGCCAGCAGGCCATCTTGTGCCTGAAGCACACATGAGCGCAGCCGCACTGAATTAGGACCCTTAGCAAACCTCTTGATGCAATGCTACAGATCCCGCTGTTCTTTGTATTGTACGCTTTGTTGTCTGATCAGCCCGCCGTCTCCGTTTCGGAACTCCAATACGTTCCTTCAGCCGTGGTGTTGGGCCACACTGTCTGGCAAGGACACGCAGTACCCACAGGTTTACAAGCACAATTCTTTAGACACTTGTGACGAGCTGCATCAATCTAAGTCTCGGCTCTCATGCAACATACACAGTGCTTTGTAAAAAAACAAATGTCAACATAGCAACCTCCTGCACCTGCTCAGGACCTAGCAGAGACAAGATTCACATCCCATCTTCTTACCCACCACTCACACTTTGTTTCCTCCTCTGAAGTGAGCTCATCCTCTCTTGTTGTGAGGCGCTTTAGAGATCTCGAGTCGCTGCATCCCAGTATACTCACAGGCGTATCAGAATCTGTCATCTTTTCTTCTTTGAAGTCCTATATTTATAACAGGAAGACAGAAACTGAACTGTTGTATCATTCAAATCGAGGAACGGGCGAATTTGTCACACCTACCATAGGACAGCTTGAGGTCTGTGCACATAATAAAGCCTTGAGAATTCCAACTTCATTAGTAGGTGTGTTGCACTTTCGCACATTTCATAGGAGAGAGCACGTTTCTGTAAAACATTATGCTGCCTCTTAGGTAACAGAATTAATTCATTTGTGTCCATTCTCTGGAAGATAATGGCCGAAAGCATCTACAGTAAGTGTAATTTTTCAGACATCTATGCGATCATCTCACCATGGGGCAGCCAGCAAACATGCTGAATATTCAGTTAAAAACTGCAAAATCAGTTCGTTATTGTATAAAAGAGAAGGAAAGATCCTTGTTGTTTTCGTGAATGAAAGTGATATTGGTTTCATGTTAGTTTAGAATAAAAAATCACCTTATTCAGAAATTGCATTTTACATAGTAGCATAAAATGTGCTGCTTTTATGTTACTTGTTGGCTTGAGATGAACAACTTGAGCTAATGAAAGTAGAATACCTGCACCAAGCATGCTTAGCCCATGTTTGCTTGCAAGCCTGTGCGCCACCAGTTATGAGTGGTGGGAGCAATCAAGGAAAATAGGCCACGTCCCTGGCCTGCCAAGTTAAAAAACAGAAAAGCCACAGTGTGGAAGAAAGAATCTTCTGTCTTCTTTCCCCACCACCATCTCCTCCAGCCCCCACCCCCCAAACCAAAATAAAATCCCACAAAAGCTAGCTGAGGCTGCCACTGATCGCCTGGGTGGTTTAAAAATCTGCCATTGACATTCAGTGTTCAGAGTCCCCTTCCTTCCATCGTGTGATATCACCTCTTCACCAAGTTAACTATCGAGTGACACATGTTCCGACCTCCACATGGATCAGAAGTGAAAGACAGAAATAAAGAGGACAATTGTGGCTGCTCCGGCTGAAAGACCTGGTACAGATTGCCCCCAGGCAGTGTTTCCCCCGCCCATGCTGCACCTATGATAGTTTAGCCCCTAGTGATAACTGCTGAGAAGTAAGGTAGAAGCCAACTGGTGATTTAAATGATGCCTCACCAGGGGTAGTAAGCGCTATCTAAAAATAAATACAGTAACAGGGACTGAGGTACCAGGTGAGACAAGACTGCACAGGAAACAGTCAAACACACGCGGCCTCCCATTTCCTGTCCCCTTCCTCCTCATTTGTGTTTGCAGCTTCAGCCGCCCTCTGCCTGACATCTCAGCAACGTGCTCCCACCACAACCTCAGTGTCTGCTCTACACACTGGATCTTTGTTGTTTCTCTGCTACCGTGGGGGATAATTGTGGTGCAGAAATCTTTTTTTTTTTACATTTTAAGATGGAGTTTAACTAGCTCCTGAGCCGGAAAGAAGAGTGATTTGTTTTTAGTCTTTCTTCTGTTTCATGGGTACAATTCTATTCTGCTTTTAACATTACTGTCTATCAATTGTCAAGTTACTATTAAAGGGTCATGTGGATCTTCTCTCTACTAACAAAGAAATATATAAAAATAAAGATTAATAGCTGGAAGTATTTGGGTACTTCCATGTTTATCACTATTTATTCTAATGAAGGAAACCACATATACAAATACCCTTCTACAAAAATTTAAATGCATGTAGTACTTGTTTGATAGGGTTGTTCTGTTCTACATAACATCTTCTTGGTTATATATAAAATAACGAAAATGCTTACAACGTTTTTTTATTATAACTTTTCAACATGCTGCACAGCAGCCATGCTGCTCTATACTGTAGCTTAAAGACACTCGCAAAGCTAATAGCTCTGGTTAAAAATGTATAAGGTCCCAAAGGCAAGACCTATTGACTATGCCAATGCTTGTTCTGTTTGCTGCTAATTCAATATCTTAACACCTCCTCTAATAAAGAGGAGGAAGCAGGATTATCATTAGGCTCCGACCAATTGCCAGAAGCCATAGCTATTTCTTCAGTGGAAGAAGCATTGTAGCTGCTTAGGAGGCTGGTTGTACTACCCAGACACTGTGTGTCAGATTCTTTGGACTTGGGTATCTGAATATTATTAAACATTTGTTCAAAAGTGTAAATCCGGCCTTTGGAATAGTCCCTGTCGTCCCTAGCTATCTTTGTAAGATTTCTCTGTTTGATTATGTGTTGATGTATCTGAATCTGTTCCTTAAGGATAACATAGTTTTCTCTGTTGCATCTTTAAGATTCAAAGCTTTGATCTCCTCTTCTAAAATACGTATCTCTTCTCTCAATTTCGTGCACTTTCTATCTGAATGCTGTATCAAAACCTTCATCATAACGAAAGAAGAATTCTGTAGATTGTCTTCCCAGTCTTTAAGTAAATCTGGGTCCAGGTCATTAAATGTGGGAAAAGTAAGGCTGTGGAGTCCACTTGAAATTTTTTTATTATCCAAATACCTTTTAAGAGTCCCACAACTCGTTTTTTCAACTTTTCTAACTACTAGGTGACTAGGAAGTTAGTGCAGCTTTACTCATCCCTTGCTGCCTGTCCTGAGCATATTGTCTGTATAATAGTATAATAGTAGACCTGGAGAGTTAAAAATAATCATGCGTCTTACCCTGGTTAAAGTGGGAAGTGTCCTGGGGGTTTCTTACTCACTCGTTCGTGGCGTGGCGTGTGCCTGCACACCTACCTTGTCTCTGTCTCCCATCCCGAGGTGTGCCAGAGGGGGTGGAGTGATAGTATTTCCAGTATTTCCTGGAATTAGTTTCGAAGGCTAGTGCTAGTGCCCCCAATATTTTAATAGTGAGTTTTGAGTGACTGGAGTTGATGCACCATTAATATTAATGTTATGTTTATTGGGTTATGTTTATTATGAGTAGTATTAAGGGCACAAACACATAATGCTTCATGTGTTTTATGTTTTTAACTACTCGTACAGGTTCCTCTTCAAATGTGAGGGGCTCCATGAAAGGTGACATCCCCTTTACTTCTGGATTTATAGAAGGGAGGGTAAGCACCTAGGGGGTCACAGTGGTGAGAGACCTGAGGAAAGCCGGGGTATTGTCAATTGCCGGCTGAAACATGTCGACACTTCTGCAGAGTGGAACGGTTGGTGTCTCATTATAAGCTCCCCAACCCAGCATCCACAATTTTCTTTATTTTTTTATTTTTGGATAGGGTACCTAATATTAAAACTGTAATAAGGACTCCCTGATACCAGTTTTACATCACTTTTTCTGCACAATTTCTCACCCTTGATCTGACACTGTATGTTGTATTGTCTTCCCCTCCTTATTCCTCCACCTTCAGCATTGGGCAGGCGCGGAGGTGTGTTAGCAGCTCTATGATGAAGCATGACACAGCTTGCTGTGTGTGAGGGCAGTTTTTAAAGTATGGTGCATTCCCCAGGTCACTCAGCCAGTATCACGTAGTATCATTATTCTGCCTCTTCTTTTTGTGATTCAAGTTCAGCTACTACAGATAGACAAAATGCTCTGGCCTACCTCAATCCGCAATATACGGACTCTACTCTCTCAGTTTCAGCCTCAACACTCATTGCCAGCTGGAGTGTTCATGCAGTTACTAGGAATGGTGGCGTCTTGCATTCTGATAGTCCCCTACGCAAGACTTCAAATGTGTCCCCTTCAGGAATGCTTAGCACATCAGTGGAACCAGACTCAGGGTCTGTTATCAGATCTTATGTTGTTAGCAGTCGCAGCCATCGCTCTCTGCAGTGGTGCAATCCATAAAACCTTTCATAAGGGCGGCACTTCATCGACCCAGTTCCACAGATAGTGCTAGCAACAGACACATCGCTTACTGGGTGGGGAGCTCATCTCCAAATGCACACAATTCAGGGCATGTGGAGCTTGCAGCAAAAGCAGCTTCACATAAATCATCTTGAGATGCTAGCAATTTTTCTAGCGCTCAAAGCATTTCAAGTTCATCTAGTAGGCAAAGCTGCCTTGATACGTACAGAGAACATGACAGCAATGTACTACATACAGAAACAGGGGGGACACACTCTCTCCAGCTGTCACAGCACAGACCATCTGGAGGTGGGCTATATGTCCCAAAATGTATCTTCTCGCAGAACACCTTCCAGGAGTAAACAATCAAATTGGAGATCTGCTCAGTCGCCAAAGACAGCAGATCCACAAGTGGAAATTCCACCCTCGAGTTCTCCTCCCATTCTTTCAGATGTGGGGCTTCCCACACATAGATCTGTTCGCCACACACCTAAACGCAAAATGCCCAAGCTTTGCATCCAGGTATCCACACCCATTGTCCAGAAGCAATGCACTATGGATGAATTGGTCCCGGATATTTGCCTATGTTTTTCGCCTCGCCCACTCATTCCATTAGTGGTTTGGAAACTCATACAGGCGTCCCTGACACTAATCCGAGTTGCTCCCACATGGGCTCGTCAACCCTGGTTCACCACGCTGTTGGAGCTCTCAGTAGTTCCTCACCAAAAACGACATCTTACTCCCAATCTCCTCACGCAGAGCTATGGAGAGATAAGACATCCAGATCCCAGTCATCCCAACCTTGCGATCTGGCACCTGAAGTCTTAGAGTTTGGCTACCTCAATCTCACGCCAGACTGTATGAACATTATTAAAGAGGCTAGACGTCCTGAATATAGCATGCTACAACGCATGCAACTACATCGCGTTCCGTAACAACGCGGTCTTTACAAGGACCGCGTTGTTACAACGCGATGCCATTACTACGCAAGTCATTACATCGACTTGCAGTAGATGGCGCTGTAACATTAGGAATGTATAATTTACTATTCCAACTCCAACCTACGCAACAGTAGGGAAGTTGTTGGAATAGTAAATTATACTATTTGTTATGTTAGAGCGCCATCTACTGCAAGTCGATGTAATGACTTGCATAGTAATGGCATTGCGTTGTAACAATGCGGTTGTTGTAACGACCGCGTTGTAAAGGCATCCCAGTCTAATGACAGCGATGTAAAGGCTGTTTCCCGACGTCGTACCACAAGAGCTTGCTATGCAGCAAAATGGAAGTGGTTTGTCATATACTGTAATGACAATCAAATCAACCCTCTTGATGCTTCAGTTCAAAACATTATATGCTATTTATTGCATCTACAGCGTTCAAACTTAGCGTAGACATCCGTGCGCTTACATCTTGCTGCAATAGCAGAATAGACAGCATTTGTCTCTCTTCAAAGTGCCTGTCATTAAAGCATTTATGGAGGGATTTAAAAGAGTCAAGACTTCCACCTGCTCCAGTGTGGAATCTCAACATTGTCCTCACCAGACTGATGGGTCCACTTTTTGAGCCATTGCACAGATGTGAGCTGCAATTTCTCACTTGGAAGGTAGCTTTCCTCATAGCTATCACATCACTGAGAAGAGTGGGTGAGTTTCAGGCACTAACCATAGAAGAACCATTTTTACAAATACACCAAAACAAAGTGGTTCTTCGGAAAAAACCCTAAATTTCTACCAAAGGTCATTTCTGCCTTTCATATTAACCAATCTGTTGAGTTGCCTGTGTTCTTCCCTCAACCAGATTCTGTGGTAGAACATGCTCTACACACCTTAGATGTGAAAAGAGCATTACTCTACTACATAGAAAGGACAAAACCTTTTCGTAATACAAAACAACTATTTGTGGCTTTGCTCCACCACATAAAGGCAGTCCCATATCAAAATCAGGTGTTTCATGGTGGATAGTCAAGTGCATTCAAACATGCTATGCAAAAGCTAAACGAACATTAACAATTCCCACTAGAGCGCACTCCACACACAAACTAGGGGCTTCTATGGAATTTTTAGCAAATATACTCATAAATGTAAAATGTAAATTTGATACTTGTATAGCGCACTACTCACCCGCAAGGGTCTCAAGGCGCTTGTACGAATACCGCTGTGGAACCCATCCTGGCTTTCCCTGTGAGGTGTCCACTCCTGGGCACCCCCAAGGTGGAGGCCAGGCATCCTTAGCGTTGTGGGGGCCGTTGTGGAGATTAAGCAAGCTATTGCCCAGAGTTGCAGAGTGGGACTCCATGATTGGAATAGGCACCGAGGCGAGAATTATCAGGTCCGTGGAATTTTTGAGCCCAAGACTCGCCGAGGCGGGGAATTGAACCCTGGTCCCGGGCTAGACCTCTGCATCAGGGTCTGCCGCTCTAATCATTGAGCCACACTTCTCCATAGATGACATTTGCAAAGCTGCCACATGGTCTTCACTACACACTTTCACAAATCACTATTGTGTAGATGCGTTAGCAAGACAGCAAGCTAGTGGGGACCAAGCAGTTTTACGTACACTATTTCAAACAACAGCAACAGCTGTAGGTTAGCCACCGCTTTGGGAGATCACTGCTGTATAGTCTATGCAAAGCGTGTGATCTATAGCTCACATGCCTCGAACGGAAAATGCTACTTACCCAGTATGCATCTGTTCTTGGCATGTAGAGCTGTAGATTCACATGTGCCCACCCGCCTCCCCGAGTACCTATACCTGTTGCAATTACATCTTACTTAGATACATATATACATGGACATCTCTTTCTACTACTCTTACTAACTCCATTATCACCCTCTGCGGGAAAACAATCTAACACTGGAGTCGATGCCCATGCGATCTATCACCAAAAGGAGGAGTTACCTACCCCGTGACTGGAAAGACTTCTAAGAAGAAAAACAAAGTGCAAACATCCGGACCCAACACTAGGGCAGGCTATGCAAAGCATGTGAATCTACAGCTCTACATGTCAAGAACAGATGCATACTGGGTAAGTAGCATTTTCCTTCAGTTACACAAATATAGGGTAGTTCTCCACACCAACCCTAAATTCCTTTCCAAAGTAGTTTCTGCTCTTCATATGAACCAATCAGTTGAATTACCAGTTTTCTTTACTCAACCTGATTCGGTAGCAGAACGTGCTCTTCACATGCTTGACGTTATAAGAGCTTCAATGTACTACATAGATAGGACAAAACACTTCTGCAAAACAAACCAACTGTTTGTAGCATTTGTTCCACCTCACAAAGGCAATCCAAGCTCAAAATCTAGTATTGCGAGAGGGATTGTTAAAGGCATTCAAACATGTTATGCGAAAGCCAAAAGGAATTTAACCATACCCCCTAGAGAGCCTTCCACTCGCAAAATAGGGGCTTCTGCGGCCGTTTTAGGTAACATTCCTCTAGCTGACATATGTAAGGCAGCTACATGGTCTACACCACACACATTTACCAAACACTATTGTGTAGATGTGTTAGCGAGACAACAGGCTAATGCAGGCCAAGCAGTGTTTAAGACACTTTTTCAAACAATTGCAACATCTACAGGTTAGCCACCGCTTTTGGAGTATACTGCTTTATAGTCTATGCAAAGCATGTGATCTACAGCTCACATTCTTCGAACAGATAATGTTACTTACCCAGTAAGCATCTCTTCTTGGCATTATTCACATGTGCCCACCTGCCTCCTGGGGTAGCTGTAGTTGTTGCAGTTCTTAATTTTACACTTATACGCATGGACATCTCTATACTACACTTACTTACTCCATTCTCACCCTCAATCTAACAATGGAGTTTATGCCCATGTGCACTATCACCGAAAGGAGGAGTCACCTTACCTTGTGACTAGGAAAGACTTCTTAAAAAAAAAACAACTTGTAAACATCCAGACCAAACACTAGATGGCAGGAGTATGCAAAGCATGTGAATCTACAGCTCTGCATGCCAAGAACAGATGCTTACTGGGTAAGTAACATTGGGCCATATGTAGAAAGCAAAATTGCGATCGCAAACGCCGAAATTCGCCGAATTTCGGCGTTTGCGATCGCAATTTTGCTAAGTGGAATGTAGGAAGGCAAATCTGCGTGCAAAATAAGGAATCGCTAAATTTGCGATTCCTTATTTTGCCATTGCATTTAAGGAATCGCAACTTTTGCGATTCCTTAAATGCAATGTAGGAAGCACCAAAAAAGTGCAATTTGGCCTTAAGGAATCGCAAATTACCACCAACTACAGGTTGGTGGTAATTTGCGATTTCTTTCAAAAATGCATATTTTTGCATTTTTCAAAGTGGAATGTGGTGCACACACATGTCCTTAGGGCATGTATGTGTGCCACATGTGCACCTATGCTCATTTCAGGGGTGCAACAGGGTGTCCTTTTGACACCCTGGCACACTTGAAATTGCATTCTCAATTTGCGATTCTCTAATTGAGAATCGCAAATTGAGAATGTCTTCCCATTCCTTCCTATGGGCCTCTAGGCCCATAGGAATGAATGGGGAGGTATTCCTTAATTGCGAATTGCAATTTGCAATTCGCAATTAAGGAATATGTAGGATTCGCAAAATTATTTGCTAATCCTACCTACATTCCGTTTTGCAATTCTCTAATTGCGATTCCCTAAAAATTGCAATTAGAGAATCGCAAAACAATTTCTACCTACATATGGCCCATTATCCTTACTTAGTAAGAGGTTATCTTTCGTCCCCACGAAACAAAGTGATTTTTTTCAGTCTGCACAAGGATCTCCTTAAATTGTTCAGAAGAATAAGATTGTCTCTTTTCTCCTATAGAAAAGCAAGCAGTAACAATACCCAATTTCAACCACCATCTACTGCCAACAGAGATCCTGTCATTTGAGATAGCAGTACTCCAGTGAACTACAACAGCCTTCTTTTTTTCATTTTTACCTTTTCTGAAAAATCTTTTTATTTTAAAGATTGAGAACAACATTGCGATGACAGCAAGTATCGTATTACATAGCAGTGAGACACAGTACAACAATGACCAATTACCACATGCTTTTTAACTCTGATTGTATCCCGTCCTCCCCGATATCCTAGAGTTGTTCAGCCAAATTCAAATGCTCTTTTTTTGTGTAAATCTGTTTTATTATTGTCAGAAAAGTGTACATACATACAAAATACATGCAAAGCAAGTATCAACCAAGTGAACAAGGGATATTCTGGCGGGTCCCGGAATTGCGCTCTCAGCAAGGTAATGAGGCCTTTGGGGTCTTGTCCCTGCACCGTATGCCTATGCCTGAGGGATGTGTCCCAGGATGTCACAGCTGTTCCAGTGAGCTAGTCCCAGAAGCGGACGGTAGATCACAACAAAAGTTTATGTCCACCAGTGTCCATAAGAACATGTTAATCAGAAGGGAAGAGGAACTTGGAAAGAAGGGCGTGGGACATGAAGGGGGGGGAGCCCCTGGGGTGTCCTTGCTTAGGCCAGTGCCGCAGCCCATAAGCATCCTAGGCGCATGTGCAGCGACAAGGGAGGATACGGTTAGTGGAAGATCAGGGAAGGCAGCCAAACAGACGGTCACTCATGGGGAGCCACCTGTAGGGCTTCACTCTGAGGGTACCTCCCCTCGCTTTAGCAGGGCGTCTTCGAAGAGCTGCAGTGCACGCGAGCATGGGGGGGGAGCTGCAGTGTTCTATTTTAGGTAAATGCTGAATTAGAGGAGTGTCAGTATGTGTGATGCGGTTAGTCAAGGGTTCCATAGCCATGATGTGCCACATGTGAGTGACCCACAGTGACACCGGAGGAGCTGAGGGCTTCTTCCGATGCAGGGTAATGACTTGCTTGGCAGCCCCTAGCATATGTAAAATTAGGTGCCAGTCGGAGTGTGTCATGCCTTAAAGAGTTTGGGGCCGAATCCCTAAGATGGTGACCTGCTGTATGTTTGAGATGGGAAATCCCACTGCGTCTTTAATATGAGTCAGCACCTCCTTCCAGAATAGAATTAGCCTTTGACAAGACCACCAGATGTGGATATAAGAGCCTATATCTGAGTCGCAGCGCCAGCATATGGGTGAGGAAGTAGGGAACATCTTTTTAAGTCGGGCAGGAGTACAGTACCAGCAGGTCATCACCTTATATGCCATACCCCGTTAGGCGACGCTTCTGTACGTCCCGCCACAGTTATTCCCATTTCTCTGGGGGATGTCATCCGAGGAATCAGAGATCCATTGCTATTGATAATAGTGATGGGGTAGTGAGTTGGAGTTCTGCAGGGCTCGGTACGTGCGGGAGATCAGTCCCCGCAAGCCGTCAAAGGCCCGTACCAAGGTCTCGAAGGGGGTAAGTTGGTGCGTGGCCCCTTGAATATGAGTGGATGTGTGCAGCCAGTGGCAAAGTTGGTAATACTGCAACTGCGTCGTGGCTGGAAGGCAGAAGCCTTGCTTGCCTTGGTCAAAAGACTTAAAATTCCCCCCCTCGAAGAGATCGCCCACTGTGCGGCCTTTCCCGGTCGCCCAGGCTGGAAAAGAGTTGGGTTGTAAGGCCGGGGGGGGGGGGCTCGGGTTCCTGGGCAATGGAGTGTTAGGGGAGGGGAAGGAGGTGAGGCCTCTGCTCACTGCCAATTTATCCCAAATGTCCAGGATGTTTTTCGTGGGGGTAGCGATGTAAGCGATGCGTGGTCGCAAGAGCTTTGGGAGCCAGGCCGAGTCCCGCAGGGGCCTACATACCACTGCCCTACCCATGTGAAACCAGTGATTCTCGCTCTTGCGGACCCCCCACCCTGATATGTAGCGCAAGTGTGTCGCCCAATAGTAGACAAGGACGTAGGGAAAGCGAGCAACCCTGCCCCCAGGCCCTTGGGAACATTAAAACTTTATTGGAGAATCCTAGCCACGATATTGAGAGCGGCTTCCATCGTCTTAGGTGTTCCCGGCATTCCGGCCAGTTGGCTTGAGACCACGAGGACTGCGAAGCATTAATATTGAGACCCAGATAAGGGATCGAGTGGGCAGCCCATGTGAACAGGGTGAGGGGAGATAGTTCTAGGACCTCTTGTGAAGAGAGCATGAGATTCAACACCTATGACTTCGCTATATTAACTTTGAGGCCGGAGACACTCAAACCTGTGGAGAAGGGAGATAAGCGCCGGGAGGGAGTCCCCTGGGACTGGTCAGGGTGAGTAAGAGATTGTCTGCTAACAAAGCGACCTTGTGGTCCTCCCCACCAAAGGGGATACCCTGGATCGCGGGAGATCAGCTAATGGCTATTGCAAGGGCTTCAACTGCTAGGGCAAAGAGTAAAGAAGATAGCGGGCACCGTTGACAAGTGCCCCTTTGAATCTGTACTGGGGTAAAGAGTCCATTAACCCAGATTTGGGCCGAGGGGGGGCATGTAGGATGCCATGATCCGGAAAGCATGGTTTGCTCAAGTCCGATCTTCTGCAAGACTGCTCTTAGAAATGCCCAGTCCACTCTATCAAGCGCTTTCTCAGCGTCCAGCGATAGGAGACATCCTGGGGTATTTTGCCGCTGAACCTTTTCCACCAAGTGAGCTACTCGTCTTATATTATCCGCTCCCTGACGATGCCATATGCACCCCCACTTGGTCCAGCTCTATCAAGCTGGGGAGGCAGGGCTCCAGTTGATTTGCTAAAAGTTGAGTATATATTATGGCATCCTTATTTAGAAGAGATATAGGATGGCAAGATGCGCATGATGTTGGGTCCTTTCCTGGTTTGGGTATAAGAACTATCTCGGCGCGGGTCATTGTGGGAGTCAGAATAGGACTCTATCAGAGAAAGAATTGTAAAGTTCGAGAAGGTGGTCTTGAAGATGAGGGAGAAACATGCTGTAGAAAGAAACCGTGAGTCTGTCAGGGCCTGGGGTCTTGCCGGTCGGCAAGCTTTTCAAGGCTTTTTGAAGCTCATCTAGTGTAAATGGGGCTATGAGGAGGTCCGCATGCATGGGGTCGAGAGGCTGCCACTGACAAGAGGCAATAAAGGGCTTGATTTCCTCCTGATGGATTTCACCGTGATCATAGAGGTTTCCAGTCCAGGAAGGACCTGGCCTGGCAGTTCGGTCCCCAGCTCCACCATGCCACTGGAGTCAAGCTAGCCTGGCTGATGAGTGGTGATACTCTGAAACTAATTCCAAGATGCTTGTTTCCAGTATAGGGAGGACCTGGCCTGGCAGTTCGGGCTGGACTGTTCCCACGGGAAGCAGGGCCGAGACTGATTTGCTTTTGGCTGGGTCTAAACTGGATTGGCATGGTGTGCAAAATTCAGGCCAGATCTCTGTACTGGGGGTGAATGTTTGACATTGTTTCAGCATTTCGTCCATCAACTGTTATTTTTGCATTTCTCCACTCTAATTATGGCATTATCATCAAACCAGCAGATTAGGGCAAAGTCAATGTCATTATGAACCAAGCAGGTTTTTTCCATTAACCTTATGTTGACGGGCAATTCCTCATTGACATACCCATATTTTGAATCATTTTTTTAGCCCTACAGCGGGTGTGCTCTCTAGTTGTTCTACACACACAGGGCCTTGTGGACCTTAGTGGACATGCTTAACCTTCTTCTGTTTCTAGCAGGTAGATGGTTGCATAGCTCCTTATAGAATTTGCACCAGTGGGGGGGAAGGGGCGCTAGGTGGCGCACGACCAAGATGGCCATGTACCAGTGAGGCTCTAGCCTTCATCCTCATCCTGCATGGCAAATATGAACCACTGATAGTAGCGAGAACAGCCGGAACCTTGCTGAGCCCGGAGATATTGATTTTTTGCGACTGGCCTGAAGGATAGATGCTGACTCTGGCGCCATAACCTGCAGCGGACTACGGCGGCCGAGTGTGGAGGCGGGGACTCGGTTGTGCCTGCTGGGATAGACCGAGGCCGCTGGAAAGCGGGTGCCCCGTGCTGTAGACCGCAGCAGTCGCGATCCGCCCTGCCGGCTGTTACCTGCCCGGCTGCGGGGGGTGCGCGGCTGCACGGGGAGATGGAGTGGCCCCAGCGGGTGTCCTGCCTGCCCGGAGCTCCGTGAGATGCTGCAGGAGGCTGTGCGGGTGAGTGGAGAAGCCCGGGGGTCCGGAGCAGGCCGCTGGCGGAACATCGCGGCAGCAGAAGAAGACGGGGCTGTGGTGTTAACTTGGGCCCAGAATTGAATTCAGCGGTGCGAGTCTAAGCTTGGAGGGCTGCCCGGATTGCGCGTCCTGCCCCTCTGCGCCGCCTTCCCTCTCATACCCGGACATTGCCCTGGGGCGAAGAGGCCGCCATTTTATCACGCCAGTGCGGGTGTGCCCGAGGTGTGGCCTCAACGCCCCTCGAGGCCGGGATTGACTGCTGACTCACGCTGCAACGACCATTCAGGAACGCCATGTGTTGCTCCTATCCCATGCTGGGGTGAGGGTGGCTGCCATCCCAGATTTCGGCGGCCATTTCAAGGTGAGCGTGGTGGTCCTTGTGCGGTGGCGCTTGGTGGCAGGTGTGGCGCGCTGCTGCCATCCCGAAGACTCCGTAGGACCTTTCACTTACCTCTCGAGACTCCCCCACCATTATCATTTAATTGCCTGAGGGTTAGATCTCTTCGAGGTGCCTTTTGTCCCCGCTACGGCCGCTCTGGTTGCATTTGCCAGTTATCTCCACATTGGCATCTCTTGGGGACATTGCACACACGCACCTACCTTGGGTGGAAGCCGATTTGGGTGCGCTCCGGGAGAAGCAGGAGGACTCATTGTGACGCCCGCGACTGCGGGATCAGCTTGAACCAGTCTACACGTGGGCATCACTCTCATTTCACTTCACGGCATATAAGTAGTGCTTGTGCGCCTGCTGATCTCAGGGCGGACTCGTCTGCTGCAGCTAGCCGTCTCCGCAGATTCTCAAAATGGGGCGCACTGAAGCCAAACAAACCCAAAGATCCCATTTGAGCCTCGCAAAGCGCCCAGGTCACAATAATCGGAGCCCGCGGAGTCTGACGCCACAGATGTGCCGGAGGAGGACTGGAAGGAGATACTACTTGGAGTGAAGCACAGTCTTACCTCTATTGACGCCAAAATAGACACGATGAACCTGCGAATGGAAGCTGTAGTCGGCAAGCTTGATCAGCATGAGTCGCGAATTAAGGAAGTGGAGTCCAGAGTGTCAGATTTAGAAGATGGGGCTACAACCAGCAAAGGGCACATGACTCAAATGGATAAGCTACTGAAGACTATTGCTGAGTTGGAGGCTCGCTCCCGAAGGAACAATGTACGTATCCTAGGACTTGCGGAGTCTACCAATGTGGGTCGGATGGAAGATTTTATCGAAAAGCTGGTGGCTGACCTGTTTGGAAGGGACTCCTTTTCCGCGCACCTCACGGTGGAGAGAGCGCATAGATCCTTGGCGGCTCGCCCTGTTCCGAGAGCGCCGCCACGACCGGTGATAGCCCGTTTTCTAAACTATCGGGACAGAGATGCGGTGTTATGCAGGGCCCGCGAAATGAAGCAGGTTCCTTGTGAAAACACTACTCTGGCGTTTTTTCTGGACTTCACACCATCGGTGCAAGATGCTAGATGGAAATTCTCAGTATTTAAGAAAAAGCTCCAAGCGCAAGAAATTCCCTACGCCATGCTATACCCGGCGAAATTGAAGATCACTTATCATGGGAAACCACACTATTTCCAGAACTCACAACAGGTTGAAGACTATCTTAAAAGGCACCGCAAGACTACTTCTGAAGGGGCGGGAGCGCAGTGGCGCTCCGGCTCTCACTCTCCATTGTCGGACCCGGACTGAACTACTTTGCTCTAGGATGAACCTCCTTGGAGCTTCTTTGATTTTCTGTTTCTCACAGACTGACTTACAATGGTGATGTATACCTTTCCACTTTGTATTGCCATTTGATATGCTCGGCACCTTACCTCCGTCCCGCCGTCGCTGTCCGCCTTAGGGCGTAGCAGTGGGTGGGTGCAAGTGTGGAGGTTAAGGGGCAGGTCGTGTACCCCTGGTGTATCCCTATGTGGGCGTACCCCCTATAGACTTGTTGAGAAGGAGCACAGTAATTGTTGAAGTATGAGAGTTTTTTGGGCAGGAGGGGCTTATGTACCTGGCAAGTTTGGGATGCCAGTGTGGGAGGAGGGAGGTTGTGTTTCGAGTGCTAAGTCGCGAATTACTCAATTGCTAATGGTTCACGATGTAGGGCTGAGCGTACCGTTCCAAAGCTATAATGATGACAGCCAACACGCGCATTGCGAGTAGTGTCAACATAATGTCGTGGAATGTGCGGGGATTGAATAACCTGTGGAAAAAGAGGCAGGTACTGGGTTATCTAGATAGACACTATATTACAATTGCACTATTGCAGGAAACGCATTTGGGCCCTGGGCCACGCCAATGTTTGCCTCCAGATGGGCTGCACACTGCTGCTTTGCATCGTATTCCACTTATTCCCGGGGGGTTGCTATTTTGGTTAAAAAGGTGTTGGCCTTGTGCCTGGTGGTATGGAGACAGATGCGGAGGGACGGTTCTGCCTGCTCTGGGGGAGACTTCACTCTTTTGATGTAACGTTAGCAAACTATTATGGCCCTAATACCGATGAGCCTCAGGCTCTTCTCCGACTGTGGAGTAGGATTCACGAGATAGGCACTACTTATGTGATATGGGGGGGAGATTTTAATATAGCAGTGCAGCCCCGGATGGATAGGTCCCGAGCTTTACGAGTGCACTACACCAAATCGCGCCAGGCATTGCAGAATGTCGTTACTGACAATTTCCTGCTTGATTCTTGGAGACACGTGCACCCTGCTTTGCTGGAAGGCACATGCTACTCAGCAGTTCACGCCTCTTGGGCCAGACTAGATTATGTGTTCATGTCATTGGGAATGGCGGGCTGGCTGGGGAGTGTGACACATCTCGTCCGCACGTACTCGGATCATTCCCCAGTAGTGGCAGAAATTTGCATCCCCTTAAAACAACCCCCATACGATAATTGGCGCCTTAATCCTCTGTACTTACAGGACGCAGTGTTTAAAGCGGAAATGGAACAAGATATACGGGAGTTTTTCGAGCGCAATGTGAAGTCTGTCCCCAGTATCACAATAGTATGGGAAGCGTTCAAAGTCACGGTGCGAGTGTGGTGCATTTCCAAAGGAGGGGGTATCCTTTAAACGTTGCGCAACGATCTTTCTGCATTAGAAACTAAACTCAAGGAGCTGGAATGTGACCTCGGTGCTAACCCTGGTGACCATGCACTTTGAGCCGGTATACGCACTCCACTATCCGATTATGAAGAACTTGCTGACAGAGAGTGCAAGCTACGGGGTAAACCACATAGGGCCAGAATATATGGGGAAGGCGATCGGCCGGATAAAGCTCTGGCAGCCGCGATTCGACCTCCTAGATTTTCCAATTATGGATTTGCTTGGCAACACGCATAGAAACCTCCCTGAACAACTAGCCACGTTTCGTGATTTTTATAGTGACCTGTACACTTCTCAGAGGGGCAACCCGCTTGACCTGGCTGGCTATCTGGAGGACACTGCCCTGGCCTGGCTGGGAGATAACCAACGGAAGTTCCTAAGCCTTGAGCTAGAATTAGATGAGATCGCAGAGGCTATTATGCAAATGAAGTCCAGGCGGGCCCCGGGGTCTGATGGGTTACCGATAGAATTTTATAAAAACCTATGCCCCTATACTAGCCCCCATTCTGAAGGAAGTATTTTATGCAGCGTTGGAGGAGGGATGCTTGCCGGGCACCATGCGCGAAGCCTTAATTACCTCCTTATTAAAACCTGGGAAACCCCCAACGTGCTGCGACTCGTATCGGCCCCTGTCACTGCTAAATTGTGATACTAAGATTCTTGCAAAGGTCCTAGCGACCAGACTTAACTTGCTGATGCAGCGACTTGTACTACCTGATCAGGCGGGATTTATCCCGAGTCGGGCCACATTGCACAATCTCAGAACCCTGGCTGCAGTCCATCAGGATATTGACCCCAATTGCTCAGCGGTGGCGGTGTTCCTAGACGCTACCAAAGCGTTTGATTCCCTGGAGTGGGATTACTTGCAGGGAATATTGGGTCGTATGGGGATGCCTCTGGTCTTCCTCCAGTGGATACAATTGCTATACTGTCGACCGGTCGCATCGGTGCTCCTGAATGGTGCTAGATCCACCACCTTTTCTGTCTCCAGAGGAACGCGCCAGGGCTGCTCCTTATCCCCAATCTTATTTGCCCTAGCCATAGAGCCTCTAGCTGCTAAATTGCGGCAGCACCATAATGATAAGGCGCTGATTTACCCCTCTAGGCAACTGCTTATTTCCCTCTACGCAGACGATACGACGCTTTATGTGAAAAAAAACCGCAAAATAATCTTAACCCAATCCTGCGGGAAATTACTAAATTTGGGGTCATATCAGGAATACAGATAAACTGGTCTAAATCTGCGGTGTTCCCGCTCACAGATAAAACCCCGCCGCATCAGTTGGACTATCCGCTAGTCTGGGAATCGGAGGAGCCCAAATGCCTAGGCATATACATTACCAGAGATAGAGACGTGTTAATGCGACTGAATTATGGCGCCACTATGGATAAGATCACTATCTCTGTTACGAAGTGGCTGCGGCTTCCAATTTCCATGGCGGGCAGGATCTCACTGATTAAAATGGTGCTTTTGCCAAAGCTGCTGTATCTTTTTATTAACATTCCATACCACCCTGGTCCCTTTTTTTTTAACACGCTTAACTCCCAGCTCACGAGGCTTATATGGGGCGGGAAGCAAGCGCGTCCTAACCTGCCCACGATGATGTTACCTTATCACCAAGGGGGATATAATGTGCCGGACTTTGAATCTTATTATTATTGTGCACAGGCACACTTTGCAACATATTGGTTCCACACGCCGCCCTTCATGCCCCACTTGGCGGTTGAGGATGGCTACATGGCCGGACATCCCCTGCAGCTTATATTTTCACGGCGGTACGGGAGCGGGACCCGTCCACTGTAGATTGTACTGTTATTGCATGGCACAAAATAGCACGTAAGCTGGTGTCCCCGATTCTATACTCTCCCAGGATGACCCTTCTACGTAATCCACTTTTGCAAGTTACGTTTGAAGGAATCTGCCGGAAGATGCTTGCAGATCTTAAGTACTCTACCTGGGGAGATCTCTCTATAGGGGGCGGTTCCGTACCAAGGAGCAATTCTTTGCTACGCGCCCGCCAACAATAATGGACACATTTCTGTATACCCGACTCCGCCAGAGTGTCAGGGCTGCCACCCCTATATTTCCTGAAGAACCAGCTGTGTTGGCTCCTCTGCATGCTTTCTTACAGACAGATCCCCCTAAACACACCATATCCCTGCTATACAAACACACGCAAGCTGCAGCCCCATCTCGCCCTATCAGAGCCAGAAAGGAATGGGATAAGGACTTAGAAACTCCATTAACGGATGATCAGTGGCAATGCAGCTGTGTGTAAACGTTCGCCATCACTGGTAACAGTAGATTGCGCCTAATCCACTTAAATTTTTTTTTTTGATAAACAAGTTATTATTGTTTTTGAGTGACACAACAAAAGAAACATTGAGCCTGTCGAGCCACCAATTTACAATCGCACTGCACAAGACCGCGCCACCCCCCGCCCCCACCCGAAGCCCCCCCCTCCGCCCCCTCCCCCCCGAATCGCATATTCATAATACATTGCCCAACCATTTCCCCCAGACCCTACGGTATTTCTTAAGGCAGCCCCTCGCCTGATAGAGAGTCCGTTCCTGTGCCGCACACCAGTCCACTCCAGTACTCCATTTGGCCAGGCTAGGCGGCTGTGGGTGCTTCCAGGCCGCTGCAATATCTCTTTTCGCCACCATTAATGCTGTCATAAGGAATAGCTTCTCAGCACGTGTACCATCTAGACCGTCAGTGATGCCCAGAAGGGTGTGTCTAGGGTTGTGTGGCACCACCCAGCCCAAGACCTCCATCAGATCGGCTTCTATGCCCCTCCAGTAGCCCCCCAATACCGGACACGACCACACCATATGGATGAAGTCGGCCGGGTCAAAACCGCAGCGGGGGCAAGCTGCGTCAACGGAGAGGCCCGCACGGTGCAGACGCGCCGGTGTGAGGTAGGCAGTATGAAGATAGTAAATTTGAATAAGCCGCAGTTTGGCGGAGGCCGTCACCAGCCTGGGGGCCATAAGGGCATCCCGCCAGTCGACCTCGTCCAGGGGACCCACCCACGCCTCCCACCGTTGCTTCAAGCCTTCCTGGGCCATGGGGGTATTATTAATAAGAGAACGATGTATTCGGGATATGCCCCCCCTCCCTAGGTTGCCCAGAAGGACCTGAGCCTCCGGGGGGCTGTGGTCCGGCAGCCTAATGTCCAGAGGGGTGTAGGTGCGTATGGCGTGTCGCAGTTGGAGGTACCTATAGAATTGAGATGAGTGGAGGGAGAAGCGTGCCTGCAGTTCCTAATATGAGCACATGCGTCCCCCCCGCCAGACATCCCCCAGCTGGGAGATGCCGAGCAGGTCCCATGATTTAAAACCCTCCAGGTCCGCAACCCACTTTAAATTTTTACACAGATTATACCATACCCAGACCAAACTCTATAGATTTCGTCTCAGGGATACTGACAGATGCGCTCGGTGTGGCAGGGAAGGGGCGGACTTCCTGCACTTGGCAGGGAGTTGTTCCCCGGTGGAGGCATTTTGGACACAGGTGTTTGGGGGCCTTTCAGACATGTTGGGTATCCAGCTGATACCTTGTCTATTGGTGGCTCTCTTGGGCTGCTACCGGACATCAACACACCACATAAAAAGTTCCTTGCTATGGGGCTGCTTCTAGCAAAACAACATGTGGCATGCAGGTGGGGAAGAGGACGTGCTCCTAAATTCAAGTGCTGGGTACACACAATGGCCACTTGGCAAGAAAATATGGGCTCCTATGCAGAGCTGTTACCTGCAAAATCACGTCCGAGGGATATTTAGAGCCCACTCACTTCTTACTTGCTCGCACAGGAGGCGGATCGCGAGAGGGAGGCAGAAAGTGCGGGATTGGGGCGGGAGGCGAGGCTGCTCCTGAGGATGGCTCTTCCGCCTCTTAGATGGGATAGTTTAAGAATGAGTACCATGCGAGGCTGAGGTCAGGGGAAGGGTGGTGGCCCTTCTGAATCGCCAGGTCTGTATTGCCACGGCAGAGGGGGATGGAGGTTTGAACTGCAGGGGGAAGTTGAGTGATAAATGTGCTTCTATAAAGTGTCTCATCTGCTCTATGTACAGCACACTGATGTTAATCGCCGGCACTACACGTTGCCATGCTTTCTAGTAAGGACTGGACTATAATGCGAGACTGCTTAGCCCACATCGATGGCACTCGGGGGAGGGGGGGGAGTTGATGTTATACACGAGTGTGTCAATCTAATATTGCACTGATGTACCGCACAATTGTTTAATAAAGGTTTTTGAAAATTAAAAAAAAAAACTTGCACGTGTTGGCCTCCCTTGCTTAGCTACCTGTCCCCCTTCTCATCCATAATCCCTACTTCTCTTTGATCATCCCTACTTCCCGTAAATCATCACTACTACTCATCCATCATCCTTACTTCTCGTCCATTCCATCATCCCTACTTCTGATCCCTCATCCCTGTACTCAACCCTACTTCTGATCCATCCTCCCTACTTCTGATCCATCACCCTACTTCTCATCCATCATTCCTACTACTCAACGATCATCTCTACTTCTCATCCACCATCCCTACTTCTCAACCATCCCTACTTCTCACCCATCACTACTTCTCTACCATTGTCCCTATCTCACCCATCATCCTTGCTTTTCATCCCTACTTCTAATCCATCGCCCCTACTTCTCATCCATCATTCCTACTACTCATCCATCGTTCCTACTTCTCACTCATCATGCCTACTTCTCTCCATCGTCCCTACTTCTCATCCCTCACCCCTACTTCTCATCCATCATCCCTACTTCTCATCCACCATCCCTACTTCTCTCCCATCGTACCTTCTCCTCAACCCGGCTTCTCATCCCTACTCCTCATCCATCATCCCTATTTCTCACCCTTGCTTCTCATCCCTACGTTTAACCCATCATCTCCACTTATAATTAATCATTCCTACTTCTCATCCATAGTCCCTACTTCTCATCCATCATCCATACTTCTCATCCCCACTTATCATCCATCATCCCTATTTCTTCCATCACCCCTACTTCTCATATCTGCTCCTCATCCCTACCTCTCATTCATTATACCTACTTCTCATCAATCATTCCTACTTCTCTGAATCCATCATCCCCATTTCTCAACCATCATCCCTCCTTCTCATCCACCATCCCTACTTCTCATCCATCATCCCTACCTCTCATCTTTTATCCCTGCTTCTCATCCCTAATTCTCATGACTCATCCATCATCCCTACTTCTAATCGATCTTCCATCATCCCTGCCTCTTATACATCATCAGTCATCCCTACTCCTCATTCCTAAGTCATACCAGCACTTTGTAATTTCAGTGTTGTGAAACATTGATTAGTTGGCAACAGTCAATCAGATTTAAGAGCGAGGACTGCATTCTAGTGGTCTAGCCACCGAAAAACAGTGTTCTCATTATGTACTGGAAGAAGACTGAGGAGGAGAGTAAATAAAACTGTGTGTTTGTTTCCAGTAGATTCAAGGCTGTACAGTATTTAATTGTATTTATGTAAGTGATTTTCTGTTTGCACAGGCATCTGCAAAAAAGCTCTGGTGGTTTAAATTAGCACTTAGAGAAGGGGTTATACAGTTCATCCAAAACGTTTGCGATTTTAGTTTCATATGTAGGAAAGAAAATGTTTAAAATATACACTGGATACAGTTCAATCCAATTCCTCTGAAACCTTTTCTGGTTTCCTTTTTTTATTTGTGACAAATAAAATGTTTAGTCTGAGGCTACCTTTAGCTCTGAGAGCTTTTGTGTCTTCTTTTGCAGTTTGCAACATTCCGGCCTGCCTTAGCTTCACTGTGTAGGAAACCAGGAAGAGCAAAACCTGAACAGAGGGAAAGTGCAAAGTAAATGCTGATTCAATAAAAATAAAGGTAAAATATTTGATTTACAAATCCTTATTGTCAGCAGCATGCACTTTGGGTGTAACATCTGTGATTTGATCTTAAATAACATGTATTTATTGTATTCTTAATGAAAAATCGGCTATTACAAATTAATCCTTTTGCAAAGAAGAATAAAAGGTTTAACCCATTTTTTGTGAAAACTCTGTTTGAAGTTCCCCATTACTTGGATTAAAACTCGCTTTTAGAATCTGCTTTTGTCAGATGGTAAATGAGAGTGGAAGTAAATGCAGGTGGGAGTGTACAGGGAGGCGGATATGAAGAGTGGCAGAGGGAGAGGGAGATTGTGTTCCTGCAGGAGGAGTCTTACATGTTCCACAGTGCCCCACAAAGAGGTCAGGCTGTTGCCAGGGACCATGCTGTTATTTCAGCCTAACCCCAAAGCAATGTTTGGCCTGGTAGAATCAGGTCCTATGTTTCTGAACCCTAAAAATACTTGTGCAGGCACCAAGCCAATAATACCTAATTCACAACCTAGCTCTTGATGGCTCTTGTGTGCCTACTGCAGTTTATAGATCTGCCTAGTTTGTGCTGTCAGAGAAAGAGCATTTTGTTTTCCGTGTAGAACAACTGTGTTTCTTGCTATAGTTGAGGGCTACTGCATAGATATCAACCATATATCCAAGAGTATGGGCAATCAGAAGTATATTTGGCGACTGCTGTAAGGACTATATAAACAGAGCTGAGTGACTGGAAGTGTAGTGTGAATTCAGTCTGGGTGGTATGTGTCTGAGATTATTTAGACTGTCCGACAGAGCTGCTGTACTTTTCTGTCTATAATTAAGCACTGTCTCTTGATTTGTAGTCGTTAGTCCTGTAGGAGAAAAAACAGATCGTGTTTGTTAAGAGCACGATGCCTGATTCTAGGGGTTCTATAGTTTATCCAAAAAGGAGCAAGATTGCAATCCTTGGACTCAGTACTAGAAGCGTAACAGATAATACACATTATGAGCATGTTGAACTGGCAAGGCAGTGTGTGGGTCAGAGTAAAGAAATAATACAATGTGGTACACTACAGCATTGGGGTTCACTGATGATGAGTGGTGTTCACAGTAATAAAGTAACAGGTGGTTATTCAGTACACTACTGGGGTGCATTGACCATGCTTCACTGAGTGACAACAAGCACTGGGGATAATCATGTAAACAACGTTTGAGTGAGAAGTATTTGATTTTGGTAACTGTATTGTAAGGATAATGTGCACAGATGTGTATTGGAAGCATTTTAACTATAGTATTATAATATGTTGCCTGCAAATTGTTAAGTGCTGCCACAATGTTTCAATACAGAACTTATATAAAATACCTCAGACACCATTTAACACCAATACATTTACATATTGTTCGTTCAAAACTGTTATTGGAATCCCACAAATAAAGCAAAAAAAATGAAATGCAAAAAAGAGTCAACAAAATCTTCCTGTGATGTGAAACTTAGATTTCAACAAAACCATAGACAAGCAACAAAAATTATTGAGACAAGTTTCTGTTGCAAAAGTTGAAATCTGATCTGAATATGAATTTAATAAAATTGCTATACTTTCCATTTGTGATGCCCGCTAATAATTTGATGCATGCCATTTAGGATAGTCTCTCAACAGGTTATACTTATAAATCAAAGTAATATGTGGCGATGAGGGAAGAAGAGATCAAAACACTATTCAGATGCAGAGTGTTAACATGATTAAGGAAAACATGAAGGTGAGAGTTTGCCTAATTGGCTAACATCCTTCCTGATCCAAATGTTTACTTTAAATACATTAAGAACAAATAAATACATATTATTTATGAGCAAATCATAGATGTTACTTCCACATTGCATGCTGCTGAAATGAGGGGTTTGTAAATGTAACATTTTAAAAGGCAAACTAGCTTTTATTTTTTATTGAAGCTGCATTTACCTTCAGCCTTTCCTCTGTTCAGGCTTCGCTCTTCCTGGTTTCCTACACATTGAAGGTCAGCCAGGCCTGAAATCTGCAAACTGCAAGAGAAGAAAAAACAGTTCTCAGAGCTAAAGGAGCCTCAGACTAAAATATGTGTCACAAATGAACTGTCTCCAATGTTAATTTTTGGTAAACTGTTTAACTCTTTCTCCAAGTGATTTATGGCCCAAGCCTAGGGCAACTTGTCCTAACCAAACCACCAGAGGTTTTTGCAGATGCCTGTGTACATAGAAATGCACTTACTTAAATGAAATGCTGTACAGCCCTGAATTCACTGGAAATGAAAAACACTCAGTTTTATTGCCTCTCCTCCTCTGTCTTCATCCAGCACATGATGAGAAAGATATTTTTCAGTGGCTAGACCAACAGAATGCAGCCCTTTCTTTTAACTCTGGTTGGCAATAGCCAATCAATCAGTGTTAAGGTGTGTGTCTCACAACATTGAAAATTAAATGTGCTGGTATGACTGAGGGATGAGGAATGAGGAGTAGAGATGATGGACGATGGATGAGGAGTAGGGATGATTGGTGAGATATGAGAAGTAGCGATGATGGAAGATAGATGAGAAGTAGGGATGATTCATAAGAATTTGAGATGAGAAGTATGGATGATGAATGAGATGTTGGGATGATGGATCAGAAGTAGGGATGAGAAGCTTTGATGACAGATGAGAAGTAGGGATGATAGAAGAGAAGTAGGGATCATGGATGAAAAGTAGGGACGATGAATGAGAAGTAGGGGTGATGGATGAGAAGCAAGGATCAGGGATGAGAAGTGGGGATGATAGATGAGAAGCAGGGATGATAAATGAGAAGCAGGGATGAGGGAGGAGAAGTAAGGATGATGGTTGAGAAGGAGGGATGAGGAGTGAGGATGCCCTAAAATGGATGCTGTACAAGTAGGCAGATTGTATTTCGATTGCCTTCTAATATAATGGAACCTACACTTTTTGAATGGCCATCTGCTTTCACTTGTAAGTACATTTACGATGAGCCCTTTTATTTATGGATATTAATTTGTGTTTGGTATTCTATTTTTACCTCCTATTCACATGATTAGTTCGGTTCCCAACAGAAATTGTACGCAAGTTAATGTATATGAGTCACCCTGCGAATATACCGGCACATTTTCACTTGTGCACATATATTGACGTACATGAACTATTCTTGTGTTATGTTGTAGGTACTTGGGCAGTGGTTTTCAGGTACCGTGGATCTGACCCTTTAACTAAATCAAGTATTTAACTGACTGATTGATAATATCTAGGTGTAATTGTTGTCTACCTTTTGTTGCAGCATCTTTGATAGATTTTTCTCAGTACAATTTCGCCATTCTCCTGATAATGACCCTTTATTAATATACTGGTCAAAACACCATCAACAACCTTCTGACTGATCGAGACATTCAGTTGATGGCCTCTGTGTGCAGAAATTCTTTTGCTCAACCTGGGAGTTTGATTTCTTCAATACTTAGGAATCTGCACATATTACTGGGTTCTTTTCGCCATTCTTTGGAATTTATTGTGATCATAGTTATTGAGCACTATGTGTTCACACCACACTGAGTACTTATTTCACTTGATGAATCGAATATGTATGCTGCATTTAAATATATATAGGATAAGTCTTTTGGATAATGTGATTTATTTGGTCTTATCGGCTATCCTCCTTCATTTTGACTTGTGCCTCCTCACAATACATTAACTTTTGTATTGCAGAAATCATGAAGTATGTTCTTTAGTGGTACTTGATAGGACATTGCTGCATGCAAGTGTTTCATACCCTAGTTCTGTTGGGCCTATGGGTAGCTCCTGTGGTTAGATTGGTCCTCAGCAGTAGAGCAAGCTATGGCTGCATGGACAAACAAATATGTGTCCAATACCCCAGGGATGTCTGGTGTCAGAGGGCAACAAGGCAACAGGGAGCAGGGGATCAGGCCCTAACACAGAACCTTAGTGGGCTTTGCCAGGTGAAAAGACCATACACAGGGCAAGTTCTTGGGCCTTGGCCAGGGATGCTACACGCTGATCTCTTATGTGCCAGCACTTTAGCCAACATCCAAGCTGGGTCATAAAAGGTAAACATAGGGAGGGTGGTAGGCCAGGTCAGTGGGGCAATAGATAATCCTCAGATATACCTATCCCATCACAGGTCATTAACCCATTAACAGCCAGGACAGGCGATGCGAGATTCCCAGCAAGAAGGTTTGTGAGTCAGATGATGAGCAGCTGTAAAAGGCCATCACCCGGAGAACCCCCACAGTGTTGGCAAGGGTGGCAGGGCTATCTAGCATTATCCCCCTTTTAATGAATGGAGGGATATGGCATAAAGAATATATAGATATTTGCACTTTCTTGGTATACAGCAGGCGTGCTTAGATGTAATGGTGAAGGATAAGTAAGATGATGAGAAAAGGGAGAATAAAAGGTTTAGGCAAGAAAGAAACCTGGGCAATTCACTAAACGGAGATCAGCTTTTGGCCTGCATATTGGTTGAGGAGTTCATATTAATGTGCCAGTCCTTTAGCTCAGCAAAGGTAAGATCCACAAAGCCTGTTCTTGGGGTTGTTGCTTGTCTAAACTATGATGAGGGTTTTAGGTACACAGATATTTTCAGTATTGAAATGAGGGCACAAACACATTATAGGTTACAAGCCCAAAGTGGTAACATTCAGAAAAGGAGTAACAGAGCATGAACAGTCTTGGCAAAACCTAGTTAAAGTGAAGTGAGATAGGTACAGGCCCCCAACAAGATATAAGCTCTGTTATCAGTAGCTGGGTACATGAGACTTGAGCGCCATTTGTTGGAAATAAGAAAAGAATTAATGCACATGGGGGCTAGCCTGCAGTTCCAGGCACATGTGCAGAAACTGTGGAGGTGGGCACACTGTCACGAGTGCCACGGTGCACAGGGGACAGCAGAGAATAAAGTCCAATACAAGAAAGAATAGGGTAGATAGGCTGCCCACTGCTCTGCTAACAAGTGACGAGGAAGAACGGGGGGCAGACACAGCAGACAGAAAGAATATAAAGGGGAAGGGGGTTATGCTGCACAATGCAGACTGCCGCTTCATCAATATCAGTAGTAAAACTAATGCAGTGCTTGAATAGCTATTATAGAAAGGAGGATGTGCAACAGCTACTGAAGGGTTTTCAGGGAGATTGCCATCTCCCATACACAAAACCCATCCTCAAAAGCCACACAAGAATCTAAAATCAAAATTAGAACACCTGGGCATAGTAAGGGAAAAGATAGAGAATGAGCTATGGTTAGTGGGAGTTGCAAGTCTTTGTAAAGAAATGCTATTCCCAGAGTTCCTAGTCTCCTCACTGGGGGTGTTGCAAAGAAAGAACCTGGACGATTTAGGTTAATTCACTACTTATTTCTTGTCTGCAATCAATGAATGATGGGATAGACCCTGAGCATGTCACAGTGGCTTACAGCATTGTAGATGACACTATGCGCTGATCAGACTCTGTTAGCCTGCACCACCACTTGCTTTGTTGCTGACTGCTGGGGTGGGAATCGGTCCCCTAGCCTGCTTTGCCTGCCTGATGGAGAGGGAGGGGCCTCCACCTAGTCCAAATTTGCGGCCACCTCCCACAGTGCGGGACGTGCTGATCAGGCTCTGTTAGCCTGCACCACCACTTGCTTTGTTGCTGACTGCTGGTGTGGGACTCGGTCCCCCAGCTTGCTTCGCCTGCCAGAGGGAGAGGAAGGGGCCATCTCCCAGCCAAAACTCTCGGCCGCCTCTCGCAGCGCGAGATGCATGCGGGCGCGCCCGTCGGAGCCCAAAGGAGACTGAGCTGGGTTCCTCCCTAACGTGTTCCAGGGTGTATCGTCCAGTATAATGGACAAGAAAAAGAGGACCAAACCAGCTTTGGAGGAGGTAACGATCGCCGTGCTGGATAATTTCTTGGCTAAAGCTAAATCTGCCTTGGATAATGAAATTGCATTAACTGAAATGAGGCTGTCAATGGGTGATGGGGATTACCAACCAGGCATTTTAACCTCGCCTGTCCAAGACGTACCATCAAGCTTGGTCGATCAGCCCTTTGTTTGCGAGCCCTCCCAATCTGATCCTGCCACATTAGCCGCACCTCTGTGTCCCACAGCAGCCCAGCCCTCTTCCATCGCAGCCGCTGTTACTGCTAAAAGGAAAAGGGGGCCGTCCAAAGTAACTTTAGCAGCTACAGTTAAAAAGGCACGAAGGGCCCAGCTCCCATCACTTACAGCATCCACCCTTCTCCCTAAACTGAACGATACCAAACTGACTGTGAACATTCAAGACATTGAAGGACTCCTTAAAAAACTATTAGATCCATTAATTTCCTGTCTGGACGCTATTGATCGCACTCTTGCAGGTCTAGCAGTTATTAGACCGTTGTCACATTTAGTGCCAAATACTGGGGGGGGGGGGGGGCAGAGATCTGGCACCACCGTCAGTTAATGTAATTGCTTCTGAAGGTTCTATGACCCGTAATCATTGTGAGGGGACCCAAATCAACCCGTTTGTGACCCCATATAGTGTACATAGCCCACAAATAAGCCACCCACGAAACATGGCTTCAGAAACTTTACCTTGCCCTAGTGCAGATAGCAACACGCAGCAGGCAAATAGTATGCTTACTTAATTCTCTCCACGGTCATATACAGTTTCTGGCCCACCAATTGACCAGCACACAAGTTCCAGTAAGTGAAGTAAACCCCTATCTTTGAACCTACCCGCAGCAGCTTGGCCCTTGCCCCTATGTAATCATTTTGGTCAACGTCCCTATTCTTAGAGCTGACCAAACTGAAACAACTTCTCAATTGTTGTTCAAAGCTCACCATTGGCTGTCGCAAGCTACTGACATAGGCCAACCAATACAGCACCACCTGAACATGGCCAGAAGAATTTCATGGGTAGGCCCAGATCCAAAATTATTTGAAAACAATTGCATTGTCCTCAACTTCAACAACCGATGGCTGGTGAGAGATTTACTGAGTCAATTACCATCAGGCCCCCCCTCCCAATTCCCAGATGTTTGCTGTTCCACTGGTATTTTTCTATAAACCCTCGCAACTCCCAATAAAAATGCACAAAATCTGAGATCCCACGTAAATACTCACACTTCCTTTACCCCTCAGTTAGCTTATAGTAATATACCCCTAGCAAACAGATTTGGCCCTCTGGGGGGATTGGATAGTTGTGACTGACTGACTCCTTCTTCGGCCATACTGCCGGAGATCACTTCAGTTGAGGACAGAGCCTCTAGTACATATACAGGTGCGGGGGTCCGAACTAGTAATGATGGATCAGCCCCCATGAGTTATAGCTTTCTTCCCCACCCTACGCTACAGCCTGAACACGGGGGGATTTCAATGATCTCCTGGAACATAGCAGGTTTTAGTAACAAATATGACAGGGGGGCATGGGAAAAAGAATTACGAAATGCTGGAATTATTTGACTACAGGAAACCTGGGAAAGAAACCCAATATTTATAAATGGTTATCGCTCATTTTCTACACAAGCTGTCCCCTCGACTTCCGGTAAAGCAAAAGGGGGCCTTTTAACTCTTATTGCCAACACTATATCTTTTGACAAGGTTGATTTTGTGAACATCTCTGCTTATTTTCATATCGTTGAGGCTAGTGGTCGAAATATGCTTGATTTACTGATTATAAACTTTTACAGTAATAATTTTGTAAATCAAGCAGAAGTGGTTGACGACCTGACCCGTTCTATGGAGGATTTGCTCTCTCATTATCCCAAACCACTTTTTATTGTTTGGGCGGGTGACTTTAACACTCATATTTGTAAACACTCTGACTCAAACATATGTGGGGTAACTGATCTGAATGGGAATATGCTTGTCCTTTTTAACCACCACAATTATGGTAACGCCATGAACAGTCTGTTGATGGCTTGGGACCTGAAAATTGATAATCAAATTTGTTCTAGCTCGGGTCAAATGTCCCCAACTTTCTATAGGTCAGGTATTACCTCGTGCAAGGCTTTTATCCTGTTTCCCCTGTCGCTGAGTACTTCTCCCAAAAAATTTGAGGTTGTAATGACAGAATATAGCGATCATACATTATTATTTTCCTCATTCAATTGGACACTCCATGAAAAAGGGAAAATTAAAATCGTACCTGAACCTTTTCTATCCAAGAAAAGCAGCTATGCTTTAAAATGGAAGAATATAGACTCCAGTGAAATACTACGTAAAAATGTGTCTTTGTCTTATCAGGAGATATGTCTATGCCTAGACCAATCTACTAATAGTGTACAAGCTGTGGCAGCCATAAGCGGTATTTTAAGTGTGATAAGAGATTTATTAACCTGCCAATTTTCCTGGAAAAAGTCCCCACCTATTAAGTGGTTTGATAAACAATGCTCTCAAGCCTCTGTGGCATTACAGAATGCACTTAAACTATCCCCAAGGGAACCCTATCCTTATTAAAAACCTGAGGTCCAAATACAAACATGCAAGGCATGTAAGAAAAAGAGCGCTTTCTGTGGAATCATGGGAGAGTTTAAGATTAGCCTCTCTGTCTAAAGACACTAAGGCTTTCTGGCAAGTGGTCAATTCCCTGTTTCTCCAAGGAAGTAGTAGTCCTTCTCTAGACCTCCACATACATGAGGCTACGTGGTTGTCCTGTGGAAATCGAACATAATTGCTGTTAGCATAAGCTGAAGCCATATTGGTTGTGGCGTCCATTTTGTTAGCCATGTGATTCTTCCGTCTTCACTGTTGCTTGCCTTTCTATTCTGCCTGAGTCATTAGCTTTAGTTAACTCCTTCTATTCTAAGGTCAAGCAGTGTATGAGCTCAGAGAGGCCTGTCGCTAGAAATCACCTGTTTGAGAATGTAACTGTCCATCATGTCTTACTGATGTAAGCAGTTCTGTTTCGCCTCCCGAGGTTAACAAAGGCCTGTGGGCCCCAGTCTTGACTATAGCCTTTAATGCTATAGCAAAACAGGCCCTCTCCCCTCCTGGAGACAGTCTGTAATAATTCCTATTTTCAAGAAGGGGAATGGAGCAGATCCTACTAATTACCGCCCAATTTCCCTTCTTGCCAGTACAACTAAAATGATGGGTAGATTGATATTTAATAGGCTGGAGAAATGGGCTAATGAAAATAATATACTTGCGGAAGCCCAGTATTGCTTTAGAAAGGGAAGGAGTAAGACAGACCAATGACTCAATCTTGCCGCTAAATACGCCACTGCAAAGAAAGGCCACTTATATGTGGCATTTATGGATCTGTCCGCTGCCTTTGACTGCGTGTCCCACAGCAAACTGTGGGACATTATGAATTAAATGGGCGTGGACCCCTCCATAACTTTTTTTATCAGATACTTATACAGCCAGGCAGAGGCTGTGATTCGTTACGGAAAAAAAGGAGAATGTACGAACCCCTTTAGAATTGAAAAGGGGGTGAGACAGGGTTGTGTTGTCGCCCCCTTTCTTTTCTCCTTGTATACGAACAAGTTAGCTGAGGTCCTGAATGAAAATTTCAACGACGTCCCAGTGGCAGGCCCAATACCATTACCTGTTATGCTCTATGCGGTTGATGCTGTTTTGTTGGCAAGGACCCCAATAGCCCTACAGAAGTGTATTGAGACATACTCCGCTTTTATGGCTGACCTCTGCTTATTTGTAAATAAAACTAAATCTTATGTGATGGCTGTGGGAATGGGGAAAAACAAAACATGTATGCCTTTTCACATAGACTGCAGACGCCTCGAGAGAATAGAGAAATGCTTGTATCTGGGCATTCTATTTGATGACAAACTAAATTCAGTGGTTAGAAATAGATTGAACCAAATGTCCAGAAGTATAGCTGCTCTATGGAAGTTCGCCCTAAACTTGGGAGATAAACCAATTAAAGAAATGTTAGACATTTATTCTGCAAAAACATTATCTATAGCTACCTATGGTGCCGGAGTCTGGGGCACTGCATGGATAGAGTCGCTCTAAGTAACAGAGGACACAATTCTTAAAAGACTGTTGGCAAATCCCAGCTCCTGCCAAAACATTTTAGTCCATGAGGAGCTGGGTTTCTTGTTTATCTCTGATACTATAAAACTAACCCCGCTGATGTTGTGGCCCTCGATCTGGAAAAGGGAAACTGTCCTCCTTAACCAAACAGTGATAACGTATATTTTATCCCTGAATAGAGCTCATCAATCCCCTGGTTAGCTTATGTGAAAAAATCTTTTAACGAACTGGATCTTGGGTTTTTGTATGACACTCCCTCTTATTGTACATCATTTTCCAAATCCAGATTAAAGGACATTTTTATTGCTAAACAATCTCAGGATAGACTCCAAGAAAACCAATCTAAAATCTCAGTAATGGCTTATCATGCATTACCTCCAGTGACAACTGGACATCTTTCCTATTTGTCTTTTGTCACCAATAAAAGACATTGTTTTGCTGAGATTTAGACTGAACTTAATTTTGCTAATTGTTGGGTACCCCATACATTCCTGTTCGGTATCCCAATTGTCTCTCTGTCCCTGTGATGGTCTCTCCAAGCAATCGATTTCGTATTTGCCCCTTTTTGCAAATTTTATAAGGCTGAGAGGGCTAAATTCATTATCCCTCTACTGAACAAACTCAATCCACGCACAACTGGGCACTGGAAGCAATACGAGGCCTGAAATCCCCCTATGTTAGCGTCTTAATTATTAGCTGTTTTAAGGATTAGAAAGGTGAATATTATGTTATAAGGGCTAGCCCCTAAGACCACCTATGTACTGAGTCTGGAAATTGTTTATATGTATTTAAAGCCTTAGTACTATGAACGTTTTAGCTAGGTATTCTTTTTATCTGTTTTAACAATTTTATTGATATACTAAATATAACCTTGTCTGCTAACAAGTTGTAATGTTATCTGCTTTTTGATACTGCTTACCTTTTATGAATTTGAATTGGTATAATGTGATCCTGAATAATGAGTTGTTTGGATGTTTTTATCGCTTGCCTATAAACCATGTTTTTCTTTTATGTACCTTTTATGCATCACTTTTAAATGAAAATAAAGACCTTGATTGATTGATTGATTGATTGACACTAATTATTTGGTCAGAGCCTGTGGTAAGAGCACCCTAATGACAGAAGTGGATATTAAATCTGCCTCTGCTTACTATCAGTTCATTCAGACAGCTTCATGCTGCTGACTTTGATATGTGAGTGCCTGTTCTCAGGGCCGGCTTTAGGGCAGTGCGACTGGTGCAGCCGCACTGGGCGCTGACCTGTGGAGGGGGCGCTGACCTCAGGGGGGCGCTGTGTTCAGCAATAACTTATGATTGGCGAGATGAGGGGCACTTTTGCCTGGTGGTAGTGAGAGAACCAAGAAGGAGGTCTTTGGGGTGGGGGCGCCAAAAATGATTGTCACACCCAGTGCCATCGGCGCTAAAGCTGGCCTTGTCCGTTCTTTTATGAAAAGTGCTTGCCCTGTCAATGCTATATTCCACAATAAAATTCATGTAGCAGGATTGTTAGAGAGCAAAAATATATTCAGTTGAATAACAAGTGGAGCCCCCAGAGCTCCAACAGAATGTCTAACAAAAAACTCTGTGGACAGATATTTATACCCTTGTTTAGGTATGGTAATTTATCCAGAAGTTCAGTTATCAGGCAAGGCAAACAGTCATGTATTCATTAGATAGAGTCTGTTAGGTATCATAACTTTGGCCTATGCGTGCGCAGCGTTCAGAAAGCTCAGTGTCATGCTACTACTTTGAAATGTTTGTATGTTCTTAAAGTGATCTTTTCACCAGGGGTACCCAGGAGGTCAGAAGTTACATAACCTGAAGGACAACTTCTTTGTAAGGGAACCAGGGTCAGACAAATGCAGTACTTTGCTGAATGCCTTCACACACTTGGCTGGATATATACGCATGAGACAAGACAGTGCGTCCAGTCATCTCAATTACATCCCTGGCGATCGAGATCGAGACATTCCTGGGTATATGCAGGCTCCCGAACTGAGGCTAGAGTGAAATTCATGGAAATTCGGCACCCAATCTCCAAACTGCATTTTGTAGTATGTACAATAGTACTACTTACTCCAATTCAGGGACCTGGGAGTGTAAATCTCTACTTACACCTGTCCTATCTATTCTCTGGGGCGATCATTATACATGTAAGTTTACTAGCTTGTAGTACATTTGGTAGGAACTAGCGAGGGTGCCTGGAAAAAGAAGCATATTTATTACTAAAGTGGTTTAGGACAGAGTAGGGAGGAGTTTAGAGAGTGCCTGACGAAAGGTTTAGACGGGGACAGACACCCCACCCACACATGAGTAAGTCAATTACTGTTCACAGATGTGCTCCAGCTCAGACCTGCAATACGTTCAGCACCTGGCCAACCACATTTAACATAAAAATATTTTTGGGAAGTTTAATTAACTTTTTTAATTTTCCCTATACCTTACCATAGGGTGTTTCCCACTACAGTAGGAAATGTGCTAATATTTGTATATGTTAAGAATGAATGCAAGTTCATTGTATATATTTATTTTAAATTTAGAACAAAACAAAAGGCTACAGCAGTAGTTACTTAATTTTGAAATAAATAGTTAATTAATTTAATTTAACTATATTAAATTAAGGCTATTTTTAGAGATGTAATTAAAGGAAAAATCCCACCTAAAGTGAAATGTTTATTTTTATTTATGGTGTATTAAAATGACAAAAAATTATGTATAGAATTAATATATTTTTTAAATAAATTAGTTTAATTTGTAAATTAAAAAATGTTATTCAAATATTTTATCATGAAAAATGTATTTAAATATAATGTTTTTATACATTAAATTACTGTATATGTATAGTTAGACATTTGAAATACATCAATTTTATTTAACATTATTTCCGGTGGGGTTCTATTTTAAGTCCCTGTCTCCATTATTTTCGATGGGCGGGCTGTCCAATGGTTTTTCCAGTGGTTTTAAAGTGTGCATCTCCCCTGTTGGTGGATAGTGTCTTTCCTGGTTGCGCTACGTCGATAGTGCCCGCTGACCTCTATTTTTTACATTGTCTGTTTATTTTGCTTGGGTTTTATGAACAATTCAGTGCACACTATTTATTTTATTATTTTGAAGTATAAAATGTTTTTCATGAGATAAAGGCTCATTGTATAAGTCTTTCATTGATTCATAAATCTGATCCAATCAATACTTTAACTCCCCAGTGAATTTCACTCGCATAGCCCTATTTTGTTAGAGAATTAACATATCATGTCCTGTGAACCAAAGAAAATAAACAAACTCAAAAATGTAAAATGTACCTTTTCATGTACATATGAAAACATATTCATTGATGTTTACCACTGAATTCAATCGAGTCCTATCAGCCATTCTGTTTACGGTTCATTTTGATCCTACTCGATATTTGTCTTATTGCAATAGTGAGTATTTGCCCCCTTTTGTGACATTGCGCTATGAACGAACTGCTCAAAGATTCCAAATGTAGTGCTTATCATTGGATCAGAATGTAATTTGGTAATTCTAAATTCTTCATGTCAGGGCTAAGAAAATATGAACAACCTAGTAAAAACAACTACAGTTTTGACAAAAATAACCTTTGCAACACATGTTAAGTACATATGAAGATTTGTATTAGTGTTGCTGCTGAGAATGATAAATTACCATGTGTAAATGTGAACTTAAGCGACATTATTTACTCCTTTAAAATAGGCATTCTTTCCGTACGAAAAGACAGCCGCTGCATTTAATTAAACAATCTAATACAATTGCGTGAATCAGCCAAGAGTACTGGTTTTGTGTGAAGGGTCAAGTACTACTTTGATGCTGAAACACAGCTTACCTTTTCAACTCAATAAACATCTTGGACTGGCCACTAGGGCCGTGCTCGTATTCCCTTTGTTGCAGAATGGCATGCGCCATACTAAAGGCCGTTCTCTTTTTAAGTTGTAGCTGCTGAAGTTTACAGCATCGCCAAATAGTGAATGGTCTAGCAATGAAGTTCCCTCTTGTAAGAGTGAAAGGCGTTTGGTGTATATGTAGGGATCATTTGTGATAGCTTGTGGCTACGTTTTAGATTCCTGGCCGGTTGGGAAAGGGAGTCCTGATTTTATTAAGGGCAAGAGGCGTTTCACATTCTCTCATCTCACTGCTTTATTGACAGCTTTTTTACAAATAAATTATATTTTCGATAATGCATTTCAGTAACAGGAAATCAAAATTAGGACTATTCTCATGGGCTCTTCGTCTTAAACTATTCCTGTTTTCTTAATTCCAGAAAGTCACTCCAATTCATGCAGGGGTGTGGAAATCTTTAAAATTCTACTTGGCCATGGAATAAAATGTTACAGAAATTTACTTGCCCTCTGTAAATTTTGGTTGCCCTACCTACTCCATAAATCACTAAGATAGGTCTGCACAGAGAGCGCCTGCACTTCAATCAGCGCAACATACCATGCAATATATTTTTCAAATGCCAGTACAATTATGTAGTGAATGGTGATGCACCCTTACATGCAAATGTTGTACTGGCTAGTTGTACAGCAGGTGTGAAGATGTCATTGTGCACTCCACCCACTTATCAGCCAGTCTGCCTGTGACAGATTTTCATACATAGAAAAAAAGGCAGAGTGCAGACTGGTAATTGACTACATTTCTTGCTGTGTCTTTGGGGCAGACTGTGTCGGAATATGAACCTGTTGGACAGAAGGGTTTTCTCCTTCGTAGGGCCAACTCGTAGCTGTCCAACTTCAAAAATACCGAAGAGATGTTCTGATAAACATGTGTGGATGGGAATAACTGCACTTCTTGGCCGAGCTTATCAACTCTTCATGGGGCAGCAAAATCACGTAGCAGAGGTACTGTGGTTCACTGAGACAGTATCCACAATTCTTGTCAGGTGTTCTATACTTTTAATGGGGAAGTTAAATCAATTTCCCCTTTTACGCTCCTGGGCTGGAGTAACAAACATCATATACAAAGCTGGCATTATCAGTAAAAGTTTCGCTTGCACAGTACAGGTGCAGTAATGGCAGCAGCAGCACAAGGTTCACTGACATGAAGAGATGCAACTCTTTGGTAGATGTGGAAGTTTCTCACTCAGAATAAAAGATATGTAGTATATGTAGCATTCACACACTCTCACACAGCAGCAAATCAAACTTCATTCCATTTTCACAGCAAAGGGAAGGAGAACCAAGTTGAAGAAACTGTCAATCTAGATGTGAAGGGATCAGAATCATTGAGATGGAGGGGTAGTGAGTAATTGGAAGGCCTCAGCATTCCAGGTCACACCTAGCAAGGACACCCAGGCTCAATCACAGTAGAGTTGGAAACACTTTCTTGGCCTGATGGATAGTCAGAGGCTATCTGACGAATTACGTTTATTTATGCATCAGCTATGTCTAAATCAAATATTAGCTATTTAGCTGAACAAACGTCCAAAAGTGCCACTACTCATTTTCATGTTCTCTCTTAGTCATTGTGCTTTTTGACCATCACCTAACCTATTCTGCAGCCTCATGTCTAGTATTTCCCTGAAGGACCAGAAAAGGTTGTTGGAGGAAGGGAGCAGGAAGTACACCAAAACCATAAGCAGAGCACAAACCAACACACTGCACAAATGCCAACATGTCACAAGCTCATCTCTCCCGGCTTCCTAGCCCTAGCCACATAAGGTGTAAAGGTCTTCAAATACACAAGACCCCTCCATGTATAGTGCATTTGATACCTTAGCAATTAAGGAAAATCTACAACTCCTCTCAACATGAACCTCCCCACCACTTCAGACAAATACAATAGAAACGCACACCTTGCACTGACAGCAAATAAAGTAAACACCCCAATTAATAACAATAAACTATAGAAATGTATACAGCACCTACTCTGATGGTTGCAGGCACAAAGACCCTCCAGTATTTGCCCCTAACCTTCATTCCAGTTAAAATGTAAATACAATGAGACACAAATATATGCTACTGTTTCTTCACACATGTTTAGCTAGAAGTGGTTTAAGGGTGGGTTGCTAAAATATAGATCTGTAGCAATTATGGAACCAGTTAGATCTTAATAGTTGCCAGGCGCACTCTGAGAGTGAGCCTTTAGCCTGAGTGCTACTGCAACCAGAACTCGTCTCGCATTTCCGGGCGAGACAGAGAAAGAAGACATTTGGAATGTTTGAGCACCATGCTAGAGTATGGGTGAACTAAGCATTTACAGTTATGGTGGCAGTAGGTATGTGAACTCACTGAGCTACTTTTCTTGCTCGTGCACCCTGTATTGCCATTCCTGTAGGTGCTCTGTTCTTCATCTTGAAGGATAAGTGATGGGGTGTGCCAGGTACTTCGACCTGCACTTAAGAGATGCATAGCACAAGATTTATGCAGCAGGTGCGCTCACAGGCTGTGCTATCTCACAGGAATGTGGTGTTATCCCTCACACCATAGAATGACTCTTTCCATCACACCACAAGCCCAGCTCCTAATCAGCTACAACATTCTAATGTCGCAGGGATCCAGGGCAGAACACAGCATTTTTTTTTCAGTTGAGAGGAAGACAAAGTCCTTAGGAACTGGCAGAAAGATCCATGCACATGTGCGCATCAACTGCATATTTGTTTTAATTGGTGCAGAAGCTTTGGGGTTGATGGGCCAGTACTCGGCTGCAGCACTAAATAAATACAGTGGCCCTGCCTCTGCACCTGCATTCCGGATACCTGTCAGTTTCTGGTGCAGTAGTTTATCAGAGGCAGGCAGTTTAAGTGAAACTGCAAAGCATGGCCTGGCTGCTTTAGCCTCAGTGTCAGAGAGACAGCTGGGAAGTGTGGCCCCTGTGAAAACTGGCATTTGTGCTGGCTGCACACCATGGAGCTTGTCGTATATCCTTTATGACCATTCAGCGCAGTAGAGGGAGCTCCGGGGTCTGATCTCTGAGCACAGGGCCACACAGAGCGAAATAAGCGGCTGACCAGACAAGAAAAGACAGGGAATGAAAATCCCCTTCCGGCCCCACCCCCTCCCTAGCCTCTTACAAGTGAATGTTGGACGTGCGTTGCTTTGAACCGAGGTTTCCCTGCACCTTTATGTGCAGCTTTCCTGGGTCATTGAGATTCCCTGTATTTCATGACCTTGGGAAATGCACGGGCATCCTTTTTTTTTTCTGCGCAGTGCCCCTAAGCCCACCACCAGGCTGAGTTTATTACCAATAGCATTAAATCAATATCGCCTAGGGCCCGTTTCCCCCCAAAAAACGTTTAATCGTGGATTTCCTTATAGATGATTTGTGACCCTGACAAGACAAGTTGACCTCCCAGCATCTCCTGAAAACCACGAGTGCTTAGAAACAGGCCGAATGCGTCTATGTCGCGCTCTAAAACTACCGGACATTTGGAGTCACAGTTCACAAACAAACAAGTGACACACAAAGTGTCCCACACTGTCGGGTGGCACACATATACCTACGGCAGAACAGACCCATGTAACACACCCAAGCAGGCTCACACTAGACAACCCCCATGCCTCAGGCGCATGCAGCCTCACAATTAACATTGTCACAATCCCAGGCCTCCCCAATGGCCTCTGGTTCTCACCGCTTCCCTCTGACAGCCCTCAGCCAGCTCTGTGCCCTGCCACGTCTCTTGCACGCCTCCTTCTTGGTGCGCTCTACAAAACACAGATTCGTAGAATTGATTGCGAGAGGACGCCCCCTGTAGCAGCTGGTACCTCAGGCCCCTCGGCCCATTGCCAAAGGCCAATTTTAACTCGCGTGTTTCGATGCTGAGCTGCTGACAGTGCTTCTTCCATGGTTTAAGGGGGCGGGGCATAGATTTTTCCTGTGCCTGGTAATTTGATGGCGTTGCAGGGGCGTGGGGGGAGCGCGGTCCGGTGCTCACGTGGATTAGAGGCCTCCAAAGGTTCTCTGACTTTCTATTACCCATTTCTGATTGATTGTGAGCCTCACGGTGCCCACAGTTCGGATATTATTTACGTGATTTAATGTCTACTTGTCCGTCACACGAAATAGACATTAAATCTTCTTGCCCATCATAAAAATCAACATGGTTCGGGCGTTGGGCGATATGATTCCCCCACCCCTGTCATGCGTGAAACGAACCAACAGATATAACAGAAGTAAAGCCAGTCCCAGCCAGAGTAAATCATCCCATCTAGGAGTCGGATCCTCTTGAAGAATCCAAGGTTGAGTCGAGTAGTTACATCCCGAAATGGTTTGCTGAGAATACGATGGATATTTGATTAGTCGTCTGAGCTAGGAAGAAAAAACAAAAACACCATTAGGGTGAGAAACACAGGGAGGAATAATATTCGCCAATTTATAACCGGACAAGAGTCTTCATATTATGCACATTTAAAGCAAATCAACTACGATTGATGCTGTTATTTCTCAACCGGTTTACAATAAAATGTACAAAACGTACATATCCTAGACCAGTCCGCTGCCTTAAGATATCCTCCAACCTTGCACAAGCCCAAATGGCTTTAGACACCATTGCTCCCCAAACAGAGTGTGCTCATTATCGGTCCGTCTCAATTCCAGCCAAGAACATAGCATACTTAACCTGCCTACTAAGGATAGCTGAGGAGACAGGAGTAACAGGTTTGCACAAGGAAATTAGCAATTTTGTTTCCTTCTTTCTTAATACCCTATTGATGTACATACCTAGTAAGACACCCCACCAAACAAAGTCTTTAATTGGGGAAGGAAAGTCTAGGAAATTAATGTGTGTCGAAGAAAACTTGCATTTACCTATGTTAAAATAGACACAATCTGAAGGCGTGGCCTAAGGTGTCAAGATGGCCGTCGCACTCTTAAGTGTGCTCCGGACCCCCTCCATCATCCGCCTCTCATCCCTCCATTTGCAGCTGCCATCCAAACCCCTATACCTCCCACGGGGGTTCCCCGTCTTACCAGCGATGTGCTGATTCCTTTGGCGGGCGAAACGGAGTCTCTGTCGTCCCATCTTGCTCCCTTCCTGCTGTGGCCCGTGATTCCCGTGATGGTGGCCTCCTCGCCGCGCACCTCCTGCATTGCAGCCCTGCACCCTGACGGACCACTGCTTGGCTTCCCTGGCTGCTGCGGAGGGGCGGCGGTGCTGGACCGGGCCTGTTCGGATGCCTCCCCCTCCCCCCACCTAAGATTCTTTGTGACTCTGCGCCTCCCTGCTGAGGCCTGCCAGTGGTGCGTCGGCGCCTGAGGTCCCGGTTGCGGCCCTGCCTCCCCTGCTGCTGGGCCCTGTGTGGAGGCGGAGGCCGGGTTGATTCTCCCCCTGACTCCGGCGCCTGCCATGCACTCCTGTGAGGCCCGGCCCGGGGACGCCTTCTGTACTGCGGCCCGGTGAGTGGGGGCGAGTGGTGCTCGGCTGCCTGATCGGGTAGCGGCGTGGAGGCTGGACCCCTTCCTCCCTTGCTGCAGCGGCCTCCTTGCCTTGGAGCCTGCCGGCCCTTCCCCCCCGGGGCTGAGGCGGGGAGATCACCTAGGCCGCCACAGGTTGTGCCCTGGCCCTCTTTCGCTGTGCCCTGCCAGATGTGGGGGAGATGCAGTGTTTGGTGTGGCCCCCTGGTCATTGGGGGGGGGCCCCTTCCTGGCGGCCCAGTGGAACACCGGTGTGGGCCCGACGTCGCAGAGGCACGGACTCTGGCCTGGGCTTTCCTGCCATCCACTCTTTCTGTCCACTTCAAGGCCTTGCCCCCCGCTTCTGAGATCTGCGGGCTTCTGGTGGCATAGGGAGCTCCCCCGAGACCTTCATCCAAGGACTGCCGGTGAGTGGGGCCCGGGACTGGGGATCGGCCGCCAGGTCAGGCAGCGGCACAGGGGGGCATTGTCGGCGCTCCCGCCCCCCCTTCTGCTCCATCACTATTTTGTCTCTTCCCCGCCTCTACAACGTGCAGTGCCTCTGGGGTGGTGCTTTGGCGTCCACCAGCCCGAGGGCAGGGGGAGGATCTATCCGTCCCTATCCTGGGTCGGCTCCCTGCTGGAGTTGGGGTCCCCCGTGGTGCGGGGCCCTCCTACCTTCCTTCTTCCTGGGCTTCTTCCGCTGTCCAAGGACCTGCTATACCTATGGGACTGCTCTTGTCCAGCATTGTCGGGTGGCGGCGAGCCTTGGCACCAGTCACCCCCCCCCCCTTTTTCTCTCTCGCCGCCCACCCGCTAAGACTTGGTCCTGACCCGGGCCCTGGTGTTGGAGGGCCACTGTTTGCCCGCGACCTCGCCCCTCGCCTGCTGCGAACCTGTGGTATCAGAACTGCTCCCCAGCTGTTGGTGCTGAGGAACGGCGGATTGCTTTCCGAGGCCCCTCCGCCACTGCCGACCCCCCTTGGTCTGCGGACAGTATCTTTTATCATCGACCGTCACATCAGGCGGAGGCTGGGGAGGAGTCCCTGGATTCTTGCAGTTGGGTTTCCTAGACTCCGCGGGGTTCTGGAGGGATCAGCCTTGACGCCCGGGCCTGAGCATTGACGGCCTGGGTGTCGGTTCACTCCCTCCCTGCGACTGCTGACTGCCTCCCCCATCCACTCGGCATCCGGGGCTTTCCTCCGCGGTCATGATGGGTAGGGATCGTGGCCCGAAGACTTCCGCACCAAGAACCCAGACAAAAATGGACCAATACACCATCAGTGACCGGGACCCTGATGGGGGGGCATCAGGCGCCCCCACCCCCGCTGGGGGTGAACTCTCCACGATCCTTCAGGCGATTGGTGCCTCACAAACGGAGGTGGAGAATAGGATCGACGAGGTGAGGGTGGACATGGCTCTCATTCGTCAAGACCTGAGCTATGTGTATCGGATTTCAGGTGAAGTACATTTGAACACAGTAAGTTGAACACATTCTATGGAACACACCCAAGAATCAAGACAGAAGATTGAACCATTTACCCCAGAAATTTCCAAACAGTTCAGAGCAACGCCGGGCCTCAAAGAGGGGTTCCTCTTGAGTCCCGCACCAGTCCACACCCCGCCAAGGCAAGGCAGACCTCAAGCGATGGCAATCTCTTCCTCTTAATCCCCAGGGCAGAAGTGCGCTTTTTAAAATAATGGTTCTCCCCCGTTTTTTGTATATTCTCCAAAACTTAACTTTTCACCTTCCGGGAAGCTGGTTCCGTTAGGTTGATGGGATGCTTACCCTGTTTTTATGGAAGGGCGGGAAGCCTCGTATGGCCTTGGCTCATTGCCGAATACCTCCCTATGATGGGGGCATGGGTGCACCCAATCTTCACCTCTACTACCTGGCCACAAGGCTTATTGTGGTGCACGACTGGTTCGCCGGCGTCTGGTCCGACCCGGCGTAACAATTCGAACTCCGGTTAATGGACTTTCCACAACTCCAGACCTACCTGTACAGGGCTCCCATACCGCGAACCCTTCCCCCATCACTAGGGCTGTCCTACTGGCTTGGCGCACTGCCTAGCGCCACACAAAATGAAATGGAAAACTCACCCGACAAACGCCCCTGTGGCATGGTACCTTGCTGTGTGAGACTTCAACTCTCCGAACCTTTCGTCAATCTCGCTTCTTGGAGATGTATGAGTCGGGGACCATATCAGGGCCTTCTCGGATTTGCAACAGCGCTACCCCCTCCATGCCTCCCAGTTCTACAAATACCTGCAGCTCGGGCACGCCCTCAATGTCCACATTACTTCTCCCACCTCCCTCCCTGAATTCAGTCCCCTCGAGGCCCAAGTGATGATGGGGAACCTGGGTAGGGGTGGGGTGTCGCGGATCTACCGCTCTTTAGTGAACAATGACCCTGCGACCTTAGACCCACTGCGAACCCGCTGGGAGGAATGGCTGGGCCCCTTGGAGGATGCGGACTGGCGGGATGCCCTCATGGCTCCCAAGACCCTGACAACCTCTTCCAAACTGCGCCTTATCCAACTCTACTACTTACACACGGCATATCTAACCCCTGCTCGTCTATATATAACCCGACTGCGACCCTTCCCGACTTGTACACGATGCGACCATGCCTCGGCTGACTTCTACCATATAGTCTGGCAATACCCCACTTTTGCGCCATTTTGGGGGGGAGTGGAACTTGAACTTACGCAGACCCTGGGGTGGGTTGTCCCCCATGACCCGCTACGTTTGGTCTTGGGGGTGTTTGATGGCCTGGAAAGCTCCCGGGCCGGCAAGCGTTTTATGGGGACTGCTGTTGCTGTAGCGAAACATGACATTGCAGCACTTTGGTCCCAGGCTAGGCTCCCCTACTGTATGGAAGTGGAGGCGGGGTGTGGACTGGTGCGGGACCCAAGAGGAACCCCTCTTTGAGGCCCGGCGCTGCTCTGAAATGTTTGGAAATTTCTGGGGTAAATGGTTCAATCTTCTGTCTTGATTCTTGGGTGTGTTCCATAGAATGTGTTCAACTTACTGTGTTCAAATGTACTTCACCTGAAATCCGATACGTGGGTCTCTGTCATCGGACGCTCGGTTGTATACTTCCATAGTAATGTGCCTAATTGCGCTGTCATTGTAATTATGTGGTTTTCTATAAATGCCAATAAACTTGATTATCAACAAAGAAAAATAGACACAATCTGGAGTGAGACTCATTCCTTGTTGCAGATCTAGAGCTCTAACATCTGAAACCCTCCTGAATGACACCAGACACTATAGCATCACCAATTTAGCACAGATGATCTTGAAGGAAAAATCCTCATTATCTGACCGGCGCTCAAATAAATTCAGAACTTTGTTCGCATCCCACATAGTAGCAAATCTGGGTTTTGGTGGATTCATAAACCTCTAATGCCTTTCATGAGTCTACACACCTGAGGATGCTCTGCTTTAGGTTTCCCATCTATTCCAGCAATGCCAAGCTGAACCATGTGCTCTAAAGGTTCCCCTGGCCCATGATGCTTCAATATACCCTGAAGCAACTTTCAAAATTCCTGACAACTCAAAATGCCCTGAGAGGTTCCAGGCTATGAACTTTAGTTTGCCCCTTACCACCAGATCGTGTATCTGACCCTGCGGATTCCTCAAGATGCGAGGAGACACTGACAGTAACAGTGAAAGATCCACTGATAATTCTAGCAGGAGAGAATAGCCGGTCTCCATAAAGGGGTAATCACCGTCACCTTCCCAAGTGTTGCCTGCAAAGTGCCTCAGATATCTGAGTATCAGAATGAATAGGTGAAAGCATAAAACATTCCCCATGACCAGTCCTGTAGGAGAGCATCGAACACTAGATCATCTTGGTCTGGCCTACAGCTGAAAAATGTAGGTAGCTGCTTTGGTTATCTGGATGCGAACAGGTCTATATTGAAAGGACTCAAGAATAGTTGTAATGTTCTGAAAAATCTTGACATCCAATTAACACTAGCTGCTGGCCGAAACTCTGCGCAATTACCAATCCGCCATCAAATTGCTCTGTCCTGGAAGATGTTCCACTGTCAAAGAAATTTGGTGTTGGACACAGAAGGCCCAAAGTGCCTTGGCTATCTCCGCCAGTGGTCTTGACAGTGTTCCCCCCCAATTTGTTCACATATCTGACTGCTGTTAGATTGTCCGTGCGGAGGGGGATTGAGCATCATGCCTTCCCTTTCGCCAGGCTTTGAATTGCAAAGGAGCCTGCAAGAAGCTCTAAACAATTTGTGACCTTATAACTCCTCTCTGACCATCCTCCCCCAGTTCAGACACTGCCACATTATGTGCCGCAGCAGTGAAGAGTAATATCAAATTCTAACACAATGAGAGGGCAAGTCAGAAAGATGGTGCGAATGTTCCAGGCTGTCATATGTCTAACCACCACTCTATTTCTTCTCCTTCCTCCACATCTAAGGGAACCAACTGGGAATAAACCAACCCTTCTTTAGATGCCTGATATTCAGTCTCTGAAGTGTAACATGTCATAGAATAATACTTGTATTGAAGATGCAAGGAGACCCACTATTCTTGCCAGGTGTCTGAGAGATATGAGAGGACACTTTACCGTATTCCTCTACTCTCTACTTATAGAGCTGAGTTTTGACTCCGGGAATATAAACATTCCCTGTTGTGTATCCATCAAAAATGTTAAGAAATCAATGAGTTTTGAAGGCACTAATTCAAATGTTATACATTTATGATAAAATCCCAGGTTGTGAATGAGGTTCACTGCTTTCTGCACTTGTCCAACCAGAAGGAGCTTGTCTTGACTCGTGAATATAAGATCATCCAAATAGACAAGCATCCGTATGCTTTGTGACCTGAGAAAGGCTGCTACAGGCTTCGGAATCTTCATGAAGCACCGAGGTGCAGAGGATAGACTGAAAGGGAGAGCCTTGAAGTGGAACACCTGCAAACCCAAATGAATTGAATCTATTTTCTTTGAGGGTAATACATGGGCACTGGTAAAGATGTATCTTTTATGTCTAACCTCATCATCCAATCCCCCAACTGCAGAACATAGCTCAGAGCCACTACAATCTCCATCTTGAAGTTCCTGTAAACCACAAATTTATTCAGATCCTTCATGTTTATTACCTGTCTTAACTTGTTCTTTTTCTGTACCAGAACAATTTTGCTCAAGAAAGCTCTTGGATGCAAACTGCACTGCTCTATAGCCCCTTTGAACAAAATGTTGTCCACTTCCTTGGATATCAAATCTGCTTCTTTGTGAGTGAAGAACTCTCATAATCTGAAGTACACTGGATCTTGTGAAAGGGCCTTGAACTAATTGACAAAAAGGGCCTATCTGCTCCCAACTTTTAAGAATGGTAGGGTTAGTTGTCGTACCTTGAGGTCCCCGTCCCCTTGTTTGTTCAGAGAACAGTCCAAATCTTCTACCTCTTAATCTCTGGAGAAAGAAGACAGATCTGTAACTATTTGACGGTCCGGAATAGGGTCTGAAATAGGTCTCTCGGTCAGCGGAATGATCCTGGTATCTGCCAGCCCTGCGAGAGACACGACCAAACACATGCTTAAGGGAAGAATGAGGTTTATCCAATGTTGTAGGCATTTGAACATAATTATTGATCTCTTTAACATGCTCATCCCCAAAGTGTGTACCTTAGGCCGAACCACTAGCTTTGGAATCGGCTATACCCCCTAGCTTCAGATCAGTCCTCAGAAGAAGACTATTTCGCCCCTAAAAGTAAATGGATAAATTAGCACTACCTAGGAAGCTAATACCTCTCTGAGCCCAGTTTTCAAACAACCTCAGGATCCATCTCCTCTCCAGAAACCATCACTTCCTCTGTGGTGCATAAGATTTAGACGAAGAACATCCAGAATGTGGCCGTGTTATGAAAACCATATTGTGTCTATCCTTTTCCTAGGGTCCCTTAGCTTTTTTGTTTTACTTAAGAAGGTGGCAATCTTGGTATCTAACACATCCTGGCATATCTATCAATCCCACAGATGATTTGATTTTAACACCAACATGCTTATTAATGAACTTAGGAGGGAACCTCTCATTGGAATTAGGATGCTGAATAAGACCCGGATAGAACATGGTATTGCCCTCATCATCAAAAACTCCGCTAGTACTGACTCAGTTTTCGTTTTTTTCAACAGACAACAAGTTAACATTATCATAATAACCACCATCATAAACGTCATCATCATAATACATATTGTTAGACAAATTACACGGTCTTTACAATGACTTATTATAGGATTCATAAATGAATCAACTTCCACGGAATTAAAATCCGCACCTATGAGCAGATCAATAGGGCAACCATCTGCGTGACCCCTCTTGCTTGTTGGTAAGTCAGTGTTTTGATTTATTGCGCTATTTCCCTTCCCACTTGCACGAGAGTGTCAAATATGGCAGAGACAACTGATTGACCAATTTCAGATGCTCCCACCTTAAAGGAGGAAGCCACTGCTTTGGATACCGAGGAGTCGAGAAAGTCAGTATGGCTTTTCCTAAAAATATTCTCTTCTATATTAGCATTAGAATCATTTTGTGTAGTAGAATTTTTTTACATTATTTGCACTCTTATAAACTGAGATACATGAACCAAGGAATGAATTCCCGCACTTGTATCTGATCACTAATTGTATTTTTTTTAATAACAAAATAGCAAAATTACGAAAGAAACAATAAAACATGTTTAGATCAGTGCAAACAAATTCATCAACAACATCAATTTGTAACGCATTGGCAAAGCCAATAGGTTTCGCCTTTGGGACTTATTCGCTTTGTTCAGAGGAATCTATACTGCCTTTTACACTGAAGTTACCAGACCCCTACAACATCCTACAAGGCTTTCTGAATTGCCTATTGCTCGTTTTAAACAGTACAATGAGTTTTAGTTGGTATTTGGTGCAAGATATCCTCTGTAATACTGCAGTCTGTTTCTTAGGACCAGTCGACTATTTACCCTACTGTACAGGCGCTCTGAAAGGCTGCCTGCTACGCATTCAATTCACAAATTCTCACCACAGTGAACCTCAAAGCTCTCTTTTCGATGGCTCCAAAATATTTAAATAAAAACATGCCTGAGAGAATGTCTGCAGGGTGTAGAGGGTGCTAAAATGAAGAGAACCAGATTTAGAGCTTAAATCCCCTGTGCACTTAAAATGTTTTGCAGGTGGGCCTCGGCATGGAACACATCAGAGAATGAATCTGTCCGGGTCCAGCTGACAGTCACAGCCAAAAGAAGTGCTACGCGTGGCGCACTGAGTAACAGCATGCGGCAGAACAGACTTGTATGAAGCATAAAGACTAGTTTTGGTTCCCAAAAGAAGAAGCATACCTCATAAAAAGTGACGTCCTCGTGAAATTGAGTTTTCTTTATAAATAGGCACAGCTGGGAGAGTAGCATACATTCCTACACAGCTAGATACCCAAGGGTTGTGGTTATTTCGTGGCTGCTGCTGGGTTCTCTCTTCTAGATGATCATACTCCAAGGCAAGAACTTCGCCCATTAAAAATGTTTTTTTTAAATGTTTTTTAAACGGTTGCTCAGAGAGATGAATGCTTGCTGCATCCACATTCGTAATCTAAGGGTCACAAGTTCGAACGCTGTCAAGGCCGCCTCACCTTTCGAAGGTGCGAACACTGCGTCCTTGCTTCTAGGTCTGTTTTGCGTGTGCCACATTATGCATCACAGGACGCCTGCCCGGGGCCTGATCTCCATACAGGATTACTATTCAAACTATCCAGTCTTGGGGCATCTTTCACGGCATGTGCGCACATGCAGCGCATACCTGAAGAGGAGGCTGAGGAGCCCCCTGGCACTTGTCACCTCTGACAGTACACCATGGACTTTAGCAGCAGATACAAGATACCATCTCCCAGCTAGAAAGATCCCGGCAGGTAACGGGTTACTCAGCTCTTCTCATGCGTAACTGCAGTTGTGCCTTTTCGCAGCGTATGGCTTACAATAAACTAATACGCAGTGTGTATATGTTATAAAACACGTGTTCTTCATGTGACCCTCTCAAGGCAGAGCAGATAACAGATCTACTGACTACATGATCGGTTTGTGTATTTTCACTCCTCCTAGAATAGTAACCTGACCCACAAGGAATGCAGCAGCCACCCTGCGTGCCGCTGCTCGCTCCCGCAAGCTAAAGGCTTTGGGAGTGAACCTTTGCTAAAGAGGTGGGACATGCGCCTGCCTTTAGCCATTTGCAGGCTACCATAACGAAATGACACCGGCAACAACCAACCCAATGCGTGGGGTGAGTCAGACCCACACAAAGTAGTTTAGAATGCTTACAAGAAGCCTCGCAGAGCAGCGCATGCACGCTGGCTCAGGCTTGACCGAAAAAACAGTCACATGTAATCACAAATAATACAGAGCATAAAATAAAAAAGCTTTAGTAACAACCTCTCATGTATACAGTTTCACTAGATTACTGACTGCGATTGAAAAGGGAAAGAAATCAACAATTAATTAGTCAAACGTGCAAGCATGAGGGAAAGGCAGCCGCGCCTTGTATAAATTTACCTTCTCGTTGGGAACAAACCAACAACCTGTACACAAGTCTGCAGAAAGATGCCATGCCTTCTGCTGAGAAGAATAAAGAAATCCGTGAAGGCGTCCAAAAGGGAACACGCTGGGTAACAGAATTAAGCCATCTGTCGCTGAAATGATTTCTCAGTGGAGGACAAACAAAGCCTTTTACTCGGATTTACCAGTACATGAAAAGAACAAGCATTGGCAAAGCCAATAGGTCTCGGCAATCTGGGAGCTATAGAGGTTGTCAGTGTTCATGTCTTATAGATATGTGTTATGGAGTGGAGTGGGTGTATATGGTGTGGAGTGGAATTATGTGGGTTGGAGTGGAATTGTTAGCTGATGAATTGTGTGGTGTTTTGTGGACTTATGTGTAGTGGAATTATATGGCATGGTGTGCATTATAATCATGTGGCTAGTATTTATATTTATGTGGCATTAAGTATAGTGGAATTATGTGGAATGGGATTGTATGTTATGGAGTGTTATTATTTGTAGTGGTATTGTCGTGAAGTGGTATGTAGTGAAGTGGAATTATGTGGAGTGGTGTTGAATTTTGTAGCATGAACTTTCTGTGAGACACTTAACGCTTCATAGAAACTGTGATTACAAGGCCTAATATCTGTCATTTTAAAAGGACAAAAAATTCGGACTGTTGAGATCTTGTTACATTACTATGCACATCACGGAGTATATGTAAAAATGAACGCTTGTGCAGAACAAAAGGGAGCTGGGCAGCAGCTGTGTGCATAGGAGGGGCAGACACCTGCCCAGCTCATACACCTATGAGATACACATAAGCAAAGTTTTAACTTTTTAAGAGCCCATTTGAATTTTTGCACAGTAGGGAAACTCTGTGCCATTGTGCAATAGTGTGTCCATTAAAGAAAATGGTCTTGTTCTGGTGCAAAGACCTTTTCTAGAAGTTCCTGTTCTGGGGTAAGTAGTAAATACGCCCGTATGAGTTGCTTACTTTCACAAGTTGTAGACTGTTTTAGTACAAAGAAAACTCTACCCGACAACACAAGGCACAAAGAGCTGTTGCTAATTGAACTGGCTCTCTCCAAGGGGAGCACTGCCCTGAATGGAGGGAACGAAAGGCTTTAATCTTATGTGAGAGGAAGCCTGGACAGCCCCCGGAGAAAGGGGGCTGCCTGCCTGCCCGAGAGGCGACGTAGAGCTTTGTTCATTTGAGTCCACTTCCAAACAAAGCTAGAGGAGGAAGAGAGAGGAGAGATAGAGAGGAAGGCCGATGGATTTAGAGGGAGAACTTGAAGGCGGGAGGGAGAAAGGTGACTTGCAGGGAAGCCAGTGAGCAGCAGAAAAGTTAAGGAAAAATGTAGGTACAAAAGGTGAGAGTGTAGCAAAGGGGTCTCCAACCGTTTCTGTAGTGGCAGCTACTTCTGATGAGTAAAAATCATCCTCAGCTACTGAAGGCTAAACAACTTGTGCATTGTTACCAGCCATCCCCACACCCAGCTTCATAGACTTTAAGTCTCATGTCCATTAAGACACATACTATGGTTTGAACAAAATACTTTGACTAGGGGCACTATGACAGGGCTGCCATGTGTATCAGTGAGAGCATGGTCTTTGAGGGTGTATGAACATGTGTTTGTATGAATCGGATATATTTGTGTGGATGACTGAGAGCCTGCGTCATATGTACTTGCGGTACTGGACAAACTTTTCACCATATGCGGCATTGTTACATGTATAACACAAACATACAATAATTTATTTTTATTAGGGAGAAATTTAAAGTGCAGAAAAATTGTCTGCAAAAATGTTGATGATATGGAACATTTCACTGCACTTCAGATGACTCTCATTTAAAAAAAAAATGTATGTATGTTTTCAGTTATACTGGGAGTAAGGGGCCTGCTGTTTGTAAATGTGACTCTTTGAAATGGGAGAAATTTAAAAGGAAGTGTTAACTTAATCATTAAGGTAACTATGAATTTTAATTTTCTCCCATTTAAAAGCATTCAGAAACATAAATTGTTCACAGCTCCAATACTGATTTGACAAGGACTTTTATTTAAGAGTTTAATAACTCAGCACTTCAGTTGTTCACCTGTGTGCCCCAGCCTGTGTAATAAATCTCACTGAGCACTGCGCATTATTAGGCTATCTGCAGGCTGATGATAATAATAATATCAAAATAAACACAGCCTTTCCTTAACTTTAACCCCTTTGTTGCGCCCGTCGGCCAACGGCTGTCGCAAGCACTACCTCGTTAGTGCTGCGCACGTCCGTTGGCCGACGCGGCCCTACCCACTTCCGCCACGGTAAACGGGTTAAAAAGGATAATATGACCTTGTGCTTATTTACAAATGAACTCAAGGCCGTGAACTACTCTGAAAGTGTATGGGAGCTACTGGTAGCTCACAATCGATTGGTTGGAGACACCTGATGTAGCAAGTAGTAGAGGGGGCTTGTGATAGGAGTGTGAAAGGGGAGATCGTTTTGAGGCTGGTGAGATAAATAAAACAACGGGAAGGCAGCAGCCAAAGTCGAGCAAGCAGCTAATAAAAAGACTGCAAAAAACGTAAGTATCATGATAGAAACAACCTCCGGATGAACTATTCACCCGTGACACTGGAACCACTTCAGGCTAACAACTCTTACTATGCACCACTATGCTTGGTTTTTAAAGTCACACCCTTTCATTTGACTATAATGACCGCAAGGAGCACTGAAATCTGGGAACTGTTCCCTGTACTTAGACCCTGCTGCCTGTCAGCCGGATTCTCTCCACATTGACAGCACCGCTTTCATTTTTTGTCCGACTGCTGAACAGCCGCCACCAGAAACAGCGCAGGGCCTCCACACCGTGTTGATGATAACACAAAAGGAAAAGTGATGCCTGCACCCTGTAGCCATCTTGAAATGGAGCACCTATCTATTGAGTGTGGGAAAAAGATTTCAAAAACACTGTTGGGTGTTGTAGATTACTTGTTAGCTTTTCTCTACTGCACAGCTCTGTTGGAGTTGGAATGTTGCATGACATCATGGAATGCCTGGGTGTCTCTCTAGAGGAGTTTGGCAGTTGGTGTACTCAGGCTGAGCTGAATGGAGCTTGCTCCTGGTGGGGCTAATCTTGTACTATCTAACTTCCTCCTGTTATCCTGACCACCTGTGATGGAACTAAGCTACTATTAAAAAAGTATCTTACATGAGCTCATGGACTCCCGTACTTCTTTATAACATTTTGGCGACGATCTTAAGGACTGACGCGTGCTCTAAGGAGTAAGGACTTCTAGGAACTAAGGAACCAAAAGAAAAGGAATTAAGGACTTTCAAGACGTCAATTGAAACGCAAAAGTAACGCCCTGGTCAGCCCCACCAGTGTCCTGTACCATCTGGACAGCCTGAAGCCTGGGCGTTTAGTCTACTGTCACTCATCTGTCTGCTGTCATCTGGAGCTTTCAACGGTGCCCAGCTACCCTCAAGCTCGCCTAGTTGCTTTGCTTACACTCTGTATTAGTCTGCCTGGGAAGCCTGCATCCTGGGTGTGTGTTTATGGTGAGCCTGCTGTCATCTTGCTGCCTTCTAGAGGACGTCTGATACAGTCTCTTCAGCAACGGTATGTTTATCTTGGGAAGTGTTGTTGTCCGCGTTTTTACGAAGTCTGGGCAGTGACCGACAGTGATTACATAGCTACGCCCAAGCTATGCCCAAGGGGTAGCGGTGCGGATTTAGCGACAGCTGCTGCGATCTTCTGGTGATCTGTTCTGGTGTTTGGAGTAGCGGCAGGGTGGTGCTTTATGGGGGACACTGATTACTTCAGATGACTTTCACCAAGCAACGCACGCATTCGCCCTACTCACCTGCTGCGTGTGGCCTGCTGCATGTGACAGTTGCTTCGGAGGAGCTCCGCTGCCCTTGACTTTCTCTCCTATTGTGGTGACGTCGTAGAATCTTCACGAGACTTGGTGGAATACCGTGAGTACTTCGTGCTTGCGTCCTGGCTCTGCCGTCCAAATACGCTGTTACGTAGGCACGTCTCAAATGGGGGCGGCCATCTTTGTTTTTCATTGCCGTGACAACGTTCATCTGCCGACTGTTCGAGGTGTGTTTTTTTTTCTCCAATCGCGTTGCCAATAAAGTTTCGTGGGCAAAATCACCCAGTCGGTCTGATTCTCAAGTGGTCCAAGAGTAGAGCGGCACAGTAAGGGGAGCACTTTCCGCATTTACGTTATCCTGATGGGTCTTGTGAACAAGTGGGTGATGGAGCTTTGAACATTAATTCCAACGGCGGAATTCAGGGAAAGAAAGGGACTTGACTGTTCTACACGGCATGCTGGCAGTTCTCGGGTGATAGACCGATCACCGGTGCCTAGTATTTCTTTTTGCCTTCTCTCACAGCACTGCTTGTATTGGCTTGTGAGAGCCATGGGGAACTCAATGTATCAATTCATTTCTCTACATTGTTTTGATTGGAGGTTAAAGTTTTTAGGCTATTCTATGTCTTTTACTCTACCCTGTCATGGGGAAGTCTGTTGTTTTTGCTTAGCCTTATTCTATGTATCTTCTGCTGTATTCTACTAAAGGGAAGTTGTGTGTCTTTCTCGTTGTGTACACTTGTGGTGTACTGTGGTGTTTTGTCATTGCTGGCTGGTCAATGTCCTGTACTAGTTCGCTAGGCAAGCACCCTGTGGTGTTTTCCTCACTACGTAGGGGAGGTGGTGTTGTTTCTGGGTAGTCAATGCCTATGAGCTATTTTCCAACCCTGTGGTGTATCCTAGGTTGTCTTTGGGTGGTAGTCAATGCCTCATGTCAGTTTTTAGGGTGACTGCTTTGTGGGTGTACCCTACCTAGGTGTAGTCGTTTTATTTTGCGTAGTGTTTAACATGCAGCTTGTAGTTGATGTCAGTAGTTTCTTGGTCCTTATACATAGAATGTATTATTTTATTCGGGGAGGTTGTGGGGGTAATTTGTGCCTCTAATTTAGTTTTCGGTGTTCCGGGGTTAGTACTCTGTGTACCCTTCTAGGTGTAAACTAGTTAGGGGTTGTGGTTTAGGTTGCGTTTGTAGGTTGTCAATGTCTCTAAGTTGTTGTCTGTGTACTTAGAGTGTACTCATTTCTTTGGGGAGGTTGTGGGGGTAGGCAATGCCTCTATTTTAGTTTCTAGTTTTCTTGGGTGGGTGTACCCTATGGTGTACCCTATTTAGGGGAGTTGTTTTTTTTCAAGGGTTAGTACCCTGTGTTTTTGGCGTGCTTGACTAATTTTCAGTGCTATCAATGGGTCTTCTTTTCTAGTTGACACTATGGTCCAGTCGAAGTCCGCCTCCATGGAACTCGTGGCCAAGGGTTTCATGTTTGGAGGACTTGGAGTGTGCAGTTTTGTGTTTAGATCTCTTTGTTACTCTTGGTGGATCTTATGAGTCAGCATGCTTTCTAGCCTAATCAGGGGAATTTTTGTCTTTCCAACATGTTTTCTCTCTAGTGTCTTTCTGGTTGTGGTTGCTCTCTTTGGGCTAACTAGAGTGATTCTAATCCTTGATGTTGTTTTCTTTCAAGGGTCTGTATTTACATCCACTTGGTTGCAGGGTGTTTTCCCTGGGTGTACCCACTTTTGGGGAGGTTGGGTGGGTGTTCGTCTTTCTTGTTGCATTGTGTTTTTCATTTGTGCTTTGCATTGTTTTCCCTAAGGGAGGGGGATGGGGCGTGTAGTGATGTTGTTTGTGATCTTTAACATATGTCTGTTCATGCCAGTCGTTTTGTGATACCTCGTGCATTACACCCGAGGATAGGTGCACTTTATTACTGCACCTTCTTGCCTAAGGTTTATGGGGTATCTTACTTTACTTCTTTTGTTCCCTAAGGGAAGAGGATGTGTTGTAGATTACTTGTTAGCTTTTCTCTACTGCACAGCTCTGTTGGAGTTGGAATGTTGCATGACATCATGGAATGCCTGGGTGTCTCTCTAGAGGAGTTTGGCAGTTGGTGTACTCAGGCTGAGCTGAATGGAGCTTGCTCCTGGTGGGGCTAATCTTGTACTATCTAACTTCCTCCTGTTATCCTGACCACCTGTGATGGAACTAAGCTACTATTAAAGAAGTATCTTACATGAGCTCATGGACTCCCGTACTTCTTTATAACATTGGGCCTGCCCTTTGTGCAGGGTAATCCCCAACTTTTTATCCTTCTACTCCTATTTTTCCGACCCTCTTTTAGTTGGATTTAGTAATCTGGGTGCTTTACCACTGCTGATCAGTACTATAGTAATAATAATAATAATAATAGTTCATTTATAGAGCGCCTGGCCCTGGCCATATACCAAGGGCCTATATTCTAAAAGCTACTAGGGGGCCTGCAGCAATGGTTGTGCCACCCACACAAGTAGCCTTTCAAACCTGTCTCAGGCCTGCCATTGCAAGGCCTGTGTGTGCAGTTTTCTACCACCTTGACTTGGCATTTGAAACCATTTGCCAAGCCTTAAACTCCCCTTTTATTACACATACGTCACCCCTAAGGTAGGCCCTAAATGACCCTAAGGGCAGGGTGCTGTGTACATAAAAGGCAGGACATGTACTTTTAAGTTTTATATGTCGTAGCAGTGACAAACAGCTAAATTCATTTTCCAGACAGCCATGACACAGAAGGGGCTGGGTGCATCTGCATACTTCTAGTCTTCCTGGGCTGGGAGAGCGGGAAGCTGGGAACACTTACATTTCTATAGACTGCATTTGGCCCCCACACAGTGCTCGTCAACCCCATACCAATGCCTGGAACCAGGGCCAGGGTGGAAGGAAACTCCTAGAACTTCACAGACCTTGCTAGAAACTTCTCCCTCCTTCTAGAATCAGGGCACCAGGGTATAAGTACAGGTGCACTGAACTTTGTTTCTTAGTACACTAGTGAATCTGCAAGAAACTCTTCTGAAGTAAAGGCTGCTGCGCTAGGATGATTGCCACTCTTCTGTAACTGACTGCTCCCAGGAACTGCTGCCCTGCTCAGCTGTGCTTCCCTGCTGCCTGCTTACCTCTGCCCTGCAGAAGAAACATAAAGACCATCCCAGAGTGACTCCAAGGGCTTGTTGGCTTGCCCCCTGTTCTCCGCCCGAGGTCTCAGGGTCATGAAAGACCTTGTGATTCACTTTGGTTGCCCGTACTAGAATTCTTCCACAGGCCTCCAGTGGTTCATAACAAAAAGCTCTGCCCAGCGGTTCATCCTGTGTGATGTTGTTTTCTCCTGAACTGTGGGGAATTAGTGGACGCATCGCGTAAACCGTTGTGCACCGCCGGAACGCAACAGTCAGCCCGCTCCTCTACTTCAATAGACTACCAAGTAACCAAGAGCAAAATGAACAAATGATGGACGTAATGCTGAACAATGCAAACATTCACCCCCAGTCACAAAGATCAGGCATTAAACTATTGTTCTTTTGCTCACCACGCCACCCCAGTTTGGACCCAGCCATATGCAAATCAGTCTTGACCCTGCTCCTCATGGAAACAGTCCAGCCAGAACTGCCAAGCCGGGTCCTCCCTGGACCAGAAACAAGCATCCTGTGACTGGTTTCGGGGTTTCACCCCTCATCAGCCAGGCTAGCATGAATCCAGTGCACAGTGAGCACAGGACCCATGTCTGGGCATACCCTTGCCACTTGAGGCAACAAAAGGAAATTAAACAAATGAAGGATGGAATGCTGAACAATGCAAACATTCAACCCCAGTCACAAAGATCTGGGTTTAATCCATTGTTCCTTTGCTCATCACGCCACCCCAGTGTGGACCCAGCCGTATGCAAATCAGTCTTGACCCTGCTCCTCATGGGAACAGTTCAGCCCGAACTGCCAAGCCGGGTCCTCCCTGTACCGGAAACAAGCATCCTGGGACCGGTTTCGGGGCATCATCCCTCATCAGCCAGGCTAGCTTGAATCCAGTGGCGCAGTGAGCACGAGACCCACATCTGGGCATACGCTTCCCACTTAGGAAGACAAAAACAAAAGGAACAAATGATGGATGGAATGCTGAACAATGCAAACATTCACCCCCAGTCACAAAGATCTGGGTTTAAACCATCGTTCTTTTGTTCACCACGCCACTCCAGTTTGGACCCAGCCAAACACTGAGGCAGATCCAAGAGTTCCATGAGGTCATGCTCCGACTCTTCAGATCAATCCTGACTCTCTCGGGCACATCTGTGGGTCCACTGGAGATGAAATGCCCTCCACCTCGGATACGGCCGGCGGGTTTGCCCGCGGTGCCTGTTGGACCATCACCGGGCTTTTTCCAGCACCCGTACCAACTCCACCCCGGATCCACAAAGCACGCTGGTTCCTGTAACGCAATGCCGACTCCACTGACGCTGGAGGACGAGGTGCTCGTTGTGCTTTCAAGCTCCAAGTGCTGTCATGTCCCCGAGTTAGGCCCGGTAGTAATTTGTGAGATTCTTGCATGTACACAATCCCTCTTCCTAAAATTACCTTCTCTTTTCCACATTAACGTTTGCCGCACATTTGTTTGCATTCATGGCGTTTGGACTGGTTTTGCAGAAACACCGACCTCACTGACACAGAACACTTCGTGAGAACACTATCATACTGCCTTGGCATTGATGCACGGCCTCTCACATACGTATTCCAAATGTGTCTTATTATTACATCCATATGATGACCAGCTATCTGTAGAACACAAACAATGGTTGTCTGATCACAATCTTGGCCCGAGGCAAGGTTACCTTTTTTTATATATAGCCTTTTGTTTCCAACCATAATCAGAGGAGACACTTCTGCTGATTTTGAGGGGGTCCCTGCATGCTGAAGCTTTCACCTTGCAGCTGACTAACATCTCCGTGAGGGGTGTCCAGTTCGTGACCAAGACACGGGATAATATATCCAGCTGAGGTGCATGGAATTAGTTTGGCACAATCCTAAGTTTATGTTATCTGCAAACGAGCAGTTACTACTAATTAGTGGAAACTGCACAACACTACAACCTCGACTGAGCCCACACTCTGTTTCTGCTACCTCACAGCCTTCCTCCGCTTAATGTCCTTCCTCCGCAAGGAAGGTCCCACACAATACATTTCTTGTTTGGGACAGATCTCTATAACAACTACGAAGCAGGTAATGAAATTGGCCAACCGTACCACAAGGACAACTGATATGGTGATGCCAATGGCCTTGACGCCTCTCCTGATTCGGGCTTCATCTCCCCCTGGTACTGTCACTGAGGAAAGTGGTTCCTTTGTCATCGTAATGCGGAGGGCTGCCAAAATTCTTGTCCTCCAGCTCCCCACCGTAGAGGTCAAATCTAATGTTCTAACAGAAGTCCTCCAGCAAGGGCAGACAGATACTGAGCCCCTGTCTTTCAGTGAGGCATTGACTGACACCATATTACGGGCCTGGGACAAACCTTGTTCTGGACCCCCAGTAAATCAACAAATTGCAAGACCTTACTACCCAGCCCAAGGTGATCTTGCATTTTGTCTCAGCATCCCTCTCCTGAGAGCTTAGTGGTAGAAGCTTTACCTAGTCTGGCGAAACCTAACACTTTCCCACTACTCCCCCCGATAGGGAGTCCAAAAGAGTGGAAACCTTCGGAAAAAGGGCATACTCCTCTACATAACATAACGTGTATTTGTAAAGTGCATGTTCACCCAAGGGTATCTTGCTTGCTGAATAACAGATGTTCATTGTTACCCAACTCAATGGTACACATTTTATCGATCTCAGAATGAGGAAAAGCTTAGTGGGCCCGCCAGGATTTGAACCTGTGACCATGAGCATTATTTGACTAAGCCTCCAGACCCCGCTACCAGTTTGGCTCTCTGGTCTGTTAATACTAGTTACCTTCTGGGTTGATATTCCCACACCCTCTGGGATTTGGTTGCTCAAATCTTCCTAGGTATACCGAAAGACCTTTGTCCTATAATGATGGGGGCCATTTAGAAGGGCTGCGACAAGGTCGGATTTATAAACCTCAACAGGCAGTACACCACGGACTCCATTAGGCGTGCAATTGGCGCTAGCATTGCTATTCGTCAACATGCCTAGCTGAGATCAACCGACTTTTCAGGAGAATTCCAATTGTCCTATATAGACATGTCCTTATGGGAGCCATCTTTTTGAGGTCATGGCAGACTTCGCTGTAGAGCGCTTCAAAGAGAGCAGGGCCACAGCGCACTCCTTGGGCCTGTCTGCTCTGCCATGCCAACCACATCAGTCTTTTTGCAGCTTTGGCAGAGGTACCCTGTTCAGACAGCTGCTTCAGCAAGTTACTTAGCCTTTTCACAGCAGAGGCCCTGGCAACCACCAGCCCTGCGGTCAGGAACACCACACCAGCCAGCCCACTACCCCCTCGGCCGCAGTCCGGCCGTCCAAGCCCCTTTAGAGTGTCCTTAGTGGAACACAGCCACCCGGTTGGCACCCGAATCCAATGGTTTTTACCAGGTTGACAGACTAATACATCTCACAGGTGGATCCTGCAAATTATACAAAAGGCTATTCCCTACCCTTTCTGTCTGCTTTCCCACTCCTTTCAGTATCCCAGGAACGACTTACAGAGGACCATTTGTCTGTTTTATGGGAGGAAGTGCAACCCCTTTTTGGCTAAAGAGTCTTTTGGGAGGGTGCCAGCATCAGCAGAGGTCATGTTTATTACTCCTGCTACTTCCTGGTGCCAAAGAGGGACAGAGTCCTTTGTCCTATTTTAGTCTTGCACCCTCTCAATGCCTTCCTCTGGCCCAGGTCTTGTCTGCACTCACCCTGGATACTGAATGGTGGCATTGGATCTGCAGTATGCATTTTCCATATACCCGTCCTGCAGGCCCATTGGCGCTACTTGCGGTTTGTGGTTTGACAGCAACATTTTCAGTTCACTTTGCTCCCCTTTGGTCTCTCACCAGTGCCCCTCAGGTGTTTACGGAAGTAATGGCGGTGGTAGCAGCATAACTTTGAAGGTCAGGAGTCCCAGACTTCCCCTAGCTCAACGACTGGCTGTTGAAGGCAGGCTCGCCCCAGGCAGTCAACAACCTTGAGACTATTGCGAACCTCCTATCATCTTCGGGTTCACTATCAAAGTGCTGAAGTCACACCTAACTTCTTTTCAGACATTACCTTTCATAGGAGCCATTCTGGACACTTTGGTTTTGTGACTTTCACTCTGCAAAGAAGAGTCCAGGACATTCAGGCTATGATTTTCGATCCTTCAGCCTCTGTCCTGAATTTAAGTTAGGTCGACTCTGAGGCTGCCAGGGCTGATCACCTCCTGCATCCTTTTGGTCAAGAATGCCAGGCTAGGATCTCAAGTCTCAGTGGGCCCAGCATCATGGGGACCTCTCTAACCACATTTGGATTTAGGAGACTGTAAAATATCTGCAGTGGTGGTTGCTGGACCGTGATTGGGTGAGAAGCGGACCCCTCTCCCTACCCCACCCAAAACGGATAGTGGTGACTGATGCTTCACCTTGACCTCTGGTGGCCACCTCTGAGAGGTAGAGACCAGAGGTCTCTGGTCTCCAGCGAAGTTATGGCCCCAATATCAACCTCCTGGAGCTGAGGACCATCACAGGATTTACCTTGTGGTGAACCACCTGGTAGGATCTTTAAATGCCACAGCAAACAAGCTCAGCTGTCGACACCTAGCAGATCACGAGTGGCAGTTGCACCTGGAGGTGGCACATGATCTCTGTTGCAGTTAATAGCATGCACTCAATTGAATAAGTTGAATTCAGGTTTATTTCTCATCACATACAGAGGTTCCCAGTCTGCTTTGCACCGCGTGTCAACCGTCTCCCTCCTGCCAAAAGCTACACCGAACACAGCACGGTGCATTCCATGTATCTCCCGGCAGCTGCACGAGACCGTCGCGAGGCGTCACATACAATACACATAAACCTTGTATACAACATATCTCCTTACTTTACAAATGATAAAAAAAATTACATGAAAAAATGAAAAGAATACAATGACAAGAAGAAAAACAAAACAACTAGGAACAATTTGACATTCCATAAGAAGTGACATAGCAATGTATGGTCAATACAATGCAAGAGCTGTTCCATATGTCTTGGCAATTACTTGACCAACAGGAAACGACTAAGAATTCTACTACATAGTCGTTAAGTCTAACAGGTTGACAGCGCAATCGACGTGGCCTATCAGAAACACCCTGTTGATTAGCATATTGATCTCTCTCTTGTTTATACCAAACACCAACCTTGCCTTATCCAACCCTTTTCTCACATCTCCCACGCCTTCCTTGGCCAGTTTACTATCATCATTCTCCACACCCATACGTACATGTTCACACAACTTTTCTCCAACAACATTATCAATTCCTTTGTACAAAGCCACTCTTCTCTTGTTCCATTTTTGGCCGTTCTTTAGTACCACATGCCATTTGTGCACTTCTTTTACTTCCATCGGGCCAGAAAATTTATTCACACCATCCCCTATTCTTCCAAACTTGATTTTAACCAAATCCCCAACACCTAGCCTATCAACACCCTAATTTACTTTTCCATACTCCCTCATGTTACATTCAAGTAACCACTGAGGAGTAAGTCTTGTTTTGGGTTCTCTGCCTCTCATATTTCTGAATAGAGTTTCACCTGTTAATCCATTCACCGCTGTATTGTATGACCACACTGCATCAGTTGATGCCTATGCAGGTAAGAGCAGAGGGGGTGGGGGAGGGGGGATTTCGACGGATGATGACTAGGGAAAATTATTTATTTATTTTATTTTCCCCTTATCTGTCGAAATCCTCCCTACCCAGCCCCACCGCTCTTACCTGCATGGCCCTCGGCTGCACTGTATCATCTACACACTTCTTGACATCACATTTGCCTTGTACTGCCATTTGTATGCTACCCTTCACCACTCTATTCATATGTTCCACCATTCCATTTCCTTGAGGATTATAAAGAGAAGTACGCACATGTTTTATGCCATTCCGCCGTAGGAAATATTGCAAGGCATGAGATGCTAACAACGTGCTATTATTGGTCACTAAAATTCCAGGACAACCTTCCCTCCGAAAAATTTGTTTCAAACTCTTAATTACCTCAGAAACTCCACAATGACCCAACTGGAATAGGCGTCCTCCAATACCATGGCAAACCTTTTGTCCTCAGACAAACAATTCATGGAACCAATAAAGTACATATACAAGGAGCACCAGAACCTTCAACGCTCAATGAACGCTCAATGCACCCATACTCTGTGTGTTGATCTTTAGTCTTTTTTCACTCTCCCTGCACAATAAACAATTCTCCACCCAAACTTTAACATCCTTATCCATATCTGGCCACCAAAACTTAATTTTGAGGCGTTTCATGGTGAGGCTTTGTCTCGAATGGCCTTCAACAAAAGCAATCTTTTCCTCAGACCTACCGGAGGTACATACCTCTCTCCTCTCAGCACTAAATTGTCAGTAGCTCCAATGCTAAGCTCATCCTGTAGCTTAACATAGCATCTCACCGCTGGTCTTACATCACGCTCACGCTTCCAACCAACTCTAATGCACTTCACTAATTCTTTACCTCCTTCGTGCTAAGGCTCTTTTTGGCTATTTGGGGTAGTTCGCGCTTAGGCCCCTGAAACTTATTGTCCACGTAAGGTATCCACGCCAAATTCGCGTCCTTTTCTTCCAACATCTTGAGGATTCTAAAGGTACTCAGAATCTGTGAATTCCCCTATAGGGGACCGAGAAATCGGCCAAAATGCAGCTTATTTTTGTTTTTTTTTCAGAGAAATGGGGTAAAAGTACAGCAGAAGAAAGCATATGTTTTTTTCCCTGCAAAAGGTATCAACAAAGGGTTTGTTGTGCTACAATCACCAGCTTTCAGGAACGGGAGACATTTTTGTCAGAAAACAAAGCTTTTCTACACAGTTTTGGCATTTTACTGGGACATAGCCTATTTTTCCTACTGTTTGTGCTTTCAACCTCCTTCCAGTTATTGGTTGAAATGGGTGTGAAAGCAATAATGGATTCTGGAAAACTATATACTTCTGTAAAATATACAAAATTATGAATTCAGTAAGGGGTCATTTGTGTAGATCCTTCCAGGTTTTTTAATATAAACTAACAGTTAAAAATATTGAAATTGAGTTGAAAAAACAGCCATTTATGCCAATGTTTTCACCTGTAACGTCATTTAAGTATGGCAGATTTTTGAAAGCATTACGCCCGCTGGACCCTTCTGGTTGCGAGGATATATAGGACTTGTAGGTTCACCAAGAACCCGCGGAACCCAGAGCCAATAACTGAGCCGCGTCTTGCAATGGTTATTCATTGTGTACCAGGTATATAGCAGTTCATTTGGTAAAATATAAAGAGTGAAAAATAGGTATCAAGGAAACCTATATATTTCCGAAATGGGAACAAAATATAGAGTTTAGACGCAGTGGTTATTTGCACTTCTCCGCAATTGTGGGTACCCATACAAGCATGTAAATTAGAGGACATTTTTCAAAATGACTTCTTTTTTACACATTGTCCTACGTTTGGAAGGCAGAAATGCAAAGAAAGTCAATCAGCAATAACACTTCTTCTACTATTCTGTGTTCCCCTAAGTCTCCTAATAAAAATGTTACCGCACTTGTGTGGGTAGACCTAGTGCCTGCGACAGGAAACGGCCCAAAACGCAACGTGGACACATCACATTTTTCCAGTGAAAACTGACCCTTTTTTGCAATGTACCTAACTATGGATTTTGGACCCTAGCTCGTCCAACACCTTGGGAAACCTAGCAAACCTGTACATATTTCAAACTAGACACCCAGGGGAAACCAGGACGGGGTGACGTGTGCCTCTCACCAGGGTACACAGAATCCCTTGCAAACCTCAAACTTTCTAAAAAAAAACAACAACAAAAAAACAAAAGCCCCCACACATTTTCCTCATATTCCTGGGATGAAAGGTTCTGTAATCTGCGTGGAGCCTCAAACCTCCACCCACCCAGCATTCCCCCAAGTCTCTTGATAAAAATGGTACCTCACTTGTGTGGGTAGGCCTAGTGCCCGTGACAAGAAACGTCCCAAAACGCAATGTGGACACATCACATTTTTCCACAGAAAACTGACCCTTTTTTTTCAATGTGCCTAGCTGTGGATTTAGGACCCTAGCTCAGCCGGCACCAAGGAAATCTAGCAAACCTATACATTTTTCAAAACTAGATATCTAGGAGAGTCCAAGATAGGATTACTTGTGTGGCTCTCACCAGGTTCTGTTACCCAGAATCCCTTGCAAACCTCAAACTTTGTAAAAAAAAAAACAAAAAAAAAAAAACATTTTCCTCACATTTCTGTGATGGAAAGTTATGGAATCAGCGGGAAGCCACAAACTTCCACCCACCCAGCATTCCCCAAAGTCTCCTAATAAAAATGGTACCTCACTTGGGTGGGTAGGCCTAGTACCCGCGGCAGGAAACCGCCCAAAACGCAACATGAACGCATCACATTTTTCCATTGAAAACGGACCCTTTTTTTGCAATGTGCCTAGCTGTGGATTTTGGACCCTAGCTCTGCTGGCACCTAAGGAAACCTAGCAACCCTATACATTTTTGAAAACTAGACATCCATGGGAATCCAAGATGGGGTGACTTTTATGGCTCTCACCAGGTACTGTTACCCAGAATCCCTTGCAAACCTCAAACCTCGTAAAGAAAAACTCATTTTCCTTACATGTCTGTGATGGACAGTTCAGTAATCTGCGTGGAGCCACAAAATTCCTCCCACCTAGCATTCTCCAATGTCTCCCGATAAAAATGGTACCTCACTTGTGTGGGTAGGCCTAGTGCCCGTGACAGGAAAGAGCCCAAAATGCAACATGGGCACATCAGATATTTCCAGTGAATATGGACCCTTTTTTCGCAATGTGCCTAGCTGTAGATTTTGGACACTAGCTTAGCCGGCACCTAGGGAAACCTAGCAACCTTGTACATTTTGGAGAATATGATTCCCAGGGGAATCCACGATGGGGTGACTTGTGCGCTTCTGACCAGGTTCTGTTACACAGAATCCCTTGCAAACCTTAAACTTTGTCAAAAAAACTAATTTTCCTTACATTTCTGTGATGGAAAGTTCTGGAATCTGCGGGGAGCCACAAACTTCCACCAACCAAGCATTTCCCCAAGTCTCACGATAAAAATGGTACCTCACTTGTCTGGGTGGGCCAAGTACCCACAGCAGGGAAGGGCCTAAAACGTATTGTGGAGGCATCACAATTTTCCATCACAAAACAACTTGGTTTTGCAAGGGGGTCACCTACGTTTTTGGCTCGGCGGCCATCTAGGGAAACCTACCTAACCCAGACATTTAAAAAAACAAGACAGCCGGGGGAGTCCAGGGAGGTATACCCTGCATGGATCCCCCAACATTTCCCTACCCAGAATCCCCTCCAAACCTCAAATTTAGCACAAAAAAAATCACATTTTCCTCTCATTTCTGCTGTCATCACTGCGCCGGCACAAAGGTCCTACCACTCAGCGTTCCCCTGAGCCTACCGGGTAAAATGATACCTCACTTGTGTGGATGGGCTAAGGGCCTGCGACTGGGAAGGGCCAAAAACATAGGGATTGAGGGGATAGTACAGCAAGGTCTAAGTGCAATTTTTTGTTATATATGCGTTTTTATGCTAACTGCATTGGACACCCACACAAATGAGGTATCATTTTCATCGGGAGACCAAGGGGCACGCTGTGTGGTAGGACATTTGTGGCGGAGCAGTGATCCCACACAGAAATGTAAGAAAAGATTGTTTTTTAACTAAATTTAAGGTTTTCAGGGGATTCTGTGTAGGAAAACGTTGGGGCCATACCTCCCTGTACTCCCCCGGCTATCTAGTTTCTAAAAATGTCTGGGTTAGGTAAGTTTCTCTAGATGGCCGCCGAGCCCGGGATGAAAAACGCAGATGACTCCCTTGCAAATCCAGGTTGTTTTGTGATAGATAATTTTGATGTCTCCATAATACGTTTTGGGCCCCTCCCTGCAGCAGGTACTTGGCCCGCCCACACAAGTGAGGTACCATTTTTACCGGGCGACTTGGGGAAATGCTGGGTGGTAGAAAATTTGTGGTTTCTTTCTGAATCTGGAAAATGTATGGCTCAGTAAGTCTGTTTTGATGTTTGCAGGACATTGTGGGTAAGATAACTTGTTGGGATCCACGAGAGAGACATCACCGTGTAATCCCCTGGGTATTAAGTTAACGAAAATATCCTGAGTTGGTAGACTTTTCCTAGAGGGAATGTACACGTTTGCAGAGTAAGACAGAAAAGACAATTATTACTGCACAACCATCTATTCCTCAAGCACAAATAACATACTGGTTGGATTTGGCACGATGGTGAGTGATTGTTCAGTATATATAATTTTATTAACAAGAGATTTTACAAAAATGAAAATGCACTGGTAATAATTGAAAGGACAAAAAAACGGAACCAGTGACTCACAGCTCGTGAGCTGTAAAGCCGCTTCAAGGCCTCAACCACTTTACAAGCCATTCACACACCATTCCTATGTGATACACACAAGACTATTCACACAGCCAGCCGCAGAACCAACACATTACAACATTCACAAAAAGGGACAATGTACACCCTGGCAGAGAAAGTCAGAAAAGACAAATGTTACCGCACAAACATCTATTTCTTAAGTACACATACATACTGGTTGGATTTGGCACGAAGGTGAGAGATGGTCCAGAATATAAAATGTTATTAACGAGATTTCACAAAACTGAAATGACCTGTTAATAATTGAAAGGGCAAAAAACTGAACAAGAGACTCACAGCTTGTGAGCTGCAAAGCCGCGTCAAGGCCCTAACCTCTTTACAGGCCATTCATACACCTTTCATACGTGGGACACACATAAAACCATTCACGCTGCCAGCCCACAATCACATCAACAGACAGAGACATTCAAGGGCCAATCACTTTCATACGCCCACATGCCTGACAAAGCAACCACACCGGCTGACGGATTGTGTGGACTGGCGTTTGGCTACCAGTGTGTGTAGTGATCAGCAGCAGGTCACTACTCACACACCGCCAGCCAAGCGCCTGTCCACACTCACCGCCAGCCAAGCACACCGCCAGCCAAGCTCCAGTCCACGCACACCGCCAGCCAAGCGCCAGTCCACACACACCGCCAACCAAGCGCCAGTCCATGCACACCGCCAGCCAAGCTCCAGTCCACGCACACCTCCAGCCAAGTGCCAGTCCACGCACACCGCCAGCCAAGCGCCAGTCCACACACAACATCAACCATCACATTTTGTTTTTTTTATACAAAAAAGAGAACACAAACAAATTGTAAGTAGATACAAAACTGCAAAGACAAAAGCTGAAACTAAGTACATCGCACTAATGCCTTCCTTGAAACTGTACAAAACAAAATGTAAAACAATACAGACCAGGCATGTCACTTTAACACTCATGGATGCCCCCCAAAATTATTTTGTGTGTGGTACATTATAAAACAAGCAGGCCCACACATGGCAGGGTTAGAAGGACATTCGTGGCAGTACATACGAGTCGCCTTCCAAGTACCTCTTCGCCAACAGACTCTACATCTCCTACTGGGAAAGTCTTTTGTGGGTGTGGGAGGAATGTGATCAGGAAAGTAGCAATATTTCAATCTAGCCACATCCTTCGTCACTCCAACTCTAGGAACACTTGCCTGTTCCACTACAAGGCTGCCTATTACAGGCTCCTGAAACTTAACAAAAGTCATCTTTGACTTAGGAGAACAATTCCTTAATATAACAAAAGCATTAAAGGTTGCAAAGTGGAAAAGATGGATAGCCAACTTCTTATACCAAATGTAAGCCTTACGAAGAACAGTGTAAGGTTCCAACCTCTGATCTACTTTATCAACACCACCCATGTGTTAGGTTTGCTCACTTCAGCAACCTAACCCCAAACAGTCACAGGTGAAGTACTTTCATTATGGATGGTAGTCAGCATGTAGACATCTCTCCTGTCTGCAAACTTCACAACTAGAAGTTCCTCACTGCGCAACGCACTTCACTGTCCCTGCTCAAGCTTTTAACAAACAAGTGTTTTTGGGAAACCTTTACGGTTAGAGCGGATTGTGCCGCAAGTAACAGTGTCCATTTTGGCCAATTCCCTGAACAACTGCACACCAGTGTAGAAGTTATTTGCAGATAAATGGTGATCTTTGTTAAAAAGTCCTCTACCAAGTTCCCAAACAATTTTCTCACTCACTCTGAAAGTGGACTGACAACCAGGAGGGTCAATCCTGGAATCCCTACCGGTGTACACCCTGAAATTAGAGACATATCCAGTCCTACTGCCACACAGCATATACATTTAATCCTATAGCGTGCCCTCTTGATAGGAATGTACTGCCTAAAAACCAAGCGGCCCTTGAACAAGACCAAAGACTCATCCACAGATATTTCTTTCCCTGGAGCATAGATCTCAGAAAATCGATCTACAAAGTGATCAATGACAGGCCGAATCTTAAAAGACGGTCACAATCAGGGTGATCTCGTAGCTGGGCTAAACTATTATCGACAAAATGCAGAATCCGAAGCAGAAGCAAAAACCGATCACGACTCATGATTCCCAAAATGTAGCTGTTGCCATCAAGGGACTAGTAGGCCAATATGAAGACATTGATGGCTTCCTTAACAAGCCAATCAAAAAATTTAAAGCCAGGAATTTCTTCAACTCTTCCTGATTTGTGAGAGTCCACCAGGTAGCTCTAGAGTGGGGCCCAAGTCTGGCACTGTTGTCCCTGAAATACTGTTCAGCATCCAAATTAGTCTGCTCGGCAATCTCTGCCATAAATACATAGTCGATAAACAACTGAAACCAATTATAGGCAAAAAGTTTGCAGCATCCACTCTACACCCTGGGACACAAGTAAAGTCCGGCAATGCCGGCTGCACCATTGCCTGGGCCAGCCCAGAGGTCAGCTCTTCCAATGGGAAGCCCTGCAGCCCCAGGCTGTAGTCCAGATGCCTCTTGCTGCACTTTCGGCACATCAATTTTCTCCTCTAAAACAGGCACTTCATCTGCACTAAGAGTGGCTTCATCATCCAATGAATCCTCTTGGACAGACAATTTACTGCCAGAATCTTCCACTCCTCCTCTGCCTCAGATGCAGAGTCAGTCTCATAATCATGTTCAGAGGAAGACTCGAAAAGCATACCAACTACCTGCTGAGCAGTTATCCTGCAGTTAGCCATAATCCTTGAAAAGAAAGGTTACTTCACAAACAAGTAAACAACAACCAACACTGTGCAAAATAAGTAATAAACAAAGTGTAGCTTTATCACAAAGATTATATACTCAAAAACTATACGACTCACTTGCCAGAGACAGCTACACTCACCAGCACCTACTCTGCAAGGAGACAGCAATAACCAATGATATCCCACTAGAAAGAAAAAACAAAACAAATTACTCACAAGACGACAAAATACACATCGAGCACAAATGCAAAAATATTTTTACACTCAATAAAACAGAAGATAAACATACTGCTATTATTACACCATTGCCAAAAACACATTTATGCAGGGTAATGAAATTCATTTATCGTAAATAGTACAAAAAATGTTTTCTTACCAATCACATGCAACTACACAAACTGAAGAACCACGAGTGACGAAACCGCAACCTGGAACATCAGTCAAAAGAGCAAAAGCCTTGAACTAGAATAAAAAGGAGAAATAAAATCTTACTATCGCAATTGACAAGAAATAAAACAATGAACATTATAATACGCTATGTCACTACCCAAATGCCTAATCTGCCACCAAGGGGGTCAGAAAAACTGTGGAAAGTAAATAATAACTGATGCCCTATCTCATTGGATCAATCCTTACCCAAGGGGCCACCCCGAAACTTAAATATATACATATTCCTGGTGTTAGTGGGTGTTCTACACCCCGAGCAAATGGGCCTTCAAATATGGCGGATTTCCCACCTGGGGAAGGGGGGTTGCAGAAAACGGCTACAGGTATTAAAAAAAAAAAGAATTGAGGGGCGATCCTTGCCCAAAGGAACGTCCCCTGCATAAACATTATAAATCCCTAGTGCTAGTGGTGTTTTCTGGGGGTAGAAGGGCCTCAAAATCGGCCCAATCTGTCCCGGGACTGAGGGGGTGGGGTGGGGGGTCAGGAAACGGCTGATACAAAATGCCCCCATTTGAAAATGACCCTTGCCCAAGGGGTCCCTTTCATTTATATATATAAAAAAAAGAAATCCCTGGTTCTACTTTTAAACAAAGATCCCTGGGTCTAGTGGGGTTTTCTGCCCCCCACCCCCGGGGGCAAAAAGGCTCGAAACACAGGCCAATCAGTGCCCAGGGGTGGGGCAGAAAATACCAGACATAACTTATATCCATTTGTAATAAAAAAATAAAAAAATCCTCGTGCCTAGTTGGGGCAATTTTGCTGCACGATTGCTACCCCATGCGAGATCGTGCAGCAGGAATGCCCTGCAAAGAGACAAAAGAGGAGAGGAAAAACTCTTTCCACTTTTAAACAAACGTTTAGTCTCAACCTATAAAAAGGTCTTCCTAAATACATCACTCAGCTTCACCAGCCCAGGTGCGACTCAAATTCGGTCTTTTAAATGAAAAGGTAGGCCGAATATATACCACACTAAACCTTTGTTATTGTCTGAAACAGAATACGGCAAACTCCACACTCAGTAAGGCCCTTTGGACAGAATTGTAAAAGGATAAAAAATCAACATACAACCAATACCCTTATAATGCTCTAATAACTACTTGCACGGCAGAGCTGTGATACAATAAACTGCCTTATTTGACCTTTAAGCAAGTAATAAACAAAAACTTCAAAATTCCATTCCCTGCTATTTGAAATAGATATGTTAAGCTCGTGGTTGCATGCCTGGATGGTGATTAACAACTACAAGAGCCTTGCACCGGCACCTTATTTAAATATTATATTCTCGATCTACCTAAAAAGACAACTGATGGCCTTATGCTTTGGGAAACTACCGTTGATTGCGGACCAGCCACCCTGGGTACATAAAGGGCCTATAACATGCCGAGTCTGCAGTAGCAACAAATAGGATTTTATTCATATAATTTGCACATTCCCCAAACTACACACAGCATAAGTCACTCTACTAAGAAAAGCTCTAAACTTCAGAGGAATAAGGGCATGCAAACCTGCTATAATAACAGGGCTAGACCCCTCAGATCCTCAAATGAATTGTAAACTGATTACATTTCTTTACTCTCACAAACAGGCTCTGAAAATTGAAACACCAACTTTAATGCAGAATGTGAAAATCATGAATTTTTTAAAATCTATTATACAGGTTATGTTAGTGGCTAAAATCTCTTAACCCGGCAATCAGGCTCATAAATTGAACTTTCAACTGCTCTTTAAAATGCGGAAATCCCACAATTTAGTTAGAATTTTACGGTATAGGTTACAAATCTTATTGAAGGCACAAGTTCATTATTACTTGCAACAATTTGAGAATGTACAGCCAATAAACATGTACTCTTAACAATCTGACAATGCAAAACTTATAATGTTTTAAAATTTGTAGAGATTTTACTGTTCTTTTTATGTGAACTATTGTTAAGGTTTTAACTAACTAAACAATAAACATTTACTTACTTACTTACTGTTTGCACTCTGCCGATGCCTCTGTGCACGGAGGAAACCCCCCTCCTTCCTCCTCCCATCCTCCGGCAGGAAAACCCTACCGTTCGAGGCATGTGGGCTGCTGAATTCATATCTGTGCATAGATCGCCGCCTAGTGTTGGGTCCGGATGTTTGCACGTTGTTGTCCTGGAAGAGTCTTCGAAGTATCCTTGGATAGGTGACTCCTCCCCTGGACTACAGTGCGCATGGGCATCCTCTCCATCCTCAGATTGTTTTTTTCCGCCATTGGGTTCGGATGTGCTATCTTAGCTCAAGTTAGGAAAATATTTGGTCGAGGCCAAAAGGCCTTTAGCTCGCGTCGGTACTGTTTATCGATCGGGTTTCGATAGAATTTGTTAGTTTACTAACTTTTCAGCACCGACTTCTTTCGCATTTACCTGTCCATCGACGACTTCGACGATGGAATCCAGGACGCCATTCAAAAGGTGTCCGGTATGCAATGCGAAGTACCCACACATCGACGTCCATCCGGTGTGCAACAAATGCCTTTCACCGGACCACGACGAATCGACATGCATGGCCTGTGCCGGGTTCCGTTCCAAGAAGACTCTAAGGAACCGAAGAGCGGCGAGACTCGAGGCGCGGCACGCGGCACCGGCCCCGGCAGACATCTTCGACGAGGCCGACGTCGAAGACTTAGAAGCCATACCCTCCAGTTCCGTTTCCGACAACGACCCCGGATCGGACGGGGGCGACGAGTCACTCTTCCACAGAGGTGAAGACGACACCGAGGTAGGAGACGACGAGGAGGCCTTAGGGGCCGAGGAGAGTAGCTCCAATGATGAACAAGGCCTACCTGTTCAAACCGAAGAAACACCAGCGCCACAGCCTTTGGCTCCGGTCGAGGGATCGCCTTCGGGCCTTACCCGAGACCCATCCCGTAGTTCTTCGGCCCCGCCCTCGGGCCCGGCCTCGGACGTTCAGCGGCAGCCATTGCCGCATAAGCCAGCTGGTTTCCCTGCCACAAAACCGAAACCGAAAGCTGCTCCGGTTCAAACGAAACCGAAACTGAAAGTGGCCTTGGTCGGATCGAAGACTTCGACGCCTTCGACGCCAGCGCAACGCCTCGGCACCGACCGCACCAAGAGGGACTTCGGTGCCGAACTAGAATCGGGCGACATCGGAGTCGGCAAAGGGAAAAAGGCCATCGGCACCGAGAAACCTACTCGGCTACCGACGCCAACGACACCGAGGGCAATACCGCCTGCTTCGCCACGCGTCGCTCCCTCGACGACGCCAAAGCCTCACGTACCGAGGACGTCGGTGGTGATCTCCACACCTCGACTCGAAGACCAGCCGGCGCCGAAAAAATCCACGCCCGGCTCTACGAACCTGCCCGGTGCCAAAGCCTCACCGACGCCCCAAGTGCGGCCTGGTGCGACACAAAGCAACAAAACCACGGGGGCCCTCAAGGACCCGATAGGCGCTCCAGCACCCTCAACGGGGCCAGCCAACATTACCTTCGGCTTGCCTCCGTCAACAATCCCGAAGATGTTCCAACTCAGGACTCGGGTTACCCAGACTCCGGTTCCACCGGACGAGACGTCGCCGTCATGTGTCATCGACGCCGACACTGGCAGGATGGTTCTCCACGACCGAAGAATAACTCCGGAACCGCCATTGGACCCTTTCAGGATCCCACTAAAAAGGAAGCTGCCTGTGGAATCAGAACCTCTCCTTTATGAACCGTTCCATTCCTCCTACCAGGATCCACACCGGTTCTCCCCCGCACGCTCCGACACGGATGCATTGGAGGACTACATGGGGGACCAAGCACCCTACCATGTAGACACAGACCCTGATGACCAGCAGGATCCTGATCAAACTTGGGGCGACCCTGCAGACCCCAGTGCACCTCTCGATACACAGGACCCACAACTCTATGGGGCGAAAACATCTCCCACGGAGGATACTGCGGCGTTCAACGCACTTATTGAACGTGCGGCAAATAACCATGGGGTACAGCTTCACTCGGATACCATCGAGGATGACTTTCTATTGGACACCTTTGCATCCTCAGAAAGACATGTGAAAACTTTGCCAATGCTGAAGGGGGTCCTCAAGCCGGCTAAGGACATTTTCAGGGAACCCACCAGGGCACGAGTGATAAACCCCAGGATTGATAAAAAATACAGATCAGCACCTGGGGATCCTACTTACATCAAAGGACAGTTACCATCGTCGTAGCGAATGCTCGCAAGAGGGCACACTCGCAAACGACAGGTGACGCTCCTCCCCCGGACAAAGAGTCCAAGGTGCTAGAGACCTCCGGCAAACGAGTTGCCGCCCAGGCTGCCAACATATGGCGCATAGCCAACACTCAAGCGCTCCTCGCTCGCTACGATAGAGCGCACTATGACACATTGGAGCACCTCCTCCAACATCTCCCTGACCACTTCAAAGAAGGTGCGGAAATTCTTATCAGAGAGGGACAGCTACTCACAAATGCTTCCATCAAATGTGCGCTAGATGCTGCAGACACGGCTGCCAGGGCCATAAACACAAGCGTCATGCTGCGACGCCATGCCTGGCTACGAATCTCAGGATTCAAGCCTGAGGTACAAAACAACATACTGAACCAGCCCGTCAACCCCGACTATTTATTCGGCCCAGAGGTTGACACCACCCTCGAAAAGATAAAAAAGGACACGGACACTGCAAAGTCCATGGGCGCTCTCCAAACTCAGTCCTTTCGGAGCGGCTCCTTTCGTCGCCCCGGAAACAAGGGAGCAGGTAGAGGACAGGGGTCACAACAAACGTATAACAAAGCCAATACACAGACCACCTACGATAAAAACACCCGAGGTGGATATCGTGGCTCCAGTACAAAGGGCAGAGGACGTGGCTACGGCAACACCAGGTCCTCCCCCAAGAACAAGCAGTGACGCCCTCTCCCTTCCTCCCGACCACATAACACCTGTCGGGGGAAGACTACAAAGGTTCCTGTCCACGTGGAACTCCATCACCACGGACAGGTGGGTCAAAGATATTATAAAATACGGTTACTGTCTGGAGCTAACCTCCACTCCACCCACAATACCACCAAGAAACCGTCCTATGTCCTCAGAGCACTTAACGCTCTTACAGCAAGAGGTAGAAAGTATGCTTCTAAAAGGCGCTATCGAGGTCGTACCCATCCACGAGCAGGGTACGGGGGTTTACTCCCTCTACTTCTTAATTCCAAAAAAGGACGGGTCGCTCAGGCCTATATTAGACCTAAGACCCCTGAACCAGTACATTCTTTCAGAGCACTTTCACATGCTCACTCTACAGCAAGTCCTTCCGCTTCTCAAGCAGGGAGACTTCCTAGCCTCACTGGACCTCAAGGATGCGTACTTTCACATACCCATCCACCCCTCACACAAAAAATACCTCAGGTTCACTGTTCAGGGACGGCACTATCAGTTCAAAGTCCTTCCCTTCGGCGTGACAACAGCGCCCAGGGTTTTCACGAAGTGCCTAGCTACGGTGGCAGCACATTTACGGAGACAGCATATACACGTCTACCCCTACCTAGACGACTGGCTCGTTCAAGCGAAGTCAGCCCAGCAATGTGCAAGCCACATGTCCCGCACCATTCATCTTCTTCACAGTCTGGGATTCTCACTAAATTACCCAAAGTCCCATCTCCAGCCCGCACACGTACAACAGTACCTAGGTGCGACTATAGACACTCTGGCGGCCACAGCTCAGCCAAATTTAGTGAGGATCAACAGCATACAACTGCTGATCTCCAAGTTCAAACCCAATCACTCGCTTCCAGCGCGAGTGTTTATGCAGTTGATAGGCATGATGGCCTCCTGCATCTTCATAGTCCCGCACGCGAGGTTACATATGCGCCCACTTCAGGAGTGCCTAGCACGTCAGTGGAATCAGGCTCAAGGACAGTTGAAAGACCTAGTGTTGGTGAGCGGTCGGGCATACAACTCTCTGCATTGGTGGAATCCACAAAACCTTTGCAAGGGCCGACCGTTCCAAGAGCCTGTCCCACAGATAGTACTGACAGCGGACGCGTCTCTCCAGGGATGGGGAGCTCATGTACTCCACTACACAGTGCAGGGACTATGGACAACACAACAAAAGAAGATGCACATCAACCTTCTGGAACTGATGGCAATCTTCCTGGCCATGAAGGCATTCAAAGTACATCTATGCAACAAGGTCGTGTTGATCCGGACGGACAACATGACCGCAATGTACTACATACAGAAACAGGGAGGAACACACTCTCCACAGTTGTCTCATCTGGCTCAGAGCATGTGGAAGTGGGCCATTCAAAGGAACATGTTCCTCATGGCGGAACACCTCCCTGGCAAGGACAACCAGATGGCGGATTTGCTCAGCAGACACAGCCACCAGATGCACGAGTGGGAGTTACACCCATCAGTACTCCAACCGTACTTCCAGCAGTGGGGTCATCCAGAGATAGACCTATTCGCGACAAGCGAAAACGCAAAATGCCAAAGCTTCGCCGCCAGATTCCCACATCCGCAGTCGCAGGGCAATGCGATATGGATGAACTGGTCCGGCAGATTTGCGTACGCTTTTCCCCCAGCGCCGTTGATACCGCTGGTGGCTCGCAAACTCCGACAACACTCCCTGACACTCGTCCTAGTTGCTCCCACGTGGGCACGCCAGCCGTGGTACACCACCTTCCTAGAACTTTCCGTGGTGCCGCATCAAAGGCTGCGGATCAAACCCGCGCATTTGACGCAGAACCATGGAGAGGTTCAGCACCCAGATCCGCAACAGCTGAACCTGGCGATCTGGCTCCTGAAGTCCTAGAGTTTGGCTATCTCAACCTGCCACCTGACTGTATGGACATCATCAAGGAGGCCAGGAGACCCACTACCAGAGCTTGCTATGCAGCCAAATGGAAAAGGTTCGTCATCTATTGCGATAATAATGACATCAACCCGCTGGACGCATCCATCCACAACATCATCTGTTACCTCTTACACCTATACCGATGCAATCTGGCGTACACCTCTATACGTGTCCATTTGACCGCAATATCTGCATATCTGCAAACCAGGCAGCACCTCTCTCTATTCAGAGTGCCTGCCATCAAAGCATTCTTGGAAGGGCTCAAACGAGTCATTCCACCTAGTCACCCACCGGCTCCAATGTGGAACCTCAACTTGGTCCTCACACGCCTGATGGGTCCACCCTTTGAACCTCTACACTCATGCGAGATTCAATTCCTTACCTGGAAAGTGGCCTTCCTGGTAGCGATCACTTCCCTAAGAAGAGTTAGTGAACTCCAGGCACTAACCGTTCAAGAGCCATTTATTCAGGTTCACGCCAACAGGGTTGTACTACGTACCAACCCCAAATTCATGCCCAAGGTAATATCGCAGTTCCACATGAATCAGACTATTGAACTGCCCGTTTTCTTCCAAAACCCACAAACTGTTGCAGAAAGGGCACTACATACACTAGATGTACGGAGGGCCCTCATGTACTACATCGACAGGACTAAACCCTTCAGGAAGACAAAACAACTGTTCGTTGCCTTTGCCCCACACCACAAAGGTAACGCCATCTCCAAAGCGGGGATAGCCAGATGGATAGTTAAGTGTATTCAAATCTGTTATCAAAAGGCAAAACGCACATTAACTATTCCACCACGAGCCCACTCAACACGTAAGTTGGGGGCTTCCATGGCCTTCCTAGGAAATATTCCCCTGCATGATATATGCAGAGCAGCCACATGGTCCACTACACACACATTTACAAAACACTATTGTGTAGATGTGCAGTCAAAACAGCAGGCAGCTGTAGGACAGGCTGTTCTCAAGACACTTTTTCAGACCGCTGCAGCTGGCACGGGTAGCCGCCGCTAATAGAGGGCACTGCTATGTATTCTATGCACAGATATGAATTCAGCAGCCCACATGCCTCGAACTGAATATGCTACTTACCAGTATGCATCTGTTCTTGGCATGTAGGGCTGCTGACATTCATATCGCCCTCCCTCCTCCCCGGCGCCTGTCGCAGCTGCAGCTCTCAGAATTACTGCAAGCATGGTCATCACTTTCTGTATCTACTCCATCACTGCCACAATGGCGAAAAACAATCTGAGGATGGAGAGGATGCCCATGCGCACTGTAGTCCAGGGGAGGAGTCACCTATCCAAGGATACTTCGAAGACTCTTCCAGGACAACAACGTGCAAACATCCGGACCCAACACTAGGCGGCGATCTATGCACAGATATGAATGTCAGCAGCCCTACATGCCAAGAACAGATGCATACTGGTAAGTAGCATATTCATTTCTCGCCAGACGCCTGGAAGAAAATTGCTTCCAGCGCGTCCAGGGGCTCCTGATGAAGGTGGTGCGTGCCATGCGCGCTGACGTCATGGGATTGCTGGGGGGGGGGGGGTGGTGGTCTGGGTTGGCAGCGGAATCCCTTCCGCTGCCTTCCCTGTTTAGGTGGGTAGATGGGCTGTCCTTGGGGGGGGGGGGGGGGGGGAAACGCCTACGCTTTCCCCATGGGTGGGTGCCCTGACTGAACATTTCCATTCATGAGCACACGCCAACCGGGGCTCATGATGGAACCGTTCCGTCTTGGAAGTGGTTAAAATTGTCATCCTTTTCAGCCGCTTCCTGCCACTCTTCCTTAGTGAGCGATTTACATCCATCTTCTAATGCATTCTCGATGCTATCTACAAGGCAAACCACTTCTTCACTATCCAACTCTTGTACATCACAAGCAAGAGGCAGTCTCGATAAACAGTCAGCTTGCACATTCTTCCATCCAGCTACATGTTCCACTTCGTATTTGTACTCTTGTAACCTAGCAGCGAAACACATGAAGTATGAGGACCCCTTGTTTGCACCACCAGAGCTCAAAATTGTAAGTAACCGCTTATGATCCGTCCTCAACGTGAATCGAGTGCCCCACAAGTATGCACGGAAATACTGAACACCCCATGCTGTGGTTAAAGCCTCTCGCTCAATTACAGTGTAAATCCTTTCTGTTTTATTAAGGGTTCATGAAGCAAAGGCTACTGGTTTCTTCTTACCACTCTTGACCTGATACAAGACTGCCCCAATACCACGGGCACTAGCATCAACGGTGAGAAAAGTTTCCCTCCCTGGTTCGAAAGGAGTTAATATGCCACCATTCACTATTTCACTCTTGATACTCTTGAACGCCCTGTCTTGACTAGCATCCCACTCAAATTGTTTACCTTTCCTAAGCAACTGAAATCACCCACAAATTTGGAATAGTACTCAACTAACCCCATAAATGAATTTAATTGATCTTTACTAGTGGGAGTAGCAGCCAATTACATTGATTTCAACAAGTCTTCTTTAGGTTGTTTTGAAATAGTATAACCTAGATAATCTATCTCCTTCAACAAAAATGTACATTTGTCCCTTCTTGGGGTAAGGCCCACAACCTCCAGTGTACCAAGTACTCTATCCAGTGTCCTATTGTGTTCAGTTTCACTTTCCACTGTAATTAAAATGTTGTCCTGGAAATAATGAACATTACTAACACTACCAAACAAATTATGCATCATACGTTGGAAAATGGTGGCAGCAGAGTCCAGACCAAAAGGAAGTCTTTTCAATTGAAAGACATCTTCCATGGTGATGAAGGCTGTATACGCTTTTGAATTTGGATGCAGGGCAATTTGATGATAGGCTTATCTCAAGTCTAACTTGGAATGAAAAATTTCCTAGCTAACGTAACGGAAAGTTTCAATTCTATTAAGGACTCGGAGGCAAGGATTATGCCTTCTTTCTTCACTTTAATGCATAGCAGCGAAGATAACAAAAAAACTACTTTTCCCATGGAACAAAGGGAACATGTAGTCACAACAAGAAAACATGGTAACAACCAATCACAGCACATAAATCCAGTGTCCAATCAGGGCTCAGGCAGTCCAACATAGTCCTTCAACAGTGTCCTCTCCTCCTCTTTCTGAGCACATAGCCAGCCTCTCTCCGCTCTTCAGGCATCCTGTTTGTTGGAGTCCGAGCCTGAGGACAAGAGGAATATATTAACGGAGGAACCACTGAGAAATTATTACAAAAGAGTCATCCACAATGCAAACAGTGTCACAATCATTGGAATTAACAACCATACTTACTGTAGTACGGGGAGGGGTCTCCTCCAGGAAACTTGGGTGGGATAATCCTCGCCTCCGAGTCCTTAACCCTTTCGATGCTTGTGACGGAGCGGTTCCGTCATGCGCGTCGGTCGCGCTGTGCGCATGACGGAACCGCTCCGTCACGGCCCCGCCCGCGCAAGAACCCTTCAGCACAGCGCGGTAATGTGCGCCGCGCTGAAGGGGTTAATAGAATTGAAACTTTCCGTTACGTTAGCCAGGAAATATTTCATTCTATGTCAGGACTGGAGGCGCGGATTATGCTTGTTTAAAGCTTGCCCACAACCAAATGAGCCATATTCAGAATCGGTTTGAAATAAAACCGCTTGAATGTGGAGTCAGAAGACCAGTCTGCCGCGTTGAGAATATCCTCAAGACGCGCCCCTAGACTGAAGGCTTTAGAAGCGATGGCACCCCTAGCGGAGTGTGCCCCAAACTGGCTAAGGTTGATACCTGCTTCCTGCATCACCCAACGAACACATCTGGCAATCGTGGGTGAAGAAACCGCCTTAAAGGGCTTCCGCAGCGAAATGAGAAGCTGTCTTTCTCCTGGGGGACGGAACTCCTCCGTCATCTCTTCATAAGCCTTAAGGCAATGAACCACACAAAGCTTCGGGGAATCCTGAAATCGTGGGTAGGAAATTGATCTGGTATGGCACTTAGTGCGCCTGAGCAAAGTAAACATCACCCCCTCTGCTAGAGATGTCCAGAGCCCGTACGTCGGACACCCGCTTACAAGAAATGATGCACAGAAGCATCGCCAATTTTGCTAACAATTCTTTCCACGAGAGATACCTATTCTGCTGCCAGGATAAAAACAGGTTAAGGTGTTGATTCACATCCCAGAGAACGGAATAACGCGGCTCCGGGGGTAGGGACAGGCGTATGCCCCGCAAAAGACGACAAACTAAGGGGTGTTCACCCACCGGAGCACCATCCACTGGGATGTGGCCAGAAGAGATAGCCGACCGGAAGGTATTAACCGGTCAATAAGCAAAACCCTCGGAGGCCAGATGGGCCAAAAAATTCACGATATGCACCACATCCGTGACCAAGGGATCAAAATCCCGTCGCAAACATCAACGGGTCCATCTGTTCCATGCGGATCTGTACCTCTTGACAGTACTGTCCGCCCACGCCTTAGAGATAAAGGACTCAGCCTCTCTCGAAAGGCCAGCGGCTTCCCATTTACTCTGGAAATTCGCCATGCCATGAGCCTCAGTGAGTTCATGGACACTAGCGTATGGGGAGACCCGTCCGGACTCATGAGGAGAGTCGGAAACTGGGGGAGTAGGAGTGGAAAATCCCAAGAAAGTTCCAGAAGAACTGGAAACCACACTTGGGACCTCCACAGTGGAGTGACCACCACCAGATCTGCCGCTTGCCTGCGAACTTGTGCAGTTACCCTCGTGATCATTGCAAAAGGTGGGAACGCGTAGCTCAGTTCCGCACTCCAAGTCTGGAGGAAAGCATCCGTCGCCGCTGTCAGAGCGTCCGGCCTCCAGCTGAAAAAACGCGGGACTTGGTGATCCAGTCTGGACGCGAACAGGTCCACCGAAAAAGGATCCCAAAGGGCGCTCAGCCTCACAAAAACTGACTGGTCCAGGCGCCATAGACCGGAATCCCTGAAATGGCGAGATTGGAAATCGGCTTCCAGATTGTCTCGGCCCGGGAGATACTCTGCCGTGACAGAGACCTGATTGTCTAGGCAGAACTGCCAAAAACTTGCCGCCAGATCCGACAGGGCCTTTGACTTGGTACCTCCCAGATGATTCACATAACATACCGCTGAGATGTTGTCCATTTTCAGCAGTACACAACGCTGCACTGAATCTTTCGTCCAACAACGTACTGCGAAGGACCCTGCCAAAAGCTCCAAACAATGTATGTGCAACTTCTGTTCGTCGGGTGACCACAACTCTCCTGTAGAGAGGTCTCCGCACCTGGCCCCCCAACCGAGCCTGCTGGCATCCGATTCTATAACCATGTCCGGGGCGGAACCCAAGATTTCCCTTCCGTTCCATGTCTCCATGTGGTCCAACCACCACTGTATTTCGGACCTTGTCTCGACAGACAAGCGGACTTTGTATGAATATGGATACCCTTTGCGAAGAAAAAATCCTTTGAGGCGTTGCAGAGCCCTGTAATGAAGCGGGCCCGGGAAGATGGCCTGTATGGAAGCGGACAGTAGACCCACCACCCGAGCCAACTGGCATAGTTCCCTATGCCAGTTGGCTCGGGTGGTGGGTCTACTGTCCGCCGTTGTTTGGCCAGAACCCGATGCAGTTCGTGACAAATTTTGGTCACTTTCCTGCTGGGAAGGCTGAGTGTGGAGGTAGTGGAGTCTATGACGAATCCCAAGAATGTAATGCTCTGTGTCGGCCGCAACAGAGATTTCTTCTCATTGATAACAAACCCTAGATCCTGAAGGAGTGATACCGCCATCTGAAGCTGTTGCTGCAAGCGGCGGGGGCAAGCCGCCATCAAAAGAAGATCGTCGAGGTAAACGATCATCCTGACACCCCTGGACCTTAGGAATTCTACCACTGGTCTGAGGACCTTGGTGAAACACCAAGGAGCCGACGAGAGGCCGAAGGGGAAAGATGTGAACTCATAAGTGTGGTGACCCCAGAGGAATTGTAGAAACCGTCGATGGGGTGGGAAGATCGGTACCACTAGATAGGCATCATCCAATCGAGGGGCCGGAGGACATCCCTGAGAAGATGGATCCCCTCCATCTTGAAATGATGGTAAACCAAGCATTGATTGAAGTCGCTTAGGTTTATAACCGGTCTCTTGCCGCCAACGGTCTTGTCGACCAGAAAAATGTTGCTCAAGTATCCCCGGGAGTGCTGGGTCGTAAGGGAGACCGCGCCCTTCCGGAGAAGAGAAGAAACCTCTTCGTCCACCAAGAGAGCATCCTGCACCGAGAACTGGATGGGGCGAGGAGGGGATCTTTGCACGGGTGTCCCTTCGAACTCTATGTGGAAACCCCTCACAGTTTGCAAAACCCATGCATCTTGCGTGATGGTCAACCAAACCGGGAAACACCTTACCAACCGCCCTCCTATGTCTTGTGGGGAAGAAGGGAGAACTCTCACCTGGGCTAGAGGCTGCAGCTCCACCACGGTATCCTCTCCCTTTACCCCGCTTTCCTCGGGTGGGGTAAAACCTGGACTGGTCCTGGTATTGTCCGGAGACTCTCTGGTTGGTCTGGCGTTGCTGACGACCGGCCGAGCGGCCCCTTCCTCGGCCGGCCCCGCGAAAAACACCGGGGAAGCACCTTTTTAATGGTAGACTGCGCTCAGTCTAGCGAGGTGAAGGTGTTAACAAATTTACCGAGCTCCTTCACAAATGGCTCACCAAAAAGACCACCCTGGGCGACAGCGCCCGCTTCCGAATCCGCCAGGTCCCCTAACTTTGGGTCAATCTTAATTAAAAGAGACCGGCGGCGCTCTGTAGAGAGAGCACCATCTGAAGCGGGCATCTGTCCAGTCCCCGCACCAAAAGTAAAGAACTTGGGTTTCCTGATGGACAAAGACCTTTCATTGACGTTCCAAGTCAATCAGGTGACCTCGGCCTGTTTCCTCATGATTAAAATACTTCGGAAGGTCCTCCCTTTTATCCCGTTTACCTTGCGGAAAACAGTAGTGGGGGCCCTAGTCCTCTCCCGTATTGACTACTGTAACGCATTGTACGCCGGGATAGGGGAGCGTCAGCTTGCTAAGCTTCAATCCTTGCAAAATGCGGCTGTTAGAGTCCTGCTTGATCTCCCGAAGCATCATCCCACATCTTCCTACATGAGGAAACTCCATTGGCTTCCTGTTCGTAACAGGATCCAGTTTAAGACTTTATGTCTAGTGCATAAGGCTGTACATGGAGGAGGGGCTGATGACTTGAAATCCTTATTTCCTACCTATGTCCCCTCTCGCACACTCAGATCTTCTACCATGGGCCTAGTTTGCCCTTCAAAATTTAAGAGGTCGCGATGGGGAGGCAGGGCCTTTTCGTTCCAAGCAGCAAAACTTTGGAACACTCTACCAACAGCACTTCGATTGGGAACTAACATGATCCCGTTCAGAAAGGCCTTGAAGACCTGGCTGTTCACCAAATCTTAAGCTAGCCCCACCTCGTCCCTTCTATCACAGCGCCAAGACGCCTCGGCATAAGTGCGCTTAATAAATAACTCAGTCAGTCAGTCAGTCAGTCAGCACAATTAGCATTGCCCATCAAAATTACAACACGTTGTGCCCAACTTGAAAGGGTCTCAGGAGAAATGATAGAGCCTGACTCCTTTGCCTCCTCCGCCATATCCAATATTTTTGTGGTAGGGCCTAGGGTGTCCAGGAGTTTATCCTGGCAGGCCCTCCAGGATCTGTCTATCCCCTTTTTGGGGTCCCTTATAAATATCTGGAGAAAAGGGTCCATCCGCGGGTCCATTTCAGGTGTCAAAGCTACTTTGCCTTCCAGGGAGGGGCGGGGCACTCTGCCCACAAACAATTGCTAGCTTCCTTTTCCAGGGGGCGTCAGATATGGGCGGCCACATAAGTAGCTACCTTGTCAGCTGGGGTCCACTCAGAGGAGCGAGGGTGCACTATATCATTGGGATCCAACATGTCAGAGGTGCTCCGGGGATCCTGGGATGTCCCAGGAAGCTGACTGGATGGAGAAACCGGCACTGGAGCAGGGGGAACCGCCGGCCAAGAAGCCATGAAGGCCTGTCTAAGGCGGTCAAAATAATCCCCATCAACACCCTCCTCACGGGAACGTTTAGGCAGAGGGGAGCCGAGAGGGTCCTGCAAAGAAGTCGATGGAGTCTGGGAGGGAGGGGGGGCAATCTGCTGTGAAAGTCTGGAAAAAGCCTGTTCAATTTGGCGTGAGAGCCTATCCTCTAAGGGAGAAATGGCCTGGTCAACCGCCCTATAAACAGAGGTATCCACCGCCTCATAAAAGGCGTCACCCCAGGGCATGTCAGCGAGGGGGTCTTCCTCCTCCTGGTAATCGTCATAGTATTCCATGACACTGAAGACTGACTAACGTCGTGAAATTACACCAAGTGGATCCCACTGAGCCTTCAAAACGAGGCCTTCACAGGCTGGGTGGCAGCCTAAATCTTTTCAAAAGTGCGGTGAAACCGCAGAATCAACGGGTTTGAAGCTCAGGGACAAAATGCTGGCAAGGAAATCAACAAACCCCTTTCACGGGGCCAACTGGTCTGGGTAAAGTCCCTCTACATGCACCCCAAAATTACAAGGCCTCGCAAGGCGTTTAACAGCACAAGCTACACATACAGGCTCTGCCTTTATTAAGTAGATTGGGCCAAGGCACAGAGCGTGGGGCACAATGAAAGCGTCAATTAAAACGTTTCTCTGCCGCGTTACAACCGCTCAGGTGTCTCCCTCAGACCAGGCTCCACAAAAACAAACGCGGGCGCGACGTTTGAAACTCTCTGAAGAGAGATCAAACAACGCGTCGCGCTCGCACTGCCTCCCGCGCCCACTAGCGGCGGGAGGTCCGGAGCCACCACCAGCAAAGAGCTGCGTAGGAACGGGGAAACCGTGCCCGCGGCTTACTCTCCGCAGCGTAGCCCACACGCTGCGGGAGGTTGTAGAAAAGATCGCTTTTCCGGCGCTATCAAAACAAATTAGTGCGCGCGAACGCAAGCTAACGCCTAACAAAATTCACAGCTGTTAAAAATGAGCAGAGAACGGCGCGAAGCAGCGCTCGCTACAGCATACGCAAATTTTACCACAGCAAAGTACATAAAAGAACAAAACGGGAAAATAAGCCTGAATGGTACTTATCTTGCTGCGTAGCAGCGAAGAAAGAGGAGGAGAGGACACTGTTGAAGGACTATGTTGGGCTGCCTGAGCCCTGATTGGACACTGGATTTATGTGCTGTGATTGGTTGTTACCATGTTTTCTTGTTGTGACTACATGTTCCCTTTGTTCCATGGGAAATGTAGTTTGTTTGTTATCTTCGCTGCTATGCATTAAAGTGAAGAAAGAAGGCATAATCCTCGCCTCCAGTCCTGACATAGAATTGTTTTAGCTTTATTCATTAGTAACACCATTTCTACTATATTGTGGAAAGGAAAACTGTCTACTACTATACTCTGATTTAGTGATCTGAGATCAATACAGAATCTCAATTTTCCATCGTTTTTCTTTGTAATAACAACCAAAGAGAGCCACTCTGACACCTCCACTTGCTCAATGACCCCATTGTTTTGCATATCAGACAACATCTCTTTCATTTTACTCCGGATAGCAGCAGGAATCCTCCTCACTCCATGTCTGACGGGTTTAGAACATTTCTTTTCCTTAATTTCATGAGTGTATATGTTTAGTGAGACTAGATTCTACATTGTCACTCTCCTGTATTGACAAAACTTGCTCTTTTGATCCCACTAAAATGGCTGGACCATCCTTTGAGACATACATCTTGGCCATAGCTCTCCTACTTTTGAACTCGAAGTGGGACTCTACAAACCCCTCAATAGATATGGATTCTCCACCATAGCCTTTAGCTTTGATGTCACTAGTGAAAAACTTTGTGTTTGGCCACTTGTCTTTAAAAATACTGAATAGTACTATTGTATACATAGAACCGGGATCAACCATTAGTTCCACAGACACACCATTCAGTATAAAGACCACTTTTGGTCTCTGTATATTTACTCTGCTCTCGGACTCTATGCACAACACTATTTTGGATGAAATGGGATTATCTTCATCAATTAATGCAACTCTATTCCGTGAAAGGTCTATGCAAACCTTAGCCAGATGCCCCTTTTTCCACATTTCCTGCATTCTTTATCTTTCGCAAAACAACATCTAACATCCGCAGCATGACCCATGTTCCCACACCTATAACAACCATGAAATTTGCTACTGATATCCACCATAGCTTTGGCTGTGGGTTTGATAACTGGTGTCTTGTATTCGTTTTTTTGGTCGAGCCTGGGCAGCGCAAGCGCTTCAGGGAGGAATGCAGTAGTGGACTATGGCTTTGAAACTCCGCCCACTCTCCGCCCATATTTCTAATTGGCTTGTGTCATAGTCCTTCGTAAATGCTGGCTTCTGATTCGTAAATAGGCTTGTTAGTCCCTTCTTTGTACCGACTTGTCTGCATTTGTTACCTCCCATTTACTTTGGTTGTTACACTGTGAATATTTTTTAGTCTGTAAGCACTATTTTCTTTAAACAGTTTCTTCTACTGCAGGCACGACATGCTTCATGCAACATTCGGCACTGCATGCTTTCACTTTCTAAGCAGCCCGGGACAATGGCGGCCGCTTCTTTGAATAGGTCTCGCATTTACAAGCGTTTGAGCTATTGGCATTGTACATGACAATGTCACAGTGCCAAAAGCTTAAACTCTCGCAAATGTGAGCCCTATTGCATTGCAAATGCTCGTCATTCAAGCTCATGCTTATGCTGTTTAAAAGTAAATCCGAGTTTTGCTCTCTTTTTAAGAATAAAAGTGCTCGCAAAACACTGAAATGGGAACTCGTAACAGCATGAGACAGTAGAGTTCTTGAAAACAATAAGGTTCCTAGCTTAAGCAAGAGGTCTTCATCTTTTTAATTATTTTTTGACCATGCATTTAGCTGACATCTAATTAGCTGGCCAGAGGCCTTTTATTGCTGTAACCTCAGCATGACTTTCAACGCTCTCGCGCCAAGCGTCCCAGATGTGTGATGTACGCACTTCAAGGGACAGTGCACGCAAATAAATGTGTGGTAGCACTACCGTTTGTAGATAAACAGTTACATGGTAATTAATTTCTTTTTTTCTTTGTTGTGCAGATTGGTGACTGTCATCCCACAACTGCACCAATTTACATGTTTACAAAGAAAAGAGTCTAATTCGGGACATGAGTGAAAATGGTTGAGCACATGTAAAACGAAAACAGGCACATTTTAACTCCATGTGCCTTTATATATTTCTTTTTGAACCTACATACATGCTCACTGTGCATTTCTATGGGCTGGACGTGGGCCTGCCGTAGTGCCGGTGAGATAGAAGGGGTTACATATTCATGTTTTTTAGCAAATAACCTAAGCATCTGCACAGCTTCTCCATTCATAGACCAATACCTTATTTTTTCCATTCAGAGCCAGGAAAAAAAAGCTTTGTCAAAATCAATACGTCTCATGTATGAGACAGCTCTTGACTTTGTCAATGTTTTCAGGCATGTTGTGCAGCAGGGCGGCTGCTGTGCAGCATAATGGAAAGTAAAAAAAATATTTAAAAAAGCATTTGCAATGCAATAGGTCTCGCATTTTCTAGAGTTTAAGCTATTAGCATTGTAGATAACGATGCCTTTTATTTTTGTTTTAAAAACCAAAACATAAATAAAAGGCATTGTCATTTACAATGCCAATAGCTCAAACTTGCGTAAATGCAAGACCTATTGCATTGCAAATGCCTGTTTGTTTAGATCTGTTGTCAACAGGTGGAAGGTCTTCCTTATTACCAACAACATTTACAATATCGTCCTTTCTTAGTTCTAGTCTCTGCATTTTTCTCATGCATGTATCGGACTCCTCTACAATTTTCGCTATAGCGATGGCTTCTTGCAAGGTGGGATTCTTGGCTGCTCACAGTCTTTCTTGCATTGTTTTATTCTTGCATTGTACTATCAATTGGTCTCAAATCATCTGATCTGTCATGGGACCAAAGTCACATTTGAGTGCCAGTTCTCTCAATCGCGTAACCATCTGATCTACTGTCTCTCTCTCTTTTCGTGGTAAGGAATGAAATTTATGTTGTTGCATGACAATATTGACTTTTTTACCGTAACACATTCCCAGTCTATTCTTAGCCTCTAGGTAAGGATTTTCAATTGGTTGACCATTAACCCCTAGGTGATTTAACCATCTGACTGGCTGCCATTTTGATGCAACCTGGTAACTACGTGTAAAATGTCTTCAAGAAAACTGTATGTCTCTAATGAACTAATAAATCTAAGCTCCAATATATACACTCAAGTTGATGAGTCCAAGTACAAATATATGGTGCTGTGTTTTGCAAAGATAAACTATGCTGGTGCACATTCCATGGTGATCTGTAATGTGTAATCTGTAATACTGTCTTGCGCTTCCAACTTGAAGTTACGGTGCACAGTAAGTAAATTAAACAACAAAACAGTACCTTGTTGCCGAAGATTCTCCGTTTTAACGAAACTTACACTTAGTAGTAAAAACAGTAGAAGAAGTGGAATACATTAGTTTGGTTGAAATGTTGAATAGCTGGATAAACGTACGTTCGACACCTCAATGTGATGAGGCGCAAGTAATTGTCCCCAAATTGTTGTAGTGGATAGCACGTACGCAATTGAATAAGTTGAATTCAGGTTTATTTCTCATCACATACAGAGGTTCCCGGCCTGCTCCGTACTGCCTGCTCCGCTCGTCAACCGTCTCCCTCCTGGCGCGAGCTACACCGAACGCAGCACTGTGCATTCCCTGTATCTCCCGGCGGCACCACAACACCGTCGCGAGGCATCACATACAATACACGTAAACCTTGTATAAAAAACTATCTTCCGCACATGGGAAGAATCTCTGCTCAGTCTCTTCCCTACCTCTGAGAGCGTCGAATGTCAGCAGTTTTGTGAGGTGGAGTTTCTAAGACGTCTAGGAAGGAAACTCATTCACCCTGGTGTGAAACTAAGAACTCCTGTTTGCTTTCCCGCCGATATGTCTTCTGCTCCAATTTCTGAATAAGATCAGGACTGACCTGGCCCAAGTCCTCCTTTTGGCTCTGGATTTGTCACAGAACGTTTGGTATGCAAAATTAAGAATAATTAAGAATGAGAATTTTAAATGAGTTTACATTGAACCAATTTTGTTGAAATATGAGCTCTTGGGCTTGAGCATCTTCCTCTGATCAGGCTGCCCCTTCAGGAGGACCTGCTTTTCTATTAGAAGAACAAGTTACTTACCTTCATTAAAGCTGTTTCTGGTAGAGACTGAGTATTCTTTACTGTCATCCTCCCCTTTCTGTGAATTGGATTCTATTTACTAATAAGATCCCAAAGCTAGGACTCTGCACACTGGTCAGAGCCAATTTGCTGTTGGGGCTCTGTGTCTGGGGACAAGGACAGCCCCGAAAGCAACTGACTTCTTCATGGGTGTGGCACCTATATGGACCCTGTGCGTCATTTCTGGAGTGGAACGGTGCCAGTGCGGAGCCCCACTGAACCACCTACCAGTGACCAGAGGTCCAGTCTGACACCTGGAGAATATTTAAAAGCTGAGAAATCTGTGGTTAGAGAGTCTCTACCAGAAACATTGTAGCCGCAGGTAAGTCATTTGTTCATTTTGAATCTCCTGAATATTTCTTTTTGAGCATTTTCACAAAATGAAAGTTCATTGTAACCCCTGATCATCTCCAGCTTATCCCTTTCTAGTTTCAGTGTGTCTGTCTATGTGGTGCAGCCATTACCACATGTACTCAATTCATCTCTACGGAGCCGATTCCGGCCGCAAAACGAACCGATCGACACGGACCCGGACCGAATACCGACCAGCGCCATACGACCCGTGCAGTACGATGCAACGCGAGTGAATTACAACCGACACGTATGGAATACAAGCCGTACGACCGAGCCATAGGGAAAATAGTGATCCGGCCGGAAAACCGACGCGATTTTCACCGACCAACACAAACCCGGAATGAACCCGACCGACCCATACCCGCGATGTCCGATCCGCGCAGTACGATGCAATGCGTGTAAAACCAGACCAACACGCACAGACAACCGGGCCCACAACCAACAGAGACCTTCGCGACCGATGCGTAAGAAACACAGAAGATAGGCAGCGTGAACGAGGCGGAGAAGCCCGCACGAGACAACAGCAGCGTCCGTTTCCGTCAGATGAACTTCTCCTTCATGCCTACAAAACCCAAAGGAAAAAAGACAAAAAAAGACCAAACAAGCAATGACAAAGCCAAAAGATATCAAATAAAAAAACCTGGGACAAAGACACACCCACAACTCCAACTATATAAAGGACTACAATCACTACTATCATCCCTTGCAAACAGGAGACACAGCCAGCAGCAAACACCATTACACAGCAACCACAGACATGTCACAGAAAACCAAGATGTGGGCGAGGATTGTGGACAAGGTGAACGCTCAAGCACCAGCAAGGTGCACAAAGGACGATATCCAGAACAGGTGGTATGACGTGCGCAGGAGGGTCAAGAAACTCATCGAAAAAGATCACTCCCTGAGTCAATGCACCGGCGGTGGCCCTCCTGCTAAACCAGTCTACTTCAGTACCTGGGAGGAGAAGGTGCTGGACATCCTACCACCAGAGAGCATCCATGGCCTAACAGAGATACCAGAGCCTGGTGAGTACACAAACAACATACCCAAGATTGTGTGGCAAGGAGACAGTGAAACCATGCACCGCAAGCAAAGCTACAGTAACCAATAGATAATCATCTCAAGATGTGTATGCCAGTCAGACAAACACAATACCTGCCATCTCATAGTGACTTGGAACTGTGTCATGACATGCACCAACCTACAAACAAATAGAGCAAGCCAGTGGCACAAAGCTAAATAGACACTGCCAGACAGTTTGCCACCACAAACACACTACCTCACAGTGCAGCTGACTGACAGGAAGGAATAGTGGGGATGCAGGTGAAGTGAGTGTATCCAAAAGCATGATGGGGCCTGTAGTCACAGATAATGCTCCCCTTCCTAATTGGCCCATCAAGACCTCTCTGAAACATGCCCACATCACAGGGAGTGGAAAATGACTGACAAGATGGCTGACACTGGGTCCTGCTGTGAGGAGCACAAGGCCCTGCTAGGGATTGTGTGCAAATCAGAAGCAGGACACCACTGACTGACATCCTGAAAGACAACTTGCACGCCCTGCAATGGAAGCACGTTTCATGATGGGAAGGAGGACTGACAGCCCTGACCATACTTACCAGCATATGGAGACACCCCCCCTCAACACCATCTCCACACAACTCACCAGGTAGAATGCATTGACACACACCTCAGTGAAATATCAGCAAAAGATACCCCGGACTGGGTGCTGCTGTGTGAAGCACAGGGGCTCCCTTTGAACTTGTAGCCAAACAAACACCAGGATTTCACAGACTGCCATCTTGCCATTGCTGTCACACTCCCTCACAGGGAAGAAAAGTCAAGAGAAAGGATGTATGGGCATGCTGGGAATGGGGGGTGTAGCCAAGAGTATGATGAGAGTTGCAGTCACAGACAATCTACACCCACCCACATGGCCCAGTAAGCATACACTGAGCCATGCTCGCCTCACAGGGAGTGGGAAGGGACTGACAAGATGTCTGACACTGGGCTCTGTTGTGGGGAGCACATGGCCCTGCTGGGAACTGGGCACCAACAAACACCAGGACTTCACAGTCAGCCATCTTGCCGTTGCTGTCACACCCCTTCACAGGGAAGCGGAGTCAAGAGGAAGGAAGTATGGGCATGCTGGGAAGGGGGGTGAAGCCAAGAGTATGATGGGAGTTGCAGTCACAGACAATCTACACCCACCCACATGACCCAGTAAACATACACTGAACCATGCTCTCCTCACAGGGAGTGGGAAGGGACTGACAAGATGTCTGACACTGGGCTCTGTTGTGGGGAGTATAAGGCCATGCTGGGAAATGGTCACCAACAAACACCAGGACTTCACAGTCAGTCATCTTGCCATTGCTGTCACACCCCCTCACAGGGAAGCAGAGTCAAGAGGAAGGATGTATGGGCATGCTGGGAAGGGGGAGTGTAGCCAAGAGTATGACGAGAGTTGCAGTCACAGACAATCTACACCCACCCACATGGCCCAGTAAGCATTCACTGAACCATGCTCGCCTCACAGGGAGTGGGAAGGGACTGACAAGATGTCTGACACTGGGCTCTGTTGTGAGGAGCACAAGGCCATGCTGGAAAATGGGCACCAACTAACACCAGGACTTCACAGTCAGCCATCTTGCCATTGCTGTCACACCCCCTCACAGGGAAGCAGAGTCAAGAGGAAGGATGTATGGGCATGCTGGGAAGGGGGGTTGTACTGCTCGATTTTCCCGGCCTTCTTGTGTTGTAGAGCGATTAATATGACTTCAGTCTCTTTCCATCCAAGTCTAAGGATTAGAGTAGTGAATAGAGCCTATTTACTAGACACTTTGACACGATCCTGTGCTCCTCCCCATAGATCAGGGCTTACATACATAGCCTAGGGGATAGATTCGTTAGTATTAAGGATAACCTGCCCTATAGTGAGGGTATTTCATGGAGTCGTGCTGAATTCAGGCCTGGTAGGCCTCAGACAGGAGAGACTCCATCTTTCTTTCTGCCCCGGCAGCTTGGGACATTTCTAGGTGAAGGGTGATATTTTAGTTATGAGGTGTTATTCGCTCGGAGAGAACCGGTTCAGGCCGGCCCTTATCGAAGGAGTGTATTTTTCCCCTGCCGAAGACACTACATCAGGCCGGCCGGCTGGGAACGTGTCCTTGGCACGGGGAGGTACAGGAATTTGGTGGGCGGCAGGTTTCAAGCTGGAATTTTCCATGAGAGAATGCACCTCTATATTAGTGAAAGTCTGAGTTAGATATTTGCACTTGCTTCTAGTCCATAGGCGGCACCTGGCCGTTAGCAGAAAAGCTACTACTTATTTCAGGGAAGACAGATGATAAACTTGAATCTAAAGAGGAGAGAGTAGCCGATGAGGAAGAGGTTCCAGTGACTCGGAGAGGGAGAAGGGAGTAGATCCGCGACTGCGGAGGTGTGACTTCCAGGCGAAGCCGAGGCACAGACGAGAAGGGAACCTAGATGACCATTGAGCACAGGCTACATACGACTAAGGTGATGTCGACCCCTTTTTATTGAAGTGTATAACTTAACCTTTTACTTTCCTTGCAGGTTGTATATATGATGTATTCTGTGAGTGTGCATGTAGCAATTAAATAAAGTATTTAGCTTGTTGTGAGTCAGCATGTGTTGTGTATCCTTGTATAGGAGGATAGCCTATTCTTCTAGTCAGATTCAACTTGACATGAACAGATGTTAATCCTGATCAGGTAGGTGGTAACTGAATGAGGGAGAAAAGAGCCCCTCGAACTAAAGAACAGGTTGTGCTCAACTAATAGTCTTTGTGTGATCTGATACATAGTAACCCCGATTCCCCTATCGTGTACTACGGTGATAATAGGATGAGCTCGTGCTAAGGCTGCCGTCTGGGTAGGAAGTACTGGGTCTGTTCGAGACCGCGAGGCTAAGGCTGCCGTCTGGGTAGGAAGTTCTGGGTCTGTCTGAGACCGCGAGACTGTGGCTGCCGTCTGGGTAGGAAGTTCTGGGTCTGTCTGAGACCGCGAGACTGTGGCTGCCGTCTGCGTAGGAAGTTCTGGGTCTGTCTGAGACCGCGAGGCTGTGAGGTCTGAGACTGCGAGACTGTGGCTGCCGTCTGGGTAGGAAGTTTTGGGTCTGTCTGAGACCGCGAGACTGTGGCTGCCGTCTGGGTAGGAAGTTCTGGGTCTGTCTGAGACCGCGAGACTGTGGCTGCCGTCTGGGTAGGAAGTTCTGGGTCTGTCTGAGATCGCGAGACTGTGGCTGCCGTCTGGGTAGGAAGTTCTGGGTCTGTCTGAGACCGCGAGACTGTGGCTGCCGTCTGGGTAGGAAGTTCTGGGTCTGTCTGAGACCGCGAGACTGTGGCTGCCGTCTGGGTAGGAGGTTCTGGGTCTGTCTGAGATCGCGAGGCTGTGAGGTCTTGATATATATATATATAATAGGAATTCCCTGTCCTTAGGTGGTACATATATATGTGGTTATTTAGGTGTAAAAAGGCCCTAGGGAGGGGGTAACGTTCTGGTTTGGGTTAGAAAGGCTCTGTTGAGCTGGTTCCACCTGATCCGAAAACCCAAGCAGAACATTTGGCGTCACGAACTGTTTACGAAACCTGTGTGCGTTTTGTTTGTCTTATGTTTGCTTTCGGTGTGTGCGTGGTTTTCTTTGCATTCTTTTTTATATATTTGCGTGTATAGTTTTTTTTTCTCTCTCTCTTTCTCTCTTCCTTTCTTTTCTCTGCGTTTCTTTTTCTTTCTTTTTTCGCGATGTTTTCTAAGAAATCTAAATCTACTCTTAAATTGTCCGTTGATATTCCCGGATGGGATTCAACGCCTTATGGAGCCTTAGCCCGTGAGTGGGCTGACTCTACTGGTCTGAGTGAAAATTGGAACTCTTCTTTGGAGTCGGCGGAACCGGCTGACGTGATTACTTGTTTGCAGACGGCACCTGTATTGAAGGGTGAGGAGGTTCCCGCTTTGGGGCGCAGAGGTTGGGTTATTCTGTCTGCGTATCGGATTCTGCATGAGAGATTGTTGAAATTACAGATCTCTCTTAAGGATGTGGAGGCACACTTTGTTGAGATTCAGAATTCTAATACTCTACTGCGATGTCAAAATAAGTTGCTTTCTGACAAACTTGACACTTACCAAACGGTTGCCGAAAGGGCGGCTGTGCGGATTGCTCGTTATAAGTACAAGAACAGGCGTGGTCGAGTTTCTACGCGTAAGGTGCGTCTGGTCGTGGCGAAAGCTGGACTAGATTGGAATCCTGATGAATGGGATGGTAATATCTGGGACTCGAGTACCTCTTGTTCCTCGGGTGAGGAGTCTGTTACGCACGAGTTTTCTCGTTCCCGTCATGAATGTAAGTCTGCTTCTCGCACCTCTGATGGTGCACCCCGTGATTACGCTCGTTCTTCGGGCGGGATCGATGCTTCTTACACTGATTGTCCCTCTACTAGTACTGCTCGGGCTCCTTGTGATGCTCGTCCCGTGGTCTCTGCGCATCCGGTTTTTCGTCGGAAGTTGCAGCAATCTCCTAATGCTCCGCAGGGTGTTTCTTTGGACTGTTTAGAAGATTTTACTCAACAAGAAATTAGTGATATTTTGCAGCGCTTTCGGCAGCGGACTGGTGAGGCCTTGCTCACATGGATGGTGCGCCTTTATGAACTAGGCGCTGCTGGTATTATGCTGGATACTGGCGACTGTTTGAAATTTTGTTCTTTGTGTTTGGATTCTACTGTGCAAGATCATTTTCGTAACTATAATGGTGGTGGTCAAATTTCTTTGCTCCAATTGGCAACTGAGGGTTGTAATTTGAAGTATCCTACTGAATCTGACTGGCCTGTCAATGACAAGCCGTGGTATACCTTGCGTGATGCTGCGCAACGTCTTAAGGAGGAAGTGATGAAAACGGCTATTTTTCTGGGCACTGCTGACAGGTTGCTTGATGGGATGTTGACTTCTTCTGTGCGGAATCGTATCATTCGCTCTTCTCCTGTCGCCTACAAGCAGGTCATGATGACTTTGTTGATTAACCAGACTGGTAATGTGCTATCTACGGTGTTGGAATCGGTGCGCCAACTCGGCGAGTTGGGTGAGTGGTTTAAACCTGAACGTCAGCCCCGGTCTGACACTCGTACTCCTGGTGAATATAAATTTACTAGACGTGATATCTTTACTGGTCTTTTGGCTGATGGTGTACGTCGGGAGGACATTGATGGTGAGACTACTGCTCGTTTGTGGGAGTTGTTTCGCAAACGGGGCTTGGATCGGAAGGAGGGTGCCCGGCGTGTTCGAACGACTGAGTGTGATCGTGGTTGTTCTGATGGTAGCGGTGATGACGATCGCCGTGGGCGCTCTGATCGTCGTGCTGATCGGCGTCCTGTACGTGATCTGTCCCCCCGTCGAGAGCGGGACAGGGAGAGAGAGGGGGAAAAGGAAAGGGGGAGAAATGATCATGCTTACAGCAGGCGTAGAGATGATAGGGATCAATCTCCTGAGTTGAGGAGGAGAGAGAATCGTCACAGCTTGGTTGATCGTAACCCACGGTATAATACTGAAGACTTGAATCCGTTCCGTACGGGGAATGGATATGAACAGGAGGTACCGATACCTAAGAAACGTGAGAGTCTTTATCCTGATTTGTCCTGGTACACAGAATGCAGTAAGAATGACTAGGAAATAGGTCAAGCTCCGGTACACAGATGGGCTCATAGAGATAATAGACCCTATGTAGATATTGATATTTATTGGAGACATCGTAATATCCAAAGGGCCCGAGCATTAGTTGATACAGGAGCGGAGGCCACTCTTATTCATGGAAAATCAAAGAAGTTTACAGGGCAGCCTTTTACTATTACCGGATTAGGAGGAAAAGAAACCCCTGCAGTTCAAACTTTGCTTGAAATGAGAATAGGTAGAATCCCTAGAAAGGAATATTCTGTATTAGTGGTGCCACTCTTAGAATTCATAATTGGAATTGATATTTTGAAGGGAATGACGTTGCATCTTGATGATGGGTGTTACCAATTTGGAACGACGCATTATATCTCGTCCAGACCTATACGGGTTGGTCGTTTAAGGATGCCCCCCATACAAGTTCCCCAGGCGACCAAAGTGGTTTGTCAGAAGCAGTATCGTATTCCGGGTGGTCATGAAGAGATTAGTACCACCATTCAGGGGTTGGTTGATGCAGGTGTTATAACTCCAGTTACTTCTGCTTGGAATAATCCTGTTTGGCCGGTGCGTAAGAGTGATAATTCTTGGCGCATGACTGTTGATTATCGAGAATTGAACAAACACACGCCCTCTTTGACTGTTGCAGTACCGGATGTTATTACCCTGATTGAAAGAATCCAAACACATCCAGGTACATGGTATGCGTCCATCGATATTGCTAATGCTTTCTTTTCTATTCCAATTGCCCCTGAGTGTCAGGAACAGTTCAGTTTTACGTGGAACGGGCGTCAGATGACGTTTAGAAGTCTTCCTCAGGGCTATGTGCATAGTCCTACGATTTGTCACCGGCTGGTGGCAGAACATTTGGCTGAGGTACCAGTTCATCCCAAAATTCAGATATGTCATTATATTGATGATGTTTTGATCCAAGGCGAAACACAAGAGGATGTTCAGACACAATTAGATAGAGTCATTGAGTGTCTGCGTGAGAAAGGTTGGGAGATCAATCCGGATAAATTACAAGGTCCGTCCCAAGCTGTAAAATCTTTAGGTATTAATTGGCATGAGGGACTCCGCGAGGTGATCCCTCAAGTTAAACAGAAGATTCTTGATTTTTCGGTTCCGAGGAATAGGAAGGAAGCCCAGAGCTTCATTGGCTTATTTGGTTTTTGGCGCCAGCATATTCCTCATTTGAGTCAAATATTGGCCCCTTTGTACCGAATTACACGTAAAAAGAATGCATTTGAATGGGATAAGCAACAGCAAGATGCATTTAGTCTGGCGAAAGAGGCAATTCAACATGCTATGGATCTATGGCCTGTACGTGATGGTGATGTGGATTTGAATGTGTCTGTGCAAGGCCCTTATGCAAATTGGAGTTTGTGGCAGAAACAAGGCAGGAGTAAGGTACCGTTAGGTTTTTGGACCAAAAAGCTACCTGATGCTGGTGAGCGTTATACACCCTTTGAGAAACAGCTACTTGCTTGTTATTGGGCTTTGGTGGATACCGAGCAATTGACTTTGGGACATGATATATTCTTGCGTCCTGAAATTCCTATTATGCAGTGGGTTCTGAGTTCACCGAAAACTCATCGAATTGGGCATGCTCAAGAGGCGAGCGTGATTAAATGGAAATGGTACATACAAGACAGGGCACGTGTGGGCCCGAAAGGAGTTGCGTCTTTACATGAGCAAGTGGCGCAAGCACCGTCGACTGAGACTGAGAGTGAGTGTTCCGTACCTTTAGAACAGGAGTCTCCTGTTAAGTGGGGTAGACCTTTTGATGATTTGTCTGCTGAGGACAGAAACCATGTTTGGTTCACAGATGGGTCGGCGAAGTTTATTGGGACGACACGGCACTGGAAGGCGGTGTCTTATAATCCGGTCACACAGAAACTGTTGAGCACAACTGGTGAAGGGAAGAGTAGCCAATTTGCCGAGCTTTACGCTGTTTACCAAGTTTTGAAACAAGAATTACCTGGTACATGTCATATTTTTACCGATTCTTGGTCAACTGCCAATGGACTGGCTGTTTGGTTGCCGACTTGGCATTCCCATAATTGGAAGTTACATTCCAAAGAATTGTGGGGAAAAGAGTTATGGCAAGAGATTTGGGAGATGCTCCCACAGAGTACTGTTACAATCTTCCATGTGGATGCTCACACCCCAATAGACTCCCTTGACAAATTTTTTCATAACATTGCAGATGAAAAATCTAAAATTGCTGAGGCAGTGGTGGACAGACAAGATCCTGATATTGCGGGATTGGCGAAATGGGCACACCAGAAGGCAGGACACTTTGGAGAGAAGGCCACTAGCAGGTGGGCTGCTGATAGAGGAATTTATATTCCCCTGGATCTAATCAAAAATGTTATTTTACATTGTCCCGTCTGTCAACATATCAGACAGCGTAAGGTACCCCAAATTGTTAGAGGCGATTTACATCGCGGGAAACTGCCCGCTCAAATTTGGCAGATTGATTACATCGGACCCCTTCCCATGAGTAGGAATTGTCAATATGTTTGCACAATTGTCGATACATATAGTGGCTTGCTGGTAGCTCTTCCATGTAAGCAAGCTACCCAATTGAATACCATAAAAACATTAGAATTGATTATGATGTATTATGGTGTGCCATTCCAAATTCAATCTGATAATGCATCCCATTTTCGTGGAAGATTGGTACAAGAATTCTGTGTGGAAAATAATATTGAATGGATATTTCATATACCCTACTACCCGCAGGCCTCGGGCCTGGTGGAGAGATTGAATGGCCTGTTAAAGGACCAATTACGAAAGTTAACAGATGACAAGTATAAAAACTGGCGAGACTTTTTACCACAAGCACTATTGATTCTGAATAATCGTCCTTTTTTAAATGCTGAATCTCCACTTATGCGTTTGTTTCCCCCAAATGTTGAGACTATGCCTAATGTAATCAGTGAAACTGTGATGTATTGGGAAATTACTCCCGGAGCTCTGACTCCATGCAGAGCGACCCCAGGGTCGGCAGGTTTAGACTTGCACGCCATGGATGACACCGTTCTGGAGAGTAAGAATCGGGTCATCATTGCTACTGGTGTTAGTATTCATATACCACCTGGGAATTTTGGATTGATCACCCCTAGATCGGGGCTGGCTGTAAAAGGCATCCAGGTACTTGGAGGTGTCATCGACAGTGACTATCAGGGAGAGATTAAGGTACTTCTGCTAAATAGCAGTGAGATTGACTTACTGATACACCGCACTGACCGAGTGGCTCAATTACTCATTATGCCTGTTTTCAGTGGCGAAATATTGAAAGGCACTGCCCCAACTTTGCTAACTGTACGTGGCCAGAAAGGCTTTGGCTCTACGGATAACCCTGGGGCCAGGGTTTGGGTGCAATCGCCTAAGAATCCCCCTGAACAAGCAGAGGTTATTGCCACCGGTCAGGACAATACCATTTTGGTTATGAGGCCAGGGAAAGATAGCTGGGAAGCTGTCCCAGCTGATAAATGTTATTTACGAGAATGATTAATGCCTGTATTTGGTTCTTTTTCAGATCATTCTTTGGATTGTTGCTGCAGGATGTGTCGGAACTGGACTCCTTTTGGATTGGTTCGGCGAGAGAGAAGGGATCCCGTCAACCCGGGATGAACTGAGAACCCGAGTGTTGCGTTCCTTCAATGCGTGGGATTCGTCATCGAACTTTTGGACATTACTGGCCAAGAGAGTGACTGATGCCCCTCACTTCTGCTTGACACCGATGAGATCTGTGCATGACATTCTAGCGACTTGTCTAGTTGCTGTCCCCGCCTCACTGGAGACTTTAATTAGTATCTTTAACGTTTCGAAGGCTCGTCCGAATATTATCCTGGGTGATTTTGCTACCCATGTGTATTGTCCTTTGTGCACTGAACTGCCGAATTAGCAACTCCCCATCCAGTCCCAAATAATTACGTATAATATCACACGAGGTGACCTATGCTTCTTTCTTACATGTAATCCTAATGCAATTTCTGAATGCCTACGCCTCAAGTTAAGAGGCGCCACTTCATTCACAACTCACGAACGGACTTTGTGTTTTCAGAGGACACCGACCACATGTGTCTCAGTCCAGAACAATATGACTTGCAATAGTTTGGTAGTTACTCCCAGTCACTATCGTGCGATGTTGCTACCTGCCGGATGGCTTTTCTCATGTGGTAATACTTCCTGGCCATATGTCCCTGCAAACATTTCCGGAGGCCCGTGTGCCATTACCAGACTGAGTTTGCTAATGTTCTCATCACATCCAAATGCCAACTCTCGTGTGCTTCGAGATACTATGATGTTACAGGAGGATTGTGACTCATCTTTGCATTTATATTCCAAGTCTGAATATCTTAGCCTAGCTGTTTCAATTATTGGTGTTCCTGCTTTGGCGGTTTATAATGCCAAATCTATCGGGAAAATGGCTTGCTGGATGGTGAAATCTATTAATCATACTTCTACAGTCTTGTCTGACTTGCTATTAGACGCCCAGGGTGAACGTAGGGCCATTTTGCAAAATAGAGCAGCTATTGATTATCTTTTGCTTAAACATGGACATGGTTGCTCGGACTTTGAAGGCCTCTGCTGTTTTAACTTATCTGATCATACACAATCCATTCGTGCACACCTAGATAAGTTGCATGATTTAACGGATGAAGTTAGAAAACACATTGATCAGGGCTGGTTTGACTGGCTCTTTAATTGGTTACCGGACGTGCATATGTTACGCCACACATTAGGTGGCATTTTGATTGCTATCGCTGTTTTGATTTCTATCTGTTGCTTTATTCAGTGTATCCCTTCACTGCTTCAATTCTGTACACTCGGTACTAGACATAGATCAGTTAGTTTTGTTTCATATTATTCTTCCACCGATGTTAGTTCTGTTTAATGGATGTATAATAGACTGAAGTCAAGGGTGAAATGTACTGCTCGATTTTCCCGGCCTTCTTGTGTTGTAGAGCGATTAATATGACTTCAGTCTCTTTCCATCCAAGTCTAAGGATTAGAGTAGTGAATAGAGCCTATTTACTAGACACTTTGACACGATCCTGTGCTCCTCCCCATAGATCAGGGCTTACATACATAGCCTAGGGGATAGATTCGTTAGTATTAAGGATAACCTGCCCTATAGTGAGGGTATTTCATGGAGTCGTGCTGAATTCAGGCCTGGTAGGCCTCAGACAGGAGAGACTCCATCTTTCTTTCTGCCCCGGCAGCTTGGGACATTTCTAGGTGAAGGGTGATATTTTAGTTATGAGGTGTTATTCGCTCGGAGAGAACCGGTTCAGGCCGGCCCTTATCGAAGGAGTGTATTTTTCCCCTGCCGAAGACACTACATCAGGCCGGCCGGCTGGGAACGTGTCCTTGGCACGGGGAGGTACAGGAATTTGGTGGGCGGCAGGTTTCAAGCTGGAATTTTCCATGAGAGAATGCACCTCTATATTAGTGAAAGTCTGAGTTAGATATTTGCACTTGCTTCTAGTCCATAGGCGGCACCTGGCCGTTAGCAGAAAAGCTACTACTTATTTCAGGGAAGACAGATGATAAACTTGAATCTAAAGAGGAGAGAGTAGCCGATGAGGAAGAGGTTCCAGTGACTCGGAGAGGGAGAAGGGAGTAGATCCGCGACTGCGGAGGTGTGACTTCCAGGCGAAGCCGAGGCACAGACGAGAAGGGAACCTAGATGACCATTGAGCACAGGCTACATACGACTAAGGTGATGTCGACCCCTTTTTATTGAAGTGTATAACTTAACCTTTTACTTTCCTTGCAGGTTGTATATATGATGTATTCTGTGAGTGTGCATGTAGCAATTAAATAAAGTATTTAGCTTGTTGTGAGTCAGCATGTGTTGTGTATCCTTGTATAGGAGGATAGCCTATTCTTCTAGTCAGATTCAACTTGACATGAACAGATGTTAATCCTGATCAGGTAGGTGGTAACTGAATGAGGGAGAAAAGAGCCCCTCGAACTAAAGAACAGGTTGTGCTCAACTAATAGTCTTTGTGTGATCTGATACATAGTAACCCCGATTCCCCTATCGTGTACTACGGTGATAATAGGATGAGCTCGTGCTAAGGCTGCCGTCTGGGTAGGAAGTACTGGGTCTGTTCGAGACCGCGAGGCTAAGGCTGCCGTCTGGGTAGGAAGTTCTGGGTCTGTCTGAGACCGCGAGACTGTGGCTGCCGTCTGGGTAGGAAGTTCTGGGTCTGTCTGAGACCGCGAGACTGTGGCTGCCGTCTGGGTAGGAAGTTCTGGGTCTGTCTGAGACCGCGAGGCTGTGAGGTCTGAGACTGCGAGACTGTGGCTGCCGTCTGGGTAGGAAGTTCTGGGTCTGTCTGAGACCGCGAGACTGTGGCTGCCGTCTGGGTAGGAAGTTCTGGGTCTGTCTGAGACCGCGAGACTGTGGCTGCCGTCTGGGTAGGAAGTTCTGGGTCTGTCTGAGATCGCGAGACTGTGGCTGCCGTCTGGGTAGGAAGTTCTGGGTCTGTCTGAGACCGCGAGACTGTGGCTGCCGTCTGGGTAGGAAGTTCTGGGTCTGTCTGAGACCGCGAGACTGTGGCTGCCGTCTGGGTAGGAGGTTCTGGGTCTGTCTGAGATCGCGAGGCTGTGAGGTCTTTATATATATATATATAATAGGAATTCCCTGTCCTTAGGTGGTACATATATATGTGGTTATTTAGGTGTAAAAAGGCCCTAGGGAGGGGGTAACGTTCTGGTTTGGGTTAGAAAGGCTCTGTTGAGCGGGTTCCACCTGATCCGAAAACCCAAGCAGAACAGTGGTGTAGCCAAGAGTATGATGGGAGTCGCAGTCAGAGACAATCTACACCCACCCACATGGGCCAGCAAGTTCTAACTGAACCATACTCAGCCCGATAGGGAGTGGGAAGGGACTGACAAGATGTCTGACACTGGGCTCTGTTGTGGGGAGCACAAGGCCATGCTGGGAAATGACCAACAACAATATCAAACTCTGTCCGTGACAAGCTGGGAAAAAGCAGTGTACAGGCAGGCATCTGTTCGAAAAGTAGAAAATGTCATGTTTGTGAACCATCGATGCATGTAGAAACAACTCCCATCCTGTGTCTCTTCCAAACACAGGTGGTGCTGGGCACCCAGCACCAAATGATGAGGATTCCCAGTCCCAGACTCTGGCGGACACTGAGCTCTCTGGTCTGACTCTGTCTCTGTCCTCTTTGGATGACGATGACCAACCTGGCCCCTCCGGTGTGAGCCATCACGCAGCAGCATCAACATCTGCACCCCCGGTACCCACGCCTCCAGCATCTGGAAACCGACAGGGCACCCCCGCCAACATGGACAGACCAAGGCCAATGAACACCCACAGCACAGGGACACAGGACCCCCGGAAGCTACAGCAAACACCACCAGCAACACCACCCAAGGGGTCCCAGTGTCACCTGTGCGTCCCGCCGCTGGTCCTGCCTGTGTAGATAGGGGTGCTGGGAGGGGTGGGAGGCAGAGGGCGCACCTTGCAGAGGGGCCTGGACTGCATGATGACCCCCACCTGGCACGCATCATAGATGCGTACCAGGATAGAACCGGAGGATTTGGCCAGGTAGTGGGGATCCTCAAGGACATGCAACAGGAGCAGGTCGCCCACCATGCCCGCATGGAGGCCAAGTGGGATGCCCTTACTGCGGTGCATCGGAACAAACTCAAATGCCTCCGCCAGATCAACACAAACCTGTCCACACCTCCCTGTGTGGCCACAACATCTGCCGCAACACCATCTGCCAGCACCACAGGGAGGGAGGAGGACTCTGGCGGAGAGTCTCCTGCACCGCAGAGGCCTGCACCTGAGGATCCCCCTGCCCCCGGAAGAAGAGGGGTCGTCCGAAGAAGGACATGTGAGAGGTAGATGTCCCAGCACATCCCCCAGGGCCTCTAAACCTGTTCTGGACAATGTTCTTTGTGCGCAACCCGTTCACCTTGTCCAGTCGCACACAACTCGCCCACATGACATGGAGGGTTCATGTTGGGCCAATGTAGCAGATGACTGTGGACTTTACTCTGGACATTTCATCTACCAGCACTTCCAACTCTAATGTGAACTTTGGAATCCAAAACCAATGTACAGCACCCACCATCCTGTGCACTTCCCTCACACATGTTTGAAAATAAACTCACCAGTACACCTTACTTGCCTCTGTTGTGATTCCAAATTGTCATGTGTCAGGGAGATGTTGATCTGCTACACAACACAGTGCATGCCAAATACTGCAACAATGTGACCAACGTAAGGTGAGTCATGGTGATGTGACACATGTGAGGGAGACACACCACTATGGCACTACAGCACATACTCACCATGGCCATGTTACTCATCCCACACAATGATGTTGACCTGAAACACATTGGCATGCACAGACACAACACCAACCCCAGTCAGTGGTAACAAGTCCACAGGTGAGGTAAGCAGATGTCAGTCAGATGTGGGAAGACAGACAATGCACATAACAAAGCGTAGCACAGGTTCATTACAAATCAGCAATACGTTTATTCCACAATGGTTGCACGGTAATTCTACGTAACAGTGGACACACGCTCACAAAGTGTTGGAGAATGGGCACCATCAAATACCAGGGATGTGTGGTACATCAGTTGATGGGAATTGACAACTTCCACACTGGTGTTGGATTCTGGGTGTTGGGGGTCAATGTTGACCAAACAACAGGCAAAGTACCTTGGGAAGGACAGACACAAGACACAGTCAAAAGCACAGCAGAACAGGAGAGAAATGCAATACACAGGCACAAAACATGTCGCAAGAAACCTACACAAAAACAAGTTAGCAGTACTACCCTATTGTGGAGTACACACCACCTAAATGGACACATCACTGCACGCATCCAGTCAAGTGGCACACAGACACACTCGGGCAGCAACAGAGCTGCCACAACACATTCCAGGCTACCTCCATACATTGACATATCAACCCTTGAAACTTACATTCAGGTGAAGACGTTGTTGATGAGCTGTAAGCGGATGTCACCCTCATCCTCATCATCACTGGCATCTTGGCCCAGGTCGGGATCCTCCACAGGTGCCGGAGGTTGGTCATCGTCATCGTCATCCTGGATGAGAGGCACCTCCTTCCGCACTGCCATGTTGTGTAGCATGCAGCATACAAGGATTATTTTGCACATCTTTGCATGCTCATATGGGAGGGCCCCTCCGGTCTTGTCCAGGCAGCATAAGCTGCCTGGACAGGAGGCCGAATGTCCGCTCAATCACCCTCCTGCTCCGACCATGTGCCTCATTGTAGCCCAGCTCGGCTGGTGTCACAGGGTTCCTGAGGGGTGTCAGCAACCACGGCATGTTGGGGTATCCGGAGTCACCTACACACACAAAAACGAACAAGTAGCTGTGTTTTATAGGAGTGCGGAATACAACATTGACAAACACACACAATGAGAAACAGTCAGTACACACCGACAAGCCAGGCATGCTGAGCTGGCATCTGTGACATCAGCGTTGCAATGCGACTACTCCTCATAATGTAGGCATCGTTCGCAGAACCAGGTAACCGTGCACACACATGTGTGATAGACATGTCAGGAAGACATACCACCAGAGCATTGATGGAGTGGTAGTGCTTCCTGTTCCGGTATGCCCGCTCATGTACCTGTGGGGGTATCAGGGCCACATGTGTCCCATCAATAGATCCGATGACGTTCGGCATCCTTCCCAGTGTTTAAAAAGCATCCTTTATTTCAGGGAGTTCAGCTGGGCTAGGGAACTTGATGTACAGGTCTAGGAAATGCAACATCCCCTCCAAGACATTGCGTAGCACCGGACTAAACATTGTTTGCGACATACCACCAGCAGTAGCCACAGTGTACTGGAAGGTACCAGTAGCAAAGAAGTGCAGGGCTGCCATCACCTTCACCTCTGGGGTCAGTGCTGTAGGGTATGTCCGGCCAGGTAGCAGATGTGGCGCCAACTGCTCCGCCAACTCCTCAATCAGTGGCCTGGTGAAGCGGTACCGTCTGATGCAGTCACGTTCCTGCATGGTTGCAAGGTCTGGGAACGGTCTATGGACAGCTGGTGACCTGCAGTACAGAGATGCACAAAGGAAGATTGTCAGTTCATCCACCCATGTGGCCATGACCAGGCTCCATATCACATGATAGATCATGACATTACACAATGTACTGAGGTGTGTGCTGTTGGGCATGGACACATATGTCACCTACATGACCACCACCTCATCTCAATTCCACAGGTCCACATGAGTCCCATGTAGTGCAATGGCCAATCATCTGGCTGTGTCACCCAACCTATGTACTGCTGCGACGTTCCAAACACACACCACAGTGACAGGTGTCACATATCTTTGCCATGCAGAAACCCAGGGTCCCTGTATTGCCACATCGACACTGGCATGGACATAGCGTATCACGTACACACCACAAGGCAAGCGTAAGTCCCACAGGTAGTGGCCACTGTTGTTCCTGCAGGCCCTACATGTACTTCTCTCAGACACACACACACCATCAAGGTTGATGCATATACCACATGGATGTGGAGACTGTCACCCATTGGGCACATTTGATCAGACACATCTGAGACACAACATGCACACAGACTGTGGTTGCACATCAGTTTTGTGGCTACAAGTCTCACTGTGACGTACATGCCATCACCCTCTGCACTCCGGGTGTATGTGACATGCCCCAAACATATCCAGCATGAAACTGTGTCCGTGACTCATGCCCATTACTGTACAATTGCACATCACAGTGGTAATGTGAACAACACACAAAGGATTCTGCCCTCATGTACACGTGCACAGCCTGGGAGTGGCTGCACAAAAGTGCCACCCAACAAACCAGATGTGCCCTCCCCCCAAACACCCAGGGAATGCAGCCTTACATGCCATGGGACACTGTGTGGCCAATGCTGTAGTGTGGTAGGTGTGCACAGGTGTCCCTGGCTAGTAAATGTGTGTTGAATCCGTAGAATAGTCACACCAATGAGGTCCGACGCGGGTGACAATGCGTACGCATTGCACGGCTCATGACCGAGCCGTGTGTGCACTTTGCCATTGAATGCAATGAGGTCCGACACGGGTGACAATGCGTACGCATTGCATGGTTCGTGACCGAGCCGTGCATACGCTTTGTCATTGAATGCAATGAGGTCCGACGCGGGTGACAATGCGTACGCATTGCATGGTTCATGACCGAGCCGTGCGTGCACTTTGCCATTGAATGCAATGAGGTCCGACACGGGTGACAATGCATACGCATTGCACGGTTCATGACCGAGCCGTGCATACGCTTTGTCATTGAATGCAATGAGGTCCGACGCGGGTGACAATGTGTACGCATTGCACGGTTCATGACCGAGCCGTGCGTACGCTTTGTCATTGAATGCAATGAGGTCCGACGCGGGTGACTATCCTGCATACGCGTCGGGCAGGCATGGTCCGAGACAGGCGTACGCCTTGGCCATTGAATCGTATGAAGACGGGTGCATGTGTATTTTCAAAATACGCGTTGTACAAGTCAGTTGACCGAGCCGGGCGCACCTATTGGCTCCAGGCTGTCATGTAGACGGATGCGGATTCAAAACTTGTACGAATTGTGCACTGGAAATTCATTTGGATGCCTACAACAATGTTGCAATTTCAAGTGTTTCATGAAGGTGAAGATTTAAACGATGCGGAAGGTGTGTACGAGTCGTACATTTAAATGGATTGGCCAAATTCATAGAATGCAACCGTGTTGGACCTATCACTTGGGACACATGGCACAGATTCTGCCTCTGCAGCACAGATATAAGGTTGGCTGGCCCCCAGGGAGCTCACTTGCCTGCACTACATGCTACTGGACCACATCCCTGCTACCACTGCTGCTGTCTCTGCATCCTCTGGCTCCTGCTATGTCACGTACTCTGGAGAGGGCCACAGCCTTCACTGAGGAGGAGAACCAGGCCCTGCTGGACAGGCTCCTTCCACAGTACAGCAAGCTCTATGGGAAACCAGGGGAGCAGGTGAGTGTGCAGTCCACTGCCTTCCTAATTATGCATGTTGTCTGACTAGCAGTACTAGCAGTGTGTACACCAGTGGCAAGCATTCTCACTGACTACTTTCATCCCCCAAAGTGTGTAGGTATATGTAATGCACAGGTGTCCTGCTGCTAAAGTGCATTAGTGCAAGCTTAAACTATCCAGGCATTGTTAACATGTCAGACATGCAGGTGATTTGTCCTTCCCCATGGTTGCACTACCTGTGTAACTAATTTCCCTTTGTGATGATGACATGTATATCCAAATGTGTGCAGCACAAATCTGGCGCATGTGTGTTAATGTACTTTTCACTTTGTCATCCTCACAGGTTGATGCCCACCAGAAGCAGGAGATATGGCTGACCGTCGCCCGAGCTGTTCGTTCGGTGGGGGTCTACAAGCGCTGCATCCGCAACTGCCAGAAGAGATGGAAGGACCTTCGGGGATGGACCCGGAGGATAGCTAGAGTCCAGCTGAAGCTGTCACCTCCACGCAGGAGGGCCGGACACCGGACCCTGACCCCCCACATGCTCCAGATACTGGCGGTGGTCTTCCCGGACCTGGATAGGCAGCTGAAGGCCAGACAGCAGCAGGAAGGGGGTAAGTCCATGCCTAATCTGTGTACTATGTCTGACATGCTAATTGCAGTCTTTTGGCCTGGTCACACTTCCACATTACGTAGGTCTTGTGTGATGCACCCTCCTCAACTGTTCCACAGGTGTGGCCCCTACAGTCTGTTGCTTGTGTCACTAGGGCACTGTGTCCCTGCAGTCAGCGATGCTTCATCTACCGGACAGCATCTGTTCCCGTGACTCTGGTGTGTGTTTCATGGGTGGGTCAATTGTTTGCCCAATGCCTGAGATCTGACATGTGATCTGTGTGTGCCCTTGAGGTGGGTTCCAATTGCTGGTCTGACTCGCCACATGTGGCTGGGGGTATTCCAAACAAACCCATGCAGCAGGGGACTCCAATTTTGGGGCCTCAGGAGTATGTCACACCTGCTTAGCCACCTGACTACTGTCCAGGGCCAAACACTATTTCATGTAGACCTGGCCAGTCATGCCTCCTCAAGGGCATTTAGAAACACTCTGTAATCCCACTTCTGCCTCTGTGTCATTACGGTGTGGCTTGTTGTTACGTACAACTGGGGTGTCCATGATTCAGAGGGTCAGCAGGACATCTGACATGTGACTGTGAGACACAAGACCTGTGTGACATATAGGTGTGTGATCATCTGACAGCCCACAATGGTGTATGCATATGTGTCCTTCATGCAGCTGGGTTACATGCATGGCAGACTGTGATGTGTTAATGTACAGGGAGTTGTGTTTGCAGAGACTCATATGTCTGATTTGCATGATGTGGGGTCTTCTGGGTCCTGTATATGTTGTTTGCAGGGGATGGGCAAGTGCGCCGGTCATCTGCAGAGTTAGCTTTACCCCTGAGATAGGATTGTGAGTCAGTGCATATTGTTGTTGTCTGGATGCCCTTCCCCTGTGACAGGAGACAGTGTTGACTGACTTTCAGGGCATCCTGGTGCCATGGCATTTAACTTGCTATGAGTGATCCTGCATTGTGTTCAAGTATGCACCATGCACCCCATTGTGGCATTGCCCATCAGGACATGAGAACATCATAGTGTGTGTTGCTGGCATGCATCACAAGCATGTGCAATGAGTCTCTGCCCATCCCTTCATCCGGACACCTGTACTGAGTCAGTAGCAAGAGATTTGCTGTGTGTATAGTGACATACTCCTACATGTTCACTTGCATGTCCAAATGAGGTGTGGGTGGTGCCTGTCGGCACATTGGGGTATTAGCATCCAACATGCAACAGACATATGTGTGCAAGTCAAGGAGGGATATGTGTGCCATGGTTTATGTTGAGAATGACAATTGGCTTATTCTAAACAGTGTTGGCACTTTGAGCAGTGTTCAGCTGATGATGCCAGGATTTGCCCTGTGATGTGATGTACTCACTGTGGTGTGTGCAGTCGGTGCAGGTGACTGATGTTGTTCTCTTACTTCCTATTCCTATCCAGATACATCCACGGCCACAGGAGGGGACAGCTCCACGGACCAGGAGGATCCACAGAGCCTGACAGTAACAGAAGGAGAGGAGTCGGGGGGACCCAGTGGCACGGAGGGCGAGTGGAGCCACACAGAGGATTTGTCAGCACCATCACCCCCAGCTGAGGGCCACAGCAGCTCTGAGGATGACTCCCTTGTGGAGGCGGGTGTCAGCAGCCACCAAACCCCAGCTAGTGAGGCTGTCCCCGCCACTGCCACCACCACCACCACCCTCCCATCGGCTCCCATCCCAGAGGTCCCTGTAGGCTCCCATGTTCGTGAGCATATCTCCTTTGTGCCAGGCACCACACCCCCTGCCCCTGTGTCCCCTGCTGCCCTGAGTGAGGAGTCTGTGGACAGATCGATGTAGGGCAGACGTAGATGCTGAAGGTCCTCCATGCACACACAAGTCTGTTGACACAATTGGTGTCGTTCATGGAGGGCATTTCCTCGGGCATGTCTGCCCTACAGAGGACCAATCAGTCCATGGCCTCCTCCCTGACGGCAGCAGTGTCCCTCCTCCACCAGTCCCGCACCCCTCCTACCCCTGCACCACCCACGATTCCTAGCAGCCTACCTGTCTCAAGCACACAAATACCCAAACCAAGGTCTAGACGTGCACACAAGCAAGCGCAGGGGACTGATACCACACTCACAGGGGCTGGTTTGCAGACACACACACAGTCATCCACAACCACTCCGCAGTACTCCGAGACCTCTCCCTCCCAGCCCCCTTCCCTTGCCTCACCTGCAACCCCATCTCCCCAGAAGCTCTTCCTCTGTGACCTTGGCCTCTTCCCCACCGACCCAGCAGATCCTGATTACAAGGGGAAGAGGAAGTCCCCACACACAGAGGGGAGTGCCCCTCACACCCGGACACCCTCCCCCAGGCACAGTCAGACTGAGACCCCCACCCGCAAGTCCCCCCGGAGCCGGAAGAGCAAGACCCCCTTGCCACCACGCAGCTCCAAGGCAAAGTCTCCGTCCTCCATCCCCCAGGCCACCACTCCAGAGGTTCCCCTGCCACTCCCTGTCCCGGGTTCCCCCACCCACAGATACACCATCCCCAAAATGCTTAGGCCCTCCCCCCCTACCACTTGCTCCTCCACATCTGGTCAGACGGTTAATGCCTGTCTGACTTGGGTACTGCAGTGGGGACCCAATCCACTCCATCTGACCTGCCCACTGAAGTTGTGCCGCCACCCACCCCATCTGACTTGTGACCCACAGTTGTGACAGCACCCACCACTTCAGTCAGCTCCACTGCAGTTGCAAGTGTCTCGCCTGCATCCACCACCTCTTAGCTGCCTCCTTCTGCTGCGCCCTGATCCTGTCCCTGTGGTGCATGGCCTGCCCCCATGTATGCCCCTCCGAGGGGATGACCCCTGTCCTTAGCAGTGCAGGCAAGCAAGGTGTGACAGTTGTCACTCTAGTTCACTCCTTGGCATTTGAAAAAGGACTGGCCATTGGCCTTTTTTTTGAACGGACGTTTAACTTTTAATATGCTGAATATAACTTTTTTCTTTATCCCTGTGAACTTGATTTAGCTGTACATTATGTTGATGATGTTTAACATGCCCTTGCACCTGTAATGCTTGGTTTCCAATGTTGAATACTGATGTGTTGCTGTGAGGTACTCCATGTGGTCCATGAGATATGTATCCTATTCTGGTGGGTATCCATGTCATCCTTTGCAGCTACCTGGGTGTGTCATGATCAACTATTTGTGGACATCTCTGTGAACATTTCATTTGCATGGTCACATCTCTGGCTTGCACCCATGCACATATGATGTGCTTCCCATTGTCCAATTTGTCAATTCCACAGACTTTGTGCGCATCACCACTGGACCTACAGGTGTGGGCATCATTGGTATTGGAGCAACTGTTTCCTCTGTGCAACTTGCTAGACATATGTTTTGAGTATGTGCAGATGACTTAGGGGAGACTCACGTACCCAGGCTGTTGTGACCAGAGCCTTCATTGTGTGGTAACTGATGGCTGACTGACCAAGTGTTATGCTGACATGAGTGAGACGTGCTGTAAATATGTTTGGCACAGCTGGGCTTCCACAGCAGTTGGGTCCCCTCAAGTAAGTGTGTTGTCCCGTGACATAGCCTGGGCCCATGGTGTGTGTTGTATGAGCATGTGTATGTGTCCACATCCCTGTTCATACACAGGCAGTGTTCCCTTGATATGTTCCTGTTGTTGATGCTTGATGAGTGGTACTGGGTTCATCCCACTACTTTGCCATGGGCTACCAGATGTGTGGGTGCATGACACACTACTGTTAATTGGTGTATCATCATTGGGATTTGTCAGTTCTGAGTGGTGATGATGTTGTCAGACACAGATGGGACACAGTCAGGGTTCCCCAAGGCACTTGTTTATTTGCAAAATCATGTGGTTGTCCCTAGGTGATACCTTTCAGTGATTGAGACATTTGTATGTGTGTGTGACTGCTCCCACTTGTCGGGTTCATAGCTGCAATGTTGGCAGGTGTGAGCATGTGTGCCTTGTGGTTCTCCTTGGATTCTGCATTGTCCTGGGACTGTGGCAGGGATTCTGAAGGTTACGTGAGCTTTGACGTCATGGCCATGTACCGCATACTGTGCAGTATGCCTGTCATTCCCCAGGGTTGTAAACTGTCATTGTGTGATGTGTCTGTGCACCTTAGTTCCTCCCAACATTCCTGTGTTTGTCATGGGTGCATGTGCAATGTCACCTGTCCTTGTGGGCTTCACAGATGCACATTGTTGCAGTTCAGGGTGTGTGGTGTTGAGGGTAGACTGATGTGAATGTTTGCATGGATGGTCCCCTAGCTCCCGTTTGTCCATGGATGAGGGGCCATGCTGAGTGATTTGTGTTTGTGTATGTGTGATGTACGTTTGTGGAACAGGACACATGTCTGGGTTTCCCAGTTTTTACGACATCTGCCTTTGTCATCACAGTGGAGGTGTCATGCATGCTTGTGTCTCCCCAATGTCTGGTCCCTGGGGGTAGTGCTGTTGTGTGTCAGTCTCTTGCTGTGTTAGTTGGTGTTCATTCAATCTTGTGTCACATGTGTCTGTTGTGCTCCCTCTCATCTCACAATGCCTGATTGTCCACTAAGGGTGTCCCAATGATGGTTTACTTTTGTATGGCACTGTATCCACATCTGTGTCACTGTGGTTCAGCCCCCCTCATGTGTTGTGTAGTTGCCTGGTGATACTGAGACACACACACACACATGCTGTGTCAGATGTGCAGTGTGAGGTTGCCTGTTTGTGTTTGTGCATCTGCATCAGTGCATTGGTATTGCTGTTTCTGTGATTTTCCCTGCTGTCCCTGTGAGTCATATCACATCATTGTGCACATTCATCCTGGTTGTTCGGTGCCATTGCTGGCAAGGAATGGGAGTTTGTGAGCTAACACCTACAGTCTACACAGGTTGTTTTGATTAGTGTGTCTATTTTCGAGATGTGTGTATGCTTGGTGATGGTCACTTCTGCTCTTGTGTCATTGTACACTGTATGCTTTGTCAGCCCCCATGTGTGATGCTTGTCTGCACATGGCCGAGAGTGTGTTAGGTTTCCACAGCACTGTTAGCCTCACCACATCTCTGTGGGAATGGGACACAACCACTAGTTTGCCCCAGAAGTGTTTAATGTGTTGGGAGCAGGGATCATACATGCTGTTTGTTATTTGCAGCTTTGACCATGATGACACTTACCTTTTGGTCACTGTGATGAGGGGGGGTTTAGACCCCATCACCACAATGCTCAACATCTGCTGCAGTTTGGAAGCCCACACTTAACTTTTGTTCTACACAGTGAGGGGGTGTTCTTTTTACATTGACACAGTGCTATAGTGATGCTTGCTTTGTGTAGGGCACACTCATTTGTTGGTCACACATGTGCTGTTAGTTACATTGTATGTTCGAAGTCATAATCACTGTCGTGGGCATTTGTCACAGACTACACACTGTTGTCATGATGTTAGGGGGGATGTATTTTGCTGACCTACCTAATGTTGGAGTATGATGGATGTGTGGCGCATCATCCATCCTATGAGTGGGGGTGGCAGGGGTGCTGGGCACCAGGTCCCCTATGAGTGGGGGTGGCAGTAGTTATGGGCAACAGGTCCCCTAAGGGTGGGGGTGGCAGTAGGGATGGGCCACATATGCCCTATAGGTGTGGGGGTGGCAGGGGTGATGGGCAACAGGTCCCCTATGGGTGGGAGTGGCAGGAGTGCTGGGGAACATAAGCCCTATGGGTGAGGTTGGCAGGGGTGATGGGCAACAGGTCCCCTATGAGTGGGTTTGGCAGTAGTGATGGGCAACAGGTCCCCTATGGGTGGGGGTGGCAGTAGGGATGGGCAACATATGCCCTATGGGTGGGGGTGGCAGGGGTGATGGGCAACAGGTCACCTATGGGTGGGGGTGGCAGGAGTGCTGGGGAACTTAAGCCCTATGGGTGGGGGTGGCAGGGGTGATGGGCAGCAGGTCCCCTATGAGTGGGGGTGGCAGTAGTGATGGGCAACAGGTCCACTATGAGTGGGGGTGGCAGTAGTGATGGGCAACAGGTCTCCTATGAGTGGGGGTGGCAGGGGTGATGGGCACCAGATCCCCTATGAGTGGGGGTGGCAGTAGTGATGAGCAACAGGTCCCCTATGAGTGGGGGTGCCAGGGGTGATGGGCAACAGGTCCCCTATGGGCGGGGTGGCAGGAGTGCTGGGGAACATAAGCCCTATGGGTGGGGGTGGCAGGGGTGATGGGCAACATAAGCCCTATGAGTGGGGGTGGCAGTAGTGAAGGGCAACAGGTCCCCTATGGCTGGGACTGGCAGTAGTAATGGGCAACAGGTCCCCTATGGGTGGGGGTGGCAGTAGTGATGGGCAACATATGCCCTATGGGTGGGGGTGGCAGGAGTGACGAGCAACAGGTCCCCTATGGGTGGGGGTGGCAGGAGTGCTGGGGAACATAAGCCCTACGGGTGGTGGTGGTAGTGGTGCTGGCCATACAACCCCTATGGTGGCCTGTTGTTAGTGGCCAGGATGTGAATCCCCTGTTTGTGTGTGCCATTTTGCGGATACGTGTTGTTTGTTTGTGTGGTAGGTGTCTGACTTACCGCTTGCGCCGTCGGTTCCTGTTCCGGTCATAGATGTAGAGTACTGGTATGACCTGCGCGAAGAGATTCATGATGTGTTAGTCTTGTACACGCTGCTTGTTGCTCCGTCTCGTACCCGCTGCAAGATGGTCTGTCTCATAGCTGTGGATTGAGTTGTGGCGCGAATCGTACCTGATATGCTTGTTTTCCGGATGCTGTGACGTCCCGTACGTGGCGACCCGTCCGGCGCGTAGGAAGTACGCATCGTACTTGTCAGGCCGGAAACTGCTATGGATACTGCTTCCGGGCGACTCGGTTCAGCGTTAGGAGTTACGGTTTGGACGGAGAATGGAGCTTGACTCACAGCCTACGTGTCAGTCGGGTTTTTGGCAGTTATGCGCATCGTACTTCCTCTGAGGACGGACCGGCTACGGGTACGTGTCGGTCGCATGGTAAGGCTACGGACAGCTCTCGGAGAGCTGTCTGACCCGGGATCGGAATCGACCCCTACATGTCAGTCATCGTGCTGTCACATAATCAAATAATATTTATTTTACTCAGTCTCTCCTCCCTTCAAGTTGCAGGTCAGTTTTGATTTTTATTTTATCAGTGCAAGTAAGTGATCTCTGTGACATTCTCTACATGTATTCATAATTTATTCAATTATCTAAAATCTATGGGGCCCATTAGCATGGCGGGCAGATCCCCACCGGACGGCCTTTTACCTCCCACCAAATTAGCATGGCGGGGGGTACCGCGGCGGAGGAAAGACCATCCGCCACTTTCTACCAGGCGGAAAAGGCCTGCAATATGGTGGCGGTGCCTTGCAAGCACCGCCATCCATATTATGATGATGGCGGTTTAATGCCTTTCCATGGCGGAGACTCCGCCATGGAAAGGCATGCAGTGTTTACTATGGTGGCCCGTTGCTGGCACCCGCGGGGGGGGGGGAGGCACTTTGGGGGTACCCCCCTACATTGGCATACACAAGGTGGCAGGCACCGCACGGTGCTTGTCACTTTGTGCATGCCAATGCACAACATGCATTTACTGCATTGTGGCAGGTGCTGCTCACAGCACCGCCCGCCACAATGTTGTATATGCGGGATGCGACCGCCATCCTAATTGGCGGTGCGGGACCGCAGCACCTCTGGCGGCCGGTCCCAGCACCGCTAGGGTGGCGGGCCGACTGTAGTCCGCCTGCCATCCTAATGGACCCCTTAGTTGATTGTGATTGTCTTGCTCTAACAGAACATTATTATGCTATGGCAGTGAAAATAAATGTGTTCCAATAACATTTTTTATTTAAAACACCTGCACTAATAAACACATATTCACACATGGATGTATTACTATAGTGCAAAGATCAAATGTGAGTTCATTACCAAAGTACCGAAAAATTGACATGAGAAAAACATTATTTACTGTCTCACAGATTACATGTAACAGTTACTTTAGACAGGAAAACAACTCTGTTAATAGTCGGGGATCTTTTCAATGTGATTTCACCTTGTTGTACAAACTTCCCCCTTGCATCCTGTTTTTTGTTAAATAGCTTTTGTTAAAACAAGTACACAAGAAAAATGCCATTGCATAAACAGGGTATGCGAGTGTGCAGAGTATGATATGCTATTTATTCTATTCTTAAGGTAGGGTTGAGGCACCGGTACTCTGATAGAATATTGGTGTAAAAAATATAGATGGAAAAAATATAGAATGCAAAAATATTGATTCCCTATACTTAACCAGGTAAGAACAAAAATATCAGACACAAATATCTATGTTAAAAATATAGTTGTAAAAAATATCGACTTAAAATGTATATGACTTAAATAAAATATATTAAATATTATTAATATTTTTAACAAACTAAATTACATTTAATATATATTTTAACTAAATATAACAAACTTAATTAAAAAAAATATAAACACCATTTTTTTTTATAACAAATTTTTATTCAGTTTTTGCATAGGAAGGAGCAATGAGTTACAATCTGCATTAAACACAGTACTTATACATAGGTCTAAGGATATAACACAGGTATCTTGTGCAGTCTTACCAATGGTGCCATATAGTTGTCGATGCACACCAATTAAGCCATACAAAAGCTGGAAAGTACATCAGTCAATCACATTACTATGTATCCGATCATAGCTATGTGCTACCTTCCCAACTTACAAGGTTCTGTATCTATGGGGGCAATGCCTCCCGAACAACCCTCCAACTCCCAATCCACCCTAACCCACCCATTTAACCCAAACGTGCCACGAATTTCAGTCGGAGGGTCACAGAGCATCTCTATATAAACACACAAACATAACAATTTATACATATATTTACTTAAATGTAATTTATTTTTATATATATAAAATATTAAATATATTAAATAATAAATTAATTTATAAAAAATAAAGTAAATGTAATATTCATTTTAACAAATATAACAAAACGTTAAACACACATACATAATAATTAATATATATATTTACTTTAAAACCATTAATAAATTATTTATTTTATTTTATAATTTTAAAATGATATAAAATGTGTATATATATATATATATATATATATATATATATATATATATATTCAAGCCGAGATCCTCCTTCCAAGTGTCCTCAATCTTTTAGGGGGGTGGCTCGAGACCGGCGGAGCAGAACCGGTTAACAATATGTACACAAAACGAAGTTCCACTCGAGCTCTCAGGGGCATGTGCACAGAAATAACAGACTCAGATCCAAAAGTAAAGGGGGTTTATTACTTCATAGACCCGCCGTGACGCGTTTCGCCACTTTCGTGGCTTGTTCACACAACGTTGTACATACGAAAGACACCATTACATACTTTTCAAATGTCATGGAAAGAGAAAGAGGCTCTCGCGTTTGATGTAGCATTACATTGTAGACCTGGAAGCAGTACGAGCGCCATCTTTGCCTGTCTATTCCGATATAATTATAGTACTATCACTCGTTCTAGATGACGTATTTGTGAAATTATAACTATAAAAAATGTTAATTAAAGGATACTCGAAATTACCAGTACCCTTTCAACCAATTAAAAAAAATTATCGTTATGCGTCATTATTTTGCATTTCCCTTCGGGATGATAATAGACAACCGTTTATACATTTGTGATGCAGTCATGTAATTAATAATACCATTAATAATACCATCCTTCGTCAATTCAGACAATTGTACATTGTAAAGTAAAATTAATAAAGTTTTTTTACACGTCTCAGAAAAAAGTTTTTTCTGGTTGCCAGGTTACAAAATTAACATTGTTAATCAAATGCGAATTTTAAAGTCATATTAGTGACGGTACTTGCTTCCTTAGTGTCCTAAGAGTCTCTAATGATCAAAATGTTGTTTCCCCTTGTTAGTGGGTGAAATCGAGATTCTTCATATTTTGTATACCTCCTGTACTTGATGTACTTATGTTCGTTATATTGTACCCTGGTTAGTGGGTAAATACATTTCTCATTCTCGATCACTATAAATGTAAGGTGTCATGTATTCCCCTTATTCCACCTGCTAGTGTTTTAAGTGTTTAAACCATATTGTTTTATCTTACGCCAAGGGACGTCGGATGATCTGATGAGGAGAAAAAGGGGGATGGAAGATCTCAAAGCTGGTTCAGCCAAGACACCCTTTCTTATCTCCTCCTGTTAAAAATACCACATAAAAAGAGAAGAAAGAGAATATGTGAGAATATACCTCTAATAGCACTCATTCATAAAACATATTCATTCATTTTGCAAATGTATTGCCATTTCTTCGTCGAGATTATGGCCATTAGGAAACAGGGTGCACATACTTATGATAAGTTTTGATTCACGCTGTCTTAATCTTAACACCCTGTTTCCTCCTCTCGCTTTGGGTGTAATTTGTTCAATAGCATAATAGGTGAGTTTCGAACAATCAGAGAAATGGTAACTTGAGAAATGACGGGCAATGGGATATTGTCTGTCCTTGTTTGTAATGGCCCGCATATGTTCCAGCACACGTTTTTTTGCCATATGTACGGTGCTGCCAACATACCGGAGTTTACACGGACACTCCAAAACATAGATCACAAAATTACTTGTACATGTCAGAAATTGTGAGATGTTGATCATTGTGTTGGTACTGGTATTCATATATTCCTTGACCATTTTGCTGTTTCTACAGGCTTTACAGTGGCCACATGGAAAAAAGCCCGGTAGATCAATGCCTCTCATGACGGGGGCAGAGTTTAGATCACTATGTACAAGAGTGTCCCTGAAACTTCGTCCCTTCCTATATGTGATCAGAGGTTTTGCTGGTAAGGTATTTCCGATAATGTTGTCATTCCTCAAAATTTCCCAGTGACGTTGTACGATCTTACGGACTTCAGTAGAATGACCACTAAATGTCATGATCAGTCTAGTTTTGTCCTCTTCTTCCTGGGTGGCACATTCTGGAGTCAAAAGGGTACTAGATCTCTCAACTGCCTTTATTCTTTCAGTAGCTTTTCTGAGAACCCATGATGGATAACCTCTTGCTCTAAATCTCTCCATCATTAGTCCTTCTTCTTTCTGATAGTCTGATAATAAGCTACAGTTCCTTTTTGCTCTGAGTAGTTCCCCATATGGAATGCTCCATTTTAAATTGTCGGGGTGACTACTCAGAGCATGAAGCAAAGTATTGCCTGCAGTACTCTTGCGGTATAAGATGGTGTGTATTTCGTTGTTTTTCACCTGCACACATGTATCTAAGTAATCGACTTTCTCTTTGCTGATGTTGCTAGTTAGTGTGATGTTTTTATTGTTCTGGTTAAGTTTGTCAATGAACCTTACAGCCTCACTCTCTTCGCCTTGCCACACTACGAAAATATCATCGATGTATCTTAACCATAAAATCACTTTGGTATGTAGTTCTTGTAAATCTGGTCTTGCTAGGATCTCTTCCTCCCATGCCCCCATGAACAAATTCGCGAAGCTAGGCGCGAAACATGTACCCATCGCGGTACCGTGATTCTGTTTATAAATCATATCATTAAACAGAAAATAATTGTTCGTGAGACAAAATCTGATCATGTCCAGGATCATACCTGTGTGTTCCAAAAGATCAATGCTTCTGCGTTTCAAAAAACCTGCGCATGATTGAATCCCTTGCTCATGGTCAATTATGGTGTACAATGAATTAACGTCTAATGTTATCAGAACGTAATTCTCTTGCCACACTAATCTCGATATTTTATTAAGAAAGTCTTTAGTGTCTCTTACATAAGATGGAAGTGTAAGGACAAATTCCCGCAAGAAATGATCTGCGTAAGTAGTATGAGAAGTGACGATTCCTGTGGCACCGTATATCTTGTGTTAAGGATAGATATTTTCCATCAGCCTGGGGGAACCTTGTATTAACAAGGGGGGAGCATTTGCACAGTCGTGCGGACAATTTTCCAAAATCACGTTTATTCTAGGAGTCACGAACATTTTCACATTGAATATCTTGCGCTTTTCGAAGCCGGATGGATGAGGAAAGGGAACGCAGAGAGGCAGCGACAGCTCTCTTTGCAAGGGCACCCGGGGTGGCTAAAAATGTTCAGATAAGAACAGCATGCGAAAACACAATCTACAATACACTGAAAAGATTGGAAAAACTCCATAAACAAGAAATCTCCAAGTGGTGGGAGGCAACATCACTCCAGGACTACATTGAAAAATCTATGATACCTAGAGGGTTAAGAATCTATATAACCCCGTCATATGACTCTCCAGACCCCAAAATGTTGGAGGAATGGTCCATGAATTCGGCCTGCAGTTCAAAGAATATGCTAGAAATACTAGTGAAATACGCATGGTCGGATAGAGAAAAAATCAAACTGGAAATAGAAGAAATAAAAAAGATATTGGATGTGCATGAAGACCAAGAGACAATTGTCAAATTCATAGAAGAAATGAAAAAACGTCTAAGAATTATGGAAGACGATATTAAAAAAAGAAAACAGCGCAAACTCCATAGAGACTGTGGGGACTATGAGGCTGGTAGAGTCTTAACATACAGCAAAAAGTATGACCATCTGTATGAAAATAGAAACACAGCGGAAACCAACATCAGTGTACACCATGATCCACAAGTGGAGGAAGCTTCAGACCTCAGCGATACCAACACGGATGAATCGATGATAAGAACATCAGAGAGTTCAACCTCAAGTACCGAAAGAACAACCTACCCAAAACCCACCTTTTTAGACGAATACCGGTTGATGAAACAGAACCGGCAATCAACACGATCGATGACGAGAGAGAATCGGATGGAAGACACACCTCAACCGAGAGGAAGGGGCAGAGGAAGAGGAAGGGGTACCAGAGGAAGAGGAGGAAAAGGACCGGACAAAGAAGGAAGAGGAGAGAAAACTACGGAGTACATGGGAAGAAGACAGACTCGCTCCAAAAAGAACTAATGATGGATGACATAATGGTAAATCAAACCATCATAAATTTGAGTACTAAAACCATCAGTCAAAAAACGAAAAGAACCCTTTGTCTAGGACTTTCCTTTTGCCCATCAATACCAATGAACTACACTGAAAGTAAAATTGATGTTTTTAAATTCTGCAGAAAAATGAAATTAAAAAAATGGCATAAACTGAAACCAACAGTAAGTAGAGAAATCCACCATAAGACACATAACACACAGGAAGAGCCATTGACAATTGGTGACATAGACACAATGATTATCCTGCATGAGCTCGAAAATAATTCAGATGAAACGGGTATGAGCCAAGACTCCCTACTCATCTTGAATGAATTGGAAATACAACATGACAAAGCGGCATGTAGTAATTTTAAACCCCAATCCACCTTCGTTCCCAAAATGGGACATGATAACATTGATACTTTTCAGGAGTTAGTGAGTGCCGACATGCTCAAATTCAGAAAGAACAATTGGGCAAAGAAAATGAAAAAGTTTAAATATAATCTTACTGCAACTCAGAAAGAAGCTATTAAAGATCTAGCCAGTGACGAGAGTATCGTAATAAGACCTGCCGATAAAGGGGGCAATATTGTGATTTTGCCCAAAGACATGTATGTTAATGAGGCATTAAGACAACTCAAGGATGGTAAGACATATAACAATGTGACACGGGTGGAATACAATGACAGTATCAACAAAGGGTGGGAGTTGCTCAAGGAATGGAGAGATAAAGGCCTGCTGGAATGGGAGGAATTCTGTTTCCTAAAAAAAGATTGTCCAATCTTACCGGTAATGTATCTGTTACCAAAGATACATAAAAATAGGGACAATCCGCCAGGCAGACCGATTATCTCATCCAGAGGCAGTTCCCTGGAAAACATCTCACGTTACGCAGATCATTTCTTGCGGGAATTTGTCCTTACACTTCCATCTTATGTAAGAGACACTAAAGACTTTCTTAATAAAATATCGAGATTAGTGTGGCAAGAGAATTACGTTCTGATAACATTAGACGTTAATTCATTGTACACCATAATTGACCATGAGCAAGGGATTCAATCATGCGCAGGTTTTTTGAAACGCAGAAGCATTGATCTTTTGGAACACACAGGTATGATCCTGGACATGATCAGATTTTGTCTCACGAACAATTATTTTCTGTTTAATGATATGATTTATAAACAGAATCACGGTACCGCGATGGGTACATGTTTCGCGCCTAGCTTCGCGAATTTGTTCATGGGGGCATGGGAGGAAGAGATCCTAGCAAGACCAGATTTACAAGAACTACATACCAAAGTGATTTTATGGTTAAGATACATCGATGATATTTTCGTAGTGTGGCAAGGCGAAGAGAGTGAGGCTGTAAGGTTCATTGACAAACTTAACCAGAACAATAAAAACATCACACTAACTAGCAACATCAGCAAAGAGAAAGTCGATTACTTAGATACATGTGTGCAGGTGAAAAACAACGAAATACACACCATCTTATACCGCAAGAGTACTGCAGGCAATACTTTGCTTCATGCTCTGAGTAGTCACCCCGACAATTTAAAATGGAGCATTCCATATGGGGAACTACTCAGAGCAAAAAGGAACTGTAGCTTATTATCAGACTATCAGAAAGAAGAAGGACTAATGATGGAGAGATTTAGAGCAAGAGGTTATCCATCATGGGTTCTCAGAAAAGCTACTGAAAGAATAAAGGCAGTTGAGAGATCTAGTACCCTTTTGACTCCAGAATGTGCCACCCAGGAAGAAGAGGACAAAACTAGACTGATCATGACATTTAGTGGTCATTCTACTGAAGTCCGTAAGATCGTACAACGTCACTGGGAAATTTTGAGGAATGACAACATTATCGGAAATACCTTACCAGCAAAACCTCTGATCACATATAGGAAGGGACGAAGTTTCAGGGACACTCTTGTACATAGTGATCTAAACTCTGCCCCCGTCATGAGAGGCATTGATCTACCGGGCTTTTTTCCATGTGGCCACTGTAAAGCCTGTAGAAACAGCAAAATGGTCAAGGAATATATGAATACCAGTACCAACACAATGATCAACATCTCACAATTTCTGACATGTACAAGTAATTTTGTGATCTATGTTTTGGAGTGTCCGTGTAAACTCCGGTATGTTGGCAGCACCGTACATATGGCAAAAAAACGTGTGCTGGAACATATGCGGGCCATTACAAACAAGGACAGACAATATCCCATTGCCCGTCATTTCTCAAGTTACCATTTCTCTGATTGTTCGAAACTCACCTATTATGCTATTGAACAAATTACACCCAAAGCGAGAGGAGGAAACAGGGTGTTAAGATTAAGACAGCGTGAATCAAAACTTATCATAAGTATGTGCACCCTGTTTCCTAATGGCCATAATCTCGACGAAGAAATGGCAATACATTTGCAAAATGAATGAATATGTTTTATGAATGAGTGCTATTAGAGGTATATTCTCACATATTCTCTTTCTTCTCTTTTTATGTGGTATTTTTAACAGGAGGAGATAAGAAAGGGTGTCTTGGCTGAACCAGCTTTGAGATCTTCCATCCCCCTTTTTCTCCTCATCAGATCATCCGACGTCCCTTGGCGTAAGATAAAACAATATGGTTTAAACACTTAAAACACTAGCAGGTGGAATAAGGGGAATACATGACACCTTACATTTATAGTGATCGAGAATGAGAAATGTATTTACCCACTAACCAGGGTACAATATAACGAACATAAGTACATCAAGTACAGGAGGTATACAAAATATGAAGAATCTCGATTTCACCCACTAACAAGGGGAAACAACATTTTGATCATTAGAGACTCTTAGGACACTAAGGAAGCAAGTACCGTCACTAATATGACTTTAAAATTCGCATTTGATTAACAATGTTAATTTTGTAACCTGGCAACCAGAAAAAACTTTTTTCTGAGACGTGTAAAAAAACTTTATTAATTTTACTTTACAATGTACAATTGTCTGAATTGACGAAGGATGGTATTATTAATGGTATTATTAATTACATGACTGCATCACAAATGTATAAACGGTTGTCTATTATCATCCCGAAGGGAAATGCAAAATAATGACGCATAACGATAATTTTTTTAAATTGGTTGAAAGGGTACTGGTAATTTCGAGTATCCTTTAATTAACATTTTTTATAGTTATAATTTCACAAATACGTCATCTAGAACGAGTGATAGTACTATAATTATATCGGAATAGACAGGCAAAGATGGCGCTCGTACTGCTTCCAGGTCTACAATGTAATGCTACATCAAACGCGAGAGCCTCTTTCTCTTTCCATGACATTTGAAAAGTATGTAATGGTGTCTTTCGTATGTACAACGTTGTGTGAACAAGCCACGAAAGTGGCGAAACGCGTCACGGCGGGTCTATGAAGTAATAAACCCCCTTTACTTTTGGATCTGAGTCTGTTATTTCTGTGCACATGCCCCTGAGAGCTCGAGTGGAACTTCGTTTTGTGTACATATATATATATATATATATATATATATGAGGAGAACTTCGTCTGCTGCTGCCGCATTCACAGAAAGGACGAAAACGGACCCGGAACATTTCAGTGCAAGGTAAATTTATTTATCTATATGTGCACCACGTACCACCATTATATATATACCAACAACATAAAATCAAATTGAAAAAACATTCTATTATAAGTTAAAACATTAAACTATTTTGCAAATTTTAAACCTAAATTTACCACTCCAGTCAGTGCAACAGTAGGGAAAGTGTTGGATAGCGGAGGGGTAAAAATTACTATTCCCACTCCAATAAGTGTAATAGTAGGGAAAGTATTAGAAGGTGGATGGTGGAGGGGTAAAAATTACTATTCCCACTCCAGTGATTTCAAAAATAGGGAAACTGCTGGAAAGCAGAGGGGTAAAAATTACCATTTCCCCTCCAATAAGTGTAACTATGGGGAAAGTGTTGGATAGCTGTAGGTGCTGGCTACACTCTGCATCAAGGTCACTCAACGGAGCTGGCCAGGCTTCGATGAGAGTTCTGAGGCAGAATACTTCACATTCTCATCCTTGGACACTGTACGCATCCCACAATGTCTGCTTTTGCAGCTTATCTCTCTTGCTTGGCAAAATATACAATGTGTCTGCACACACTTGGGCCTACCTGCGTTCACAGCTGAAAGGCAGGGTCAGACATATACAAAATGAAACCATGCTCACAAAATATAGTTAAAGCAAGATGGAATAAATGGTCAATACACGATCTTACAATGTATAAATGCCTGTAGCATTACACATGGCAAGCTGAAAAAAAGATGGGTGATGGCATATAGCTAAATGACTCACCCCCTCTACGGTGGAGCTAACCCCACTCACGACGAGGTCGGCGTTGCTGTGTAATCAGCCCTACTGTCTCTGCAATGCTAGCCCGCTAACTAAGGACCACCATTTTCGGTGAAACTTGTCTCCCATCTGTGACAAAAGCGCATAACGACTCCCCTAAGTCGCTCTCAAAGTCCACATCCCGGCCCCCACCTCCCTCCCCAAATTTAGTCCCCTGGAGGCCCAAGTGATGATGGGGAACCTGGGCAGAGGGGGGGTGTCCCGGATTTACCGCTCCTTGGTGAACAATGGTCCAGCGTCCTTGGACTCGCTTCGGGCCCGGTGGGAGGGGTGGTTGGGCCCCTTGGACGACGCGGACTGAAGGGACTCCCTTATGGCACCCAAGACCATGACGACTTCTTCCAAACTGCATCTAGTCCAACTCTATTAACTCCACACGGCTTACCTCACTCCGGTGCGTATGTTCAGCTCTCACTTGTGGTCCTCTCCAGCGTGCCCGCGTTGCTCCCACGCTCCAGACGATTTTTATCACATGGAATGGGAATGCCCTGCTCTTGCACCATTTTGGGCAGGGGTGGAGCGCGAGCTTCCACAAGCTCTGGGGTGGGAGGTTCCTCATGACCCGTTACATCTGATCCTGGGAGTGTTTCCATAGGAAATCTGCAACATTCTATTTGGAATAACTTTGGCGCCGGTTGACGAATCCTCGCAAAATTTTCAAAATAGGTGGGGCGCTCCGCTCCGCTCCTACCCTGAAAGTCTCGGGGGGATTCGTCAAGCGGGGGCTGAGAAAAAAGGGGGGTCCCAAAACGCGTTTTCCCCATGCAATTTTCCATAGGGACCTTTAGTCCAAGGTACAGCCCGAACGGCTGAACAGAATTACTTGAAATTTGGCAGAGAGGTAGTCCTCAGCTCAGGGATGTGCCTTTTGCATATATGGAGTCAATCTGTTCAGTAGTTCCTGAGAAAATTGCAGTTAAAAGCACATACATATCTATAGCCGCGCACCGTGCGAGCACCCTAACGTGCGCGAGCGTAATTCTGATTGGTGGTTACATGTTAGTCAACGTTCGAATCGGTCTAAATCAGGAAATGTCGGCCGCCATTTTGTTTGTTTTCAGTGCGAGAGTGAAAAAGGAAGGTGGCGAACGTGAAAAGGGGGCAGGGTAGAGAGTTCCTGACCCCCTAGCCTTTGTCAAGGGGTCCCTGAAGGACCCCGAAGGCAGAAAAAAACATTTTAATATATTTTTTTTTTTTTTTAATCGCGGGGGTGAAAAACCAAAAACGTAGTTTATTGTAAAATAAATATATATATATATATATATATAAAAAAAAAATAATACATACATAACTTAGCATTTAAAAAAACGTACAAATTCACTGAAAAAACCATAGGTTTCACACACGTTATAGTCAGGAATTAGCATTTAAAAAACCTTGCAAATTCACTTAAAAAACCATAGGTTTCACACATGTTATAGTTAGGTGGATATTTCACTCGTAAAAAACCAATGAAATTCCCCCGTTATAGTTAGTTCAGATAACTATAACTCGCGCGGCCGCCACTCTATCACAAGGATGATGTCATCAGTGATGTCATGAGTGATGCCACTGATCATGTCATGAGTGATGTAATATGTGACGTCATCAGCAGTGGATTGCGGGCGCGCGAGCTATAGTTATGTGAACTAACTATAACGGGGGAATTTCATTGGTTTTTTACGAGTGAAATATCCACCTAACTATAACATGTGTGAAACCTATGGTTTTTTAAGTGAATTTGTATATATATATATATATATATATATTTTAACTGTGGAAATGTTATAGAAATAAGCAAGAAATAATTTTTCTGCAAAATATATTAACTTCCAAGTATTTCAAATCGATACAAGCACACTCCTTGTAAAAGCACTAAATGACAATTTACAGTTTAGAACTGTGAAAATGTTGAATTATTCATCAATGTTGCTTTTTTATAATATGTTTAAAGATGGCCACCAAACTCACATTGAAACTACCATGTACTAAAATGTAGTCCATTGTTGATGTCTAGCATTTTGAATGACTATTTTAACTTTAATCAAACGGTGTGTCCACATCGTGAACAAGGCAGCGTGAGGCTGTTGAAAGGCATTGATGTGATCATCACTGCAAATAAAGAGTGCGAGTGACTTTTTACCCCTTGGAGTGCTGGACAATTATTACTAAGCAGTGATAATTTTATGTATATATATATATATATATGTTTAAAAACATAATTACTATACATATTTCTACAAAGAAATACATATATTAAGATAATAATGACCTAGACCACCAGGTTAGCACCATAACACTCTAATGTCACTTTTCACAGTGGTTTCTCAATGGGCTCACACAACATAATATCTGACATTTTTATTGCGCTTGAAGGCAAACAACAGACGTTCAGCACATTTATCTCGAATAATGGACCAATGTTTCAAAATTATCCTTTTAACTTCATAACACACGAGTGAGAATGTGATCACCATTACAACTCTGCCTTTAGATTGCTTTCAGTGTCTTGGGATGAACACACACTCTCAAGTGCAGAACCATGCATGGTTCTGGAGATGATTTTCTTAGTTTACCCCCTTTCTAAAAGTTTTAGTCTAAGGACTTCTACCTCTGAAAAGTAATCCTTCTTAAGATGACTACTACGGCATAGGTGCGAAAACTGGCCATACGGCTAGTTGTCTCTGAAGACACAGGTATGATTTTTAACAACAAATTAGTGTCTGTCGGTTTTCTGTATAGTGGAGTGTAAAAGGTGCCATTGATTTGCCTTATCAGGAGATCCAAATGGTTAAGTTGTGCCCTTGTACGAAGGTAAATGTGGGAGAAACGACTCAAATTTTTTTTAAAAATGCATTTTGCAGCACAGGAGTCGGTTTAATTGCAGAGTGAACGGAGCACCATTAGTACGAAATTTTGGTGAATGTGGGCACACCGAGGATCAAATTTATTATAACCCTGGGCGTAGTTCGCGAAGTAGCACTACGCGTAGCTACGCAAAGTGCACTACGCGAGCTACGCGTAGCACTTCGCGAACTGCGTAGTACCCTGTTCGCACTGTGCAAGATGCAGTTTTCAATGATTACAAAGTGCGGACAAGCATTTCTGCCGCTCGAGTAGATTTTTACTCGAGCGGCAGCTTTCTCAATGCAGACTGGTAGTTTCTCATCGCGAGCGGTCGCGAGCATACGCGACCACTCGCAATGAGAAACCTGACCTCCCCGCATTGAGAATCTCGCCGGGAGGTTTATTTTCCACGCTCGCAATCGGCAACTTGATGTTGCTGATCGCGAATGAGGAAAAAGTCTTGCGGGGTGTCATTTTGCTTGCTCGCGGTCGCCAACTTGAAGTTGAGGACCGCGAGCTAGCATGTTTGCACTGTGCTACGCGCAATTCGCGTAGTGCGAAGTAGCGCAAACTTCACAAACTACGCGAGCGTAGCGTAGTGCTTTGCCCAGGCTTAATTTATTAGCAGGTGTGGAGGTCATAACCCTTGACAGCAGAGGAGGTGACATCTCAACACTACCGGATTGTAAAGAATGCAAGCGAAATACCTTTTGGACAACACTAACTTTGGTCTGAATGATTGTGATGGCATGCAGAAACACGCTATTAAATATTGAATACAAAGCCATTTTATGACCTGAGATGACTTCATGGACTACGCTAGGGGTTGTGATCTCTTACAATGATGTTCATGAATTCACATAGTACATGGATTATTAGCTGTTGCATTACAATAATCTCTGGTTATATGGCAAGTTTTGTTAAATCTACTAGGATGCCTATACATCAGACACTAGTATTAGTGAGTTATTTAGGTTCTGATTTGGTCGAATTGCACAAACATTAGATCCTTCAGGGGCAAAGTTTTACACTTTTGTCACAGATGGGAAACGTGGTCTTCCTAAAATGGCGAGGCTTAGTTAGCGGTTTAGTGTTGCAGAGAGAGTAGGGCAGATAACACTGCAACGTCTGCCGTGTCTTCCCTGTCTCTCCTCACTGTAATGGTGATGCAGTTACTTGGATTAACTCCACTGTAGGGGGGTGAGTCTTTAAGCTATATGCCATCTACCATTCTTTAACAGGTTGCCATGGATGAGCCAGTTTGATTTTGATTGTGTCTTTTTTACCCTAGATTGATTCCTGAATATTTTGGAGTAACCTTTTATATTATTTAAAGCTCTCAGGATCGGTACTTGTCATTGCGTGCACTCTCTGGCACCGCACTAGTGGGCCATGAGGGGTATTGGGTTTGACCCTCGTGGCTCCTAGCTTTCGTACTATTGAGTGGGCTTGAACATTGCTTATGGCATGTTGGACATAGAAGCCATAATTTGGTGGTGGTTTGCATTTTCTTTATCACTTTTAAGCTATTAAGTTTCACCCCTGCTATGTATGGGGATAATTGCTGCCTAACTTATAAGCATGATTTTTCACATAAGTTGTTGACATTCACTTGCGATATAGGTTCGAATCAGTGTGCAGTATCTGTATGAAGTTTCACCGGCTTACCTTCTTGGACCGCGTCTTCTTGCATGCACACTTGGTGGTGTTCTGAGTCATGGAGCACTCTTAGATAACAGTTGTGAGGGCGGACATTGAGTTGTGATGCATTTGGGTAATAATTCCCTCTGTTTTCCGTTTAACTTTAGATAGGTTAAAAGTCTGGTGGTTCTTCCTAACAAATAAGTCATCAGACTAATTGGGTGGTTAGCAGTTATTTGATTTTTTTTTTTTTTTTGTCAAACCATTTTTATTGCAGGTCCCAATATACTGTATAACACTCAGGATAAATGCCATTAACGCAGATTTCTCGCCCCCCTTAGTCATACATCCGTGCGGTACACACAGCCGTACTGCCCACATCCCGGAGGCCGGGCGGCGCCACTTAGCCATATGTTACATCTTTACAGTTCTTACAAGTACGGTCGTCTAGTGGGGAAATCCGCTGCCTGCTTTTAAAGTTAACCCCCCTCACCCCCAAGATTCTCATGGATCTCGCATTCTTCTTCCATTAAGTTTGGACTTGCAATCCCTCCCTCGGTCCTCCCCCCCCCCCCAGTGTCCCCCCCATAGCGCCTAGCCAGGAAGAGTCGGTATGTGTGGTGGTTAGCAGGAGAGTTCCATGAATTACTAAGCGTGTGTGACTGGCAGGGGAGCCGGTACCACGACTGCATCGACTGCATCATCAGATTCCTCGTCTTCCTCCCCCATAGTTAGGCTGTCACGCAAGGCCTGCACTAAAATTTCCCATTCCATCGCCGCTTCCTGAGCTCGCTCATCTGGTTTGCGGCGAGCTAGTTGATATCTGAGTGTGCTCTCACTAGCCGCCCATTTTAGGAATTCGTTCAGCCATCTCCGGTGTGTTGGACCTACCTTCGACTTCCACCCCTTAGTCACCTCCCTCTTTGCCAATATTAGGCCCATGTCTATAAACTTGCTGGATATTTTATTCTTGGGCGTGTGCGGGAACCAGTGGAGTACACTAACGGCCTCGTCGTACTGTAAGTCTCTGTCTGCTACTTCATTCAATGTGTTGCCTATCTCCCTCCAGTACTCCTGCAGGTGTGGGCAAGCCCTCAACATGTGGATCCGATCTGCTCCTATCTTGTTACATCTAGGGCAAGCAGCCTCCTCAGCCCCAAAGTATTTCCTTATTTTTCCTGGGGTAAGGTATGCTCTATGGAGCACATAGAAATGAATCAGTTGAAATCGTGCATTTCTCGTGCTTTTTCTGGCTCTTCGCACTAGCTGCGTCCACGTGGTGTCTGGGATTTCCACCTGCAGGTCCAGCTCCCACTTGTTTTTTAACGCAGCCAAGGGCTGAAGGGTTTCGTTCAGCGTCCGTGAGTATAGACACGTCACTGCTTTGAAGGTGCCAGCCGACATCATTGCGTATTGGCACGCCAGCGTCGTCGCGGGCTCGACTAATCCCTCCCCCCAATGTGCCTGTATGGCTCTCACCACCGCCGCGTGCAGCAAGTAATCTCCTCTCGGGAGGTCGTAGCGGTCTTGCAATGTCCGTAACAGGGACGGCACTCCGTCATCGTACAGGTCCCCCACCATCTGCAGACCCGCCTCCTCCCACAGCTGCAGCCTCGACCAATCACCCCCATGCGGGAGTGCTGTCACCATGCCTAGTGGGATTTCGGGCGCATATGGGTGTCTGATTCCTGCGCGCCTCTGTGATCTGTTCCAGCATAGGTGGAACGTGCGCTCCTCCTGGGACAGATCATTGAGTGCCAATCTCTGTTGTAGGGTGATGTAGGCCAACACATGACGGGGAGTGCCGTTGTCTCTCTCCCGCTCCGGACCGCGGTATACCCTCGCTACCTCCTGCGTGAGGGACTGCAGTTGTGCTGCTAGATAATAGAGCTCGAAGTTCGGGACCGCCAGGCACCCTTCGTCTTTTGGACGGGTCAGCGTCGCTAACGCTATTCTGCGTCTGCCCGAGCCCCACAGGAAGGATGTTATCAGCGACTTTAGTTGCTTAAAGATCGTTCCAGGCACCCAAACTGGGAGTGTCCTGAAGTAATATAACAATCGGGGCAAGGCGATCATCTTCAGAAGAGATATGCGTCCCGTTACTGACAGCGGCAGGGTGGTCCAGAATGACATACTGCTTCGTAGGGCACGGATGCAGCGTCCTATGTTGCCCTCCAACAAGTTCGCGGCGTCATGGTATACGTGTACCCCCAGGTAGTCCAGGCATCTAGGCTCCCATCTAATCAACTGGCAGGTGGGGGGCTGCTCCTCCTCCCGCCGTAGGGGGAACAGACAGGTCTTAGCCCAATTAACCCTTAGGCCAGATAACCTGCCGAAGCGCTCCAGGAGTCTTTCCGCGCCCTCTACCGCACTGTCGGAGTTCTACAGAAAAAGGAGGAGGTCGTCCGCATACAGCGAGATAAAGTGCCGGTTCCCTCTGAAATCCAAACCACTGTAATGGTTGCCCATTCTAGCCATGGCCGCAAGAGGCTCCACCGCCCATGCAAACAGCAGGGGGGATAATGCGCATCCTTGCCGGGTGCCGCGACACACCTCCTACTGTTGTGATACCAGCGTGCCCACTTTCACTCGTGCACTCGCCGAGGAATACAGCACTTTTGTTCAGTGTATGTAGTCTTCACCCAGGCCGAAACACCGCATCACTTTGTACAAATATTCCCACTCCAGGCTATCAAAAGCCTTTTCAATGTCCACTGACAATACTAGGGGCGCCCGTGCCTCGGGCGGAGGGTCATTCACCAGCCTAATCAACCGCCGGATGTTGTGAGTGGTGTTACGGGTGGGTATAAACCCAGACTGATCCTTGTGGATCAGTTCTTGCATGTGGTTCAACAACCTGGTCGCCAGTACCGTGCTTAGAATCTTGTAGTCCGTTGTTAGCATGGACAGAGGTCGGTAGGACGCCGGGTCAGTGCTTTCCCTACGTGGCTTCGGTAAGGGGATCATTATGGCTTCACGCATGGATCGCGGGAGCCGTCCCCTGTCCCTGGCTTCATTATAGACAATTTGGAGCCTGGGAGCCAGTTGCTCCAGGTATCGCCCATAAAACTCTATGAGCAGGCCGTCCAAGCCCGGAGTTTTATTACGAGCCATCCGTTTCACAGCTCCTCTTATTTCCGCCAATTCTATTTGACCGCCTAGGGCGTCTGCTTGCTCTTGTTCCAGCCGAGGTAGTTGCAGCTCATCTAGGAATGCCTCTATTTCCTCTCCCTGTGCCATTAACGCGCTTTTGTACAATTGCACGTAGTAGGACCTAAAGCCGTCCAGAATGTCCGGTTGTGTGGTACCTATGCGGCCCTCCTCTCCTCTTAAGGCTAAAATCGGATGACTGTTTCTAGCGGGGTTTGCTAACCAGGCCAGTAGTGTCCCAGCTTTATCTCCTTCGGTATGCGATTTAGTCAGGTACCTCCTGTAGTCAAAGCTGCGAAGACGCTCCACCTCCACCGCTACCGCCTCCCGTGCCTCACTGACCTTGTACTGAAGCTCGGGTCGATTGGGGCACGCTAATTCGGCCTCTCTCAGCGAGCGTTCGGCTCTTTCTAAATCATCCAGCAAGGTCCTCCATCTCCCCGCATACTTCCCTATGCAGTGGCCCCTCACTACAATCTTGAAGGCATCCCATTCCGCAGCCCTAGAGGTCGCAGAGCCGTCATTCTCTGCGAAGTAGTGGCCAACCCTCTCACCCAGTGCCTCCCGGAACGGTGGGTCATCCAAAGTGTCCGGCCTCAGTCGCCACGTCGGGATCCGTGATGTTTCATTCATCCAGCCTAGCGTTAGTAGCAAGGGATTATGGTCGGAAATAGTGCGCGCCAGATATTCCGTCTGGGCCACCGCTGGAAGGACTAAAGGGGAGCACAGAAAGGTGTCCAGTCAGACATGGAGGTCATGGAGGCTGGAGTAGAACGAGTAATCCCGCTCCTCTGGGTGCTGAGTGCGCCAAGCGTCAGCCAAGTCCCATTTGTCCTGCCAATCCGATCTGGTTTTCGCTAGTCGGTGCACCGGGGACGCGGGCAGCGGTGGATGTGATCTATCTAGCGTGACGTCTGCTATGGAATTGAAGTCTCCCCCTAATAGTACTGGGCCTGCGAGGTAGCTAGCCAACACACCAGAGAGCTTTGCGAGGTAGGTTGCCTGGTCCACATTAGGTGCATAGATGCTTCCTAGAGCTATATGCCCGCCCCTGAGTTTGCCCTTCACCGCTATGTACCGCCCCTCCGGGTCCACTCTATGTCTGGTTACCTGAAAAGGAGTGCCCGCCCGTATCCAAATCAACACCCCCCTAGCAAAGGCGGAGTACGTGGTGTAAAACAGGTGGCCCCTCCATCTACGCTGCAGGGCTATGCCCTCCTTCCTTGTGAGGTGAGTCTCCTGTAGAAACGCAATCTGCACTCCTCTGCGGATCAGGTAAGCATGCACCTTGTGTCTTCTTGCCATGGTGTGGAGCCCCCTCACATTCCAAGTCACACATTTTATTGACCCTGCATTAGCCATTATCCCACATTGTTCGGTACATTGTGCAGATGATCCGTTCCCAGGCGCTTATGGTGACACTGTGCCCTCCCCCCCTTAGCACATCCCTTATCCCCCTACCCCTAATCTCGCCTTGAGCCACCCCAACTACTCCAGGCCCCCCCCCTCAGAATAGGACCTAACTTCACAAGAGCTGCTCCCATCCAAACTGTGTTCGAGCAAACGCACTCTCACAACCCTGCTATTCCGCAGTCTGCACTACGGAGGCCTTATGGGCCCTATGGAGCGTTAACTAGTCACAAAGATCCCAGTCATCGTCCCATCCCCCCCCCGCCCCACAATGCTCATGTAACTCACGAAAGTTCAGTCTTACTGTATCCTGCTCAGGCGTCTGTAGTGGCAAGCCCCGGCCACCGCTGCTCAGCAGGAGTCCCTTGTCCAACGCTCAGCCCTCGACTATTTCCTCTGACGTCTGTGGCGTGATCACTGGGCCTTTCGTGCTGCCAAAGTCTGAATGTTCTGTTTCCGAGCCCGTACCTTGGTCCTCCGAGCCAGAGGCCCGCCCCGACGGGGCCAGTGCCGCGCCCGATAAGTCTATCACCGCTTGTAATGCTGCTCTTCTTCCGTCCTCTGTCTGGGATTCAGTCGGCCTCCTGGCCCCATGCTTGCGCCTTCGGAGCCTCTGTGATTTCCTCACCGGTTGCTGTCGTTGCTGTTCCACTTCCTCTCTGGCTCTAACCCCATCCGTGCCTGCCTTGTAGGTGTCCCACCAGGCCCATGCCTCCGCTGCCGTGAGGAAGAACATCGTTTTTTCATCCACCACTACTCTGAGTCTGGCTGGGAAAAGGAGCGAGTACTGTATGCCCTCAGAGCGAAGTTCCTTTTTAATGGATAGAAAGGAGGCACACAGTTTCTGGGTCTCAAACGTGTAGTCCGGGAATAGCGTGACCTTACTATTATCAACCTGGAAGGGGCCCGCTTCTCTGGCCCTCTGCAATAACCAGTCCCTATCTTTGTAGTGGAGGAGTTTGCTGACCACAGGGCGAGGTGGTTGGCCCGGTCTAGGGGGTCTGGCAGGTACTCGGTGCGCTCGTTCCAGTGTGAAGAAGGGCGAGAGGCCTTCCGGGGCTACCGTAGTTCTCAACCAGTCGTCCAAGTAGCCCACCATATCGGAGCCCTCTTTTTTTTCCGGAAGGCCTACTAGGCGTACGTTGTTGCGCCTACTACGGTTTTCAGCGTCCTCAGCCCTCCTTTCCAGTGCTTGTATTCGGTCTAGCGCCTCCGTCAGCCGACCCTCCACAGATTTTTGCGCTGGTATCAGGTCTTTCAGAGTGTTCTCCGTGGCCTTGACCCTGTCCGTTAGCTTACCATGATCAGCCCGCAGGAGCCCCAGACCCGTTGCTACTTGCGCTATGTCTTGGTGCAGAGCGTCCTTCGTGGCCGCGATGGCCTCTAGGATGCGGTCTTGCATCTGCCGTAGGTCCGTCGGGTTCTGCATCACCTCTTCGGGCGCCTCTGAGGTGGGACCTCCGTCCCCTTTCCCCCCTCTTGGTTTCCCCATTCCAAAGCGCTATGTCCGATCCAGGCACTTCCAGGGTCCAGTGGCGGTCGGGACGCCCCTCTCGCTGTTATATCGAACCGCGTTGTATGCGTCTCCCAGTGGGGCCGGCCAGTCAGCGTCCGCACGACCACTTTTCCTCGCACTCCCTGCTTCTCAGATCTCAGGGCCGCCACCCTCTCGTCACTGCTCCGCAGTCAGCCACGGCGCCCCGCTCCGAGCTGCTCCAACCGATTGGGGCCAGTTCCTTCTTAGATCCCCGCTGTGAGCACCTATTAGCAGGCCCAGCACGGGGGTTGGAGGATATCCTAATGGCGTAGTCACTGCGTTTGGCGCGGTGAGCCGGCGTTTGTGGCACCCCTGTAAGGAACTCGGGGTCCGATCTTGCCAATGTTATGCCTCGGTTGGGAGGGCCGGTCCCCAGTCCGCGCACCCTCCTGCACTGTACCAGTTCCCAGCGCCGAGGTGATGGAGGCCAATTAACCGGACACCCCGCCGGGCAGCAGGGGGGGCAGCCGGGGGCCCCCCGCAGGGTAATCCGCCGGGGAGCACAGATCCGTGGCGGGCACAGCCTGCTCCACAGTCGACGTCAGCAAGGATCCCCCAGAGGATTCCGGGATTTAGCGGCTGCACAGGGCCCAAAAGCCGGGGCGTCGGGTGCTCCTCACCCGATGCTGGGCTGCGGGTCGCAGGCCGAGCAGGTCCGCTCCACTCCCACTCTATTGGGCAAGTCCAGGGATGGCAAGGGTTCCTCGCGCCTCGGCGGCCGCCGGCTGCAGGAGAGTCTCCGAGTCCCCGGTGGTCTCAGGGAGCGCCCGGCTGCCCCAGTTCCCACAGCCGGGGCGCCGGGCAATGCAGCGCCCCACTCGGGGGAGAGAATCAAAATGGCCGCTTCTCAGGCCCTTCCCGTCCGGCCCAGAGCCTCCGCCGTCAGTGCCCCAACCCGGCCGGGCGCCGCGATCCTTTATTCCGGGTTCGGGCGGGGGACAGGTGGGCTGTGCTCTGGCTCCCAGCGCCAGCGGAGCTCCGCAGCCGGAGGCCTCCGGTCCGTACCGCGGTGGGGGAGGAAGAGAGGAGCCGCGTCTCGGACGGTCCGAGTGCCGTTTCAGTCCCGCGGTCACCAAAGGTCGGGAAACTCTACTCCAGCGGAGCCCCAACTCTCCGTGTCGGAGTTGTTCCTCGCCCACAGCACCACAATTCGCCTGGGCGGTCAGGAGGTCGCGGGCCTCGTCACTTCAGCCCCGGGGCGGCCGCCATCTTGAGCGCCAGATTTCTTGCTTTTTGGCGTCGGCTTTCTCTCTCACCGGCGCGATCGCCGGGGCGAAACCCAGACCGGAGCAGACCCCAAGGTATCTCCTGAGATCCCCCGGAGTTTTCACGGGGTTCTCAGGTGGTTGAAGGAGGTTTTATGCGGATAATCGGGCGGGGGGTCAGGAGCCTCACTAGGCTACGACCATCCTCGTCGACTGCTAGCCACGCCCCCTGGTTAGCAGTTATTTGATTAGTCAATTGAGGTAACCTGTATGTTTTTGCACAGTATTTAGGAAGTTATTTTGTTTCTTTTCTTTTTTTATATGCAGGTTTGGTACTCCGATGACTATGTCCTGATGAGATCCTAACATTTATATGGTTTTGAAACATCGACAAACACATCCTTTTGGTTGCTTGTGGAAATAACCTCCAAGGGATGTCATAATGATTTATGTAACCTTGTCATGATTTTCGTCAATTAATATAGACAAACATTGGGATTGTACAGTGTCTTTGTTGATGTACATTGTAAATATATTCACCATTGGAGCACTGCGTTGTCTGCAGTATGATCTCTTACTTCATTGGTTGTTACACGTGACTGGAGTCAATGTATTTGAGATGGAAACTAAATGTGTCCCGGGCTTTGTTTGTTTTTTGCAATTAACTTTGGGGTAGAAAATAACTAACTCCGGTATCTCTCCAATATACATACGAAGTTCCCATGATTTTGGTGTGGTAAGCAATAGACTCTGCATTTTGTTCCCCAAAAGCGCATAATAGGTGCCATTAATCGTACCCAATAAAAAATCTACCCACAGGTTTTGGTATTTATTGGGTGCAATAAACAGCGCCTTCATCCTGACAAACTCTGAGTCAGTGTTTTACTATTTTACGTAAGGTGTTTGTTTTTGTAGTCTAAAAAACAATCCATGGGGCAAAGAGGGTTACATTCCAGGTATTATGGTAAGTTCCAATTTGTGTGTACACAAATCTGAATTTTAAATGGTTGGGTAATTAGCACGCTTGGTATATAAAACAGAGGGCCAATAGCACACACGGTAATTACCCAGAACCCACAATTATTACTGGACACATTCCACTAGGAACCACCTAGTAATATTTTCTTTCTGAAAATATATGAAACATTAGGTAATTGGCAAGCAAAACACAAGAACGTATGTTGCTGGTCATTCCGAACTACAGAAATTAGAATAGGTGGTATTCAACACACCCAGTAAATACCCCACCCTGAGGTAGCATTTTTACTGGGTGAAGAAAAGCACCACCATTTTACCCCAGAATTTGGACTGAGGCTCATATCCTCTTGACAGTGTTCCATGCTTTTTGTTTGGAGGGAGAGAAAGACTCTGATTTTTGGTAAGGACTGTAAAAGTGAAAAGAAATGATTGGAAACGACTTTAGGTGTTATATTGTACTTCAAGATGTATTAAGAGTGCTGCTGTGACAATATTTGTAAGCATGAAGATTGAATATGCATGTAAATATTAAACATTTAATGAACTTTTTTTTTGCTCTAGACTGCAGTCATCGTTAATTCTGTCGACAAGAAACGTGACCTCAGCGATGGAAATATTTCAAGAGCTATTCTGTCTAAAGCTGGCTTTGAGATGCAGCATGAAATTAATAGGAAACCTATTTCTCCAGTGATGAAAACCAAAGGGTACAAGTTACCATGTGAATGGGTATATCATCTAATAGTACCTGAAGCTTACTCACTTGACGCAGAAAAGGTGAAGCAGATTTTCACAATTTGCTCAAATTGAATGTGGATTTTTACCTCTATCAAGGAAATGATTTTCATTAGATTTCTTTTGTACATTTTATTTTATTTTAGGGATTTCGGCAAGTTGTTTCTAAATGCTTGGAAAATACAGTTAGCGAGGGCATTAAATCCATTTCGTTCCCTGCAATCGGAACTGGCATTCTTCATTTTTCCAAAAACCAAGTTGCAAACATCATGATCAGCGAAGCAATACATTTTGCAAACCAGCATTCTGAAAGGAAACTTCATGTGCACTTTGTGATATATCCAAAAGATGATGATACTTATAAGGTTTGTATTTGTGTGACATTATCATTTAAAAAATGCATGGCTATAGGGTTAAAACATTTATGAGTTAATCCAGATTCCAGAAACGGAAAAACCGTTACTGCTTTCTGTGCTGGTTATGAAGTTACCTTAGACAATTTTACCTCCGGGTTAACAGGTCGAAATGGGTGCAAGTGCGCAATTTCCGTCGTCGACTCTCCAACCCACGTAACATTAAGGAGGGTCCATTTGCAGAAAAGGGAAACTTCTATTCTTGATCACTAAGTCAAGAACATTAAGGAAAACTTTACTTGTCTAGGCTTTTCCAGTTCTCAGGTTTTGTAGATTTGATTTATTCAAATATCAAAATTATCATTACAGAAAATAAAGTCTGAGGAGTAGATAGACGTCAATTAATTAATAATGAAAAATATGTCGTGCCTTAAGCAATTAATTAATTTGCCACAGAACGTATGACAAATAATCAAATTGATAGTAATAAGCTCTAAATACAAACAGGACTGCATATAAATAGCCCTCTCGAAATAACAAGTAGAGCTGAACAACAAAGATAATAAGTCCCTCTACATAACATTTGCAAATCTTAAACTATGTTTTAGACAGTGAAAGCACACAGATTGGTGTCATGACACTACGTAAAAAGATGTCACTAAAATGTTGCTTGCATAGCGACCCAATCAGTCAGTTAGTTTCCAAAGTACCTCCTACAGATACGTGCAAGTGATCTTAATTGGTTGTTACTCACATGGTTAGTAGCTCGGAGTAAACCATACTTTTCGATAATACAGAAAACAAGAGAAAGCAAACTTAAGACAATAGACCCTTCTACACAGGCATAACAACAGATAGATCAATGGATGTTTAGCTCAATAACCTAGCAAACGTTTTCAATCACATCCATCTCTTCAGCAGACGAAGCCAAAGAAAAGATACTTTACATATACAGAGAGAGACTGTGGTCGAAGCTGAATTTGGAGATGTCCCAAAAAAGAACAGGAAACAGTACGCATGCACAACATTTAAACTAGCACTCAGTAAAGAGGCCTGGTGTGGCGTAATAATGCTGACCGAACCAAGCCTAAATTAAGCATTAATATTTTAATACAATAATAATTTTCCACAGCCCCTTAAAATTGGATATTATCACACCATTAGACTTATGATATCTGAGTCATCACTCTTGAAGGATCTTTTCTGTGTAATGCTTTCAGATTGTCATAGACCTTTGCGTTTGTTTAATCAAAAGCAACTTCTTTATTTGTCAACATTCTTATCAAATTCTTCTTGTTCCCGCAGTCAAATCTAGAACCCCTGAAATGTAAAAAAAAAAACACTCCTTGCAGCTATAGATGCTAGCGCTAATGAAACTGCAATCTTCACAAATAAATACTTCTCTACCCCACCTATCCTTGAACCATTTTGATGCCAAATTCCCCTGATGGGTGAAACACGTTCACAATATTAGGCTATCAAGACAACTGTTAATACTTTGATAATTATTTGCAATAGACGTTTTATGCTGTGCTTTTATTACATGCAAAAACAACAGTTGATGGACAGAATGCAGAATACTGTCATACATTCACCCCAGTACAGAGATCTGGGCCTAAATCCATCGTTTTTTTGCTCACCATGCCATTCCAGTTTGAACCCAGCCATATGCAAATCAGTCTTGACCCTGTGCCTCATGGGAGCAGTCCAGCCCGAACTGCCAAGCCAGGTCCTCCCTGGACTGGAAACAAGCATCTTAGGACTTGTTTTGGGGTTTCACCCCTCTTCAGCCAGGATAGCTTGATTCCAGTGGCATGGAGAGCACGTGACCCACGTTTGGGCATACCCGTCCCACTCCAGTTTACCCCAGCCATATGCAAATCAGTCTGGTTGAAGAGGGTGAAACTCCGAAACCGGTCCTAAGATGCTGGTTTCCGGTCCAGGGAGGACCTGGCTTGGCAGTTCGGGTTGGACTGTTCCCATGAGGCACAGGGTCAAGACTGATTTGCATATGGCCAGGTCTAAACTGGGGTGGCATGGTGAGCAAAAGAATGATGGATTTAACCCAGATCTCTTGACTGGGGGTGAATGTTTTGATTTGCATTCCGTCTATCAATTGTGTGTCTTGTGCTTTTATTATGTGGTAGACCCGCCTACCTTTGCTAAAAGCATATTTAAACCATTTTGTTTTGAATAAGCATGGATCTAATCGCAAGTATCTCCTCATAAACTTAGCGAATGCACCTGCTATGTTATCTGCCAAATGATCTACTTAAGTAGACAATAGATTAATCTTTCCAACATTCACAACGTGGAACTAATATTGAAAACACATCTAATACTTGTTAGCCTATGCTGTTTGTTCTCACTCTCCCATGATGCACACCACTCAAACTATTTACATGGTACATTTTATGATGCACAATAATTTTTTTTAACTTTTATAATAGCAGAGCAGAATATCTGAGAGACATGAGGTATACACCTCATCTGTAGGATATGTCTGATAATATAATTAGTCCCCATCATCCCATGAACATTCTGGGTTGAAAACATGATACAATAACACAGGTATCAACTGATATCTAACTATGTGCCATATCATCAGATATTATCGTCTTGGTCTCTCGCATCACTAGTATAGGTGATTTAATTAAGCTGTTATCTCGCTATTCATGCTCATATGTGATTATCTCTTTTTCTAATTGACCATTCACTATATTGTGTCTCCAGGGGAATATTTCTGTAGGTGGCCCACCTCTTCCATATTTTGGTGTGTTTTTGTGGGCGTCTCCAAGCAATAAAGACATGGAGTTCAAAATCCATTATAAAGTCCATGCCTTTCTTCCAAAGCATTATACGCGGTGGGGTATCTGCCTTCCATTGTCTGGCAATTCCTCGTTTTGCTAGTGTGAGGCCTAAAAATAGTAGGTGTCTTTTATATCTGGTTTACGTAGTGGGTCGCGACACTGCTCGTCATACTAGCAAATAGCCCCAAAGAATTCTGGATAATGTAGTGGCAGCGGTGAGTACGCCTATGCCACGAGTATGTGAAATAATGCCATCCCTGGACACGTGTTTCGAGGTAATTGCCTCTCGTCAGCAGGGAGCAGGTAGGTATGCGGGGTGCCAAGTAGACTGCCAAAATATATAGGTAAAGTACCTTTCAAGGCGCGCAGGTGCAGACACCAGGCTCGTCAGCCCAAAGTCGCTCGAAAGAGCTTTAAATAGTTTACGTAGTGGGTCGCGACACTGCTCGTCATACTAGCAAATAGCCCCAAAGAATTCTGGATAATGTAGTGGCAGCGGTGAGTACGCCTATGCCACGAGTATGTGAAATAATGCCATCCCTGGACACGTGTTTCGAGGTAATTGCCTCTCGTCAGCAGGGAGCAGGTAGGTATGCGGGGTGCCAAGTAGACTGCCAAAATATATAGGTAAAGTACCTTTCAAGGCGCGCAGGTGCAGACACCAGGCTCGTCAGCCCAAAGTCGCTCGAAAGAGCTTTAAATAGTTTACGTAGTGGGTCGCGACACTGCTCGTCATACTAGCAAATAGCCCCAAAGAATTCTGGATAATGTAGTGGCAGCGGTGAGTACGCCTATGCCACGAGTATGTGAAATAATGCCATCCCTGGACACGTGTTTCGAGGTAATTGCCTCTCGTCAGCAGGGAGCAGGTAGGTATGCGGGGTGCCAAGTAGACTGCCAAAATATATAGGTAAAGTACCTTTCAAGGCGCGCAGGTGCAGACACCAGGCTCGTCAGCCCAAAGTCGCTCGAAAGAGCTTTAAATAGTTTACGTAGTGGGTCGCGACACTGCTCGTCATACTAGCAAATAGCCCCAAAGAATTCTGGATAATGTAGTGGCAGCGGTGAGTACGCCTATGCCACGAGTATGTGAAATAATGCCATCCCTGGACACGTGTTTCGAGGTAATTGCCTCTCGTCAGCAGGGAGCAGGTAGGTATGCGGGGTGCCAAGTAGACTGCCAAAATATATAGGTAAAGTACCTTTCAAGGCGCGCAGGTGCAGACACCAGGCTCGTCAGCCCAAAGTCGCTCGAAAGAGCTTTAAATAGTTTACGTAGTGGGTCGCGACACTGCTCGTCATACTAGCAAATAGCCCCAAAGAATTCTGGATAATGTAGTGGCAGCGGTGAGTACGCCTATGCCACGAGTATGTGAAATAATGCCATCCCTGGACACGTGTTTCGAGGTAATTGCCTCTCGTCAGCAGGGAGCAGGTAGGTATGCGGGGTGCCAAGTAGACTGCCAAAATATATAGGTAAAGTACCTTTCAAGGCGCGCAGGTGCAGACACCAGGCTCGTCAGCCCAAAGTCGCTCGAAAGAGCTTTAAATAGTTTACGTAGTGGGTCGCGACACTGCTCGTCATACTAGCAAATAGCCCCAAAGAATTCTGGATAATGTAGTGGCAGCGGTGAGTACGCCTATGCCACGAGTATGTGAAATAATGCCATCCCTGGACACGTGTTTCGAGGTAATTGCCTCTCGTCAGCAGGGAGCAGGTAGGTATGCGGGGTGCCAAGTAGACTGCCAAAATATATAGGTAAAGTACCTTTCAAGGCGCGCAGGTGCAGACACCAGGCTCGTCAGCCCAAAGTCGCTCGAAAGAGCTTTAAATAGTTTACGTAGTGGGTCGCGACACTGCTCGTCATACTAGCAAATAGCCCCAAAGAATTCTGGATAATGTAGTGGCAGCGGTGAGTACGCCTATGCCACGAGTATGTGAAATAATGCCATCCCTGGACACGTGTTTCGAGGTAATTGCCTCTCGTCAGCAGGGAGCAGGTAGGTATGCGGGGTGCCAAGTAGACTGCCAAAATATATAGGTAAAGTACCTTTCAAGGCGCGCAGGTGCAGACACCAGGCTCGTCAGCCCAAAGTCGCTCGAAAGAGCTTTAAATAGTTTACGTAGTGGGTCGCGACACTGCTCGTCATACTAGCAAATAGCCCCAAAGAATTCTGGATAATGTAGTTATTTGCAGCATGACGAGCAGTGTCGCGACCCATTTACGTAAATCACTAATAGCTCATTCGAGCGACTTTGGCTGACGAGCCCGGTGTCTGCACCTGCGCGCCTTGGAAGGTATTTTACCTATATATATGGCAGTCATCGGCACCCCGCATACCTACCTGCTCCCTGCTGACGAGAGGCAATTACCTCGAAACACGTGTCCAGGGATGGCATTATATTTCTATATACTCGTGGCGTAGGCGTACTCACCGTAGCCACTACACTATCCAGAATCCTTTGGGGTTATTTGCAGCATGACGAGCAGTGTCGCGACCCATTTACGTAAATCACTAATAGCTCATTCGAGCGACTTTGGCTGACGAGCCCGGTGTCTGCACCTGCGCGCCTTGGAAGGTATTTTACCTATATATATGGCAGTCATCGGCACCCCGCATACCTACCTGCTCCCTGCTGACGAGAGGCAATTACCTCGAAACACGTGTCCAGGGATGGCATTATATTTCTATATACTCGTGGCGTAGGCGTACTCACCGTAGCCACTACACTATCCAGAATCCTTTGGGGTTATTTGCAGCATGACGAGCAGTGTCGCGACCCATTTACGTAAATCACTAATAGCTCATTCGAGCGACTTTGGCTGACGAGCCCGGTGTCTGCACCTGCGCGCCTTGGAAGGTATTTTACCTATATATATGGCAGTCATCGGCACCCCGCATACCTACCTGCTCCCTGCTGACGAGAGGCAATTACCTCGAAACACGTGTCCAGGGATGGCATTATATTTCTATATACTCGTGGCGTAGGCGTACTCACCGTAGCCACTACACTATCCAGAATCCTTTGGGGTTATTTGCAGCATGACGAGCAGTGTCGCGACCCATTTACGTAAATCACTAATAGCTCATTCGAGCGACTTTGGCTGACGAGCCCGGTGTCTGCACCTGCGCGCCTTGGAAGGTATTTTACCTATATATATGGCAGTCATCGGCACCCCGCATACCTACCTGCTCCCTGCTGACGAGAGGCAATTACCTCGAAACACGTGTCCAGGGATGGCATTATATTTCTATATACTCGTGGCGTAGGCGTACTCACCGTAGCCACTACACTATCCAGAATCCTTTGGGGTTATTTGCAGCATGACGAGCAGTGTCGCGACCCATTTACGTAAATCACTAATAGCTCATTCGAGCGACTTTGGCTGACGAGCCCGGTGTCTGCACCTGCGCGCCTTGGAAGGTATTTTACCTATATATATGGCAGTCATCGGCACCCCGCATACCTACCTGCTCCCTGCTGACGAGAGGCAATTACCTCGAAACACGTGTCCAGGGATGGCATTATATTTCTATATACTCGTGGCGTAGGCGTACTCACCGTAGCCACTACACTATCCAGAATCCTTTGGGGTTATTTGCAGCATGACGAGCAGTGTCGCGACCCATTTACGTAAATCACTAATAGCTCATTCGAGCGACTTTGGCTGACGAGCCCGGTGTCTGCACCTGCGCGCCTTGGAAGGTATTTTACCTATATATATGGCAGTCATCGGCACCCCGCATACCTACCTGCTCCCTGCTGACGAGAGGCAATTACCTCGAAACACGTGTCCAGGGATGGCATTATATTTCTATATACTCGTGGCGTAGGCGTACTCACCGTAGCCACTACACTATCCAGAATCCTTTGGGGTTATTTGCAGCATGACGAGCAGTGTCGCGACCCATTTACGTAAATCACTAATAGCTCATTCGAGCGACTTTGGCTGACGAGCCCGGTGTCTGCACCTGCGCGCCTTGGAAGGTATTTTACCTATATATATGGCAGTCATCGGCACCCCGCATACCTACCTGCTCCCTGCTGACGAGAGGCAATTACCTCGAAACACGTGTCCAGGGATGGCATTATATTTCTATATACTCGTGGCGTAGGCGTACTCACCGTAGCCACTACACTATCCAGAATCCTTTGGGGTTATTTGCAGCATGACGAGCAGTGTCGCGACCCATTTACGTAAATCACTAATAGCTCATTCGAGCGACTTTGGCTGACGAGCCCGGTGTCTGCACCTGCGCGCCTTGGAAGGTATTTTACCTATATATATGGCAGTCATCGGCACCCCGCATACCTACCTGCTCCCTGCTGACGAGAGGCAATTACCTCGAAACACGTGTCCAGGGATGGCATTATATTTCTATATACTCGTGGCGTAGGCGTACTCACCGTAGCCACTACACTATCCAGAATCCTTTGGGGTTATTTGCAGCATGACGAGCAGTGTCGCGACCCATTTACGTAAATCACTAATAGCTCATTCGAGCGACTTTGGCTGACGAGCCCGGTGTCTGCACCTGCGCGCCTTGGAAGGTATTTTACCTATATATATGGCAGTCATCGGCACCCCGCATACCTACCTGCTCCCTGCTGACGAGAGGCAATTACCTCGAAACACGTGTCCAGGGATGGCATTATATTTCTATATACTCGTGGCGTAGGCGTACTCACCGTAGCCACTACACTATCCAGAATCCTTTGGGGTTATTTGCAGCATGACGAGCAGTGTCGCGACCCATTTACGTAAATCACTAATAGCTCATTCGAGCGACTTTGGCTGACGAGCCCGGTGTCTGCACCTGCGCGCCTTGGAAGGTATTTTACCTATATATATGGCAGTCATCGGCACCCCGCATACCTACCTGCTCCCTGCTGACGAGAGGCAATTACCTCGAAACACGTGTCCAGGGATGGCATTATATTTCTATATACTCGTGGCGTAGGCGTACTCACCGTAGCCACTACACTATCCAGAATCCTTTGGGGTTATTTGCAGCATGACGAGCAGTGTCGCGACCCATTTACGTAAATCACTAATAGCTCATTCGAGCGACTTTGGCTGACGAGCCCGGTGTCTGCACCTGCGCGCCTTGGAAGGTATTTTACCTATATATATGGCAGTCATCGGCACCCCGCATACCTACCTGCTCCCTGCTGACGAGAGGCAATTACCTCGAAACACGTGTCCAGGGATGGCATTATATTTCTATATACTCGTGGCGTAGGCGTACTCACCGTAGCCACTACACTATCCAGAATCCTTTGGGGTTATTTGCAGCATGACGAGCAGTGTCGCGACCCATTTACGTAAATCACTAATAGCTCATTCGAGCGACTTTGGCTGACGAGCCCGGTGTCTGCACCTGCGCGCCTTGGAAGGTATTTTACCTATATATATGGCAGTCATCGGCACCCCGCATACCTACCTGCTCCCTGCTGACGAGAGGCAATTACCTCGAAACACGTGTCCAGGGATGGCATTATATTTCTATATACTCGTGGCGTAGGCGTACTCACCGTAGCCACTACACTATCCAGAATCCTTTGGGGTTATTTGCAGCATGACGAGCAGTGTCGCGACCCATTTACGTAAATCGTCTTTTATATCTGTTTCCCGCTATTCCTTCTGCACAGTGTAGAAATTATAAATCCTTTCAAACATAGGATCAACACTACCTAAAATATAAAACCTATCTATTACATAATTATAAGCATGCACACTGTTCCCTATCATAACTGGTTAATCATTGTCACTATGTTTCATTTGCATCATACACACATTTTCTTCTCCAAATTCTAAGACTAGGATGTATTTGTGACCCTTTACACATAGTCTCTTCCCTTAAATCAAATCCCATTTCTTCTGAAGCTCTTAACCTGACATCTGACCTTTTCTTGTTATATTCTTTATTAAAATTACGCTCCACTTTGGCTAATCTGTGCACATTCTGTATGCTCCCTCTCCAGTGTGAGTACTGTCAAACTTTATAGGACACCTTGAAATTGTATTTGTTTCCAACCTTGTAATAACAGGTAAGTAATCTATTGGAACATTAATAATTTATGTTAACTTCTAAATAATTCAGATGCATCATTTTTTAATAATAAAGTGCAGATAATAAACCATACGACAAAGGTAATTGCTTCTAAAAGTCACTCCTGAAACAAAAGCGGGCATGTGGCTACCCGCGTAATAATCAGACAAGTTCATTATGCTTCTGTAATTCATACAGAATTCTATTCTCAAAATCTTTATTTTAACTATGTCTATGTTCAAAATTATAATGCTTGAGACTATTCAAAAAAATTTCGATCATAGTGGTGTTTGGGGAATACCCACCTGAAGGATATGATTACACTCAGACGGTAATAAGTGCAGACAAAACGAAAATTATTAAAATTGTTTGGAAAGCCATGCAGATCCTCTTCATTCTTTAAGGTATTCTCTCCATCCCTTCTGATCAGTCTTTCAAAAACTCAATCTCTGGGCATGGCTAAGCAGCCAAGTTAGCGGATGTGTGATCTCTGTGCTCCCCGTCGGGCTCCGATAAAGACTTTGCTTTCCCCGCTATACTTAAGGCCCGCCCACTCCTGATACGAATCGAGGCACGCACTGGGTGGCAGCAGTGTGCTGCTTATTGGTGCGCTGTAGACTTCGGACTTGGAAGCTTCTCCCCCTGGCTGTTAGTGGATCGGGGGCTGTGGAGCAGGTAGAGGCCACGACTTGGTGGTGTGGTGCTACCTGCCTTTTGTTTCAGGCCAGTTGGACTCACTTTCACCGGATAGGTCTGAAGTGGCCCACCCCATTTTGGCACCGACTGCTGTCGTCCCGTCTCGGCAAGGCATTTGCTACCCTGCTACATTGCGGCCCAATCCCCTGCTGGTTCAAGGCCACCTAGTGACTTTGAAGGGCCCGTTGGAACATTCCAACAACATGGATGGTACAGGTTTTTATTGATTAGATCCCTGGGTGGTGGAGTGTCTGGGGCCTGGTTCGCTGCCCTCAGCTGCTGGGGACTCCGCTTCTGGAGTGTACTGGGTGTTCTGTTGCTCTGGAGTGATGGCCAAGAAAACGTGGGTAGCAAGAAATGATAACACGTACACTGTGCAGGGTGCTCTTCTAAGAACCACGAGACAGGTTTCCTGAGTCCCTTTATTTTATTTTCCCCTCCCCCACGCAGCCCAACCATTGACAGCGTGGGAGGAGGGTCTGTCCCACAGACCCTTTCTCTGCGCCCCTGGTGGAATAACTCACCAACATAACATTCCTCCTGTATTTTGAACAAAAACACAACAGCCCCCAAATGGACACTTAATGCAAACATCCACCATAGAGAGAAAGAGAGAGAGAGAGAGAAACAAAGAAAAGAAAAACATGTCACTTTACTATGCTTCAAACCAACACAAAGTCTTTCAACTGAGAAGATTTCACAGGACATGGTTGGAGATGGTACCTCCCTCTTCCTTGACGATGGCCATCATCCTCAGCATTGTCACACCTAGCCACTGGTGGACACGAACGGGAGGCAGGTGACCTCTGAGGGCTTAGCTCCACGGATGGATGAAGGATGTTTTCTGTGGACCCAGCACCTCATGTGCCAGAGGTAACGGGTGCAGATGCCTTGCTCGGGGTAGGACCCATCGGGACAGGACCCATCGGGACAGGGCTACCATCATCATCATCAGCTTCATAGTTCATTGCCCAAGATGTCGTCTCCACAGGCGGGCGTGCAGGAGCTTGTTACCATTTGAAACAAGACACATTCCTTGTAAGTCTCTCCGGCTTTCTGGGCAGTGATCATGGTGCCTTTCACCAACTGTACTCGCCAGGGATCGATTTCAAATGGGAGCATGAATTTGCTTTGTGGATTCTGGTTCTTCATTATCACCCGATCTCCGACGGTGATGGACCTTGGCTTGTCTCTACGGACTCAGGACATGTGATCATTCTTCACTCAACGCAGTTTCAGTCTCTTCGCTACCTGTGCCAGAAGATCTGTTAACCGGTCCACCTGGGGAATGACATCACCCACGGGTCGATTAATACATAAGGACTCAGGGCTGACTTGGGTCGTTGAGTGGGGTGTGAGTCGATATTCCCTCAAGAAAGTGTACAGGGCACATTCCATATTCTGTCCATTCGCTAACACAACCCGCAGCACCTTATTCAAGGTACGGATGAAGTGTTCCGCCTCTCCATTGGCTTGGGGTCCGCGGGGTGTGACCTTGCAATGATAAATGCCCCTTCTCCGCAAGTACTCTGCAAACTCTTGACTGGTAAATGGAGGGCCATTGTCAGTGCGTAACTCCTTCAGGAGCCCATGGGTGGCCATTATCTTTTCCAGCCAGGGAATTGTTGCATTGGCCATTGTCGAGTCCATGGCTTCGACCTCTGGATATTTAGAGAAATCATCAATGATGACCAACATGTGCCTCCCGCCCGGGAGACTTCCAAAATCGACACTTGGGAAAAGGTGAAATATCGTCCGTGATGAACAGGGCTGGCGGCTCTGCCGTCCAGCCGCCTGGCACAGAGGGTGTTGTCGAACCGTCTGCTCCACGAGCATGTCAAGATCTGGAAACCAGACTTTACATCGTAGCCTAGATTTTGTCTTGACAATCCCTTGATGGGTCAGATGAACTAGGTCGACCACTCGTCGTTGTAGTGTCCTGGGAATTACCAGACGGGACCCTCTCATGAGGCAGCCTTCGGGAGACACGGCCAGCTCCAGACTCCCAGGGTGTAAAGATTCCAGCACAACTCGTGCTTCGTCTGTCCTGCAAGGTGTTTTGCTAGTCAAGACGTGCCCCCTTCCTGAGGTCACTGCGGAGATGGTTAACGTAAAGCATTCATCTTCCATCGTGGCCTTCACGATCTCCTCAATAGAGATGGGCAAAGGTCAGGACCGCACCACTACCAGCTTAACGTACTCCTCGACCTCATCAGCATCCGATTCCTCTTCCTCCTTAGCTGGTCCCGCATGCCTGGAGAGGAAATCGGTGGGATTTTGTGTTCCTGGGCAGTAGACCACCGAGAACTGATATTCTTGTAACTGCAGAATCCACTTCTCGATTCTCGGCAGAGGTTTCGAGTAAGACTCCATGAACAGTGGAATCAAAGGCTTGTGACCGGTGTGGACCACAAAAGGTTGGCCATAGAGCTAGAGATGGAAATGGCGACAGCCACAATGCACCACAATGGCCTCCTTCTCGATGTGAGAGTACCGTTGCTCTGTGTCAGTAAGTGCACGGCTCACATAGGCCACCGGAGCCCAGTCTCCATTGCTCTGCTTCTGAGACAGTACGGCTCCCAGGCCGACGGGGCTAGCATCCACCGACAGTTCAGACTCCGAGCTTGATCGAAGTACACTCGAGTGGTGTCAGCCAACAGTGCTTGTTTAGTATCTTGGAAAGCTTCTTCTTGATCAGGCTCCCACTTCCAGCTGATGTTGGTCTTCGTTAGCTTCCTCAAAGGGGCGGTATGGTCTGTTAGATTCTGAATGAAGCAGCCACATTAGGTAACCATACCTAGGAAAATCCTCACACCTGTAACAGTGGTGGGAGCCTGGGCTGACTGAATGTCCTTACTTTGGCTGTATCAGGAGATACTCCTTGCTGAAAAAATCGGTATTCAAAGAAACCTATTTCCTTCTGAAGGAATGCACATTTCTCTCTATGGAGGCCATTGTCTCTCAGGCGCTGAAATGTGTCTCTCAGGTGATCAAGATGTTCTTCCAATGTAGATGCATGCACCAGAATTTCATCTCTGACATTAAGGACCCCTTTTAGACCAGCTAACACCCCCCCTTATGGTGTCTTGGAAGACTTCGACTGTGCTCGACACCTGAAACTGAGACGTTTATTCCTCCTGAGGCCGACATGAGTGGAGAAAGTTGTGATGGCCCTCGACTCCGGGTCCAGCAGTAGTTAGTGATATCCTGCTGGTAAGTCCATCTTGGAGAACCACTGGGAACCGCTCACCTCTGCCATGACGTCATCTACTTTGGGACTTAGGTGACGTTCCCTTCTGATGGCCTGGTTAGGGGGCCTCATGTCCACACATATCCTCACCTCCCCCAGGTTGTTCAGGCTTCCTTGCCACTACGATGAGGGACACCCACGGAGTCAGGCCATTAACCTGTTCAATGATATCAGCCTGCTCTAGTTTCCTCACCTTTGGGTCTCAGATTAAAAGCCACCCTGTGTTTCAGGGCAACTGGTTGGACAGAGCGGTCAACGTGAAGATGTATCATGTGATTTTTAAGGCATCCTATTCCTTCAAATAAAGGTCAGAATTCTGCCAACAGACCTTCCACACTCTCCTCATGTATGCTGAAGGCAAAGGAAACCAGCTGCAAGCACTCAGCGGTTCAGCAGCTCAAGAGCATCCCTGACCCACCTCTGGTGACGTGCACTTTGGCCCGAGTGGAATGAGAGTCATAAGTTATGTCTGCAGTGAACACTCCGACTAGTGGGAGTGGAATTGTGGACCCATACGCGAACACTTGGGTAGAGGTGGAGCGTAGGTTCGGTTGTATTGGAAGTGTCCTCATCTCTGATTGGGCCATGATGTTTATTGACGCCCTGGTGTCAATCAGGGCTTGTACCTGGTGTCCTGCATCGAGCACTCTGCATCTCGGGATTCGCCTTTGAGGATAACCATCTGGACCATGTATGACATTCTACGTCGTCATCATCCATGTCTTCCGCTTTCTCTAGGGTTTGAGAGGTGCATAGGGCATTGACGGGCTTGGTCCTCTGTCCCTTCCGTGCGGTGGAGCGGCACACTTTTGCAAAATGGTTCGGTTTGTTGCATGCGGAGCATCTCTTGCTCTGAGTTTCCAGGTAGGATGGCGTTGACGGGTTCTGTCTTTATTTAGCGTTGCAACGCCGCTTCCATATGCGCAGCTCGCACCTTAGACAGTTCCTTCAACCTTCCCATCGCTAGCATGTCTGCCATGGACATTCCCGAGACCTGAAGAATGTTTTCTCTCAACTTTACAGAGGCACACCCTTGAATGAATTGCGCCGGTATCTCATCATTCTCATCTGACAGCATGCATGTGCTAGCCAGATCTTTTAGTCGAGCGTAGAAGACATCAATCGATTCTTTGGGCAGCTGCCGTGCCTGATGCAGTAGAAAGCGTTCGTAGTCTGGATTTGCTAGAGGCTCGAAATGAGCAATCAATTTGTCTTTCAGCGTGTTATAGGTGGACGGAGGTCCAGCCTCCACGACAGATTTTCCAAGTTTGTGTAGGTCTGCACCCCCCAAATGCAAGAGCATGGGGTGCTGCCTGTCGTTTTGCAACACCACTGCAGCATAATATGTTTCAAGGTGTTCAAGCCAGTCCTTGCACTTGGCAACTTGAGCAGACGGTGGCCCATCAATCAGGAACGGTTCAAAAGGAGGTATACCGGTCATGATGATTGTTAGCCACAGTAATCACCCTGCCGGGAGTTTGGGGTTTTTCCTTGAGCAAGGAGCTTGAGTGACTGCCAACAGACACAATTTGGAGGCTGGTGCTTAATTTCCACTGTCCGTTGAGCCAGATCTCATGGGGGAGGCGAAGCACAAGTGCCACCGAAAACTGGGATGGCAGGGTCAGGGCAGTCAAATGCCTCTTTGAGGAAGGAATAGTGCTTATAGTGGAGCAGAGAGGCAGCCAGTGTCTTTAAAAAAAAATAAATCTTTATTAGTGTTCGTTCTTCCAGATATATAGCCCATGTTCATTAACAATTACACATCTCCTATACAACAGTTGACTCAATGAACAGTCCAGTAATCGACTCAGGAATGTAGACATGTACTCTCCTCCATGGAAGTTTTCCAATCTGACATGTGTCGTTTTGTTATTTATTATGAGATAACCCAACTGTAACAAAATCTACCCTCAAAACCCCCTTCAACTTCCCTCCCCGTCTGGGTGAGAGGTAGGTCATGTGTACTATGTTATACTGGAGTTGCTTAAATCTGTTGCATACCGACACCTGGCGTACGCTTTCGTGGATTTTCTCCCAGTCCCGTGGTGTAATCTCCTGCAGACACACACGCTGCCATTTCTCCTCTGCTGGTATGGGTCCACATTTGTTATCGTCCCTCAGCACCCAGGCAGTGTGTCTTAATTTCCTTTTCTTCTCCTTTTTCAAAAATTACTTTCCTTGTGTTTCAGGAGTAAACTCCCCCTTATTTGAGGACGGAGATGAGTGTGCCGGTGTTTTCCTGGGTACGTGCTGGTTTAGCGGAATTGGCTCACGCTGTGGGCAGCCGACGCGAGGATCGGCTGCAGAGCCATACCTCTGGAGTACGTTGCAGGAGAAGGGAGGGGCCTGCGCACAGTGCCGAGGCCACGCCTCTGAGACCCCGAGAGCCATGACGTGTGCTGCGCGGCAGGGAAACAACTCGTGGCAGCTATGATGGGCTGGCGGACTAAGCAGCGCCCTCACCTGATGATGGGTCGGGGCGATCACAGACCCGCTCTGCCGCCACCAGCAACGAGCCAAAAGCCATCAGAAGTGGGCCAGCAGGGGAGGCCATCCACGCGACTCGCCACACAGCAGTGAGGGCAGATACGAGGTAACGGACCGGGTACCAGGGTTCGACCGATCCTCGTCGCCAGTTGTTCTGTTGCTCAGGAGTGACGGCCTGAAAAACGTGGGTAGCAAGAAATGATAACACGTACACTGCGCAGGGAACTCTCCTAAGAACCACCTCCTAGCTTCCCCGGGTCCCTTTATTTTGTTTTCCCCTTCCCCACACCGGCACATTACCAGCGTGGGAGGAGGGTCCGTCCCACAGACACACCTCTCTCTGTACCCATGGTGGAATAACCCACCAACATAACACACAGGGTTGTGGGGAGAAGACCCTGGACACTGTTGGCAGTCCAGGACCTATAAGAGAGGGCCCCGCGCCTCACCCAGCCGCCAGTGAGTGGCATACTAGAGGGGTGCTTGGGCTCAGCTGCCCCACAGACTTAGATCTGCGTTTTGCGTTTCGTCCGCACAGGACTTCTTCAGGGTGACTGGAAGCAGAGGCCATGACTGTTGCAAGCCAAAGAAACAAGCATTTTCCAATACCTGTACTGTATGATTTGCCAAATTTGGGATGTACACAGTGCCAGTAGATATTATGGATCTGGTGAATCCCCCATACAATTTAGAGCCCTGAAGAAGTCCTGTGTGGACGAAATGCGTCGGCTACTGTATTGTATTATTCATTTCACTGATGTAACTTTACATGAAAGGATATTTAATAAAGAACAAATGAAGAAAGAAAATTTCAACATCGGAAGTGTTTACTTGTTTATACATGAACCATTATCACTGTTGTTGTTAATGAAAAAAACTTTTGCTGAATTCTTGCATTGTATACAACACATTATGAATTGTGAGTGCTGAACCACTGTTTGTAATTTGTGCTTTGGAAGTTTTCCATTTGTAGTAGAGAGGGGTTGCACTCCAAGGTTCGTTCCACCATTGAGAATAACTTACGTTTCTCCCACAATATCATTGTTGGCAAGTGCGGTTCCCTTTTGCCTCAGCCTCTTATTGTATGTTATGAAAGTAATAACGCTGTGTGAAGAACTTGTAAATTAGATTAAGATTACCAACGGTATCCCAGGACAGGAACCCTATTGCACACTATTTCTTCCTTCAAGCATTTGCTCTAGCTTGTGAATCCTACTGGTAACAAATAACTTGGGTGGATTACCCATAATATTGGTGAGTTGTTCCCCAGGAAGAAGGCGGGTGGTAGGGAGATAGCTAATGGTTCTCTCCTCCTCTAATGGTGTTCTTGTATCTCCTGTAAGATGGCTGTATGAAGGAGAAATTGGACTTCTGGCTAGTGCATGTCTGAGGTGGTTTGACCAGGGCACAAGTCGGGGGTACACACAGGTACACGGCGTCCACCCACTATTTTCAAAGGGTGGACGCCATCCCCCCTGCCAAGAAGTTGGGTCCCACCGAAATATGCTGAACTTTTCCTGTTGTAAGACACCAGGACACGTTCCGCAGCGCCTGTATATTGTCTGTTTTTAATTCCCACCAGCAATGTTCAGGCAGCGGGGGAGCTTTTTTTTCACCTTCAGCTGGGCCGAAGTTAAGGGGCCATCAGGCCTTCTTTTGTTTGAAAATCCTGACTGGAGGCGGCCTGGAACCTCACACTTAAATGTAAATGCCACGGAGGGGAAACAAAGGCACACAGTTTGCTATCTCTCCACAGGTACTTAAGAGAGGCATGCATTTGCCTTTGTTCAGTCCCTGTATATAAGAGATGCATGCACTGTAAGAATGTCAGATGTGTTGGTCTGTCCCAGTATTGACACAAATATCAATTTCAGTTGCACTATTTTATTTCTTTTATAGCGCTACGCAACCCAACGCAGGGTGTCAGAGCTCTTTACGTAACATTCACATTATACATTGACAATAAATCATGTACATGTGTAAATCAATGTACAAGATGAGGTACATGAGACAGGTTTACAAGGTGTAGGAGTCACATGTCCTTCATAGCTCACTGTGCTATATTACAAGGATTACAATTTATGAACTGCAGGAAACAAAAGGATCTCTGTGTTAAAACAGTAACCCACTTTACTATCCAATACTCCACGTCCCCTAGCCGCAGTCATTGCGGCTCTCGAGGGAGACTAGGAACAGACCTCCCCAGTGAGGTCTGCCTCCGATCGTCGTTGGGACACCTAATTACCTACTTTGGGCCTGAAGGTGACACGCCAGCATCACCTGGAGGGCCCCCCTGAACCCTCCCTCCCCCTGGACTACAGGAGCAGCAGTGTGACTATTCCAACTATCCTCTCGACAATCATTGTTGTTAGGAACAGTTACTCTAAGAGTTCTTGTTTTGGGGGTTTAAAGGACTGAGTTAATGAGTGTGGTGGGGGTGGGGGACTAAAGACCTCACGGAACCCCCTGGCGAGTAGTTTATTGGTTGAATGCTTGATGTTTCACCTGTGGGGTGGGGAGGAGAGGTGGGCAAATGTTGCTGGGGAGATGTTCGGCTGTGCTTCATTCAGGGTATTGATTTATTCTCACCGCTGGCCACTTCCTCAGGGGCTACTCCTTACTATTGCTGAGACAACACACAGGTGGGCAACGGCCTCATCACAGGGCTTGACCCAGGAACTTGCTAGGCGCTCACACCCCAAGTCACTGATGAGAGCATCCCGGAGCCCGTGCTGTCCGTTACCATACAGAGAAATCCATGCATGCTAATGCACTAGAGGAGGGCAGTATCTCTGTCCTGTCATGGAGCGTAAACGGCCTGAGGGATAAGATCAAGAGAGGGCTAGTCAAACAATACATAAGGAGACTCCAACCGTCTGTGATATTTTTACAAGTGACACACCTCAAAGGGATACATTGTAAGTTTCTAAATAGAGGCATATATCATATAGTAGCACATGTGTGCTACACGTCTGGTTCAATGAAGGTCGCTATTCTACTCCGTAAGAATCCTCCCTTCACAGTTACAAGAAGCGGGATTGACCCACTGGGTAGGTATGTCGGAGTACAGGGTTTATGGGGTCGCCTGGATGTAACACTTATTAGCGTATATACACCTCTTAAACTCCAGGCCTCCACACTAGAGGAGATATTGCAAATTCTCCTGGAGGTGGGCTCCTCTCTTCATCTGATAGGTGGAGACTTTAATGATGTTATTGATGCAACTCAGGACAGGTCTGGCCCACTCCGCCGCACGCCCTCCTCACCAATCTTGCCAACTTTGCTACTGCCATGGGCCTGGTGGACCTTTGGAGAAAGGTTCACCCACATGACAGGGGTTACTCCTATTTCTCTGGGGCCCGTCGTTTTTTCTCCTGCTTGGACTATATCCTGGCATCATTGGGAGAGGTAGAGGAGGTGCAGTAGGCAACTTATTTGGCCCGGGCCTATCGAACGATTCACCCCTGCTGCTGCGAATAGGAGGGGTTGGGAGGCAGGACACTTTCTGGAAGCTAAACGCCTGGACAGGGAGGTGACAATCGGCCTCAGAGTAGATACTGAGCTCTATTTCAAGTAGAATGAAGGTACAGTCTCCTCTAAAATCACCCTATTGCGGGACGTGGCCAAGATGGCGCTGAGGTAGGATGCACCTCGACGACTCTCCTACCCGTCGTCGGCCTAGCTATTGATCCCGGGCCTGAGCAGCCATCTAGGGAACGGCAAAAGGGCATGTGAGCCTAGAGAACAGTTTGAAGTATGGACAGTCCTATGGAGGAGTTCTGTGCCGGGCTCAGCGGAGAGAGATCCGGCAGCCTGCGAGGAGACGGAGCGGGGCCTGGGAGCTGGGCCTAACACTTTGCCAGTAAGCTGGGCCAATGCGGCTGCGGAGCAGGTGATGCATTTCGGAGGGGGGCCGGACCCTTGAGAGCGAATCGCCTGCTTCGAGTGTTCATCCGCTACTGCCACTGAGGTGAGGGAGACCCGGGGTGGGCCCGTGAGTCTGGATCGAGGCGTTTCCCCTCCGCGGGATCCCCAGCTTTGACGACCGGTGACGCAGAAGGGCACAGTGGGAGGACGTGGCCCACACCGCTGCTGGGGTGAGGGGGTCCTGGTCTCGTTAGTCTGGACTGAGGTGTTCCCAGGCCCCCACCCCGTGGGATCTCCAGCCTGTCGACCGGCGGTGCCAGAGGCCGCAGAGAGAGGTTGCGACCCACGCCGCAGCGGCAGCACCGGGCGGCCTAGACAGAATACCAACCAGGATGAAACATCCAACGGCGTGAAGGCCCCGGGGAGGGCGTACGCCCCGGCAGAAGACCTGACCCCCGCAACGAAGTACTCTGAAGCACAAAGTGGGCCCCAGTGTGAGAGAGCGGGGAGTGGTGGCTGGCATGGGGGGGCTCCTGAGGTGGAGGAAGCCGACCAGGGCCTGAACTGTGGATTAACACCCCCGCCGCCCTTCCCCTCCCCCTCCCCCTGGTCCACCTCCATAAAGGTACTGAGCTGAGGTTCGCTTAGGACGGGTGCAGGCAGCCTCCAGAGAGACGTGGCCCCAGACAATCCAGCACAGGAGGAACACCTATATCGAGCTGGCTGTCACAGCGAGAAAACCAGGAGACCACTAGAGCCAGAGGTGAGCACCTGATGGAGGCCGTGGGGCCAGGGGAAGATTTGGGAGCCGCAGCAACTTGGCCGCGCATCGCTGGGGGTCAGCCCGGGCACAATCTTCCTCAAAACACCATTCCCTGCGGGGGCCAGAGTGGAGTCTAAAGGGTCCAATTAGGCATTGCTCGGATGTGAGCCAGTTCCTTAGCTAGGCGGCGGGTGCCTCACGGTCCTGGGCTAAATGGCGGCTGGGCGCCCTAAAAAGGACCGCTCAATTAAGAAGATGCTGTCCTGCCCGGGGCGGACACGCCCGAGGAAACTGACCGGCCACCAGACCCAGTGGAGACTCGAACAGACTACTCACCAGAGGAGCCTGTGACATGCCCTTTCATAGAGGCGCTCTTCACATCCCTCGATGAGGACTTTCACTCTCTAAGGCGCAAACTTTCCTAGGACATCAAGGAAACCCAGAGGAATGTTGACGCGCTAGGAGAGCGGGTGTCGGAGTTGGGGGACTAGGAGTCGGGCCGAGAAGAAGAAACAGAGGCACTAAAACAAGAGATCCTCCACCCGTAAGGAGTAGCATATCGATACAATCACACCTCAAAGATTTGGAGAACAGATCTCAACGAAATAATGTTCGCATTCGGGGAGTGGCGCCCAAGGCAGAGGGAGAAGGCATTTTTAGTTTTGTCCGTAATCTTTGTCATCATATCCTAGGGGGCCCCCCGGAAACCAGTATCCGACTCGATTGAGCCTATTGAGTTGGTCCCAGTAGGCAAAGCTCCCCAACCCACAGGATATACTGGTCTGCGTGCATGACTTTCAGGTTAAGGAGGAGATCTTGAGAAAAGCGCGCAACATGCACCCCATCGACTTCCGGGGGCACGCTCCAGCCATCTTCCAGGACCTAGCAGGCCTTACACTTCAAAAGCATCACACCTTTCGCCCAGCCACGGCTCACCTTTGCAGCCATGGGATCCCTTATTCCTGGGGCCACCCATTCCGCCTGATCTTCCGTTGGGAGGGAAAGCTTCACCTATTGCGCTCTTTAATAGAGACTGCCTTCTGCTGGGAATTTAGCTCCCAGAGGAGCAACGGACGGGAGGGTCTCCCTACCTCCCAAAGAGAGCGGAACCAGGGATGGCAGAGAGTAAATAGACGTCGCACAGTAAACAAACCGGACCCAGAGAAGATTGCCAATGGCCATCAGGCAGTGCTAGAGGCAGTTCCCTCGACCATTGTGAAAGCTGAAGGGGATTGACAATTTGGCCACATATAAGCACTGAGCATTAAATCAGAGCAGAGTGGCGGGCTTGAGGGTCGGGTACACTGGCCACATCGAAAACCCCACTGGACTCACCACGCAGTCTCCGGTAGCTGCAGGACTAATCGTAAAACAATGTTTATGGGCGTATATTCTTGTTGTTATTTGTTTTGATTAGGTTTTGTTTGGGGTAACACAATCACCCATACACGGTTTATTAGAACTGATAGCAGCCCCAGAGGGGGAATGGAACAGATACGGACAAAGTTAGGCGATACTCCATGTGACTGATGGCTGGTAACCCACATAGACTCCTTACACTTAATGCGCGTGGTCTTAATAACCCGATCAAACGCAGGGCGTTACTTAACTATCTTGAATCCACACATGCAGACATATGCCTTTGGCAGAAGACTCATCTTCTAACTGGGGATTGTAATAGATTGAGGTCTAGGGCTTTTCCACTGCAGTTTTTCTCTTCTGCCCCCTCTAAATTGTCTGGAGTGGCCATTCTGGTGACTAAATCCTTTCAGGGTAAAGTGGAGCAGAAAACAGATGAGATAAGTGGCAGACTCCTCATATACCTTCCTTCGCACTAGTGGTAGGCTCCATTTATTCATGTAACGAGCGCCAGGAAGAGTTCTTGCATGATGCCTTCGAGAGGGCGCTGGGCACAGGAGAACAATTGGTTTTGCTGGGTGGGGACATAAATGTGGTTTTTGACAACTTGATGGACAGATCTACCCAGAGGCAGTGTCAAGTGGGGGCGCTATCAGGCAAGGGCCAAGAGAAACTGCATGAAATGAGAATGGTGGACTTGTGGAGGTCGAGGCACCCGCAGGCTAAGGAATACTTCTTTTACTCCAACGCACATAAAATATATGCGAAGGCTGGATTACTTTCTGGGCACGCGGGAGATGTAGCCACTCATAAACGACATTGAACTCCATACAGCGACACGGTCAGATCACGGTGCGGTTGAGCTTACACTGTCCTTTCCCCCGGTGACCCCCCACTCGACATTGGCGACTGTGCGACTCATTGCTGCACAGTCAGGGGGTTATAAAACAAATCCAGCAACCACTTAAGGATTTCCTCACACACAACGACAATTCAGAGATTTCACCAGCAGTCTTATGGGAAACACTCAAGGCAGTCTTGAGGGGAGAGTTTATTGCAATTGCATCAGCAGGCAACAAAACCCGTAGGAAGAAGGGGGAGGACCTCATTAAGCAAACCAAAGAGCTCGAACATATCCACCAACGCACGGGAGCTCCCAGAGAGTGGCGTCAGCTTAGCAAAGTTCGCGCTCAGCTGGCCGCGATAGATCTGGATAGGGCAGAACACGCTGCGCTTGCGCCACTCTTACTATGTGGAGGGGGACAAATGTGGTAACCACCTCCCCAACACCTTGCGGACAAAAAGACAGGATCAGGGCATTCAATCGATCTACACGACGTAAGGGGAACTGGCTTCTGAGGGTCCAGACATAGCAAATACTTTCCGAGATTTATATGCACACCTCTATTCCTGCCAATCTTTGGACCCTGGGGACGGTGCCCACTACCTCAATGAGGCGCGAACAGCTTCGCTTACTCCCAACCAGGCGGAATCCCTCAACGGGAATTTCCGCATAGAGGAGGTCATATCGGCCGTTACATGTCTCAAACTCGCTAACTCACCAGGCCCGGACGGCTACTCAACGGCCTTTTACAAGACTTTCTGCCCAGTTCTCGCACCTCTCCTGACAAGGCTCTTTAACTCTTTCTCGGAGCCCGGGCGATCCCAGCCTCGATGCTTGCAGCTGCTTTAATAGTACTGCCCAAGCCGGGCAAAGACAAAACGAGGTGTAGCTCCTACAGACCCTTTTCGCTGGTAAACATAGATCTAAAATTATTCACAAGCATTATCGCTCAAAGGCTTAATGTATGCTTACCCTTCCTAGTAGACCCAGACCAGGCAGGCTTTATTCCCTGCAGACAAACTAGTGATAACACTAAGCGAATTCTCCACATTATTGACAAGGCTGGAACGGTGCAGGGAGATTACATGCTGCTAGCAGTCGATGCAGAGAAGGCCTTCGACCGGGCCCACTGGCCATACTTCGAACAGGTTCTCAAACATTTTGTCTTTCGAGATAAGTGCAGGACCCGAATTCGTAACTGCTATCATGCCCCAAAGGCTGTGGTCTACCTCAATGGGTATACTTCAACCCCCTTCCTGATTCACAGAGGCACTAGGCAGGGCTGCCATTAGTCCCCCTTGCTTTTCACCCTCTACATGGAGCTCATGGCTCAGAGGATACGGGATCACCCGGACATTTGCGGGATGCAGTTCGGAGGGGAACGTTATTCCATCAGTTTTATGTGTTTATGTTTGGGGGGATTTTATATAGCGCTCTATCGCTCCGAGGAGCATCTTGGCGCTAGGTTCAATTTGTGTGGTTCGTAGGCAGAAGGGAGATGTAATAGACCCTAAAGTAGATATTAGACCAGGGTTTTGCAGGTGGAGGCAGTTAGGTTATAAATCCAGGTTTTAATGGCTTTCCTGAATTTGCTCTCACAGGAGATTTCACGAATTTGAGGTGGAAGTGTGTTCCAGGCTCTAGAGCCTTTGACCGCCAGGGACTTTCCCCCTCTAGTGGCCAATCGAAACTTTGGAATGGTCATTAGGTTGGCCGTAGCAGATCTTAGATGACGTCCGGGGTGGTAGCGATTAAATTTGTTAGTCAGGTAGGTAGGGCCTCTTTTATGGAATGCTCTGAAAGAGATGATCAGTAGTTTGAATAGGATTCTCTTTTGGATAGGGAGCCAGTGGAGGGTGTCAAGTGCTGCGGATGCTGAGGATTTTCTTGGCATTTTTAGCACCAGCCTTGCTGCAGTATTTTGCACCATCTGCAGCTTATGTAGGAAGGCCTTGTTGGCACCCACATACAGTCCGTTACAATAGTCCAACCTAGATGTAATCAATGCCACCGCTACCGTTTTCCTTGCTGGTAGGGGGAGGAAGTCAAAGAATTTCCGAAGGCTTTTGATGATATTGAAACAGGAGCCAGCCACTTCACTGGTCTGTTGCTTGAAGGATAGTGCCTCGTCAATTTTAATTCCTAAATTTCGGGCACTCTTTATGGTACTCGGCGGGGTTTCAGCATTAGGTGGCCAGCAGGTTTGGGGAGAAAACAGATTATTTTTCCCAAAGGGTAAAATTTCCGTCTTTGCAGTGTTGCATCTCAGGTGGTTTGTGTTCATCCACTCGAAAGTGGCCTTCAGACAATCTCTGAGGGAACGTTCAGCAATTGCCGCGTCCTCATCTAGGATTACAACTAGTTGAGTATCATCGGCGTAGGCTATTGAGCTGATAGCAAAAGAGGAGATAAGTTTCATTAGGGGGACCATATATAGGTTAAACAATATGGGGCTTAAGCTAGAGCCCTGAGGTACCCCAGATTGAACTTCTCTTGCCTCAGAGTAATGTGGACCTAGGAGAATAGTCTGTTTTCTTTGTCTGAGGAAGTTGGTAAACCATTTCAAGTTTTAAGCGGATGGCGTGCCGGCTACATAGAGAGACCAACTAGCTCCCTGCCAGCTTTCCTAGGGGTGTTGGGGAGGCTTCGGGGTTCCAAATCAACATAGAGAAGTCTCAGGCTCTTAACCTCTCCATGCCTTCTTACATAGTTGGTGTACTGGCAAAGCTTTACCCCATTCAATGGGCCTCCAAGACGATCCCATATCTGGGGATTGAATTGACATCCACAACTAGTGCTAATGTGGAGTGCAACTTTAAGGTGCTACTTCGCCAAATCAGCAAGATCTAGGAAGGCGGAAACACCTCCAAATCTCATGGCTGGGACAGATGGCGGCTTCTAAAATGACGATCCTCCCAAAGGTGTTGTATGTCTTCCAAACTCTATCCCTCTTGCCGCCGTCTGGCATGATCGCCACACTCCAGTCCGAGTTAGCGCAATATATCTGGCAGGGAAGGAAACCCTGTATAAAGAGATTCCTGAGCCACCTTCCACCAGACATAGGGGGTCTGGGATTCCTGGGTCTACAGCTATACTACAGGGTGGCACAATTGCGTTATTTGGTGGAGTGGGGTCGCCCAGAGTCCGAAAACCACTGGCTCTTCTAGGATAGGACAGTGGCAAGTACATCCCTTTTGACTATACCCTTTCTCCCCAAAAAGCACAGGCCCCCATCCTTGTATCTATTGCTGGTTAAACAGGCGACCACGAATTCCTGGGATTAAACCAGTATTAAACACAAACTGACCACCTATCCATCATTATTGACCCCTCTCTTTGACAATCCAGATTTCACTCCAGGGGCTATGGTGGCTGCAATTATGTGTCTGAAAGTGGGTTCTGTGCCTTTAAGAGTCTCTAGAGACCCCCGGTATCCCATGAGGCACAGCCAGAGGCATTTACTTTCAGTTATTTTTTCCGGCTCCTGCTAGTAGGACCCTGGAGCATTGAGCTCTACCTTTTTTTGGTATTTCATCAAAACTAGTGATTATTTCTGGCTTTTTACAGTTTCAGTCGACATCTTTGGCCTTTATATACTTCTGCTGTAGTTTTTTGGAAGAATTTCTGCTGTTTTCTTGTCAAAATGCCATTTCTATTTGACTAGTGGCCTGACTGCGGTAGGAAGAAGGCCAAGTCGGATTCTCACACTGTATTCTGTGTTTGCCCTTGTCTCATGTGCCTGACACCTGTTCCATTTGTAAGACCTTTTCCAGGTGCACCCTGCGTGACAGGGAGAAGATTTGGCTCCAAGGGATGGAGCAGAGGAGACAGAAGGCAGCTTCTTCAGCCTCTGGGAAAGGAGAGGGTAAGTCCTCTACCAAGTCCCATGCTTTGACCTCTGGGGGGCTCCCCAGCAGAAAAACAACGCCGGTCGACGTTGAGGACGGCGGCGACGACGTCAAAATCGGGTATGACCACGATATGCTCTCCGTCGACCCAGGGCTCCGGGTCGAAACAACGTCGACGATCAACGTCGAGGAGAAGAATGGCTTGATCTCCGTCAAAGGGTTCCCTGCATTCGACGTCGACGCAACGAACATCGCTGTTGAGGCATCATCGGCGTCGATCTGAATCTCACAAGTGGCTTTCGCTGCCGAAGCGTCGTTGCCGATCACCATCGATGTCGAGGAGGAAATCGACGTCTACATGAAGGTCGACGTCAAGGAGAGGATCGAAGAGAAGGTCAACGTCGAGGGATCGATACTGACGTTCGAGGTCCCGTTCCGGGCCTCGCTCCGTGGTGAGCCTATCATCGTCGTCGACAGGGACTTCACGTTACAGACGACGTCGACGCTCAACGTTGAGCAGTGGATTGACGTCGAGGGGGACTGATGGAGAGTCTAGGGTCCCTTCCTTACGGTCCCCTCGTAAAAGAAGGAGGTTGGCTTCCTCGCCAAGGTCGGAGTATTAGTGTACCTACTCACTAACTATGTCGCCTCCTGCTCTGCCTCCACCGGTGGCCCACGAGGAATACCTTAGCTGCCACTGAGTCCTCCACCTCCGGCTACTCCTCATCCTCCTCAATTTCCTCCACCGATTCCTCCACCACCTCCTCCTCAGACTCAGCCTGGGCCTTTGGCTCCTCAGCCTACGCGCCCTGTGGACCTCGACGACCAAAGAGACAAACATCACGTCCGTTGCTTCCGTTGGTGCCAGGTTTGGAGGTACCGGCTATGGAACTGTTCCTGACGCCATCCTCTATAAAGTCTGCGCCTTCAAGGTTGCAGAAGAAATATTGTCCACCGGATTCGGACCCTGCATTCCTCCGGCTGGACCCCACTCCGGACTCTGTGATAGTGGTGGCGGCACTGAAACAGCATGCTACAGCTCCGACTTCCACGGTGCCCCCAGATAAGGAGAGCTGTAAGCTGGATTCAGTGGGCAGAAAGTCTTGCAACACCACGGCGACTTCCATGAAGGCGGCCAGCTCTACTGCCTTGCTGGGCCGTTACGATAGATCGTTGTGGATCTCATACCCAGAGATAAGAGGGAAGACTTCCAGGAGATCGTGAATGAGGGCCTGATGGTCTCTAACCAAGTCATCAGCGCTGCGGCGGATACTTTGCTCCTGGCAGCCAACGGGTATTGCCATGCTATTGCTCTACGGCGTCATGCTTGGCTTCATCTCACATCTCTGAAGCCTGAGGCGCAACAACGAATTTCCAATCTCCCATTCTCTGGCACAACTCTCTTTGGCTCCCATGCGGACGACGAGATGGCCCGCATGAAGACCGAAATGGATACGTTGAAGGCTATAGGTTTGGAGAAACCTAAAGAACAACGTATGACCTTCCGTCCTTTCTAGCGGCGTTATTCCTCTCAGAGGTTCCAACGATCTCAGGGCTGCCAGTCCAACCAACAGAAACAGTTGCAGCGGTCTTTTCAGCCGTTTCAGAAACGTTAACAGCGAGGACAATCTAACCAGCAGTCTGGACAGGGGAGCAAGGCTCCTGCTGGTCCCAAGCCCTGAAGGGTTTCTTCCCCCTCGTCCGCTGTCCACTCCGGTGGGTGGAAGTATCCAAGAACATCTGGCAGAGTGGCAGAAAATAACTCAGGACAATTGGGCGCTGAATATTGTTCGCAGTGGATACTCGATATGTTTTACAAGCCCTCCTCCATCAATCCTTTCAACTCGATCAAGATACATGATGCGCGAGTTGCAGAAGGAGGCCAACACCCTCCTAGAGAAAGGAGCGATAGAACTGGTTCCTCTGGGACAGAAAGGAACAGGGCTGTATTCACGGTTCTTTCTAGTTTGCAAGAAAGACAAGAACGAGTTCAGACCCATTCTCGACTTACGACAAGCCAACAAATGGATTCGAAGAGAAACATTTTGGATCTTGTCCTTGCATCAGATCTACCCTCAACTTCGTCAGGGATACTGGCTATGCGCAATAGATCTGCAGGACGCATACTTTTATGTGCCCATAACGAGGAAACATCGCAAGTTCCTGCGTTTCACAGTGGGCAACAACCATTATTAATACTCCGTGCTGCCTTTCGGCCTGAGGTCAGTGCCTCAGACTTTTTCCAAATGCATGGCAGTGGTGCCGGCGCATCTGAGGAGGAAAAAATATTCGTCTAACCATATCTGGACGATTGGTTGATCAAGGCAGCTACGTTTCAGGAAGCGCAACTGCATTTCAATTGGGCCTCCAATCTCTTACTTCGTTTGGGACTACACATCAACCTCACGAAGTCTATCTCGACTCCTGTTCAGTGTCTTCAGTACCTAGGAGCTACTATCGACACACACACAGCAAACGTGTGTCCTTCGGAGGAGAGGCGCTTATCGATCCTTCGGAAGGCTCAAGCTCTCATGATCATGCCCTCGCCAACGGTGAGGAAAGTATCATCTCTCCTGGGCTCGATGGTTCCTGCTTCTTCCTCACTCCGAATGCACGCCTCCATATGAGACCCCTGCAGGAATGTCTGGAGGATCAGTGGGACCAGTCACTGGGGGACTTAGAAGACCGGATTCAACTGTCGCAACAGGCTCGTCAGTCCATCCGATGGTGGTGTTCTCCACGCAATCTCCTCCGGGGGATTCCCTTCCACAAAGAGATACCCACGCAAACAATAGTGACGGATGCTTCTCTCCACATATGGGGTGCACATTCCGAACAACTTCAGATACAGGGCACATGGTCCCCAAAAGAGACCAAGTACCACATCAACTTCCTGGAGCTTCGAGCAGTCCATTTGGAGCTGAAAGCATTCCAGCCGTTGTTTCACTCCAGCTCCCTGCTTGTCCAGACGGACAATACGACTACTATGTTCTACCTCAACAAGCAGGGGGGCTCCAGATCTCGAGTGCTGTCTCAGGAAGCCCAGGCCATCTGGCACTGGCTGTTAGCCAGGAACCTGACCATCACGGCAACTCACCTTCCCGGTGTTCAGAATGCTCAAGCAGACGCACTCAGCAGACTCATTCATGAAAACCACGAATGGGTCTTAAACGATGAAGTGGTGAAAGACATCTTCGACAGATGGGATACTCCAGATGTCGATCTGTTCTGAGGTAAAGCAGCTACTGCGGCTTTACTTCGTAATGTATCTATTTCGGAAATCTGTAAGGCTGCGACTTGGAAGTCAGTCCATACATTTACTAAGCACTACTGCCTAGACACTGATGCTAGGGCAGATGCTCAGGTTAGACAGGCTTCACTTCGAAATCTGTTTGCACAGTAGTGTGGTTGTTCTCTGTTCTGCCACCGCTGGTGAGTTGTTTTGGGGATGGGCTTGCTAGTCTATTCACATGGTTATGACTATACATGGAAATCCCCTTGTAGGGGTATTTCCGTGATAGTCTTAAGCAACCCGCCCGCCTCCCCGGTGGCAGACTCCGATGTCCCCAAGGCTCAGCAGACTCTGCTTCTTTACGCCTTCAAAAAGAACTGAAAGTAAATGCCTCTGGCTGTGCCTCATGGGATACCGGGGTCTCTGGAGACTCTTAAAGGTATGGTACCCATTTGCAGACACATAATGGCAGCCTATGGGGGCTTATCTATCCATTCCTTTTCATCTCTATCATGAAAAAAGGAGTTTTGTGAAGGAGAGTTTTCTATGTGTAAAACTCAGCAAATTACTACATTTAAAGTTAAACTGGCTATCTTTTTTCACTTCAAGATGAAGTACTGGCCAGTGTAGCCTAGTTGCTTAGGCTGCATTATTGTCTTTTTATCTCTTAAGTGTCCATACAGGCCTTCCTGAAGAAAGACAGAAGATGACAACTTAAGAAGATATATCTAATGAAGTGCTCCGGGGTCCACGCACATGGGCGGGACTAATCACATGGTTATGACTATCACGGAAATACCCCTACAACAGAACTGGAGTTACAGGTAAGAAACTACTCCTTCCTGAGTCGGACAGGCTGCACTCCCTACAACTCAGACATTGGATTATGCACCCGCTAAACAGGCCCAACGCGCAGCGCTTTTTAACACAGTATAAGAGATGACTTCTGGCTAAATCATCAGATAAAAGTTTAATATCCAAAATATACGCTATCTTACTCCAATGGCATAATCATACGTTCAAGGCGGGGCAGGCTAGATGGGAGGAGGAACTTGGGCTGTCGTTGGGCGCCAAAGAATGGAAAGACATATCATACAGGGCCCACCATACAGCCCATTACACAGCTCTCACTGAGACGCTGACCAAAATTGCAACACACTGGTATTATACGCCGGTCAGGATACATTGAATAAGACCCACGCAAAGCGCTAACTGTTGGCGGGGCTGCGGGAGGCTGGGTACTTTAACACATATACTGTGGGACTGCCCCCAGATCCAGCAATACCGGACGCAAGTTATAGACGATATAGATCACCACCTCGACACTTAGATGCCACGATTCCTGGCCTACGTACTTCTGGGGCTTCCGAATCCTCTCAAATTCCCCTTAAAATCTAAGCACGGCCGCCAGATCGGCATGACACTGGGAGCAGCCACTCAAATTATCCTTGGTCACTGGGGCACAGCACTCGTCCCTACCCATACCTACTGGATACACAAGATATGGCACATTCTAGGAATGGAGAAATTTGCCATGTCCCTAGCTGGGAAAGGGTCACAGTTCTCGGATACATGGGGCCCATTTGTGTCTTTATTATTCAGGAGTTTCCTGTGTTGACTTTCCCCAGATATCTCCGGCTACTGTGCTTAACAGAGGCGCCCCCTCAAGTAGCAAATGCATTAAATTGAAAGATCTCTCTATTACACAATGGGTATTTTCCTGAGCGGGGTGTTGGGGGGAGGGGGAGGGGTGATATTGGAATGTTGAGTTTAGATGTTTTGTTATCAGCACAAAATAATGCTTTGTAAAGCTGCACTGAGTGTGTTCACCCGGGGTGGTAATGAATCTGCTGCTGGTTCTTGTTTTGCCTCATTTGAAAATGCTAATACAATATTTAAACCATAAAATCACCTTATTGGAGGCATACAAGACATCCTTCATGAGAGAGCACAAACCCTAGTGGCACAGAAGCGCAAACATGCATTCGGTACCCTAGAATCTCTGGAATCACGGGTTCAAGAACTAGAGGGTGAACTAGACCCAGACCTGGACCCCACTGCGCTCCGACATTTGTCGATCCTCAGGGAAAATACTGCTAGCTGGCACAATGAAACACAAACGAACAGCTCTACACCACACTACATAAATTGTATGATGCTGGAGAGAAGACCTGTAGACTGCTGGCCTGGCTGACAAAGAAAGAGCTTGTGGCCCGATGGGTACGCTGGGTGACTAGGCCAAATGGGGAGGTGGCAGAATCGGACCAGGACATTGCCGAAACTTTTGCACACTACTATAAGGAACTATACAAGGCCAGCCCATTGCAAACTGAATCCCAGATACTAGAGAATCTAGACTCTATAACAGCGCCGAAGCTGGATGCAGAGACCCGTAATGCATTAGAGGCAGCAATAACCCTGACGGATGTTCAAAATGCAATAGCTCACCTCAACACTAATAAAACTGCGGTGCCTAATGGGATACCCTATGAATTTTATAAGAAATAGTTAGATCTCCTGGGAGCCCGGCTCTTAGAGATGTTTCTAGTGGCTGACCGGGTCGGGGTCTTCCCTCCTGATCTTCAAAAGGCAACAATAAATGTTATTCATAGAGATGGCAAACCTAGAGACCAGTGTGCCTGGAACCGCCCAATTTACCTATTGAATATAGAAGTCAAAATATTTGCCACGATCCTAGCTACTAGATTAATCAACACTATTGCACTGCTTTTCTATTACGGATCAAATGGGCTTTATGCCAGGTAGATCGACATGCCATCTTCTGAGACTGGCCCACAACTGTATTAACAAAGTTAAAGGGCGTTCAGAGCCACATGTCAAACTAGCACTAGATGCAAAAAAGGCGCTTGATGCTGTGCAGTGGCCCTTTCCGGAACTTACTCTAGTAAAATTTGGCTATGACCCTAAATTCAGAACATGGGTAAAACTACTCTACCAAGAACCCAGGGTGTCTGTAAAAGTTAACAGGGTGATGTCCACTGATTTGCAATAGGCAGAGGGACACAACAGGGGTGCCCCCTTTCTCCCTTGCTGTTTGCCCTCATAAAAGAATCACTGGCATGTAGAATCCAAGAACACCCTGAGATTCATGGATTTTGTATATCCGGGAGAGAAGCCCAAAGGGAGGGGGAGGATATCCCTCTATGCTGATGATCTCCTTTATATAACTCAACCTATGTCATCCCTCCCCTTGCTATTTGATGTCCTGGATGAATATGGGGGGAAACTCTAGAAACCAAGTGAACTAGGGCAAGTCTCTCCTGTACTTACTGCAGGGTGCCTACCTGGCCCTTCGACTCCCTCAACAGCTGATAGCCAGGAGCTGTCCAACGCACCAGTGATCATGTGCGTCGTATGGCTCCCAGTCGTCCACTCGTATGGCACGGAAATCCCTTTGGTGCGGGCACCAGAGAGATTTCTTTAAGCCCTAAACGGCCTCGGGAGCTGGGGAAGGGCTTCCCCAGCTCCCGAGGCTGTTTGGCTTGTTTCAGAGAAATGACGATCAGTGGGCACGTTGCGCAGACGTCATTTCTCTGAAACCGAAACAGCTAGTTTCCGTTTCACTTTCTACGTGCTCAGGGGGCTATCTCAGCCCCCCAAGCACGTAGAAAGACAGGAGAGGTATCACTGGAAAGTGGAGAATCTCCCCTTTCCAATGGTGTCCCTCCCTAGTGTATCCCTGCTTGGGTATCGCCTCAGGAGGGTGACCCCCGTGCAGGGATCCACCCACTGGACACTGGGAGGAGCGGCCCCTTGGGCAAGGGCTTTTGCTCCCCTGTTTGTTTTTGGAGATATTTAGTCATTCTGCCCCGAAAGCCCACAAGATGTCAGGGATTATCTTTTTAATTGTATTCAGGGGTGAGGGCTTCCCAAGATGGGCAGGCCAGTGCCCCCACCCCCTGTAAAATTCCACAGTCTTTCTGCCAGGGATTATTCTTTTATACGTAGGGTTGGGGGCTGCCCAAAATTGGCATGCCAATGCCACCTCCCCCCAAAATAATTGCTACAGTTCTTCTGCCGGCCCTGGGAGGCATCTAGGGGCAATAGCTCCTTATCTGCCCAAGGGGTCCAGAAAGCCCACTAGGCACAATGTATTATGATTTTTATTATTTGTAGGGGTGGGGGCAGCCCAGAATGGGCATGCCAATGCCAGCACCCCCAAAAAAATTAGCCAGAGTGTTTCAGCCTCCCCCGGAGGCTGGTGGGGGCAATAGTCCACTAGGCACCGGGGATATGTTTATGGGCATGTTAGTGAGAAGCCCCATAGACAAGGGTCACTACCTTTTTTAAGGCACACATTTTGGCTGTTTTGGTGATATTTTTAGTCTCATCTGCATCCAAGCGGGAGCAGGCAACCACTAGAAACCAGGGAGAGTTTGTTTGTGTGTAAACTGGAGTTTGGCAGACGGTCTTCATGTACTGACCTTTGGCTGCATTTTGCTGGCGGTGTGTTTGGACCTGCACTTGGCTATTGGTGTGGGTGGACTCGCGCTTGATGGCAGTGTGTGTAGATTGGCGCTTTCCTGGTGGTGTGCGTGGAGTAGCGCTTGGCTGGCTGTGTGCATAGATGGTGCTTGGCTGCAGGGCCGGACTGGCTGTAGCAGGCACTGGGCATTTTCCTAGTGGGCCGGAGGGGTGGGGGCAAGTTTTCTGGCTGTGGGGGGCAGTATTGTCACTGGGGGCCAGTTTTGAAGCAGTGCTGCAATATCGGGCCCTAGTAACAAACGTGGGAGCAGAGCTTTTTACTAGCACACCCACCCATGCTCCCAGGGCCAGTCGAGCAGCAGTCTGCCAGGGCAGGTTGCTGTTCCCAGTCTGGCCTTGCTTGGCTGGCGGTGTGCGGAGATGGCGCTTGGCTGGTGGAGTGCGTGAGTGGCGCTTGGCTAGCGATGTGCGGTCATATTGCTTGGCTGACTGTGTGCATGGATAGCATTTGGCTGGCGTGTAGGTGGATGGCGCTTGACTGGCAGTGTGGATGGATGACGCTTGGATGGCAGTGTGTTTGGATGGCACTTGGCTGGCGGGGTGCGGGGCTGGCCCTTGGCTGGTGGTCTGCTTGGATGGTAGTGTGTGTGTACTGGCTCTTCACTGGCGGTGTTACTTGCATGGATCCCCCAGTGTTTCCTTACCCAGAATCCCACGCAAACCTCAAATTCGCTAACAAAGGCAAATTTTCCTCTCATATCTGTGTGGGTAAGTTGTAGGATCACAGTGCAGGCACAAATTTCCAACCACCCAGCATTCCCCTTGGTCTCCAGAGAAAAATTATACCTCACTTGTGTTGGTGCCCAAAGTAGCGTCCCGGGACCAAAAACCCAGACATTTCTGAAAACTGGACACCCAGGGGAGTCCATGGATCTCCCAACATTTTTCCTCCAAAAATCCCCTGCAAACCTTAAATTTAGCTAAAAGAAAATGTAATTTTTCTCAAGTTTCTGGATGGGAAAGTTGTGGGATCACCGGGCCAACACTAATTTCCCATCACCCAGCGTTCCCCCAAATCTCCAGATAAAAATGGTACCTCACTTGTGTGGGTGGGCCAAGTACCGCGGCAGGGAAGGGCCCAAAAACTATTGTGGAGAAATCAAAATTATCTATCACAAAACTGCCTGATTTTGCAAAGAGGAGAACCTACGTTTTTGACCCCAGGCTCGGCGGCCATCTAGGGAAACCTACCAAACCCAGACATTTCTGAAAACCAGACACCCGGGGGAGTCCAGGGAGGTATGGCTTACGTGGATAACCCAATGATTTCCTACCCAGAATCCCCTGCAAACATCAAATGTAGCTGGAAAAAATCAAATTTTCCTCACATTTCTGTGTGGTATCAATGTGTCAGCACAAATATCCTACCACACAGTGTGCCCCTTGGACTCCCAATAAAAATGATACCTCAATTGTGTGGGTGTCCAATGCAGAGTCACCTAAAAACGTATTTTTAAAAAAAATGTAGCGCTTAAAGTTCGCTGTGCTATACCCTTAATCCCTACGTTTTTGGCCCTTCCCTGTCACAGGCCCTTGACCCACCCACACAAGTGAGGTATCATTTTACTCAGGAGACTGAGGAGAATGCTGTGTGGTAGGACATTTGTGCCGGCACGGTGATCCCACACAGAAATGTGAGGAAAATGTGATTTTTGTTCATAGAAATTTGAGGTTTGCAGGGGATTCTGGGTAGGTAAATATTGGGGGATCCACACAAGCCATACCTCCCTGGAAGCCGAAGGTGTCTGCTTTTCAGCAACGTGTGGGTTTGGTAGGTGTCCTTAGATGGCCGCCGAGCCCGGGGCCAAAAACGCAGGTGCCCCCTTTGCAAAACCAGGTCGTTTTGTGATAGGTAATTTTGATGTCTCCACAACACGTTTTGGGCCCTTCCCTGCTACAGGCACTTGGCCCATCCACACAGGTGAGGTACCATTTTTATCGGGAGACTTTGGGAAATGCGGGGTGGGTGGAAGTTGTAGATCCACGCAGATTCCAGAACTTTCAATCAAAGAGATATGAGGCAAATGTGGTTATTTTTACAAAGTTTGAGGTTTGCAAGGGATTCTGGGTAACAGAAATTGGTGAGAGCCACACTAGTCACCCCATCCTGGATACTCCTGGGTGTCTAATTTTCCAAAATGTATAGGTTTGCTAGGTTTCCCTAGGTGGCGGCAGAGCTAGAGTTCAAAATCTACAGCCAGACACTTTGCAAAAAAGGTTCAGCTTTCAATGTGAAAATGTGGTGTGTCCACAATGCGTTTTGGCTCGTTTCCTGTTGCAGGCACTAGGCCTACCCACACAAGTGAGGACCCATTCTTATCTGGAGACTTTGGGAAATGCCTGCTGGGTGGAATTTTGTGGATCCATGCACATTCCAGACCTTTCCATCACATAAATGTGAGGAAAATTTGTTTTTTTTTTACCAAGTTTGAGATGTGCATGGGATTCTGGGTAACAGAACCTGCTGAGAGTCACACAAGTCACCCATCCTGAATTTCCCTCGGTGTCTAGTTTTCATAAATGTATAGGTTTGCTAGGTTTCCCTAGGTGCCATCTGAGATGTGGTTCAAAGTCCACAGTTAGGCACTTTGCAAAAAAACGGTTTGTTTTCACTGTAAAAATGCGGTGTGTCCACGTTGTGTTTTGGGCCGTTTCCTGTCGTGGGCACTAGGCCTCCCCACACAAGTGAGGTACCATTTTTATCGGGAGACTTTGGGGAATGCGGGTTGGGTGGAAGTTTGTGGATCCGCGCTGATTCCAGAACTTTCCATCACAGAAATGTGAGGAAAATGTTTTTTTCTTTGACAAAGTTTGAAGTTTGCAAGGGATTCTGGGTAACAGAATCTGGTGAGAGCCACACAAGTAACACCATCCTGGATTCCACTGGGTGCCTAGTTTAAAAAAATGTATAGGTGTACTAGGTTTCCCTAGGTGCCGGCTGAGCTAGGGTTCAAAATCCACAACTAGGCACTTTGCATAAAAAGGGTCGGTTTTCATTGTAAAAATGTGATGTATCCACATTGTGTTTTGGGCCGTTTCATGTCGCAGGCACTAGGCCTACCCACACAAGTGAGGTACAATTTTTATCGGGAGACTTTGGTGGTTGCTGGTTGGGTGGAAGTTTGTGGATCCACACAGATGCCAGAACTTTCCATCACAGAAATATGAAGAAAATGTGTTTTTTTGACAAAGTTTGAGATTTGCAAGGGATTCTGGGTAACAGAACCTGGTGAGAGCCACACAAGTCACCCCATCCTGGCTTTTTAAAAAAAATGTATGGGTTTGCTAGGTTTCCCTAGGTGCCGGCTGAGCTAGCGTTCAAAATCCACAACTAGGCACATGGCCAAAAAAGGGTCAATTTTTATTGGAAGAATGTGATGTGTCCACTTTGCGTTTTTGTCCACTGCCTGTTGCGGACACTAAGTCTACCCACAAAAGTGTGGTAGCATGTTTATCAGGAGACTAAGTGGAACACAGAATAGTAGAACACATGTTATTACCAATTGACTTTCTTTGCATTTCTGCCTTCCAAATGTAAGACAATTTGTAAAAAAAAGAAGTCATTTTGAAAAATTACCTCTAATTCACATGCTTGTATTGGTACCCACATTTTTGGAAATGTGTAAAAAGCCACTGCTTATAAACTCTATATTTTGTGACCATTTCGGAAATATATTGGTTTCCTTGGTACCTATTTTTCACTCTTTATATTTAACCAAATGAATTGCTATACCCGGTACACAATGAAAAAACCATTTGCAAGATGCAGCTCAGTTATTGGTTCTGGGTTCCTTGGGTTCTTGGTGAGCCTACAAGTCCTATATATCCCTACTACCTTAACGGGCCAGCGGATGTAACGGTATATTGCTTACAAAATATCTGTCATACTTAAAAAGAAGTTACAAGTGAAAACGGCACAAATAGTTGTTTTTTACAACTCGATTTCAATATTTTTTTATTTTCAACTGTTAGTGCCTATAAAAAAAAAAACCTTTAAGGATCTACACAAATGACCCCTTGCTGAATTCAGAATTTTGTCTAGTTTTCTATAGCTTTCTGGGATCCATTATTGGTTTCACACCCATTTCTACCACTAACTGGAAGGAGGTTGAAAGCACAAAAAAAGTCTATGCCCGAGTAAAATGCCAAAACTGTGTGGAAAATGTTTTTCTGATAAAACCCAGCCTGTCCCTGAAAGCTAATAAGACTGTTATTTCAGCACCACAAACCCCTTTGTTGATGCCATTTGCCAGAAAAAAAACAGACTTTTTTCTGTAGTACTTTTTTCCCCATTTAAAAATAACACCTGAATTTAGCTGGTTTTTTTGGATAATTTCTGTGTCCCCTCTAGGGGAATCTACAAACCCTGGGTACCTTTAGAATCCTGAGGGTTTTTGGAAAAAATGTTGCAAATTTGACGTGAATACCTTATGTGGACAAAAAGTTGAGAGGCCTAAGCGCAAACTACCCCAAATAGCCAAAAAAAGGATTAGCACGGGAGGTAAGGCCTAGCAGCGAAAGGGTTAACAAAGAAAATATTAAAACAAATAAATAATGGGCAGCTGTCTCCGTGGGACAGGTAGCCTTTTTGAGAATTGTGCTGAGTGGCCTCATAGCATGGTCTCACAGCATGGTTGGGTAGCAGTCTGTGGTTCCTGCTCCCTCTAATGTGTTCCGAATCCGAAAACAATTTTTAAAGAACCATTTAAGGGATACAAGCTACTTTAAAAACAAACATTGACTTTGCCATTGTCTTTTGGCGCTTCTGTACAACAATTGTTTAGGCCTACGCATGCTTGATTATGCATGCGCACAAATGCAAAATTATGCAGGTGCTTTTTTTTCCATTTACCTACCATTCTGAGATGAATCATGAGATGAAGTGAGGGAGGATGGATATTTGGTTTGGGAAGAAGCACACTAGGGGGAGAACTGAGTAACATATGCACTCTCATGGAGTGCTTATGCAAAAAAGAAAAGAAGTTCCCTAAACATGAGCTGTGGAAGGATACAAGTCAACCAAGACACAGGAGTCTGTGCTCCCAGGAAGGGAATACACAACATGGGACAAAATGGATAAGGAAAGCCATTGATTGAGAAGCGAGAAAATGAAAGGGACACTAAAGCCAAATAAGCATAGGGCCTACTTGTAAGGTTTTGGAAAACCCAAAATAGGTCTTTTCCAACCAGATACCTTGATGCCTGGTAGATAAGACATAACAAATGTTTCCCATTTGGAAATCCAGACTCGGGTATGGAGGCTGCAGTCCTTTGCTGATCATCGTTCGTACGTTGCTAGTAAATCGCAGGGCATCACAAATAGTGACCAGCCTAATTAAATATTAATTAGGCAGGTCGTTCAGCGACCCACTGTGAATGAATATCTTTTCATTGTGACCTGTTAGTACAGAGATCGCATCTGGAGATTTCAGACTGGTTTCAAAATGTGATGCACTGCTTATGTTAGTATCTGTGATCTCTCTGTTACTGTTTTGATTATTTTTATAGTGGAGATGTGTTTTTACAGTGCAGATGTGCACCAGTAGGTGTCATGACACTAGTAAAATACCAGTGATAACATTAGGAGATATCCATGCCTAATTGCCTATATCGTGAAAGAGGAGGGGAAAAGCCAGGTTTTTAAGTCTTTACTGAGCTTTAAAAGACTAAGGGCCCCATGCATGAAGCTTGGTGTTGGCAATTACCAAATACCCAATTTTTCGCAAACACTAATGTACAAATAGACCTACCTCATGAATATTAATGAGGTAGGTCTCAGTTTGCGACCCATTGGGAATCACAAAATCACAGGGATGATGGCCTGCGGGGGTCTGCAGACCACCATGTCTGTGATTGCTTTTAAATATTGCAAATTCTTTTTATGCAGCCCATTTTCCTTAAAAGAAAACGGGATGGATTTAAAAAGGAAACACAGCCTGGTCTTAATTTTTTTTTTCTTAGTTCTCAAATGGGAAGGGGTCCCCTTCCCATTTGCGAATGACTTACCACCAACTTTGAGTTGTGAGTAAACTGGGCATGTTTTGCAACCGCATTTCGGTCGCAAACCATTCCTACATACCAGTGGGAATCAGTATTTGATATGGACACCCTAAACATGCCCCTTCCAAATACCGATTTGCAAACCCAAATCGCGATTTAGTAATAGGGTACCAAATCACAATTAGCGCTTTATACATTTGAAAATGCCTTTTTGTGTTTGCAGTTGGGCCGATTCTGAGGGTTGGCCCGTTTGCGACCACTAAAAGGCTTTGTACATGTGGCCCATTGTTGGGACTGAAGTGAGGACTGGAGCGGTCAGTCTGTACGTACATCTATGTGGTTGTAAGTACTTTTGCAAATTCTAACTGATCCAACAGTATGTGGTGACTGAAGGTAAGCATACAGAAAGCCTACTCAAGAATTTTGAGCGAGCTTGCTAGGATTAATGAAAGTAGAAAAACCTGTAAAATGCTTTTGTGGGCTTAGTTTATCTTTGACTGAGTCTCTAAGTTATCCAGCATGATGTTGCAAAGTAACCATGAACATGGTTACAAAGTAGCTAATCAGGCATTTCTGAGTAACACGACACATGATTTCTTAGTCTTTCATGTGCATTTTTGCTTTACTTTATGTATTTATAAAATCGTAATAAAGAATTAACTAATGTGGAAAATGTACGTTTTATCACGGGCATTAAAATCTGTCTACTCAATTTCAGAAGATGCTTGATGTTTTTATTTCACGTCAGTCGTTATTGATTTATTGCTTTAATGTTTTGGTTTTTCTCTGGTCCTTTTTATTAAAGGCTTTTCTTGATGAACTTCAGTCTCAAAGACCAAAGCAAAATACATCGCAAGACGGCGCTTCTGCTGGTACGCTATTTGTGAATAATTCTTATATTTTCAAGTAGTTTCTAGTATTGACTAGGAGGTGAAACTCTCTGGATCAAAACGGTGACGTAAATAAGTATTACTCTGATGTTTTCAACGTGTTTTATTGTATAATCGTAGCTTACAAAATTCACTGCAATTGAAATGGCTGTTAAGTGTAGATCAGGAAATAAGGTAGAGTTTACTTAAAGATCAATGCGGGTGGAAGAGGTCTGAGGTGAACTGGGAATTGGTTCTTTTATATTTTTTTCAGATTTGTGGATTTCATGAGCAAAGCACGTCTCAAACTAATTTTGTTTATTATTACAATATGAGGATGTGGGTTTTTCAGCAAGCCTGCCTCTCCGCTTCAGACCGCAAAATCCAATCCAGCTCCAATGTAAGATTACGTACTCCATAGATCTTTAAAAACACACCCTGTAAATTGTACAACTACACTGTTTTGTATAATAAAGATATTACTGTTGTTATAAACCAATAATAACCTACTGCAGTCAGCCGAACTACGATGGTTGACCAGCGCACACTGCATTGCATCACCTCAGATTCCTTTAGCCTCCACCATGCCCTGTAGGTGTAGGGGTTTCCGCCTGGTCTTGCTGTCACCTTTTGAGATCTTTTTGTTTGTTTTTTCAGGACGAGGGGGCCTGTACTCATGTCAGTTTATTGATGGTCGTAACAAACGTTTCTGCTGCAGCCAGCCAATCAGAACTTTCACGTTTGTGAACCTGGCTTTGGGGTTTCGGACCCAAGCTGGACAAAAAGAAAAAAACTTGTCCAGATGGGTACTGCTTTTTAGATCGAGCCTACAGCACTTGCGCTGTCAGGCGATCTGTTTTATGTACTTGTGGGGTCTGACTCCTCCCACGCTTTTGGATTGGCTTTTCTGTGTGTCATTTAAAAATCGTAGCCTGCAAATGGCTAATGGTGAATGTGTGTCCCACCTTTTTTCAAAAGTTCACTCCCTTGAAGTATTGCCGTGAGAACGAGCAATGGCATGCATGGTGGCAGCTGCTGCGGCAGGACACACGCTTTGCTCTGACAGCTCTCCTCTCCATATTTTATTTTTGTCTAAATCTCTTTATTGTATTTTGGTTGTTATCCCTTACAGTAACAGCTAATATGACAATACAGTAAATTACATATAATATGCTTCTGATTACAGCAGGTGCATATCTGATACGTAGAATTCAGTAAATTACAGTTTCAATATGAAGCCAGGATTACTGAAGGCAATTGATCTCTTTCCGCCTGTATTATCGTGGCATTTTACATATATACTGTGCAGGCGTCAAAACTAAGTTTTGGCCAAGCGTACATTGCAAATTTCTGGTTTATGTTAGGAAAAAAATTCAACCAAAGTGACCAACTTGAGTCTACAAGTACAGGGACACGCAACTGTGTCATTCCCCCTACCCACAAACAGCAGTGCCGGTGTGTGATCATGATCATGGGTGTCAGAGTGGTGCCACCCTCCTGCATGTCTGCCACCAATGACGAAGTGAGTCTAGCTCCAAACGTCTGTGCTAGCATGGGACAGTCTCAGCTCTCCTCTCAATATTTATGTGGCCGGAACACCAGCATTCGTGTTTTGAGTTGCTGTTGGTTTCTGGCCAGGACCGCTAGTTCCTTTCCGCCCTCGTTGTTCTGCGCACACCTCTATTTTTTTTAACCTCCTGCCCCATTAGTTCCACCCTCTCCCTGGGCTCTCCCGCCTGCCTCTTTCTGCCCTCGTTGCTCTATGAGAGAAAGCGAAAGTAAGTGAATGCGTGTCGATTAAACAAAGCGCTTCTGCCCATGGTACCGTAGTTGGGCACAGGCTGACCCAGAACGCGCCGGAAAATACAGGTATTTTGATGTATGCTGTGTGTAGCTCCCCCGCCCTCATTTCCCCCAACCCTCCCTCCTTCCAGTATGTAGCACAGTATCAGACAGTGAGACAAAGAGGAAATAGCTGTTTGAATTATTCTGCTCCAGTCTTTATTCATAAAACAGGAAGTTTGCTCGCTGTTCTTTGCCCATACAGTTTTTGCTGAGTTTTTGGCTTCCGTGATATTGGGTTTTTTTCAGGCTGGGTTCTGGTCTGAAATGGTCGTCAGCGCTCCCGACCATCTTGCAGATTTCACTGGCCTTCGGTCTGACTATTGGGACCATGGTTCACTCGGTTGGGCCCATCAGTGGCGCACACATCAACTCAGCTATGACAGTGGCCTTCTTGGTGGGCTCTCACATCTCATTATTGCAGGCGATCTTTTACATTGCTGCCCAGATGGTGGGGGCAATCACTGACGCTGCTATGCTCTATACCGTGGCTCCCACAGCTTTCTGCCGAAACCTAGCTATCAATGCTGTAAGTAATCCGCTCTGCTTATTTACCTTGGAGGTGGTATGGTTTAGGTAGTTAGTGCTGTTCGTATGCACAGAATGCTTTAGTAATTCATATTTCTTTACTCCACTAAATTTGGTCATTCTGTTACAGCTGTTAATGGCTTATTCCAGCAGGGCAATTCTGCAGGTTGAAACTCCATGCTGTGCCCACTGACATTGGGGACGCACCGAAGATGCTTGCTTAGCATCTCTCATGTATTTTACCAAATGTTCCCACTCGGTAAGCGGCATTGAAACATTAGCAACATGCCTTTTCAGTTTAAAGGGCACCAGCACATGTTAAAGGATGACAGACTGTTGTGTCGTTCCTAGTAGTCCCCCATGACCTGCATGTTTTGGATGGCCTAAACTGAGGGCGTGGTGTCCCGACTGCTTCCAGACACCCCCACATGTCAACCATGTCAACCGGTAGACCAGCTAGCTCTACAGTGCAACTACCACCCCCTGTATTCCACAGTGCTGTTGGTAGTCTCCTGCAACCGCTTAACGTGACAACCCTGATTCCCCAGGGATTGTGGAAAACAGTACAGTACGTTTTCTCAGACACTCGTGCATGCTTTTTCTCAGAGAACACACAGGATGGCAATTGGAACGTTTCAATAAGAATTTATTGGTCCAGCGACAGCCTGGTGTAGAACATATGTGCTGCAACAATCAGGAGACAGAAGCATACGAAAGAGATTGCTAGCACCAATATAGTGAATAGTTGATACATTTCTACTATAGTGCTAATAAAATGAACAGAAGCAGTTCAGATAAAAACAATAGCACTTGCATATTCCTAAAATGCGCGCCCTAAGTAATTTGCTAAAATGTACCTAGCCTAACCTGGAAGTGTAGGTGTATGTATGGGCAGTAAAGAAATCCCTAGGGAAGAACAGCCCCCTCACCTGATGGTTTAAAACGAAGGACCGTCACTGCGTCGAGAATGACATCCCGCAAGGGATGTCAGACCGCTGCTTGTCAGAGATTCGTCATGCAGGACCCCAGTCTCAGCTTCTAAGGAATTCTCCTCTACTTTGTAGGGCAGAGTGAGGGTCTTTTATACTAAAGTGGTCACTCCAGGGTTTTTTCTAGAATCAATATGTTTTGAAAACAACCATGGATGTTTTGAAAACAATCATAAATGTTTTGAAAACAATCACCAATGCTTTTCCAAACAAGTGTGATCATGCACAGCTGCCTGTTGGCCAAGGATGAAAAAAAGTGGTGACCCTTATACAGAATAAATCTACTGTGACTGGGGGCATGTTTATGTACGTCGGGTACAGGGATTCAGATAGGAGACTGAGTAACCCTGGTGTCGGAGAGACAGGAACAAGCTATTAGGTAAAATGTCACCTGTTTAGAATCATTATAGTCGTGTGGATGGGATAATGTATGTAAAATGGGGTAAACATTGATGAGACTATCCTAAAAGACATTACACCCACTCCTCATCAAATGGTCAACAAGGTCAGCTAGGTAAAGATAAAGCTAATGCTATAAAAAGGCCTAAAATCATTTACAATAAAACATACTAAAAAGTACTAAAAGCCAAAAAAATGTCCATAATGAAAGGCATTTTTCCCTAAAAAAGTGTTCAAAAGGTCCTCTAAACTGGTATATATTGTGATTATTGCACTGAGCACCTTAAAAGCAACGAAGCTCAGTTAGAGCTGAGAAAAAATAAAACAAAGTCAGTTTTGACCTTCAATTTTAGCAAATGTTTAAAAAGTAGCCAAACGGTTCCCAGCACAGGAGAGGCCAGATTTTTTTAAGAATCCTGCGCTGAAGACTCAACATCGCTGAACATCGTATCCGCAGATGGCAGTCCCTCAAGAACTTCCAGTATCATATCCAATGAGCAAAGATGGTCATCTCTGGTTCCCATGGCAGCCGCCGGGGAAGAGTTAGATGTTTGCACGCCTTATGTCGATGCCTGTACTTCTGAGGCAGAGACGATATCCCTGCCAACAGGAGCTGTAGCATCCATTGGAGGCTCTAGAAATGCTGTCATCAACATGGGAATACGTTGTGGACAACTGCATGTGTGGGCCTGCAAAGGCACCAGTAGCGCTTCTAAGTCTGGCGATGCAACCAATGGAAGTGTCAGACACAGGTCCAACATGCAGCCGAATTCACAGAAGAGGCAACGGAACACAGGCAGGACCCAGTCTGAAAAGCAGGAACCAATGCTCACTCAGCTCTCGGAGCCGCGGTGTAGTCTGGTAGAACACCATGCGCTCATGACAACGTCGTTCCAGCAGTGTTCTTTCCATTTCGTGAGGGTTTGCGACGTCCATTGCGAAGCAAGAGTATTAAAATCAGGATGCCCGCTACCAAAAGCAGGACCAAAGGAAGCCCTCCAAAAATGCTTCCAAATACAGAATGCATGAAGGCTGGAATTACTCCGAAGATGGTCTGAAAAGAGGTTAGGAGACCTGATTCAAGTCGCTTAAATAAGTGGACGATCCCACTCGTATCAGACATGTTAAAGATACGATGAACCATTTCTCTGAAATGGATAGGGAAGTTCGTACAGACCCGGGCCTATATCTCTGCTGATGACCTTACAATCTGGAGATCAAAAGTCTCTCGGGCTGAAGTTAAGGCCACATTTTGTTGAAACAACATGGCTTTCAGTCTGTTCAGTGAATCAAACCATATACTGGAAACATTCAATGAAGGCCACAGTAGTGCCTCCCTAACTGTACGAGCCGGGAGAAACAATACTTGCTTACACCAAACAACCCTGAAGTTTACTGTGACTAGATATGCAATGCCTGGCACCATTCCACAACAGCCTTGATCATTCAGCACTAAATAACTTCCATCAAAATTAATTAAAAAACCGGTTGAATCACGGCAGCTGGGGAGCCCTTCAAGTAGCAAGTTAAGTTTGCTTTAGACGCATTACACGTTCCGTAAGGCAACACTTCTTTGCACACTAAAGATCCTCTTAAAGGCTTCCCGCAGTCTTTACCACTTAAGAAAACTTCAGTGTCCTTATTTCTGCACCTATATCTTACGGTAACTCCCATGTTTCCTGTATGAACCCTTCACCCAACGCTTCATATCTGCCTGCTTGGATGTATCTAACAGTAACAGTACAGAAAAGGGGGTGGTCCCAGTCGTACAATTCAGAAAACACACATGTAATTAGATGCCAGCTGGCAATAATTCAAATTACACAGCAAGATAATACGTTCAATATTATTTAATCATATTGAGCATCAAAAATGTGTTCAAAACCCAGCAATAAATCTGGAACAGCGTATCATATCAAGTGCCCCACGATGTCGGGGAGAAAGGGGGACTGTGCTGTATTCTACCAAGGTCCCAGTGGCTTGTCTGGGTTTACCCTTTTGTGTAACTCTGGATGTATCTAAGGCAGAGTTCTTCATCTGTGGGGCGGGCGCGACGTCATCATGGGGGGGGGCGCACTCCACCCTAAAGTCTTACTTTTTTTGTTTTCTGGTGGTTACGGGGGAGGGTGGGGAAATCGATGGGGCACGATGTGCCCATGCTTTTGTAATTTCAAGAGAAACTCTGCCTACTTTCTGGGAAGAGCTAACCCTCCCTTGTCAGGGTTAATTCCTACAGCTGAAATGATTCAGCTGCAGTGAAAGGCAGGGAGTCTCCTCTGCTAAAACCGAAAGCAACAAACAGACAGTCCTGTTTTATAGCAGAGGAGACTCCTTGCCTCCCACTGCAGCTGAAATGAAGTCTGTTCCTTGCTTTCAGTTTATCTGTAGGAATTGACCCTGTCCTGGGAGGGTTAGCTCTTCCCAGAAAGGAGGCAAATGTTTCTCTTGAAATTACACAAGCCGGCGTAAGACCCATAGGGCTAAAAGGGCTTCTGGTTCCTGTACCCCCTGGGCCCCCACTCTGACTGCTGATTACTTACATTTGTATTTTACATTTACTGCTGTAGTGTGAGAATGCATTTCATACAAAGGAATGTAAAGTAGGGTTGCCAAAAGAAACATGCCAGCCAGTGCTTTAAGTGGGCCGGTACTCACCGGTACGGAGTACTGGCACTGCCAAATTGTTCCATCTTGAGTACTGGAACTTCTCCTTGGCCAAGGAGAGTACTAGTACTCTGGGGGCAGTAGCCAGGCTTATATTACGAATGTTTAGCAACGTTGCTGGGACAGGGGTTGCTGTTTCCGATGAGACTGGCTACCAAAGGAGCCGTGAATGTGTGCATTGACAGACGATCCTAGATGGCGGCGAGTACCGATAAGGCCTCAATTGAAACAAAATCTGTTGAGATTTTCTATTTGCATAGCTTCTCTCACTCTTCTGCTGCGCCACCTAGAGATCGGGGTGATTACAGCACAGAACCTCGAGGTGAAACGCCGTCCTGTAGTAGTTTTGCAATCAAGGGAAAAGCAGTTTCAGAGCATTTGCTAGTGAAGCAAAATAATATCTCAAGGAATTTTCTGGTCAGCACTCCTTTTACTTTTGGGCCTTCAGTAGGTAGCACTCTCCAGAAAATTCCAATGTAGCGATATGCACTAAAACCCAAATTGGTATGAATTTGAGAAAAGTTTGTGCACCTTTCTCTTGCAGTCATAATGGGGCTGTATGAAACATGGTAAATTATGACATTGGCGTGATGAGTGCCTGTAGTCAGGCCGAGAGTGGAGGGAGATGCCACTAATCATCAGGGTAAACATGCATTTAAAGTACAACTTGGATATTGCATTTGTAAAAATCAGTTTTAGCGAATGATGTGCATGTGTAAGTGTCTGTGTGAGTACCTACGTGTATGTGTGTCACAGACGTGCACTAGGAACAGCTATGAAAAAAAGTTATTCTATTTCAGCAGATTATGCTGATAACCTTTCAGTGCAATAGAGTTCTGTGCTGCATAGGCTGCTCATCAACACATAATGAATAGGGCATGCCTGATGGAAATATGAATACTACTTCATCTATTGGCGCAGTGAAGTTATAGTGAGGCTGTGCACAGCGCTACATAAAACTTCAACATAAATAAATCAATACTCACCGTGAAAATGCAACCTTATATCACCTGTGCAGCTCATATAATAATTCTTACAACCTACAACCTAAATAGTCCTTTAATTAAACAATGTAACTACTTATGTTACCAAAGGCACCAGGTGTTCAGGGAGGGTGCTTGCATTAGTTGAGCTTTGCATGTCAGCCCAGAAGGGATGGGTTTGATGGATAGGAGGTACTTCCTAAGAATGCTTCACTCGCATGCCAGTAACCTGTTTATCGCTCACTTAAGGCTGTTTCTTAGCGCTGGAGTACATTTACTTATAAGCTGCACCTTATTGCTCTTCCTGCTGGTCTGATTCCACTGATCTCATCCTTGAACACAAAGCCTGCAAGATATGTTTCTTCTGCAGCAAATTTACACATTTATAAGTCTATGTTTCTTTTCAACTGCACCCCGGTGTGTCTGAAAAGGTGGTTATTTAATGTGTGTCTATTGAAGACTTTCATAATGAATGCACTGACTGCAGTGATGGTGTTGGCAAATATGTATTTTAGGTCTGAGAAAGGAGTCTGTGTGAAAGAGCACCTTAATTCAAGGGGACAGTATTTCAAGTGGTCAGTGTAGTGGCCAGGATTCAAAAGACATACTGTCCACCAAGAGTGTCCTTGGAAACGCTGAGATGTATGTCCATGCCTGATTCTGCAACCACGGCCTGTAATCTCCTCCCTGTGGTATTTCAGGGCCAGTGTTGGTGAAGTAATATACACACAATATCTATTTCTCCATCAACATTCCCAGATTCCCAGATATACTCCAAGAATATCTTGATCTCATTGGATGCTGGCACCATGCCCTCCCCTAACCCCACCCAAAGTCGGGGGTGCGGAGCTTGCCGCAGCGCAAGATGGCCGCGTAGAAGATGAGCCCTGCGAGCCATCGGCACCACGGTGCTTACATCCTGGCAATCTGATCGTCCAGAAGTCCACGGACACGCTCCTGTGCTGCCACTGACCACTGGATGCCGGTTGGTCTAATCCTGTTTAGCGTGGTGACGCCGAAGCCTCCGATAGCCGCCTTCAGCCTGGGCAGCGGCGCGTTTCTGAGTTGGAGGCCGCGCGCCCGCTCCACGACCTGCGGGGGAGTGCTCGAGGCCTTGCAGCAGCCGATGTTGGTCTCCTGCATGGCGACCGGGGAATTTATCAGCACTTATCGCCCATTGGCCGCGCCTGCCCCGGCTGCCTACGGATGCCTCGCCGAGCTCAGCACGGGACCCTGTGCACTTAGAGATGAGGTGCCCTGTGCGGTCTCGTGTGTACGGAGGGCCTGCCCGGAACAGCTCTGAGAGTCCCGTGGTACGGCGCGTCACCTCCTGACACTGCGGATGTCGGCCTGAATCCAGCGGCCTTGACCGGAGCTCTCCCCGGTGGTGAGGTGGAGGCCGTGCCACAAACAACTCCACTGTGTACGGTGAGTGGGGGCCCCCTGGGCGTGTGTGATCTTGGACTTGGCCTCTTCACCCAGTGTGTGCCCCACCAGCTCCTTGCTGTTTCTCGTGACCCTTGTGTCCCCTGCCGAGCGGGCACGGTGTGTTGAATGGACTGCACAAGTGAAAGGGGAGTCTCCTATAGGTCACTGCGCAACTTTATCTCGGTAGGAGGGCTGGGGGCAGCCCTTAGCGCTCTGCCAGCTTTCAGCTCTACACCTGCCTATGCCAACTGCTGCCTCCCTGCTCTGGCTGTCCTGTTGTGGGTGCCCTTCTGAGCACGCCGCCTGGTGGGGGCTCTAGCGACCGCTGCGACGTCTGTGTGTAGCATGTCCCACCTGGGGTGCGTTGCCTGTGGTCTTGGACGTTCTTGGCCTGGGGTGTCCGCTCACGTTGGGGTCCCCCCTGGGGATCTCGTATGTTTAGCCCCCGGTGGCCTCCTGGACGACCATTAAACCCTAGTGTGGCCTGGCTGGCGGTGCACGAGGATCTGAGTTGTCCAACTCCCTCAAGTTACTTTAGTGGCCTGTCCCTACTTTCTTCTTCCGCTCTAAATCACTATCATGGGCAGGGTCGATAGAACACAAACCCATCTCCTGTTTGATACAAAACTTACTAAATCTAAGGAGGCGGACAGGGCGCCCTCAACAAATCCCAGCGCAGATCACTCTGAAGATGACCCCACTGAGGTCAAACAAATGTTTGCCATTGTAGAAAAAAGTCTCCTGGCTATGGATGGGAAAATTGATTCACTGGTGTATCTAATCAACAGGATGTCAGAACGCCTAGATAAACAAGCGGAGTGCACAAACATGGCCGAACGTAGGATCACCGAGGTTGAGGAGGCTCAGACCGAGACAGACCTGGTTCAAAAACAAATGGCTAAAACCCTCGCTACGCTTCAGGATTTTAACTGCACACTTAATCCTGACCTAGATCGATCGGGGGGCCCTGCAAGGTGCCGTTCGAAGGCGGCAGAGGCCATTCTGGCTGCCCTGACAGAATTGCACCTCATAGATTGTTTGGCGTGCCCGGTCGGGTGTGACAGGTGGCTTTGCACATTACTCAGCCCCTCATAATCTCCATACCCGCATAGATTATTGGTTCTTGGCAGGCTCTCTTAGGCAACAAATGCGCGACTGCGAGGTGTTGCCGCGCACCTACTCGGATCAATCTCCATTGTTATTGTCACTAGCTATTTCTGCCAGGCATATGAGGGAGGCTCTCCTGGTCGTTCTACTGAAACCTGGGAAGCCTCTGTATCTCTGCTCCTCTTATCGTCCACTTTCCCTTTTAAATGTGGATACAAAGATCTTTGCTAAAATTCTAGCTAATAGACTGAGCCCCCGTATGCCGACTCTTGTGGGTGCTTTATACCAGGTCGTTCACTTACTCACAATCTACGCACTGTTTTCGGAGCCATCCAGCATACCAAACCGGACACCAAGGCTGCTGCGATTTTCCTCGATGCTGAAAAAGCATTTGACTCTGTGGAATGGAGCTTTATATTGTTTACCCGGGAGAGAATGGGGCTGAGTAGTGTCTTCATACGTCTGATCTCCACATTATACACAGATCCAAGGGCACGTGTGCGGGTGGGAGATGTAGTTACGGCCCCTTTGCAGATATCGCGGGGAACCAGACAGGGATGCCCACTCTTCCCATTATTGTATGCATTGGTGGCAGAGCCGTTGGCTTGTGCAATGCGTGAATATCACAGCCACAGGGGGATTCGGTACCGGGGGTATAACCTTATTATATCGGCAAACGCGGATGACACTTTGCTCTATATTCATGATCCTGCTCAAAACGTATCTCCTGTCCTCTGTGAGGTGGTGCGCTTTGGTGCATGCTCTGGGCTGAAAGTTAATTGGGAGAAATCGGTAATATTCCCTCTCACCCCCGCAACGCTTCCTGACGAACTGGACTTTCCCCTGTAATGGATCACGGGCCCAGTACGCTATTTGGGTATTCAGGTCCATACAGACCCGGTCCACGTATTCCGAGAGAAATATGGTCGGGCTGTTAATAAGCTAGAGTAAGACATTGCGAGGTGTATCCGTCTCCCCCTCTCCCTTTTGGGCAGAATTTCCCTCATAAAAATGGTGGGCCTCCCTAGATTTTTATTCCTGTTTCTCAATATTCCGATGGTATTACCCGCACAGTTCTTTAAAACTCTACGAACACTACTAATTAGATTGACCAGGGCTGACAAACAACCACGGGCCAGCTGGGCAGTTCTCACTTTACCATACTCTATGGGAGGACTTGGTGCTCCTGACCTTGACTTATACTATCGAGCAGCTCAGGCCTCAAATGCATTTCACTGGCTACACCAATAGACGCCCCCTCCACCTCTGCTCATAGAGCGACTATCTACTGCCCCCTTCCCCTTGGCAACGGCACAGTTCCATGCTCCGCATCGCACTACAGGTGTCTTAGATTCAATTAACGCCACTACGCATGCTTGGCACAATCTTCTTAATCGACAAGCGCTCTCAATATTATACTCCCCAGCTACCCCTATTGCTTAGTGCGAATGGCTTCCGACGCTCACCGCACCAGAAATGATAAGCGCATTACATTCCCTGGGCCTGGACACTATTGGGGATTTCTTTGAGGACGGGGCCGGCAGAGACAGTGACAGTTTGTTGCAGATCGAGCCCTTGCCGTCTGTCTTAACCACCTTCCATTACTTTAGAGCCAGCAGTGCAGTCCGAGCATTGCTCGTAGAGGAATTGCAGGAACCCCCAGAGGTACACTCCTTCATAACTCTGGTTCGAGCTAAGTCTCCGAAGCGACTGGTATCTCTGAATTATTCTAGAACCATAGAGCTACGGCGTCACACATACACAAAAGCTAGGCTTGAATGGCAGGCTGACCTAGAGATCATGATAGATGACACCATGTGGACATACTGTTGTGAACAATACAAAAGATTCTCACAAGGGGTGAAGGTGGGGGAGGGTCCAAGGGATAATTTAAAGACCTACTACAGTATAAATCCCCTAATCAACATATGCTTTACAAAGAATACTGAGGGTCTAATGTTCTGTGTTCGAGGCATGTGGGCTGCTGAATTCATATCTGTGCATAGATCGCCGCCTAGTGTTGGGTCCGGATGTTTGCACGTTGTTGTCCTGGAAGAGTCTTCGAAGTATCCTTGGATAGGTGACTCCTCCCCTGGACTACAGTGCGCATGGGCATCCTCTCCATCCTCAGATTGTTTTTTTCCGCCATTGGGTTCGGATGTGCTATCTTAGCTCAAGTTAGGAAAAACTTTTGTCGAGGCCACAAGGCCTTTAGTTCGCGTCGGTACTGTTTATCGATCGGGTTTCGATACTATCTATTAGTTTACTGACTTTCAGCACCGACTTTGTTCGCATTTACCTGTCCATCGACTACTTCGACGATGGAATCGAGGACGCCATTCAAAAGGTGTCCGGTATGTAATGCGAAGTACCCACACATCGACGTCCATCCGGTGTGCAACAAATGCCTTTCGCCGGACCACGACGAATCGACATGCATGGCCTGTGCCCGATTCCGTTCCAAGAAGACTCTGCGGAATCGTCGAGCGGCGAGGCTCGAGGCGCAGCACGCGGCACCGGCCCCAGCTGACATCTTCGACGAAGCCGACGACGTCGAAGAAGTAGAAGTCTTACCCTCCGGTCCCGTTTCCGACCACGACCCCGGATCGGACGAGGCCGACGAGTCACTCTTCCACAGAGGTGAAGACGACACCGAGGTAGGAGACGACGAGGAGGCCTTAGGGGCCGAAGAGAGTAGCGCCGATGATGAACAAGGCCTACCTGTTCAAACCGAAAGCTCACCAGTGCCACAGACTATGGCTCCGGTCGAGGGATCGCCTTCGGGCCTTACCCGAGACCTATCACACAGTCCTTCGACCCCGCCCTCGGGCCCGGCCTCGGACGTTCAGCGGCAGCCATTACCGCTTAAATCAGCTGGTTTCCCTTCCACGAAACCGAAACCGAAAGCTGCTCAAGCTCCTACGAAACCGAAACTGAAAGTGGCGCAAGTCGGATCGAAGCCTTCAACACCTTCGACGCCAGCGCACCGTGTCGGCACCGACCGCACCAAGAGAGACTTCGGTGCCGAACTCGAAAGGGGCGACGTGGGAGTCGACAAACGGAAGAAGGTCATCGGCGCCGACAAACCTGCTCGGTTACCGGCTTCGACGCCGCCGACACCGAGGGACGTACCGCCTGCTACGCCTCGCATCACTCCCTCGACGACACCAAAACCTCACGTGTCGAAGACGTCGACGGTGGTCTCCGCACCTCGACTCGATGCACCACTGGCGCCGAAGATATCTACAGCCGCGACCCAGACCGGGGCCACGTCCTCTAAGGTGCCCCGAGTACGACCTGGTGCACAGCCAGGCTGCAAAACCACGACTGCCCTCCAGGACCCGTCGGGTTCCGGTTCGATCGGGGCTCCAGCGGTTTCGTCGGTGCCGACCAACATTACCTTCGGCTTGCCTCCATCCACAATCCCGAAGGTGTTTCAGCTCAGGACACGGGTCACCAAGACTACGGTTACACCTGTTGAGACGCCTCCGTCACACGTCATCGACGCCAACACTGGCAGGATGATTCTCCACGACCGAAGGATAACTTCGGAACCGCCATTGGAACCTTTCAGGATCCCGCTAAAGAGGAAGCTGCCGGTGGAATCGGAACCTCTCCTGTATGAACCTTTCCATTCGCCCTACCAGGATCCACACCGGGCCTCCCCCACACGCTCCGACACGGATGCATTGGGGGACTACATGGATGAACAAGTCCCCTACCATGTGGACACGGACCCTGATGACCAGCAGGACCCTGACCAAACTTGGGGCGACCCTGCAGACCCCAGTGCACCTCTGGATGCACAGGACCCACAGCTATATGGGGCAAAAACATCGCCCACAGAGGATACTGCAGCGTTCAACGCTCTGATTGAACGTGCGGCAAACAACCACGATGTGCAGCTTCACTCTGATATCATCGAAGATGACTTTCTAATGGACACCTTTGCATCCTCAGAAAGACATGTAAAAACTCTGCCAATGTTGAAGGGGGTCCTCAAGCCAGCCACTGACATTTTCAAGGAACCCACCAGGGCACGAGTGATAAACCCCAGGATCGACAAAAAATACAGATCAGCACCTGGGGATCCTACTTACATCAGAGGCCAATTACCACTCGACTCCATCGTTGTGGCGAATGCCCGCAAGAGGGCACACTCGCAGACAACGGGTGACGCTCCTCCCCCGGACAAAGAGTCCAAGGTGCTAGAGACCTCCGGCAAGCGAGTTGCCGCACAAGCTGCAAACATATGGCGCATAGCTAACACTCAAGCGCTCCTCGCTCGCTACGATAGAGCGCACTATGACACGCTGGAACAACTTCTTCAACACCTCCCTGACCCCTACAAAGAAGGTGCAGAAATCCTTATCAGAGAGGGACAGCTACTCACAAACGCTGCCATCAAATGTGCACTAGACGCTGCAGACACGGCTGCAAGAGCCATCAACACTAGCGTCATCCTACGACGTCACGCCTGGCTACGTATCTCAGGATTCAAGCCTGAGGTACAAAACAATATACTTAACCAGCCCGTCAACCCCGACTATTTGTTCGGGCCTGAGGTTGACACCACCCTCGAGAAGATAAAAAAGGACACGGACACTGCAAAGTCCATGGGCGCCCTACAAACTCAGTCCTTTCGGAGCGGCTCCTTTCGTCGCCCCGGAAACAAGGGAGCAGGCAGAGGACAGGGGTCACAACAAACATATAACAAGGGCAATACGCAGACCACCTACGATAAGAACACCCGAGGTGGCTATCGTGGCTCCAATACCAAGGGCAGAGGACGTGGCTACGGCAACACCAGGTCCTCCCCCAAGAACAAGCAGTGACGCCCTCTCCCTTCCTCCCGACCACATAACACCTGTCGGGGGAAGGCTACAACGGTTCCTGTCCATGTGGAACTCCATCACCACGGACAGGTGGGTCAAAGATATTATAAAATACGGTTACTGTCTGGAGTTGACCTCCACTCCACCCACAATACCACCAAGAAACCGTCCTATGTCCTCAGAGCACTTAACGCTCTTACAGCAAGAGGTAGAAAGTATGCTTCTAAAAGGCGCTATCGAGGTCGTACCCATCCACGAGCAGGGCACGGGGGTTTACTCCCTCTACTTCTTAATCCCAAAAAAGGACGGGTCGCTCAGGCCTATATTAGACCTGAGACCCCTGAACCAGTACATTCTTTCAGAGCACTTTCACATGCTCACTCTACAGCAAGTCCTTCCGCTTCTCAAGCAGGGAGACTTCCTAGCATCACTGGACCTCAAGGATGCGTATTTTCACATACCCATCCACCCCTCACACAAAAGGTACCTCAGGTTCACTGTTCAGGGGCAGCACTATCAGTTCAAAGTCCTTCCCTTCGGCGTGACAACAGCGCCCAGGGTTTTCACGAAGTGCCTAGCTACGGTGGCGGCACATTTACGGAGACAGCACATACACGTCTACCCCTACCTAGACGACTGGCTCGTTCAAGCCAGGTCAGCCCAGCAATGTGCAAGCCACGTGTCCCGTACCATTCACCTTCTTCACAGTCTGGGATTCTCACTAAATTACCCAAAGTCCCATCTCCAGCCCGCACACGTACAACAGTACCTAGGTGCGACTATAGACACTCTGGCGGCCACAGCTCAGCCAAATTTAGTGAGGATCAACAGCATACAACTGCTGATCTCCAAGTTCAAACCCAATCACTCACTTCCAGCGCGAGTGTTTATGCAGTTGATAGGCATGATGGCCTCCTGCATCTTCATAGTCCCGCACGCGAGGTTACATATGCGCCCACTTCAGGAGTGCCTAGCACGTCAGTGGAATCAGGCTCAAGGACAGTTGAAAGACCTAGTGTTGGTGAGCGGTCGGGCGTACAACTCTCTGCATTGGTGGAATCCACAAAACCTTTGCAAGGGCCGACCGTTCCAAGAGCCTGTCCCACAGATAGTACTGACAGCGGACGCGTCTCTCCAGGGTTGGGGAGCTCATGTACTCCACTACACAGTGCAGGGACTATGGACGACACAACAGAAGAAGTTGCACATCAACCTTCTGGAACTGATGGCAATCTTCCTGGCCATGAAGGCTTTCAAAGTACACCTGTGCAACAAGGTCGTGTTGATCCGGACGGACAACATGACCGCAATGTACTACATACAGAAGCAGGGAGGAACACACTCTCCACAGTTGTCTCATCTGGCTCAGAGCATGTGGAAGTGGGCCATTCAGAGGAACATGTTCCTCATGGCAGAACACCTCCCTGGCAAGGACAACCAGATGGCGGATCTGCTCAGCAGACACAGCCACCAGATGCACGAGTGGGAGTTACACCCATCAGCACTCAAACCGTACTTCCAGCAGTGGGGTCACCCAGAGATAGACCTATTCGCGACAAGCGAAAACGCAAAATGCCAAAGCTTCGCCGCCAGATTCCCACATCCGCAGTCGCAGGGCAATGCGATATGGATGAACTGGTCCGGCAGATTTGCGTACGCTTTTCCCCCAGCACCGTTGATACCGCTGGTGGCTCGCAAACTCCGACAACACTCCCTGACACTCGTCCTAGTTGCTCCCACGTGGGCACGCCAGCCGTGGTACACCACCTTCCTCGAACTTTCCGTGGTGCCGCATCAAAGGCTGCGGATCAAACCCGCGCATTTGACGCAGAACCATGGAGAGGTTCAGCACCCAGATCCGCAACAGCTGAACCTGGCGATCTGGCTCCTGAAGTCCTAGAGTTTGGCTATCTCAACCTGCCACCTGACTGTATGGACATCATCAAGGAGGCCAGGAGACCCACTACCAGAGCTTGCTATGCAGCCAAATGGAAACGGTTCGTCATTTATTGCGGTAATAATGACGTTAACCCGCTGGACGCATCCATCCAAAACATCATCTGTTACCTCTCACACCTATACCGATGCAATCTGGCGTACACCTCTATACGTGTCCATTTGACCGCAATCTCAGCCTATCTGCAAACCAGGCAGCACCTCTCTCTATTCAGAGTACCTGCCATCAAAGCATTCTTGGAAGGGCTCAAACGAGTCATTCCACCTAGTCACCCACCGGCTCCAATGTGGAACCTCAACTTGGTCCTCACACGCCTGATGGGTCCACCTTTTGAACCTCTACACTCATGCGAGATTCAATTCCTTACCTGGAAAGTGGCCTTCCTTGTAGCGATCACTTCCCTACGAAGAGTTAGTGAACTCCAGGCACTAACCGTTCAAGAGCCATTTATACAGGTTCACGCCAACAGGGTCGTACTACGTACCAACCCCAAATTCATGCCCAAAGTAATATCGCAGTTCCACATGAATCAAACTATTGAACTGCCCGTTTTCTTCCAAAACCCACAAACTGTTGCAGAAAGGGCACTACATACACTAGATGTACGGAGGGCCCTCATGTACTACATCGACAGGACTAAACCCTTCAGGAAGACAAAGCAACTGTTCGTTGCCTTTGCCCCACAACACAAAGGTAACGCCATCTCCAAAGCAGGGATAGCCAGATGGATAGTTAAGTGTATTCAAATCTGTTATCAAAAGGCAAAACGCACATTAACTATTCCACCACGAGCCCACTCAACACGCAAGTTGGGGGCTTCCATGGCCTTCCTAGGAAATATTCCCCTGCATGATATATGCAGAGCAGCCACATGGTCCACTACACACACATTTACAAAACACTATTGCGTAGATGTGCAGTCAAAACAGCAGGCAGCTGTAGGACAGGCTGTTCTCAAAACACTTTTTCAGACCGCTGCAGCTGGCACGGGTAGCCGCCGCCAATAGAGGGCACTGCTATGTATTCTATGCACAGATATGAATTCAGCAGCCCACATGCCTCGAACTGAATATGCTACTTACCAGTATGCATCTGTTCTTGGCATGTAGGGCTGCTGACATTCATATCGCCCTCCCTCCTCCCCGGCGCCTGTCGCAGCTGCAGCTCTCAGAATTACTGCAAGCATGGTCATCACTTTCTGTATCTACTCCATCACTGCCACAATGGCGAAAAACAATCTGAGGATGGAGAGGATGCCCATGCGCACTGTAGTCCAGGGGAGGAGTCACCTATCCAAGGATACTTCGAAGACTCTTCCAGGACAACAACGTGCAAACATCCGGACCCAACACTAGGCGGCGATCTATGCACAGATATGAATGTCAGCAGCCCTACATGCCAAGAACAGATGCATACTGGTAAGTAGCATATTCAATACACACAACACTAACAATACAAGCAAGTTAAGACCTCAAAACAAACATTGGTGAGAAGCATATCAAAATAGTTTAGTTCCCATCACCCACCAATGGTGGCTTATCATCTTCTGGGAACTCAGGACTGTGCTGAGAAGACCAACCACTCTGATGGTAATGGTGGTTATTCAGTTGTCCCAGGAGTGAGTACAAACGGTGGGGTGATGGTTGCAGTGCAAAAAATGAAGAATATAAAGAAAAAGTGCTATTAAAAATGGCTATCAAGATGCTATAAATTTTATTCTGGCGCTATCTTGATGTCACTAATAAAATCAGTGCGTAGACAGCTTAACAAATAACTGTCGGATCGATGGTCTACATGTTTCGGCTGCTGGACATTGAGTCCAAGCTCTCATCAGGACCCTATTGCGCTACTGCAAAAAGTGTTAAACAATACAAACAGAAAAAATAAAGATATCCACCAAATTGGTATACCATACAACCTGGTCGGATCTGTATGTCCCTATGGAACTGTTACAGGTTAAGAACCTGGATGTGAATCAAACAAAAAGAGGTTCAGCCAGATATTGTAAGATGTTAGTGGCAGTACAGAACATATTATAAAAACTTTGTGTATTATTATTTATCATAATCAAAGTATGGCATGGCCTGAAGTTGAATCAGTACTCGGTCTGTGCACTTACCCGGAAAATTATGGGTACGCACCTCGCCTCGCCTGGCATCTGCTCAGGGTGTTGAGGCACCGCTCTGCAAAAGGAAATTTCAGGTGTAATATTTAGTATTAATCCCAGTGGACATGACGTATTCAGTACACCGGAGTTACCGGAAATAACCATAGGAGCGCTCAGCTGGACAAGTGTAAAAACATGGCAGAGTAATGGTCTTAGAAAAGAACAAGAGGGACACCTTATTGTCATGTCTTGCGATATAAACCAATTATCGCATCTTGGCGCCAAGAAAAACACCGTGTTCACCCGTTGTTGTTGTGTGAAACACTGTTGTATATCATAAAGAAGGACAAACTGTCCTAACCGTGTCAATCTGAAATAGATTTGCTGTCTATCAAGGCCCTTAAGAAATGGATTTAAGAGAGCCTGCCCCAGTCATGGGATAACCAGATCGAAAAACTCGAGAACACACAATGTGTCACCAAAGTTACGGAAACGCGCTGCTGTTAACGCGCCGGTGCGCGAGGTGACAGTCATGCGATTCAGTGGGAGTTTCAGGACAGAAATTAACAGCACTCACCTATCCGTCGGTACCCCGCTCTGTCATCCGAGCTAGAAGGGGAGGTGACCAACGAGCTTCCAAAGCACCGTAATATCGCGTGAAGGCGCGAAAAGACGTGAAGAGCACTTCCGTGTCAATAATGACGGGACGTGTTGAGGTCAGACCAGCGTTATACTTAGGGTAGCTGGGAAATGTAGTGCTGAGTTACCGAGATTGTCTTTTGTGTGGTTAGAAGTAACTCGAACAGTGAGTAAGAATCGGTGATTAGTCTTGAAATCTAGACTCATATACATTTACTATTAAGAATAGTTTGAAAGCACCCATTTTGAAAATAGGTAACAACAGAGGGTGTGAATAATTAGCAACTGGTCAACTACTCAAAGGGTGATATACTGGATAGTCCCAATTTGCAAAGTCAATTATTCCGCTATTCTTGTGTACATATCACAATTACAGGTGATGTGTATTAATGAGTGCCTATTGTAATCTGACATAGACGGATATGAGACACAAAGACAGATGGAAGATAGGTCAAATGCCTCATACCTCTAAAGTGACGACCACGGAATTTCGTCGTTCAGGCCAGAAATGTCACTTCTAAGTTTGAAAACCCATTTCTGTTCTTTTTGGAACAGAAATTTGGTAATATCTGTGACATGTGTAGGAATAAACGGTTGTTCTAAGACCAACCATCTCAAGTCTTCTGGTTTGTGTTTTAGTGACAGGAAATGATTGGTAAGTTTAGTGGCCTGTTTGTTCCGTCTGATTGTGCTCTTATGCTCATTAATGCGTGTCTTCACCTTGCGTGTGGTCATACCCACGTAACGCAAAGAGCAGGGACAGGTGATTAGGTATATAACCTTGTCTGTGTTACAGTTGGTATGTTTCTTGAGGATCCAGGGGATACCAGTGCCCATATCAATCGTCTTTGTGACCTGCGTCTGTGGACATGCTGAACATTGGCCACATGGGAAATGACCCTGAACAAGACTGTCTCTGAGATTAGGCACGGGAGGTTCTATTAGAGCGTATTCGCAGAAATTGTTCCGATATCAGCACCTTCAATCAACATGCAGAGGACCTCTCCGTTCAACTGAGAAACAGACAATATCCTAAGCGTCTAGTGAAAAGGGCTTGGAAAAGAGCCTCGAACAACAACCGAGGAGCTCTAATAGAACCTCCCGTGCCTAAGCCTCCATTGTCTAGAATGACATTTGTCAACACTTTTAGCACTTGGTCTAACCAAGTACAGAAAACGGTGCGAAAACACTGGCGGGTTTTGAACATAGGTAATGAGAATTTGCCTTATCCTCTTTTCTCCTTCAAAAGAGGTACCAATCTCAGAGACAGTCTTGTTCACACTAGACCGAAATGTAAAGTCTCAACTAACATCAATACCTTAGGGGATTTGCCACCGGTTCAGGGTCATTTCCCATGTGGCCAATGTTCAGCATGTCCACAGACGCAGGTCACAAAGACGATTGATATGGGCACTGGTATCCCCTGGGTCCTCAAGAAACATACCAACTGTAACACAGACAAGGTTATATACCTAATCACCTGTCCCTGCTCTTTGCGTTACGTGGGTATGACCACACGCAAGGTGAAGACACGCATTAATGAGCATAAGAGCACAATCAGACGGAACAAACAGGCCACTAAACTTACCAATCATTTCCTGTCACTAAAACACAAACCAGAAGACTTGAGATGGTTGGTCTTAGAACAACCGTTTATTCCTACACATGTCACAGATATTACCAAATTTCTGTTCCAAAAAGAACAGAAATGGGTTTTCAAACTTAGAAGTGACATTTCTGGCCTGAACGACGAAATTCCGTGGTCGTCACTTTAGAGGTATGAGACATTTGACCTATCTTCCATCTGTCTTTGTGTCTCATATCCGTCTATGTCAGATTACAATAGGCACTCATTAATACACATCACCTGTAATTGTGATATGTACACAAGAATAGCGGAATAATTGACTTTGCAAATTGGGACTATCCAGTATATCACCCTTTGAGTAGTTGACCAGTTGCTAATTATTCACACCCTCTGTTGTTACCTATTTTCAAAATGGGTGCTTTCAAACTATTCTTAATAGTAAATGTATATGAGTCTAGATTTCAAGACTAATCACCGATTCTTACTCACTGTTCGAGTTACTTCTAACCACACAAAAGACAATCTCGGTAACTCAGCACTACATTTCCCAGCTACCCTAAGTATAACGCTGGTCTGACCTTAACACGTCCCGTCATTATTGACACGGAAGTGCTCTTCACGTCTTTTCGCGCCTTCACGCGATATTACGGTGCTTGGGAAGCTCGTTGGTCACCTCCCCTTCTAGCTCGGATGACAGAGCGGGGTACCGACGGATAGGTGAGTGCTGTTAATTTCTGTCCTGAAACTCCCACTGAATCGCATGACTGTCACCTCGCGCACCGGCGCGTTAACAGCAGCGCGTTTCCGTAACTTTGGTGACACATTGTGTGTTCTCGAGTTTTTCGATCTGGTTATCCCATGACTGGGGCAGGCTCTCTTAAATCCATTTCTTAAGGGCCTTGATAGACAGCAAATCTATTTCAGATTGACACGGTTAGGACAGTTTGTCCTTCTTTATGATATACAACAGTGTTTCACACAACAACAACGGGCGAACACGGTGTTTTTCTTGGCGCCAAGATGCGATAATTGGTTTATATCGCAAGACATGACAATAAGGTGTCCCTCTTGTTCTTTTCTAAGACCATTACTCTGCCATGTTTTTACACTTGTCCAGCTGAGCGCTCCTATGGTTATTTCCGGTAACTCCGGTGTACTGAATACGTCATGTCCACTGGGATTAATACTAAATATTACACCTGAAATTTCCTTTTGCAGAGCGGTGCCTCAACACCCTGAGCAGATGCCAGGCGAGGCGAGGTGCGTACCCATAATTTTCCGGGTAAGTGCACAGACCGAGTACTGATTCAACTTCAGGCCATGCCATACTTTGATTATGATAAATAATAATACACAAAATGTTTTTATAATATGTTCTGTACTGCCACTAACATCTTACAATATCTGGCTGAACCTCTTTTTGTTTGATTCACATCCAGGTTCTTAACCTGTAACAGTTCCATAGGGACATACAGATCCGACCAGGTTGTATGGTATACCAATTTGGTGGATATCTTTATTTTTTCTGTTTGTATTGTTTAACACTTTTTGCAGTAGCGCAATAGGGTCCTGATGAGAGCTTGGACTCAATGTCCAGCAGCCGAAACATGTAGACCATCGATCCGACAGTTATCTGTTAAGCTGTCTACGCACTGATTTTATTAGTGACATCAAGATAGCGCCAGAATAAAATTTATAGCATCTTGATAGCCATTTTTAATAGCACTTTTTCTTTATATTCTTCATTTTTTGCACTGCAACCATCACCCCACCGTTTGTACTCACTCCTGGGACAACTGAATAACCACCATTACCATCAGAGTGGTTGGTCTTCTCAGCACAGTCCTGAGTTCCCAGATGATGATAAGCCACCATTGGTGGGTGATGGGAACTAAACTATTTTGATATGCTTCTCACCAATGTTTGTTTTGAGGTCTTAACTTGCTTGTATTGTTAGTGTCGTGTGTATACAGAACATTAGACCCTCAGTATTCTTTGTAAAGCATACTGTTGTGAAGCCACCAAGCGGATCTCTCTCAAGGGCCGGCATCGTCTTATCCACCAGTACGTCTGCGCAGATTTGGGCTACGTGAGACAGCTGACTGCGAGAGATGCCGGAGGCAGACTTTATACACCTCGCCTGGTTGTGCCCCACTATAGCAACCTTTTGGCAACAGGTCTTTGCCGAATTAAGTGCAGTCACACAAAAATCCCTCAGCCCTGACCTGTTACTAGCCCTGCTTGGCTATTCGAAGAAATTGCATTAACGAATCAGACGTTTGGTCGATATGGCCTTATTAATAGCTAAGCACGTCCTAGCGAGACACTGGTCGTGCAGTCCCCCTCCCACCTTGGCACAATGGTCCAGAGACATGTTGTTTTGTAATACCCAAACTGAAGTGTATAGTGAATTGTTGCCTCCCAGGAATCGCCCTAAAAACCTTTGGAGCCTGTACACCACTTCTGTGACATCTCAGGCTCAAGCGACTCCTTCCTCACCTGCCACTACGAAGGGGGCTGGTCAGTTAGAGTGACCCCTATTGGACTCGAGACTCCTGTGGCGGGCTAGATGCCTAGATTTGGGATGATGTGTCCTCATTATTCAATGTGTGTCTCATTTTTTCTCTTTCTGAAATTTCTAATAGGTTCCATTCAGTTCAGTTCAGTAGTTCTTTATTCGGTTGTTAAAAACACCATAAAAGTAATATATATACACAATACTTTTTCTTTAAAAAAAAATTTTTTTTAAATTAAATCATCATAAGAACTCTGGTAAAAAGGAAATACATGTTCACAAGGGAGGTACATAAATTCATAACAATCACAATTTACACCTGTCCTCTAGTTGCTCTTAGTCTCAATGCGACTTTAATAAAATTCAATATACAGCACAGAGTCAGTGGGTCAACCGCCCTTTGTAAGAAAAGTAGCGCAGGTTTGGTTTGAGTCAGTTTGGCCCTTTTGATGATTTCAATTAAAAATCTCCGCCTCGGCATTGAATAAAAAGAACATAAAAATACAAAATGAAGGGTGTCCTGCGGAGACCTATTTTTGCAGCCGCAGGCACCCTTCTGCTCAATCGATGCAGTAAAACCTAATGGGTCAGCTAATAAATGTGGTAAAAGATTGAGCCTAAAGCGAGATATTAAAAATCTATCCTGTGCATTGTGCATGAGGTAGAGATAAGGTTCCATTCCCTCGTGGTCTTAACGGAACTATGGGCATTCACTGTTCCCTTGGCCCCTTCTTCTATCATTCTACTTGTGTTTCTTTGGGCCAGTAACAATCTTTTAAACTTGGGTTTATCCTGGGCTCTGATTACTGATGGGTAAAAAAAAGATCTTTATAGCCCAGGTTCTCCAAATTAGTCTTAACATACTTAAGCCAAGGTATGTTCAGGCTTCTTTCTCTTCCTAAACAGTCTCTCATGATTTGCCTACTTATCGCAGCTTCTGGGTTTGTCCAGATATTAAGCCAAGACAGAATAGGTCTGTACTTGACCATATCTTCAATGTATGGCCTCCCCAACTCTCTATGGGCGATGACAGCTGGAATGCTCTGGGGAATTTTTAAAACTGACCGTACAATTTTATTTTCCTCCCGCTGCAATTCTTCTATATCTGCAAATCCCCAGACTTCGGCCCCATACATGGCTTTAGAACAACAAATGGAGCTATACAGATTCATTGCTTGTTCTGGAGACCATCGCCCTAGCCTCCACCCATAACTGGTTATTGCACCATTTGATGATATTAGTTTCCCACATCGCTCCTATACCAAGGGGGTGAATTTTAACAACTCATCAAACAATAGGCCCAAATAGGAGAAGGTCTGCACCTTTTCCAATGTGTGACTCCCAATTCTGTGCGTGAATATTGACCGAGGTTTATTGCCTACCGTCATTACAAATGATTTGCCAAGATTGACGGAAAGATCTAAAGTTCCCATAAACTTGACAAAGCCATTGATTAAAATCTGTAAGCTTTTCGGAGTGCGTGCTAACAGAACCGCATCATCTGCGTAGAGCAGAACTGGGATATGGCGTGTACCAACTTTTGGGCAGTCAGTATTTCGGTTAATTAGGGTCTGCTCTAAGTTGTTAATATATAGTGAGAATAAGAATAGGTTCCATTCAATTGGGACTCGATACGTTAATTTTTGGGATTTTGTCTCCATTGCTTGTTATTATCTCATCAGCCTGGATTTAGAATAGTAGTATTGTGTACTTTTACTTCACAAGTCGTGAGAGATATTGTATGTGTATATGATTTTTCTTTTGTGTTGTATAACTGAAAAAGGAAAATAAAATATAAAAAAAATAAAAACCCCATCCAAAGTCCCGCCCATGTCCACAGCTCAATTCGATGATGAGTACCTGCACTTATTTTTTCCCATTTAAAGCACTGATGCCAGCCATGTGTTGTTTAAAGAGCCTCATCTTGACACTAAATAGGGTTATAAATAAAGAAGTATTTATTCATTTGTAATGTGACTTTTCTGTCTTTGTTCCCTTTAATTATCAGTCAATGGATCATTCAGGCAGCCCTAGAACACAATTAAAAATAAATTCTAATTATATTTACTGTTCAAAGTATGCACAGATAAGTGCTAAAAATACGGATTTAGGTGACTGCTTATTTTTGTACCGTCTGGAACATCAAAATAATGAGCTGGCAACCCTAATCACAAGACTAGAAGTTTGTTGCAGGGCCAGCACATTATTTATTTCCTCCACCCTTGATTAATGACATAAGAACAATAGTTGAAATTATATCTGAAACTCTACACCACCGTCAATAACCAGCTGAGTTACTTCAAGTGTCTGGGAATGCACCCTGCATTCAGACAACTCACTCCTCATTCTCGCCCTTCACTTTCACGCTCACCCTGCACTCACAGCGATCACAGTGCCCTCACACTGATCACCATGCACTCACGCCATTAACCCGCCCACGCTGCACTCGCAGTGATCACTCTGCACTCACAATGCACTTGCCCTGTTCACCCTGTACCTCACCCTGCAGTCACACAAGCACACTACTCACCCTGCACTCGTGACACTTCACTCACCTGTCCCCCTCGCTGCTCAATGTGCAATCTCACTCAAAGAAGGCCATCACTAACCATACATTCATTCTGCACTTACATCCACACCCAAATTCTTATTGGCACCTCACACACCCTGCAGTCTTACCCTACTCTCACACTGTCGCATCGCTCATCGTGCACTCACATGGGCACTCCTGCCACCCACACAGCGCAGTGGGTTAATGTGCCTGCAACAAAGAACGTGTACCATGCAGATCAAAGAACTGAGTGTGAGTAAACTATGAGTAGCGCTATAAAAAAAAAGAAATGTTTGTCAGAATGGTGCTATAGAGAGATGCGGTGCATTGTTGGTGAGTGGTAGTGAGGGAATTCAATGAGAAGGAGGAAATGGGGGAGGGCGGCGCCAAAAAATACTGTTTCACCATGTGCTACTAGTGCTAGGGCCAGTCCTGGTTGGAAGTGTTAGCATACCCCCCACCCCCCTAAGTTGGGGTCCAGTTGCGTCCCTGTACACAAGGATGGGCATGTGGTGCCCCATCAAGGTTTTCATCCTAAATTACAGAAGTACACATTTACATGCAATGCAATCCAGTCTTTCACTGGGTCCCCTGATAGAGACAGATCTGTTTTTGCCCTGATGGCCTGGAATGAAATCTAAACAGATTCTTGTAAATACCACTTTTCTTTAATTTCTTTTTAATGTGATTGGTGTGAGAGAGTCTATTACTGTTTGCAGATAAATGTGTTTGTTTCATACAACAACAATAAACAAGTTTATTTTAGATCAAAACGGGTCCTCAAATATGAGAAATTAAAGGATGTCAAGATATTATTCACTGTAAGATTAGTGGGCTGCTGCTGTGTTACAACAGTGAAAAAACACATCACTAGCTCTGAATATTAGAGGTAAACATATTTAGAATTTCGACCATAGTGCCTGTGCACCGTTAGTAGCCCGGCTAAAGAGGGTATGGCAGAGCTGAAAGTGAATCATAAACTCAAAGATGTTCTGAACATGGGCCCCCAAAATATTTTTGGCCCAGGGCCTCCAAAATCCTTAACATGCCCCTGTCACCACAAAGTCTGTCAGACAACATTACTCTGAAGTAAAGTAGGCAACATCATACATTTTTTATCTGATAGAGACTACTAGCCGCGGATTCCTTAACGTAGAATTATCCCCAGGCGTGAGACTGGATCCGGAAAATCTCTGCGTGCCGGGGGCTGCACTACGCGACCCCACCCTGACATCGTCCGCGGACGTGATGTCAGCGAGGTCAAACAAGTCCCACCCCGGCGTGCCGACGTCAATTTTCCTTCTTTTCCACGTGCAACGCGGATCCGGAGTGTGCTCCTTGGCCTGTTTTCGGGCCTCTTTAGCGCCTTGAGTTGGGAACAGTGTACCATGCCTTCAGGCTTCAAGACGTGCGCTTCTTGTGCACATCAGATGTCGGCGACGGACCCTCACCCTATTTGCATGTGGTGCTTGGGCGAGCACCATGACTCTACGGACTGCGAGGCTTGCCAGCATCTCAAACCAAAGTCCCGGCTGGAGCGCCGGATGAAGTTGCTGTCGGCCCGCTTGTCCAGATCGGTGTCGCCACACCGTCCGTCTCCTACCTCGGATGGGTCCAGGGGCCGCCGTTTCCAGCTGCGGCATTGTCCTTCGCCGAGGCCCCATGGGTGTAGTTCACCCGCAGGTAAGTCTTGCAGCTTGCCGCCGAGGCCCTGTCCTCCTTCGGCAGAGGGCGCCAGTCCCTCCCGGGATGTGCGCCCTCGTCCGTCACCACCCTATCTGCTGTTTCCCAGCATTGGGACGACGAGGGCCCAGATGAAAGCCTATGCTAAGGCTCTGCAGACTTCTTTGAGCCCTCCTCCTCCTCCTCTTCCTGCGATGTCCGTAGATTCCTCGCTGTGCGCGGGGCCTTCTGCGGACTCGCCAGCGGCTTCGCCCCCGGCACCGACGCATTCGGCTTCAGGTGTTGGAAGTGTGATGCCATCGCGGTGCGGCCCTTCGGGGTTCCCTTTCTCGGCCCATGGAGTCCTGGCCTCGCCGCAAAGCCCCGCGTGGTTCCCTGCGGTGTCGCACAAGGTCGCTGGGACTCAGGGCTCGCCCCCCCAGTCCTCCTCGGTCCTCTGGGCAGACGGCTGTCTTCCCGGAGGCCCAGCCGACGCCTCTCCGGCGTCAACGGCTTTCCTCCCTGGCGCGGGCAGCACCGCGGGTGGAGGCCGGGACCCGGGACGCTTCCCTGGGCCCCTCTCGGTCCACGGCGCAGGTGGCTGCCTCGTCGGGGTCGAGCCGGCTCCTTTTCGGCGCCGTTCATTGGCTGCTTCGGCTCTGACCCTACCCCCCTCTCCGATGCGGCACATGGTGGTGGAGGTCGACCCAGCGCCGCTGGTGGACACTTCGGTGCCGGTCGAGGACTCATCGTGCCTGTGGTGGACTCCCCGGCGACATCCCGACGTTGGATCGTCGACTCTTCTCCGGATGTCCCTTCCTCTCCGGCGGGTTGTTGTCTCCTCTTCCCCGGAGACTAGGAGCCGCGTCGTGGCCTTCTCTCTGGCGGATTCCAGGGCGGGTTCTAGGCCGTCTCCACAGCCCATGGACCCACTCTTCCGTTCCCTGCGGTTGTCTGCCCCGCAGGCTTCTCTGCCCTCCCTGGAGACCCCTCAGGTTCCCCACTCATCCGTGGGTTTTTCCATCCCTCAGGGGCTGGTCTTTTCCTCCCTCCAGCGGGGCACGGGCGTCTCAGTTTGCAGCCTTCGCCCACAGAGGAGTTGCTTTCCCCCCCACGACGCCCTACGGAGGCGAGTGTGGCCTTTGTCCGGACCATTTCCGCGGCCACTGGCATTCTGCAGATGGGCAGTCCGGTTGCCGCACTCCCTACAGACCACTTGTTAGAGGTTCTCCACCAGGGCTCTGGTGGTGGGGAGCCGCTTCTCCCATTTAAAGCGTCACTCCATAACTCTTCTGGGGGCCTGGGGGTGCCCTGCCACGGTTGATCCGGTGCCTCAACCGCTCCTTCACCGCTACCGTCCGGCTCCGCATGATCCACTTTGTCTTTTTTCCCACCCCTCGGCCCAGGGCCCTGTCCTGCGGGCTGATTTTTCTTCCTTGCCTTCAGTGCTGCTTCCGCCGTCACGGGAGGCTCGTGTCTGGACTCCTGGAGGCGTAACATTTTCGCCTCCACTAGCACTGCTCTGCGTGCAATCAACACACTTTGTGTGTTGGCCAGGGCTACTTCCGATCTGTGGGATTCCGCGGAATCCTTTCTGTCTCGCGCCTCCCAAGAGGGTGCCCGCTGATCTGCGGCACCATGTGCGGGATGGTCGGGAGTTATCTACTTTCATTCTCCGTTCGGCCTTGGACGTCTCTGATTCCCTCGGCCGTGTTATGGCTAGTTTTGTGGCCCTCCGCCGCCATGCTTAGCTGCGGGATGGTGTCTTTCCAGAGAATGTTCGGGAGCGTCTTGTGGATTTACCTTTGATGGAACTCTGTTGTTTCACACCCATGCGGACTCAGCTATTCAGAGACTCCTTGCGGGGCTCCGTCCCCCTCCGTCGCGTTATCCCTCCTTGGGGCCTTAGGTTTGGGTTGACCCGTTTTGTGCTGTGTGCTGTGTGCGGCTTTGCATGCCTTCACGGTCTTTCAGATGGCCCCTCTATTCTTTTGGCTGTTGGTTCAGCCCTTCAGCTTGTGGTGTGTGTTTTTGCTGCTAAGTGCAGCTGTATAGGTCCTCAGGTTGGACCCTTTGTGTCTTTTTTGGCTGGTTAGTAAGCCGTGGTGTTTTCCACTGGTCTTTTCGGTTCTTGGCCTCTGCTGTTGGTTTCCCTAAGAGGTGTTTGGCTGCTTGGTAAGCCGTCTGTGGTGATCCCACAGGTCTTTTATATTCTTGACCTCTGCAGCGGGTTTCTCTAAGAGGTGTTTCCCTGTTTTTGTTCAGGGACGATTCATACCCTAGGTGGGGTATTTGTTGGCTATTGTATAGCCCTGTTTTAAGCTAGGCGGGGTGGATACCTTCTCAGGTTCCTCGCGTTTTCCTGGCATCCCAGTATACCGCTTGGTGCGGTCTCTCTCTCTCTCTTTGATGTTTCTATCCTTCTTCTATGAGGTTCCTCCCTCTTCGCCTCTGGATCATCGGACCGACCTTTGTCATGCTGATTACAGCGTAGTGTCTTGGTGTTTCCACCTAGTTCTCCGCAGTTTCGGCTGGGGTCTGTCTGTCTTCGTCTTGTGCTCGCCTTGTTCTGAGCCGCTGCTTCATAGTATTTGCCAGCTGTTTGCTGCACATGCCTGGTAGTTTTGACCTCCTCCGTGGGACTCGCTGTGTCAGCGTGTGCTCCCTTGGTTGTTGGAGCTTTGAGCATCTGTAACTTCTTTCTCACGTCTGCGCTCCTCGACTGTGGAACCGTTCCGGCCTGGTTCCCTACTTCGGGATAGACACCCATTCAGCTGTGCCCTTCGCTGTGTGTGTGTTCTCCTGTGGCAGGCTCTACCTCCGTTCCTTCTCCTTTCCCTGGCTTTGAGGATGGTTATTTTCCTCCTCTGGTACTTGAGGGGTGCCAACTGCCCCTCCGGGGGTTTTCTGGCGGACGCGCTTTGCTCCTCGGGTAGACTTGTGGTATCCTGGCCTTCCCTTCTCCTTGTTCTTGCTTACTTCTGCTTGGTGGGGGCTGGGCCGTCCTTCCTGTCCCCATGACACATCCCCTCTTGGGGCCCTGTGTTCTTCCAAGCTGGTGAGGTTCTCTCGCAGACCCTCCTCTCCTCTGGGTATGGCTAGGGTATCTATTCTACGTTAAGGAATCTGCGGCTAGTAGTCTCTATCAGATGTACAAATTACTTACCTTCGGTAATGATGTATCTGGTAGAGACGATTCTAGCCACAGATTCCTTCACAACCCGCCCTTCCTCCCCATTCTGCGAGGATCCTTCGGCTTGGTCTTCCACACTCGCCTCCCTTCGGGTGGCATTTGTCTTCTGCGGGTGCTCTCTTTCTCTTCCTCCCTGGCGGGATGCTTCGTTCTGTTTAATTGTTCCACTCCTTCTTTCTGGTGATTGGATGGTAGCTTCAGGTGTACTTTTGCATCCCTGCACCCTGGGTCTTCCAGTGTGGGGCCTATTCATCATCTCCCCCGCAATCCTCTTGGCTGTGCCTCAGCCCTTAGCTTTTACAGGGGATATGAAACTCCTTGATGGTGTTGTCTTGAGGTGCTGGTCACTCCTCTGTTCTGGACTTGTTGCCCTTCACTATTATGGATTGTGGTTGCAGACTTTCTGTCGTCTGCCACGTCATTTTTAACATGTTTTTTCTGCCTCTGGTGAGGTTTTCACCTTCGCTTTGCAGGGTTGCTTCTCAGAGCGGTCCTCTGCCCTTTCCTTTCCGTGGCTTTTAGCAACGCAGTGCTTAACACTGTCCCTAATGGTGCTGGTCCTCACCATTCGCTTCTTCCCTTTTTGCTTTACTGATTTTTTCATACACTGTTCCCATACTCTCACAGTTTTGTTTGTGGTGGCTCCGCGTTGTGGCGCAGAAATGTTCTCCGAAGAAAACTGACGTCAGCGCACCCGGGTGGGACTTATGTGACCTCGCTGATGTCACGTCCGTGGACGACGTCAGGGCGGGGTCGCGGGGTACCGCCCCCGGCGCGCAGAGATGCTGTGGCAAAGATTTTCCGGATCCAGTCTCACGACTGGGGATAATTCTACGTTAAGGAATCTGCGTCTAGAATCGTCTCTACCAGATACATCGTTACCGAAGGTTAGTAACTTCTACATTAGTTCTATTTTTTTAAACATAAGCCCGACAATTGTCCTACACCCCCATTGCAAGCAACTTAGCGTACCATTAAGGAATTCTCTCACTCTGCAGATGCAATTCAGCAAAGTCTCACTGGGAGAGTTAGATCTGAAACTGTGTGCAGCACATTCAGCTTTGAGAGAAACTGCTATCAAAACTCCCTTGCCTTTCAACTCGTCCTATTTATGTGAGATTGGGTTCTCAGCATTTGCGGTATTAAAGACTAAGTACCATTATAGACTGAATGTGGAGCACAACCTGAGGATGGCAATAGCAAAAGTCTATCCACAGTTTGACCGTCTCTGTGGCGAAAAACAGGCTCACCTGTCACATTATTGTTGGTGGTGTTATTATCAACCTATGTCATGTGTAAAACAATGTATCCTAGTAAAAACAATTTGCGCACCTTTTCTCTTGGATAATTGTGTTTGGGGCTGTGTAATAAGCCTCTGTCATTTAACCACACTCACTCACAAACCTGCAGTTTACTAAACACTCCTATTGTGTTGAACATTATTTGCCAGATATGGCTTGGGATATGCGGGTGGCGGTCGATTATATAGGGTACCAGATTCCAGACATTTCTGTCAAGTGGTGGGGGGGCCCGACATCTAAAATAATTCAGCTGGGTGGGCTCAACCTACAAAAGTTTGAAGACCTCTGATCTCAGGCAATATTGGAACTGAAATGTCATGATTGGCAGTGTGATATAGCCATGAATTAACCATTCAGTAGATGCTGGCTCAGCTACTGTGAAAGGTAACTTCTCTACTTTTTCAATGAGCAGCATGGTCTACTTTGCATCTCTGCGTGCCATAGTCAACTGTCTGTCGGTCAGATTGTAAACCAAAAACAAAGTTGTGCTCTTAATGTATATCCATGGCACGTGGCCTGAACACAATGATTGCAGCGTCCAGCTTAAAAGCATAATGGAGCGCAATTGAGATTGTCCATGTTGTAGAATAGACACAATTATGTTCCATTATGTCAATTGCTGAGGACACAATGTTCCCAGTGAGTAAATACGTGAAGATAGTGTGGTCATACCGTTGTCTACCACAGCCGAGGCCTTTTCAAGGTTAATCCTATCAATTTCATGTAATCTCTCAGCAGCATCCTGTCTGGAGACGTTCCATAGTTCATTGTAGATGGCATAAAAGAAGCGTTTCCTACGTGGTTTCTTGGGACCTAACAAGAAATCCCTAAGATCCATGTTGTCTAATAGAAAGAACAAGTGTTGTTTCACCTGTTGTAGTGTTGAGGTTTTTAGCCATTTTAGGCACAACTTCCAAACACTATAAGAAGTCACTACCCCATGGTCATCTGTGTGTACATAGCATGGGTCAGGCCTATGGATATTAAACCGTTTGGTGTTACCCTTGAATCTCGCTTGACACCCATTTGTGTTGATAGGCCAAACCAACCATCCCTTCCAAGAATTGTATGTACCATTCTGTAGCATTGCACCAAGTGCCTCCTCACTAATCAGTGTGTCATTCGATATACCTGCAATAGGTATGGGTAAGGGGATGCGTGGTGTTTTAGGGCTTTAATTTTTGCAAAGCCGTAGCAGGTAGTCTGTTGCACTGTTCTGTTCAGGAATATTATTTGTAGGGGTATGAGGCAAGCTCTAAATAAAGCCTCCGTTCCCTGAACCTACCAATCTTTCGCCCCCCAGATGGATTTAGTGTCTATCGTGTTCCTCCAGTAGTCGAAACCTGGTATAGACAGATGGAAGATAAAAGGTGCCAAATATATGAGCTTTGTGTTAGCATCATTTTCTTCGCAGTTGCATTTGTCTGCACTAGCTTATAGTAGCATGACATTGGGGCTGATGTATTGAACCCTGAAAAGTATGCAAATTTCTGTGCAAATGAGGCAGAACTACCTTTAGGTGGTTTCGGGCAATGTTCCCATTGGTGGTAGGTTTTTACAATGCGTGGAACACTAGCTCGGTGTGAAAAGTGATGACCATAATGCTGGTAACAAAACATGCTATCGTAGTCAGGTGTATCTTCATACAATTCCCTGAAAGAAAATGCAGCAGATTGTTTTAAATCTGAGAGCATAGTATTTCAGTCTCAATATCCCAATCATCAGAGAGTGTACTCGGGGTAATGAAATCATTCATTGAAATTTTGAACACGTGAGGAATTTTCAAATGTTCGGTGGGACCAAATACATCATATGAAACCCTATCCCAAACTATGCCATCCGGTACTGGAATTGCTGAAATGTTCACTAAGGACAAGTCTCTCTGAAGACATATGTGGTTCCAAGACCAAGTTCACAGGTTGGACTGCAGAGTATTGTGGGAGGTAATGTCCATTCAGTAGTAGGAAAAAGACAGTCAATATACCAATCCAAATTAACAGGAACATGATCCCTAATGCAAGCCAAAGATGCAGCCAAGTAAGTCTTTTTCAGCCAGAGATAGAATTGTCGAATTTTTCTTTCTTGGAAATGGATTGTGTTTGCTCTGGTTCACTTGGATCTGAAGAAAAGTCATCGAAGTTGATGAAGTAGACAGACTCAGTTCTATCTATCTTTAGGAGCTCCGCAGTGTTTGTAGGACTGGCAATTGCTTCTTTTGAAGACACTTTGATGTAAAGTTAATTGTTAGGCCGAATCGCAATTCGTGTGTCAGTAGTATTTTGGTGTTGTTCTGTTTCAACAGGTATAATTCGTACTCCATCTGAACTGCCTGTATAGTAGATAGAGAAGCTCTGCGGCTACTCGGGACTCCACGCGGCCTGCTGTTAAGAATCAACCATAGAGTGTGGTTTGATCCGATCAATGGAGACAAATCTTTTTTCTTTTCTGCAAAAGGCGGAAAAAGTACTGTTCTTGTTCTTTGAACCGCCGGGACAGGTACAGGTGTTCTATAGGATGGCCCAAACTCCTTCATGTCCACAATTGTTTCTCTGACCAGGTCCTGAATCTTTAGGACCCAGAACGGTCTTGCCAGAACCGGTTTCACTTCCCCAGTTGCGTTGTGTTTTACTTGTACGTTGCTTTGTAATGCCCAGAAGTCATGAAGTTCCTGTAAAACAGCCAAATGATCATTCAATTAAAATGGTTTTACTGTGCTGGCACAATCGAGGTCAGGTACCCACATTCTTGCCCCAATCAGGATCTCATAGGGGGTTCGTCCTACCAAGGACTTTCTTGGCATATTATTCAGTGCCCTCTGGACCCCATGTAGGTGATTGACCCAACTACCGCCCGCACCTAATACCCTTGCTGTTAAGGATTGCTTTAGGTCCCGGTTTTTCCTCTCCGCCACCGAATTTCCCTCGGGATGGTAGGGGGAGGAATACCACAAGGCCATACCCATACTTTTCATGGCTTCCTTGTTAGCCCAAGAGCTAAATGCAGGGCCACGGTCGGAATCTAACGTGCCAATTGGGTATGTCCCGATAAAGACTTGCAAATACTTTATAACAGTTAGAGCGTCAGCTGAGCACCGAGGCCAAACCCATAGAAATCTAGAGCATGAATCGACTGCCACCAAGATATACTTGTAAGCCCCGTCTGAATTTAAGGGGCCGCAGTGATCCAAATAGACACATGCGAGAGGTCTGTCTGAAATGAGTAACAGTGTTTGTGGTGGCCGTGCGACGGTGGAACCTTTCATCTGCTGACAGATGTTGCGCTTTAAGACATAAGCCTTTGTTTGTTCAGACAAACTTGGCCACCAGCATCGCTGCTTCAGTAACAAAACTGTAGCAGTGACTTCTGCCTGTGCAGAGCCCAGACGCTCATGTGCAGCTAGAATTGAACCTAATCTGCGATCTTTGTTTGGTATAACTCTATCCTCCACTCCTGGAATTTGATACAGTGTGTTTTGTGCATCTAATTTATGGGAATATTTGAGGGGAAAGCCTTTTGGAATGGCAGAGCCATTCTTTGAGGCGCTGACAGCTATCAGGATGTCTTCGTCTATCCTCGTGGTAGAAGGAGTGATTGCAGCAACGACAGCAGTTCACACTGTCGCCCTGGCGGCTTCATCAGCCAGTGAATTCCCTTCAACGTGTATGCCAACCTGCTGGTGACTCAACGTGAAAGCAGGCATGCTTTCAGCTTTGCCACTTGTTCCCATAACAATTTATGCTTAATTGTGCAACCCTTGGAATCTCTAAATCCATTCTGGCCCAAGTAAGGAAGATATTCATTGTAAAACTGCACACAGTAAAATGAATCGCACATGATCAGCGTGGGGAATTCCCGGTCTGTGTACTGTAGTGCCAATATCAGGGCTTTCATCTCTGCCAATCGCCTAGACATTGTGTAGTCGTATTGCTGGGATGGAAATTACCATCCCGCAAGCGACCCTTCACTATAGCACATGCAGTGCTATAGTGCTGTTTACTTTCTATGACAGTCTGAGCAGATCCACCAGTGTAAATGATGTATTCATATTTTTCTAAAGGCAAGATCTCATTCGGGAGAGGGTATACTTGTTTGTACTACAGGAACGCTTGCGTATATTTAATGTAGAATCGTATCTGTAATCTACATCTGTTGCAATGAGAGGATTAGCCCATTGTATCCATTGTGGATGTAGTGCTTTCGCATTTGGAATGCTTGCTTTGGTAACAGCTTCTAAAGTTGGTACCGGGGTTACAACGATCATGCGTTTCCCCTGTGCTAGTGCTCTTTCTCTCACTACAGCAGTCTGTACTGCGGTCAATATTTTTCTGTTACTGCAAATCGCATTTCAGCATTTGTGTATAAACGTGATTTGTATGCAATTTGGAAATGTCTCAACTTCATTGAATGTGAGGTAAGTATATCCTAATAAACCGGGGCAACCCGGATCACCAAGTTTGTAGAATTTACACGTGTGTGCAAGTCTTTGGTTGCTATCATGCCAGCCTGAACTGAAAGGAGAGTATCTGATGTGGATTTGAAATGAGGTCTGATCAAGTCGTAGAAAGGTTTTACTCTTTCTGCGTAATCTAAAATGTATGTTCTGCCAAAATTTAGAAATCCTCAAATGGATTGCAAACCTTTGGGAGTCTTTGGAGGTTAGAGCAGCGTGCACTTTTCTAAAAAGTTGGCTGCCAGGCTCTTGCCTTCACTTGAGAGTTCATATCCCAAAAACAAGACATTGGGATGGGCAATTTTAGAGTTCTTAAAAATAAATATGTAGCCCAAATTGGTGAATCCCACAATTATGTTGTTCACCCTGTTCAAGTAATTCCTCGTCCGTCAGAAAGATGTCATCTACATAGGACACAGCCTCCTCATCGAATGTTTGTAATATTTCCGACACTCTTGCTGAAAATAGCCCCAGGCTGTTCTTATACCCCTGAGGCAAACGACAAAAAAAATTCCGAGTGCCGAGCGCAGAAAATGCTGTCAGATATCTGCTTTCTGGAGCTATGCTTTGGCAGAAGAATCCATTTGAGATATCTAATGTTGTTTTGTATTCCTTCCGCACAATATTATTTATTAATGTGGCGCTGTGTGCATTTTAAACTCCAAATGTTTGCGTGCATGTGTTTAAATGTTGGTAATCTAAAACTAGACGATATGTGTTGTCAAGTTTCATTACTGGAAACAAAGGATTATTCATCGGGGGGCACAAGTCTCAATTACACCTTGATATTCGAGTTGGGCTAGAATTTCTTTGACTTGTCTTTTTGCATCGTTTTTTATAGGGTACTGTCTCTGTGGATTTGTAGTAGATTTTAATGGGCTTTCGTGGTGGGTACACTCCACGTCCCACCCTACATGGTTACGGTATAATGCCGGGGCTACTGCTTGTGTCCACTCCTGCACGTATGAGTGTTTTAAAGATTCTGGAACGAGGTCGGAGAAAGCAGGCAAAATGACACTTTCCCCTTTGGACTATCCATCACAAACTGAGGCAGCCAATCCCTTTCTGCTAGCAGTATGTCTTATCCATATGAGATGTTCTCCTCTATTTGAAGTGTAATCTCATACTACCTATGCGAGACACTAACTCTAGTATCAGGTGTTTCCACCGTGATATGTTCATTCAGTACTGCTGTCACCACAAAATTCTTCATGTTCTGGCGAGCTATTGTTACTTCTGCCACGCTTTCTAGCATCGTCAGAGCCTATTACTTGTTCAGAAGCTGAGTCCTGAGTAACCTGGGCATGTCGGACTTTTAAGACAGCTACTTTCTTCTTTTTGAATGGAGATTTTGCTTTAGGTTGCTCTCCCTGTTTGATAATATAATATGCAGTGCGATGTGTTTCCCTTTTTGTATTTGGTCGATCTTCAGTCTTTTGTTGATCGCCCGTCCCTCTCTGAGTTTTTTGATGAAACTTAAGGAACGTGTATCAGTGTCCTGATACCTATCAGGTTTTCTAATGTTATCACGATTCCTACGGTTGTACCTCTTTTCAGAGGGCTCCTGTTGGGGAGACCCACCCCTTGATCGTGAATCCCTTGATCGTGAATTCTTTTCTGAATTACTATTTTTAGAATTTTTATTTTCTCATTTCTTTTTTGAAGAAGTGGGTGCTTGTTTTGAGTTGTCTTTGTCGGGACTACCCGCCATTTGTGACTTCCCTGCTTTGGCTCCCAAATTATCTCTACTTAATTCAGCATAGGTTTCCTCGATAACTTGTGGTAATTCTCGCTCCCTATTTCTAGGTGCTATTTTCCTTAGGCGGCTGTATATGAACAGTGCTGCTGCCTACCCCTTTATATTGCTCAGCATGATTGCAGAGAATTGGGCAAAATTACCCATCAGTTTGATTCCCAAGTCCAGCGCATGTTCTGCCCCATATTCATTCTGTATTTGTTTCAATACTTCCGGAACCTATTTTACTAGCTGACTCAGAACAAATAATCCAGAAAATCAAACCTGGCTCGCCCCTTGATTCCTGTCCCCCCCCTTTTTGCCCGCCAAGGGGCCACCAGCCATCCACCCTCAAATCAATGCCCTCCTCAACCTGTCTTTAGAAAGTGGAGAGGTGCCTCTTAGCTGGAAAAAGGCTTTAGTCATTCCTCTGCTCAAAAAAGCTAACGCTCACCCATGCACCCTCTGCAATTTCAGGCCCATCTCTCTCCTTCCACGCCTTGGCAAAATGCTAGAAGCCCTGGTGAACTGTCAGATCACCATCTATGTGGAACAGAAAAAAATGCTACATCCCACCAAGTCAGGCTTCCGTGCCTGCTTCTGCACAGAATTGGCCCTTCTCGTAGTCACCGAATACATCAGAGCTAAACTCGACGCAGGATAGAAGGCGGTGCTCATTCTATTAGATCTCTCTGCTGCCTTCGACATTGTGTCGCACAAGATCCTTGTACAAAGGCTGGAGCAGGCCAGCTTCACGGGCCTTGCCCTAAAATGGATCCGATCCATCCTAACAGACAGACAGCATTCGGTCTGCCTCTCTACTTTCACTTCCCAAACCAGGACCATAAGTTGTGAGGTCCCTCAGGGTTCATCACTAAGTTCCACTCTTTAACATCTATCTGGCTGGTTTCACCTCAATCGCTTAAAGCTGGGGTATGAACATCGTCTCCTATGTGGACGATACACAACTCATGCTTTCCTTCCACCAGCTTAATGACAATATAACTGGTAACTTCCAGGGCAGTCTTGCGTCCATTGCTCGATGGATGCATGATAGCTGCCTGCAATTTAACTCCGATAAAACTGAGATTTTAATGTTTGGTGCATCCTCCCCACTTGACGCATTGCTCCTCTGGCCGGCTGAATTAGGACCTGCCCCCTCCCCCTCCACAGCTGCTAGGAACCTGGGGGTTGTGATGGATGCTGCCCTCTCCTTCAAACCCCACATGAAGGCCATTGTAGGCACCTGTTTTAGTCTGCCTAAATCCTTGAGAAAACTCCTTAAGTGCCTGCCCCTTGACACTTGCAAGGAATCGTACATGCACTAATCACCTCCAGACTAGATTACCCCAACGTACTCTACCTTGGTGCTCCCCAGTATCTGCTGTTTCATCTGCAACGAGTATAAAATGACGCAGCTAGGCTCATAATTCATTCCCAAGCTGCAGTCCATCAGGCTAGGACTTAAAGAGCTACACTGGCTCCCGATCAACTCCAGAATAAAATTGTACGGCTATGATAACTCATAGAGCTCTCCACTAGAGAGCCTAAGATACATCCAAGACAAGCTTAAAGGCTACTCCTCCGACCTCCACCTTCTGTGCATTTCCAGATTCCGCAGAGCCAGATATTTCTCGTTTCTGACCCCCGCTTCTGGTACGCGCTCCCACCCTCCCTTCGCACTGTCTCTAGTGAAAGCCTGTTCAAGGGTCAGCTAAAACCACGTCTGTTTGGTGTATTGCAATGGCTTTCCTGACCCGTGCAAGCACCAGGACACTTCTTCTGAAGCAGCAGTTGCGCTTTATAAATAACTTTTAATTCATTCAATGTGCCAACATTAAGCAAAAGTGTAATTTTAGAAAATGAGGTGAATTTCACATAAAATGGAAATTACACAAACTTCACTGGCTTATATCAAATGTTTGTTCAGGCCTAATAAGTAGAGCGACTACCATCACACACTCCTCAATGCTCTGTCTATGTCTCTCTCGTTCTGTTTCTGCTGTGCACGTTATCCTGTGTAGCGATGCATGGTAATGATTCAGCCTCAAGTGATACTTAACTGCACGTTATATTAGGCGTCACTCTGCTCGACACCACTTTCCTATACTTGAGTGTACTGTGGGATATTGTGAATTTATGGATAGGTGCAATCTTTGTAAACAAGCATAGGCAAAACCAAAAGGTCTGCCTTGACTGCCTAGAACCTTTCTGGTGCAGTAGCTAACGCTATTCCAAAATCAATCATGCTAAAAGAAAACCAAAAATGTTGATTTTATTAAACACATAATGCAGTATTGGCCCGGTTAATGTCCCGTGAGCCTAAGGAAACTGGGTGACTTTGAATCTGGCATGTGGCTGTTCGTTCCCCCAACCCTGCCCGTTCGCTGTGAAATGTTTACTCACTCATTCATTGCTTCATTGGGATGCTTCCATATCGCCCCGACCATAGGGTCCAGAGTGCTCCAATCTCTGCAATGAATACCAACCATCAGACAACATACCATCTGCGCTATCTACGGAAGCCGATTTGTTGGAGACCGAGAAGGTGGGATCCTCCCAAGAGGCCCCCGAACCCGTGACGTTCCAGGAGGAGCGTGGCTGCGCACAAGTGTGTGAGAAAGTACGTGGTTGGGTATTAGAATGGGAAAAACAGGAAGGCGTCGGGAAAAATAAAGAGAGCAAGAGAGCATTCATGCATAACAAGAAATGTTTGTTTCGACCTGTATAGGCCAACTTAATGCAGAAGTAGCCCAGTGTATTTAGTTATTTCTTTTATGTTCTTTTTCTATTTCTTTCCTCACTATTGTGCTACTCTAAAACCAGGAAAAGAGATTTACAATAGGCAGATAAATGTTGGGAGAGCCAACTGCAATAAGACACTATAGAATTAATATATCACACAACAAGGGTCAACAAGCATTAGCATAGCCAATAGGTCTTGCCTTTGGGACCTTATAGGTGTTTAGCCAGAGCTATAGGCTTTGTCAATGTCTTTAAGCTATGTTTTAGAGCAATGGGATTTCTGTGCGGCATGTTGAAAAGTTATAATAAATGAGTATTATAAGCATTTTGTTACCTTATATATAACCAAGAAGACATTATGTACAACTGAACGCCCAATTAAACAAGCAATTACAATGCAATGGTCTCGGCATTGTTAAAGTTAGAGCTATTGGCATTGCTCATGACACTCTCAAATGCGAGACCTATTGCTTTGCACCCACACACAGAGAGCCACCCACACACAGAGCCACCCACATACACGGAGCCACTCTGCATCAAACGTAAAATAAGATAAAGCTGGAGACAAGGTCGAGAGCAGACGCACAAGACTCCTGTCCTTGGCTCCTGCGCAGTTTGGGTGGGCCAGGCTAATGTTTGGGTGGGCCTGGCCCACCCGCTAGAACCGGGCCTGCGCATAAATCAAAGGATTTAGATCTGCAATGTCATCTTTTGTGAATAGCTTTCACTCGCCTAAAAACGTGACTCCGAGTCTGGCTGTTTACCATCTGCCAAAAGGGCTTTTGACGTAGACATATTAGAAGGACTCCCTTTTGACTAGATGGCAGGGCTTGCCACTCGGTGTGACGTCATCAGAGCAGCCCACTTTAAACTGCTGCGTAGCTTGTCTGAAGCATGCACGTAGTAAAAACTCTATTTCGAACATGAACGGTACGTAAGAAAACATATGTGCACAACGCGAAGCAATTGTGTCATGAATATTAAGGTGCACACATACATTGTTTTGAATAAATAAATTACTGCAGTAATTCTAACTACTTTCGGAAGCGGAAAAGACGATGATTGCCATTCATTTACACATCTACCTCCTTTTGGGTATTTTGAGAATATCTTGTCCCTCGGATTTTCCTAACAATTACCGCTCTAACATGGCAACTCACGCTCTTTTTCCGAGGAAGCCTTTCCCCAGTTTAGTCCTTCTTTAGTTTGCATTCTTCACGTGCCTCTACCAAAATTACAAGCAAATATGGGCGGGGCAACTTCCCAAAAGCGGCTACGTTATAGTGTAGGTAGCCGGAGAAGGCGTGGTCATTACATTTCTTTCTCCTAATTGGTTATTGTTGAAATTCCCACACACGCAGGCTGTATATTCTTTGTGTTAAAATCAAATTATATCGCAGACCGCAATATGTGCTCGATAACGTCTGTGCTTGTCTATTGTGATGGAATTAGTAATCTCACACCCGAAAAAAAAACTCCAATCCGGTTCAAAGGAAAAAAACAATCAAACAGTCACATTGAACGGTGAGAAATAGGCAAGTCACAGCGCGAGGCAGCTGTACAAGAACACTGCTGAGCCATGAGAGAACGGAGTAAAAGTAAATGAAGCAGAGCACACACACTGTGGGATACAAAACACCACCGTATAACACAAAATAACATAGCACAACATCTTTGAGGAGTCTAGGAATTCTGGATTCGATATCAATGCAAGCAGGAACAACATTGTTACCTTAACGCTTGTACTCACCGGACTTGAAACGCCGATCCAGCAGCAAGGAAGAGGCGACCCCACATCCCCTCCGAGCGCGCACAAAATGGACGAATCTTCCGACGCTAAAAAAAAAAAAAAAAAAAAACACGCCCACCACGTGTAAAAGGGGCTGAAAGGGGCGGGGGCTTCAAAAAAGCGAAAGAATCGAAAAAACACGCGCCCGAATCGGAAAAAGACGGGGCCTGTTTAGAGAGACAAAGCTCTTCTCCAATGGCTGACCAGCATTTAAGAGGCCAGCCAATGGAGAAGAGGGTAAAAAAGGGGCGGTTAAAGCCCCACTGCTGAAACATTAAATCTCGCGAGCGAGGCTGCGCAAGCGCAGCCTTCGCTAGCCGAGACCTAAAAAAGGATTAACATACAAAATGCATTTGTTTTTTTGTCCCTGCAATTTCTTCCTGCCTGTTCTAATGCTTGTTTGTTATTCTTTTTTTGGGGGGGGAGACATAAACAACAGGAGAGTGGAGGTTGAGAAATAGTACCTGAATTGCAACATGAGCAGCGGACGGACACTAGGGGAGATCCAACAGATGCCAGATTCTGAGGGCAGACTGAGGTGGTGCTGAGTGATGCTGTGGTGGCGCTGAGTGATGCTGTGGTGGCGCTGAGTGATGCTGTGGTGGCGCTGAGTGATGCTTTGGTGGCGCTGAATGATGCTGTGGTGGTGCTGAGTGATGCTGTGGCGGTGCTGAGTGATGCTGTGGCGGTGCTGAGTGATGCTGTGGTGGTGCTGAGTGATGCTGTGGTGACGCTGAGTGATGCTGTGGTGACCCTGAGTGATGCTGAGGTGGCGCTGAGTGATGCTCTGTTTGTGCAGAATCATTCTGAAGTGGTGGTGCTGCGCTCTTTAAATTAATATGCCATATACATATGAAGTGTTAGGCCAAAATATTTTCTGAGAAATTGCAAATGTGAGAAGAAAGGATTAAAAACAAAAATCGATGTTTCCAAGGGCCTGATTATAAGTTGGCTGGTACTGGTGGAGTGCGAACTCTGCATGTGAAATGTTTGCTCACATGCAGTGACACTGTGTGTGCTCACATGCAGTGACACTGTGCCGGTATGAGTTAAACCACAGGCTGGGGAATAACTGTGGACCCGATATTACTAGGCATAAAACCACATGGAAATCCTGATTCCCTGGGGTTTGACGCACACTTTAACCAGCTGCTCTGAGAAGGTGGTGAAGGTGTGTGGCAGATTCTGTTGGAGGTGAGGGTGAAGTGAGAGCGAGAGCGAGAGGGGAGTAGAGAATAAGGGAGGGAAGAGGGAGATACTCCTGGTGGGGGTCAGAAAATACTACCCTGCAAGAAGGCAAAGTCAGGGGATGAACTGTGGCTGCTGTTGCAGCTAAAGCCTCCTGTGGTGTTACTGGACGTAATTGCCACCTGGTAAAATCAGTTCCGGTATTCCCACACCGTGGAAAACTAGATGTGACAACATCGGCCCACTCTTGATCGGATCCAGCAAAATTCTAACTGTAATTCCGTTCTTCCTGACTGGTAGTCTGTCCTTTAGAAGAAAGCACAGACGTAGTAGACGTAGTAATAATCTAAGCTTTCGTAGCATTATGTCAATATTCCATTTCTCAAAGCACTATAATACAAGCATTTGCAATGCAATAGGTCTCGCTTTGACCTATTGGTATTGTAAATGACACTGACTTTTATTATTGCAGGTGTATTTTTAAACACATAAATAAATATCATTGTCATTTACAATGCCAATTGGTCAAAATCTAGCAAATGTGAGACCTATTGCATTGTAAATGCTTGTTTAGGCTGTCTCTGTTATGTCCTGCTGCTGGCAGAAGCTGAAGCAGTGGTTCATTGGCGATTCGATTGTCTGTGGTTGGGAATCCCATAGATTCTTTCTCAGTGGAACATAATGCATGCAGCCTAACGTGAGAGAGATAGCCTGGCACTGGCCATGGAGTATTGGATGCCCAGATAATCAAGAGATGCCAGCTTCTGCCAGGCTTCGTTTACGTAGCCAACCTGTGTTTAATGTTGCATTTTGTGAATACCACTGAAGTGTTTTTTCTCATTCAATTCATCCTACCAGTAACTGTGTTAAGTTGCAAAATTCCACAAAGCAACTGTAAAACCCAAAGGGCAATATCTGACAGAAGCACAATGCGCCATAAAGAACTCACGCAGCGGGGGGACTTGAAAGGAACCTATCTATCTGTGCGATGAAAGGCGGGGAGGTATAGCCTCAGTGATAAAATAGGATCCGCTTGAAATACAATAGCCTTGAACAGCAGCGCTTAAGAAAGTAGGGTTTTTTCAAAGGAAACCGATAAAGATTCTTTCGAACATGAAACAAAAAACTGTATCACTGAAAACAGATAAGGAGGAATCCACACCCGAGCCTTCTCGGCTAACAATCTCGCCGAAGATTTACAGATGGGTGTTTTAATCCTGTAGCGATCGTTTGATCCGGGGCTCATTCACGTACACGTGTAAGGATGGCGAGTACAGAAAGGGTGTCATCATGACAAACCTGCAGTAGAAAGAGGCTCGGCATACCTCAGTACTGATATGATAAAATACATGAAAATAGTAACTATATGTTCGAGGCATATGAGCTGCAGATTATACACTGTGCATAGATCGTCATCTGGTGTTGGGCCCGGATGTTTGCAGTTTGTTTTTCTTCTTGGACAGTGTTTGGAAGTCACGAGTTCGGTGACTCCTCCTTCGGTCCGTACTGCGCATGGGCTTCGGCTCCATCCTCAGATTGTTTTTTCCCGCCATCGGGCTCGGATGTAATACTTCGTGCTCCGGCTTCGAACCTTTCCAGTTCGACCTTCGACGAAAAATCCTCGTCCATCGAGATTCTTCAGACAAAATCATCTTCTTTATCTCTCTCTTCGGCACTTCTTCGATTCCAGGCATCGGCGGCGGCCTTCGGGCCTATCTCGACTCCGGTCTCGGCCGATGGAAAGGACTCCCTTTAAGAAGTGCCCTAAATGTGGGTCTAAATTTCCCCACACCGATTTACATCAGGTGTGCAACCTCTGCCTCTCTCCCGAACACGAGGCCCGAGACTGCCCCGCCTGCAAGTCTTTTCGATCGAAAAAGACTATTCGGGATCGAAGAGCTAGACGCACCATGGCGCACTCATCGACCTCGGCTCCACCTGACATCTTCGGAGAAGACATCGGAGCTTCAGGACAGCAGCACACCGAACAGGAAGACGACCTCGTCAGCGCTTCCAAGGCCGACGACTCCGACGTGGAGGAGATCACACCGGCGTAGAGGGTCGTGAGTACTCTACCCCCTCCCACTCCCGCGCCCACACCGAAAGAGACTCCGGTTACACCTTCGCTTCCGGGCCTAGGCAAAACCAAACATACCGCTTCCATTACCCCACCTTCGGGCCCGGTGAAGAGGCATCATAAGTCTCCCGGCGGCTCGGGCTCGAGCCAGCCTACTAGCGGTGCCGAAAAACACCCTTCGGCACCGAAGAAAACCACACCAAGCTCCGTTCCGAAGCCATCGGTGTCGAAACCTGACCTCTCGGTGCCGACCAAACATAAATCCCTCGGCGCCGAAACTCCCGTGCCGAAACCTGCCTCGTCACCGAACAAAAAATCGGAGGCCCCGAAAAAGCATGGCACAGATAAACCAAAGAAGCCGTCGGCCCCGAAAACATCGCGCCAACAGATCAATCGGTGCCGGAGGAACTATTCACGCCAGATCCTCGACAAAAGACTTTAACAAAGGATCCAAAGACTGGACATTTGACTTTGTCTTCAAAGAAAAGACATTTAGACAAGCCAGCTCCTCCTCCACCGCCAAAACGGAAGGACTCTGCCACATCCCCTTTCAGAGTACCCTCCCCACCGCCTCCACGTCCTCCACTTCTCCCATCTCCGCCTCCACCTTCTCCACCCTTGCCTCATCGCTCTCCAACCCCGTCTCCAGACCCTGATGACCAAGGGGATCCATACTATCATCCAACAGATGCCCCACAAGACCCCACCCCTCCGGGAACACCAGACCCATGGGAGGATTATCATAATCCAGACGTCCCAGATGTGCCTCAGGATGATCTTTATCCATCCAAGCCATCTCCACCAGAGGACTCCTTGGGGTTCCACCACTTGTTACAACGGGCGGCACATTATCATGGGGTGGAGTTACACAGTGATCCAGTTGAGGAAGACTTCCTACTTGATACCTTTGACATCGCAGATAAATCTACTGCCATACTACCCATGCTTAAAGGGGTGACCAAACATGCAGCAGAGGTTTTCAAAGACCCAGTCAGGGCTAGGGTCTTAAACCCCAGGATAGAGAAAAAATATAAGGCCGCCCCTACAGATTCTGCCTATATTAAAGGACCTGCACCCTTAGACTCATTAGTGGTATCCACAGCTAGGAAGCGGTCCAATTCTCAGTCATCGGGTGAGGCTCCACCACCCGATAAGGAGTCCAAGCTCCTAGACGCGTCAGGCAAACGCACTGCCTCGCAAGCTGCCAATATGTAGCGTATCGCCAACACGCAAGCGCTGTTGGCAAGGTACGACAGAGCGCACTATGATGAGCTGGAGACTATCATGCAACATCTCCCAGAAAAATATAAAAATAGGGCTCATGAACTAATACAAGAGGGAAAGACCATTACCAACACCTCTATTAAATGTGCACTTGACGCAGCAGACACAGCTTCCAGGGCTATAAATACCAGTGTTCTGCTTCGCCGCCACGCCTGGCTCAGAATCTCAGGCTTTAAGCCAGAGGTACAAGCATCTATACTGAACCACCCTTTTGACCAACAACACTTATTTGGCCCGAAGCCCTGGAAAACATGAAAAAAGATACAGATACGGCGAAGTCTATGGGAGCATTACAGTCCCACACTCCTAGACGCTCTTTTCACCGCTCCTCCTTTCGAGGCACTGGCAGGGGTTACTCTGCCGATAACGCCTCCACATCCTACAAGTCCCCTCCTCAGACTACATTCACAAAGGGCTATCAAAGAGGTGGATATAGAGGAAACAATAATAAAGGCAGGGGCAAAACCAACACCGCCCGTTCTGCCACACCGCCCACACAATGACTTTCCCCCGCTCCCCCCAGACCATTCCACTCCAGTCGGGGGCAGACTACAAAACTTCTTTCAAACCTGGGAGACCATAACATCAGACAAATGGGTGACCCAAATTATTCGGTCAGGGTACTGTCTCGAATTAACATCCACCCCCCCAAATATTCCACCCAGGCACCGTACAATGTCGCAAGAACATACCACATTGCTGAAACAAGAGGTAATCTCCCTCCTGCAAAAACAGGCTATAGAGCAGGTCCCCATCAATCAACAAAATTTAGGGGTCTACTCTCTGTTCTGTCTGATACCAAAAAGAGACGAGACTCTACGACCCATTATAGACCTCCGGCCTCTAAATGCATACATACATTCAGACCATTTTCACATGGTAACTCTCCAACAAGTTCTCCCACTCCTCTGCCAGAACGACTTTCTCACCACACTGGACTTGAAAGACACATACTTTCATATTCCATTACACCCTTCTCACAGAAAGTACCTCAGATTTGTAGTGGACGGCCAACATTATCAGTTCAAGGTTCTCCCCTTCGGGGTCACAACCGCACCAAGAGTGTTTACCAAATGCCTAGCAGTAGTGGTCGGCACACCTCAGAAGACAACACATTCACGTCTTCCCTTACTTGGACGACTGGCTAATAAAAGCCACGTCCTACAACCAATGTGTGCAACATACAAACACTACCATCCAACTACTTCACCAGCTAGGTTTCACAGTGAACCACCAAAAGTCCCAGCTGATACCGTCTCACACAAAGCAATACCTCGGTGCCACTATAGACACCTCAAAAGCTATAGCCTATCCCAATTCAGCCAGAATCGCAAGCATACAAGCCTTGCGTCAAAGATTCATTCCTCAGCACTCTCTCCCAGCAAGAGTGTTTATGAAGCTAATAGGGATGATGGCATCTTGCATCTTCATAGTGCCTCATGCAAGACTCCACATGCGTCCACTCCAAGAGTGCCTAGCACGCCAGTGGAACCAGGCCCAGGGGGAACTGACGGATCTGGTGTTGGTGGACGGTCGCACCCATCGCTCTCTGCAGTGGTGGAACACCACAAATCTTTCCAAAGGGCGACCGTTCCTGGACCCGGTTCCTCAGGTAATTCTAACAACGGACGCATCGCTCTCCGGTTGGGTAGCGCATCTATTACACCTCACAGTGCAAGGTCTATGGACGCCACAACAAAAGTTACTCCACATAAACCATCTGGAGTTATTGGCGATCTTTCTAGCCCTGAAATCATTTCAGAAACAAGTCTCAGCCAAAGCAGTCCTCATTCGCACAGACAATATGACTGCAATGTACTACATTCAAAAACAGGGGGGGGGACACTCTCCACAGCTCTCTCGGTTATCACAGAGCATATGGAGATGGGCAATCCCGCAAAAAGTCTTTCTCCTGGCACAACACGTCCCAGGGATACAAAACACCATGGCAGATCTGCTCAGCAGACAAACGCAGCAAATGCACGAATGGGAACTGCACCCACAAGTTCTTCACCCATTCTTTCACAAGTGGGGGCATCCTCAGATAGACCTCTTCGCCACCCACGAAAACAAAAAATGGCCAAGCTTCGCCGCCAGATACCCACACCCATTGTCCAAAGGCAATGCGATATGGATGAACTGGTCAGGCAAATTTGCATACGCCTTTCCACCTCTCCCGCTAATTCCATTAGTGGTAAGGAAGCTACAACAGCACTCCCTCACACTCATTCTGGTAGCTCCAACATGGGCCAGGCAGCCGTGGTACACCACACTACTACAGCTCTCAGTGGTACCACACCAAAAACTACACCTGTCCCCATGCCTCCTAACCCAGAACCATGGAGAAATCAGGCACCCGGACCCAGCTTAGCTCAACCTTGCGATCTGGCTCCTGAAATCTTAGAATTTGGATACCTTAACCTTCCCCCTGATTGCATGAACATTATCAGGGAAGCCAGACGTCCTACCACTCGAGCATGCTATGCCGCAAAGTGGAAAAGATTTGTTGTTTACTGCCGTAACAATACAATCAACCCTTTAGATGTATCCATACAGCACATCATATGTTACCTGCTCCATCTACAAAGGTGTAACCTGGCATACACATCCATCCGTTTACACCTAGCAGCAATTGCTGCTTACCTGCAAAACAGACAGCATTTATCACTTTTCAGAGTGCCTGCTATTAAAGCTTTCATGGAAGGCCTTAAAAGAGTAATTCCACCCAGAGCACCACCCTCACCCGTGTGGAATCTAAACGTAGTTCTTACAAGGCTGATGGGACCGCCTTTCGAACCAATGCATAAATGTGAGCTACAGTTCCTTACTTGGAAAACAGCTTTTCTCATAGCTATCACTTCCCTTAGAAGGGTTAGTGAAATACAAGCGTTCACTACACAAGAACCTTTTCTACAGATACATCACAATAAGGTGATACTTCGCACAAATCCAAAATTTCTGCCCAAGGTCATTTCCCCCTTCCATCTCAATCAATCGGTGGAATTACCGTTTTTTTTCTCGCAACCTCAATCTGTTGCAGAAAGGGCTCTACATACACTTGATGTTAAAAGGGCTTTACTTTACTCTATACAAAGAACGCAATCTTTTAGAAAGACTAAACAGCTGTTTGTCTCGTTCTCTCCACCACATAAAGGCAACCCCATCTCAAAATCAGGGATAGCTAGGTGGATTGTAAAGTGCATACAAATTTGCTATCACAAGGCAAAAAGAACATTATCTGTTCCACCTAAAGCCCACTCTACAAGAAAGATAGGGGCTTCTATGGCGTTTCTAGGGAACATACCCTTAGATGACATCTGCAAAGCAGCCACATGGTCAACACCGCACACCTTCACAAAACATTACTGTGTAGATGTGCACGCCAAACAACAAGCTAGTGTGGGCCAGGCTGTATTAAAGACACTGTTTCAAACCACTGCAACGGATACCGGTGGTCGCCGCTAGGGTTGGGTACTGCTATATAATCTATGCACAGTGTATAATCTGCAGCTCATATGCCTCGAACGGAATATGCTACTTACCAGTATACATCTGTTCTTGGCATGTAGAGCTGCAGATCTATACACGCCCACCTGCCTCCCCGGCTACCTGTATCCGTTCCAGTCTATCTTATTTAGATACAACACAAATGGGTTTCTTTACTATTATCACTACGCCCCATCTTTTCCCTGCTGGCGAAAAACAATCTGAGGATGGAGCCGAAGCCCATGCGCAGTACGGACCGAAGGAGGAGTCACCGAACTCGTGACTTCCAAACACTGTCCAAGAAGAAAAACAAACTGCAAACATCCGGGCCCAACCCCAGATGGCGATCTATGCACAGTGTATAGATCTGCAGCTCTACATGCCAAGAACAGATGCATACTGGTAAGTAGCATATTCCATACTTCGCGAAAATTAGCTCAAGTGCTGGTTTTGGAAAATTCTTTGAGATTTCAAGGAAAACACAATGGACATTCGAAAAGTAATTTGGTAGCAGTGGGAAAATTTGAAATGATGCACCCGCCCCTACAGAATGTAATATAGGGTCTCTGACTGTCCCACATCGCACAGATATCAATAGGCAGTGCTCTGAATGGGACCGCAGAACGGTTGGGGCACGCCCCAGGTACGTCACAGAGGCTGCAGGGACTTTTGTTACGCACCTGTCTGGACAGCAGTACAAGTACCCAAAAAAAGGAAGGGTTCTTGTTATTTTCTCTTAATTTAAAGCATGCTACATGTGTTAAACAGTCTGCAGTTAGCATTCGGGCATCATACAACTAACATAACCGATCATTGCTCAGTGCTTATGCCTGACACTAGAAAAATAAAACTCTCCCCATGAGTGAGGCAGCTGCAGTGTGTTTGATTTGAGTGCGCGACAGCTTAAGTGAAAGACAGATTAATTTTTCCTAAGTTTACAATGAAATGAAGGGCATGTAAATATAGTGATTAAAAATATTAGCTACAGCTTGGAAGGAGCTGGTGAATGCACCCTAGAGCTGCAACGGTGCCCATCAATGGAGAGTTGGGGAAGTGTTTCACTTAAAAAACAAGCATTGGCCGCGAACAGTGCTGAAAGGACTCCCATAATTACGGCATGCTTGGCCGCGCGCGAAAGTGAAAGCAGCGGGGGAGGGGAGGGGCGTGAAAGTGATCGGACGCACTCTGTGGTAATCACGCGAGTGGTGCGTGCGCAGCAGTAATCGCGCTGGAAGGGAGGCAGATGGCGGCTGTGCACGTGCACGCTCGCGTGAACGCAAGCGCTAGACCGGCTGTGGCAGCACTTTGGAAACCCGTATACTAAATGTCTCTCCGAGCAGCGCATGCGCTGGCTCAGGCGAGACCTAAAAAGGAAGCCTGTACATCTCCGATATTACAGCTCACCTACTCTTTTCCACTAATATTTAACTCACACTATGTGTAGGACAACTTTATTAGAAGAAAATGGGTGGGCATAGCATTTATATGGACGAAAACCCTCACTCACCCAAGGGTGACATATTTCATCATAGGCTTCCTCCAAACACAAAGGGACCGCAAGGTACCCAATGTGGGCTACAACTTCCCAGCCGGGAAGGAGCGGGAGTGTTCTCAAGATAAGCACGTTTGTTATAATAGCCTCAATGGGTGTCAGTGAGGGGCAGAGTGCAAAAAAACAAACCAGGAAGAAAACGTGCTGGAATATAAAATTCTCTCAATAGGAATAACCAATTTTTAATTTTTACTTCCTATTGGGGAAATTAAAATGGCAACATGAAACCTGGTTTTGGATGTTACCCTGTGGGTCAACATGTTTCTCCCCTAATTGACAATCCAGTGTTCAGGGGCATTCATCAGGACCAATCTCTAGTCACTCTGCTCAATCATGTGTATAATAACAACAAAGTATCAACATTTAGGAAATTATTCTGGACTAACCATACATTTCAATTGTACTTCAGTTCGGTATGTCAGAAATACTAAAGTAAAACAAAAACAAAACAATAAGGTGTAATCAACACAATGTATGGCTACCACCACCAAGTGAGTTGCACCCAAAAGTTATTGTTTCTTACCTAATGTGTCTGTTAAGTATTTAGACTCTACCTAAATCCAGTGTCGCATCGTGAACCGATCTTAAAAATATATGAGAATATGAACATATTTTGCTGGTAGTTGATGAGACGACATAACGTACAAGCCATCTATGTATCAATTCATTAAAGTAGTACCCCACTCATTTGAATTATTATGAAAAAATCTCCTTGCTTCAGAATCATTAATCATACCTTAATTATCAAGCATTTAGCACCGGCTAATCACCATTTTTAAAGAAGTGTGTGACCAAAAAGCTGCCTCCTCGTCTTTAAATAGAAGTATGAACGTACTAAACAGCAGTTCACTGGAGTGATTAAAAAGGACGACTAAAAAGTCTTAAATATCGCTAGCGTAGAGTTTCTAGGTATATTCTCCCACATCCGTACGTGTGGCTCACTTCTTTTCTCGACTCTGGACGGGAGCAATATCCTAATCTCCACGCCGTATATTTAACCCGGAAGTGGAGTTCTTTGGGAATATTGCGCATGCGTCAAAAGACGTAAACAAGCGTATAGAAGCTACACATATATCGTCACTGTTATCAAGTGAAAACGGAAACCATGGTGATTTAAAAGGATGGCGATTTCTACCAGGTCCCTGACATTTAACTATGGAAATAGTTGGGGGCGCTAGGTGGCGCATGAGCGGAATGGCTGCCTCTTAGAGGAGCTCCCGCAGGCTGATGCATTTATCCGCGTATTTATCCTTCTCCCGCGCCTGAAGTCCGACTTGTGGCTGCTAGCGACATAGGTGAGCATTCGGTGACCCTTCCGATGCTCGTTTGAGGCCGTGGGGGGCTTCGTGGCGAAGGCGGCTGGCTCCTGTGGCTGCTAGCGGAGTGTGGTGGTGACTGGCCTGGGGCCGGCGGGCGGTGTAGTCGTACACGCAAGCGGCCGGCGCTCCACGCGGCGGACAGGCCGCGCAACGTAATCCGGAGGTCGCTGCTAGGCCTGGAGACCGGCAACGTGGGAGTGCAGGTTCCCTCTTATCGGACAGTTTGTAGTGGCGGATGCGGAGCGTGGGCACACCGGAGAGGTACTGGCGGCGAGACACACCGTGCGGACTATGACCGGTGAGCGGCTGCTGGGCTCTCCGTCATCTCCATCGAGCCTGATGTGCGGCGGCCCTGTCTGAGGGGACGGGGACAGAGACCTACCACACGCTGAGGAGAGGCGACATAGAAGCAACGGCAGAGGTGAGCGGGGCATTGTGCCGGGAACTGTGGACGGCGGAATAACTGGTGATCAGACTGCCTGCACATAGGGGAGTTCTGATGGCCTCCGGAGCTCAGGGGGAGCGGTGCGGCTAATCTACGGACTCCCAGTTAGCAGTAGGCGGCAGAGCTGGGCAGGCGGCAGTGGTGGTACAGAAGGGGGTGATCGTGGTGCCCCTTGCCTGCGAGCCCTTGTGTGCGGGTGAAGCCGCGCGCCTACTACAAGCCTACCAGACAAGGCGGCAGTGAATGCGGGCTCCGAGGGCCGCTGGGGACATGAACTTGATGAGGAAGGGATAGAGCGGCAGTGGCTGGGAATTGGACTGCGGCTGGAGCAGGTTGTTGGTGCCCGCTGCGCTCTAGGGAAGACGCTGGTGGGCGAGAAGTGCTGCGACGATGCCTGTCAGTGCTGGGCGACATCCTGCAGAGAATCGTGGATACAGCCCTGAGCTCACTGGTTATGCTAGAGCTGTGGACGGAGAGCACTAGAGGTCACCAATACACGAGCAGATGTGAGAACGGTGCCCTGGCCTGTTGCCCGGCGACCTGCAGTTTTGAATAGTGTGCCGTGCAAGTGGAAGCTGCGATGTGCGACTGCCTAGGGGTGCACCCAGATCGAGCTCTTGCAGTGGCAGAGGCGGTACCCGCACGATGGGAAAGTCGGAGGCTCGCCAACAAAAGTTGACCTTTGATGCCCGGAAGCAGGCGGCACAGCCGCAGCATGAGGTGGGCACGGGTGGTGCCACCTCGCAGGAGGGGCAACCGAGGACTTCGGAAAATGACTTGCAAATTGTACTTGCTGAGGGGGGGCGCTAGAGGGCGCACTGCGGTATGGCTGGCCGAGTAAGGCAGCTCCGCCGGGCGGAAGACAATTCGCGGACTTTCGCCCCCACAAACCACCCCTATGATAACGAAAATGGAAGATATGGATGTGGGAAGCCTCGGTGCCTAAGGAAATAAGATTGCGGGGCTGCCCCGGCGACGCAGCAAGGTATTTCCAGCGAAAAAGTGGAAGGAACCGATGAGCCGATGCAAGATGGCCGCGCCCGCAGCCGGGGACTGCCGCCGCCTCTGCCGCCGCCTCTGAAAGACTGACGCCCGGCCCACGGCTGCCTGGATCCGCCATGGTGTACACAGCGGACCGCCGCCAACGAAGCGCTGGTGAGAATTGAAGGTGAGCCCTGAAGCGCATAAAAAGTACGGACACATAGCGTGTGAGCTGGCGACCACAAAATGGCGGCGGAGCTTACTTGCGGGCCCGAGACAGAGTAAGGACGGGAATCGCATGACCATCGCTCTATCGGGCCCAACAGACGCACGACGGATGGCCAATGGCGGGGTATGACACGGACAATACCCGGGAACGCGCACACTAGCGCGGTTATGCGGCGGATTCAGCGGCGGGGGAGGGACAGCAACGCCAACGACGAGGCTGGAGGGCAGATGCTGGCTGGTGAGGGGTGTGCGGCCTGACCCCCCTGGAGCGATACCCCATAGCGCCACAAAGCTGGTTATTGCCGCGCCGACCTCGGACTGGGGTGTTCCACCGCCGGTCAATGCACCTTCGTTTGTCGCAGTAATCGAGACCCACTGGCGGCGGTGGCCGAAGTTAGCGAGGTTGGAAGAGGTGACGCACCTATAGACAGCCGCGAGATAGATATTGGGTGATCTGGCTGCCCCGTCCGCCTACCTGCCGGGCCCCAACCGTGAAGATAGCCAAGTACCACGCTGACCCACAGACCCGCAACACCAGGACACTGGAGACTACCATGGGTAAAACGGATAAGCACCAATCCAAGCTGCAGTTCGAGACCCGCAAACAAGGCAAAAACAGCGCGACCACCCAAGAAACTGAGGGAGATCGTGACATGTCTGAAGGCTCGGGAATGGAGGCTGTACTAAAGGCGATCCAGCAGAGCCTACAAGAAATGAACAACAAACTGGACAACGTGATGCTGAGGGTCGACACCATGGCGGCAAAGCTGGAGAAGCATGATGGGCGGCTGACGGAGGCGGAGCACAGGATCTCCAAAGCGGAAGACGACTCCATGGCTATGTTGAAAATGTGCAGTGGGCACGATAAGGCGCTCGAGACCCTACGAGCGAAGGTGGAGGACCAGGAAGCTAGATCCAGGAGGAACAACATACGCATTTCTGGCCTCCCAGAGTCCACAAACACTGGGAAGATGGAGACCTATGTGGAGACATTACTAAAAGAACTCTTCGGGGCCGATAAATTCTCGCCTGTCTTCCTTGTAGAGCGGGCCCATAGGTCACTGGCGCCGACGCCTAAACCGGGCGCTCCCCCGCGCATGATAATAGCGAGGATGCTGAACTACAGGGATAGGGAAACAGCACTCAGGATGGCCAGGGAAATGGGCAAAATCACGCATCAAGGAAATAACCTGGAATTTTACCCAGACCACACCGTGGCGGTACAGATGGCCCGCAAAGAATTTACCCCCGTGAAGGAAAAATTGCGAGACTTGGGACTAGAGTATGCGATGCTGTACCCAGCAAAACTGAAGATCATGTCAGCGGGTAAGCCGATAATACTCCCAACAGTGCAGGCGGCGCAGGAGTATATCAAGAAGCTGGGAAAAAGGATGGAATCGCAGGGAAGGGCCGATAGAACCAGCGACGTTGAATGACTACTGGACACGCTGGACCACGTGAGATGACAAATGTAAGATCTACTCTACACCCGGATCTAGGTGTACTCTGACTGCCGAGCTCCACAGGGCAGGCTGCGATTGCTATGGAGCTGGAGGTCCAGTGCGAAGCCGGGAGACCCGGCTCTCCCACTGAGTGTGGGAGTAAGAACTGATGATGTACTCCCTGCCTGGAACAGTTGATCGGTTGGGCCGGAGGAGTAACCTATCGCAGTGAGTACAGTAAGCGCATTGGGAATGTGGAGAGTGGTGGTCATAGACTTACGGGTAAGATGGGGACCACGACGCACACGCACAAGTGGACTGCTGGCGCAATGGCGCGAGACACTGGTGGCGCTAGTCTCTTGGGAAGTGGCGACCCACCGATAACAAGAAAACACAACCCGGAGGTAAAGCGAACTTGCAGGGGTACACCGGGATGTTGGACAATTAAGATATGGCGTACTTATACATAGACGGCCGGGCCGGAGGTCATGATTGCGAAAGTATATGGGGTGGGGGAGGGGGTAGAAGGTTACATGTAAGTGAATCAATACTCATGCCTCAAACTTCTGCCCACATCCACTAAGTGGATGGCGATGTGTGAACCTGGCGACACCCCCCGGAGGGTGCGCCCCATTTCGAAGCTAATTACACTACAGTTCAAGTTACAGTTATTTTTGGGATGGCTTTGGCAAAGTTCGGGGGCTAAAGTGGGTGGGGGGAGGGTGGTGGATTTGGACTCCAACCGACTACAACCTCTGTGTCTGAGAGGCATGGCGAACTCCTTGGCAAGGTACTATCGCATGTATAATGATTGCACTCAATGTATGCCGCTGTCATATTCACCTGCCATGGGGTATACACCAGTGCACTCACATGCTGGAACCCTGACTGAACAGCTGGCGTTGATCATTCATCACCCTATACAAACGTATGTCACGTAGAGACTCGCTGAAATTAATCACTTGGAACGTAAGAGGGCTGGGCAACCCTAAGAAAATTAGGCAACTGTTTGCTTACTTTGACAGGCTGCGAATTAACATTGTTTTCTTGCAGGAGACTCATTTGGGTCAAAACGGTGCTTCCACACTGGGGGTTAAGTGGGCTGAATCGGTCACTCACTCTAACTACTCCTCTTACTCCAGGGGAGTGAGCATATTGATTAGGAAAGGTACGGGCTTTGACATTACCGACATTCATAGGGACACGTCGGGGAGGTGCGTGGCAATAGCTGGCAAGATTCGAAGGCAACAGATTCTATTAGTAAACACATATGGCCCCAATGTGGATGATCCGGGGTTTTTTAGACAGGTATGGGGAACCATCGCGAACATGCAGGCGCCTCATGTTATTTGGGGAGGGGATTTCAATGTCACGTTACAGGATGCGCTAGATAGAGCGGCACACACTGCGGAACAGCATGGGAACGCCAGAACAATGCTACGGGATGCAATGGAAGACCTAAACATGGTAGATCTGTGGAGGGCGCGTAACTCAGGAGTAACGACAGCGACACACGTAAACGCGGCTAATAACAGCTGGTCCAGGATAGACTACTGGCTGGGCACGCAGAATGTACTCACATGGGTGCTCGACGTTGTTCACTTACCCCGAACACTATCGGACCACAACCCGGTGCTTTTGGAGGTTGAAGTCCCGTACTATGACCCACCGCCTTTCGCCTGGCGTTTTAACGCAGCGGCGCTAAATGACCCTGTCTACGTTCATACCATACAGGAGGCGATAGGTGACTACTTTGACCTTAACGGCCCAACAACGGAAGACCCGGGTTTGTTATGGGAGGCCTTCAAGGCTACAATCAGAGGAGTCTGCCTCAGTACAACCTCGGGCATCCTCAGAGTGCTGCGACGACAACTGCACACACGCGAACAGGCCATTCGCACACTGGAACAGTCATATACCCAGACGGGAGACACCAAAATCTTGGGGGAAATCCAGGTACTACTGACAGAACATGCTAAACTTGCTACTGAAGAGCTGCAATACGTGTCCAAGCGAGCTACAGCGAGAAGATATGGGGAAGGAGGTAGGCCTGGCAGGGAACTAGCCTCAAAGATATGCGCAGGCAAAACACCACAAAATATCACGTCCATAACCACTGACACCGGGGAGGTGATCTCAGACACCAAGGGTATACTGCAGGAATTCATGAACGCATACGGCACACTATACAAGGCGCACCCCTCACCGTCACAGGCTGAGTTACTGAAATACATGGAAGACATAGAGCTAGCATGGCTGGCTGACGGACATAGGAAGTACTTGGAACGCCCGGTTACGGTAGAAGAAGTCACAGACACCATTAGGCGCCTACCTAACAATAAAGCACCAGGGCCGGATGGCTTTGTAGCAGAATTCTATAAGGCATACGCTGACCTACTTGCCCCGCATTTGGTGAACCTGTACGGGGCGGCACATGAAGCCCAAACACTACCGGCATCAATGAGGGAAGCCTTGCTCATTGCATTACTGAAACCGGGCAAAGAAATAGATAAATGCGACTCATACCGTCCTCTGTCATTGTTAAATGTAGACACGAAAATCATAGCTAGTCTACTGGCAGACAGGCTTAAACCGCTTATGCCGCTATTAATCAGACCTGACCAGTCGGGTTTTATCCCAGACAGGGCCACCACACATAACACGCGCACGCTGTTCGCATTAGCACACTATTTGGATCTGGAGACGAAGGCTGTGGCGGTGCTCCTTGACACCGCTAAGGCGTTCGACACGATTGGTTGGCCTTTTATCCACGCAGTGCTGGTCCGTATGGGCTTCCCGTGGATCTTTCAAAGATGGATAGCTATGCTGTACACAAACTTGACAGCACGCATCAGAGTAAACAGATATATTTCGGACCCCATACAAATTTGCAGAGGCACTCGGCAGGGGTGCCCGCTCTCGCCGATGCTTTTCGCTTTAGTGCTGGAGCCCCTAGCCTGCAAAATCCGGCAGCATTATCATCACTCGGCGATTCAGATGCCCTCTCGACCCATCCACATCTCACTCTACGCGGATGACATGGTGTTATATGTTAAACACCCTGATCAGCACCTGAATCCGCTTCTGAGAGAATATATAAAGTTTGGTCACCAGGCAGGTTTGCAGATAAACTGGGCTAAGTCCCTGGTATTGGCGCTAACAGACAGCACAAAACCGACCACATTAGATTATCCCCTAGAGTGGCATGAGGAACCCACCAAATATCTGGGCATATGGTTCCATAGAGACCCCGAATTGGTAATCAGGACGAACTACGGGCGGGCGATTGCAACACTGGAAGACAAAATTAAAAAATGGAACAGGCTTCCGCTGTCCTTGGCGGACAGGGCAGCGATTGTGAAAATGGTACTGCTGCCGAAATTCCTCTATTTGTTTAACAATATCCCTATAAAACCGCCCGCTGCTGTCTTCCGCAACATCAAGGCGCTAGTCCTTAGTTTGCTATGGGCAGACAAACAGGCGAGGATGGAATTACGCACAATGACACTGCCATACGCGAAGGGGGGGTTCAAGGTCCCAGACTTCTACCTATACTACCTATGCGCTCAGGCGCAGTACGCGCACTTCTGGTACCACGAAGTGCCCTTCCTGACACACGTGGCCGTGGAGGCAGGAGACGCCGATCCGATCCCTTTACCCAGTATGCTCACGCATAGGCGCACCAGGCTACACGATCGCGATATTAACCCAGTTAACACGACCGCAGAAGCATGGAGACTCCTGGGCAGGGAAGCAGGCTGCTTACCGCTATATGCACCCACGCTCCCGCTAGCACATCACCCAGCCCTCTCGGTAACACAAGAAAAGGTTGGCATGGATCTGTTCCGGCGGGCCGGAATAGACACGTTGGGGGACCTGTACACAAATGGCGAATTCCAGACACTTGATAAGCTGCGATACATCAGCAATCCAACCCCACTGTTCAGTTTTAACTTCTATAGACTGCAGAGGGCACTACGGGAACACTACCCGTCACATCCGGAGGAACCACCTACCCTGGAACCTCTACAGCTACTCCTGACTACACCAAGGGCATCTCACCTGGTCTCCAAACTATATGCTAGTATACAAGGGGCGGTAGGGACCAACACGCACAAGGCCAGGGACAGATGGAGCGCGGGACTAACAGAACCCCTGACGGATGTGGAGTGGGATTCCGCTTGCATGCTCACGGGAATGCTAACTCCCAACGGGAACCTGAAAATTATACATTACAAGTATTTGCATCAAGTGTACCACACACCTCAGAGGCTTCACAAACATGGCTTACGAGATGATTCAAAATGTTGTAGGTGCGGTCAGGAGGATGCAGATTTCATGCATCTAGCATGGCACTGTCGTAGAGTGGCGGGATATTGGGAACGGGTCGTAGAGGTTTTGAGTGAGATGTTGGGGGTTGCAGTGAAGTGCGAGGCGAAGGTCTGTCTGCTGGGTATTACTCCACATCTGAAAGCTTTGAGGCGTAGATTCTGTGCTGTGGCGCTGCTGCTGGCTAAAAGAAGGGTGTCGCTTCACTGGCAGAGTAAAAGAGCGCCAGAGGTAAAACGCTGGCTTGAAGACATGGTGTACTGTCGAGATACGCTAGTCACGTATGAAGAGGAGTTGCCGGGCGGCTCTAAGCCCAAAGACTATTGGGGGTACTTGCGAGCCTATTTGCTTGAACATGACAAGTCAGACACAGACACGGCAATTGTGTGAGCTGAAAAACTACAAATGTCAATACAGGGTGCTCAGTTATGCAGTGCCGACGCTTGGGAGGGAGGATGCCGTGACGCAGAGGGGAGGTTGCAGGGGGAGACCTATAAGTTGGGGAAGGTAATGTTAAGATAAGTTTCAGTTAAAAACGAAAATGTGCGTACAATACACCAAAAACTGTTAAAATGTAAGACTACAGATGTACCAGACAGCGAGCGGAGCACTGACACACACCTACATGATGTAGGTTACCACGCCGCCGGTCCGCTGGATGTCGGCTGAAGGGCTGTGTACAACTAGCATTGTAGCGCAAAACTGTAATTGCATGTAGCCGGCCCGAGGTGGATGTAGGCAAGTGCAGTATAAATGATTCTCGACATGTTGGATGTGTGTTAACAAAGTGCAATAAAACTCTTACAATAAAAAAAAAAAAAAAAAAAATTGTACTTGCTGAGATAAGGCAAGGGTTTGCCGCAATTACTGATAAAATGGATACCCTGGCCACCCGCATGGATACAATAGCGCGGAAAATTGAGGGACATGAGACCAGGCTGACCGAGGCGGAGCAGCGAATCTCTGATGTGGAGGACACTGCAGCACATATGAAAACGGCAGCGGAGCAACTCGACAAGCTGCTCAAAGTCATAGCCGCTAAGAACGAAGACATCGAAGCGCGCAGTCGGCGCAACAACGTGCGCGTTTTGGGGATCCCGGAGAGCACCAACACCGGTAGGCTGGAAGACTACATGGAAAAGCTGCTCATGGACGTAGTGGGCAAAGATTCTCTGTCTTCGCAATTTGTGGTGGAGTGTGCTCACCACTCCCTGGGACCTCGGCTGCCGCCTGGGGGCACCCCCCGGCCTATCATCGCTCGCCTGCTCAATTACAGAGATAGGGATGTGGCCCTGAGGGTGGCTCGGGAGAAGAAACAGCTATCTTATAACGGAGTGACTTTCACCATGTACCCAGACTTTACAATGCACGTGCAAGAGGAATGTCGTCGTTTCTTGGCGGTGAAACAGAAACTGAGGCAGGCTGGCATAGATTACGCCTTGCTATACCCAGCCCGTCTGCGTGTGACTCATCAGGGAACACAAAAGTTCTTTACCAATCCGCAGCAGGTGGAGGAATTTCTGAAACAGGTCCGCAGGAATGCCAAACTGCCGTCGTCGCAGTCGGAGTCGAAGCGTTCCCCCACACCGGAGAAGGACTGTTGACAAGCATGGACGATGTCGGCAGGAGAAGTGAATTGCCGAGGAGACTTGCGGTCATGTAGCTGCCCGCAGAGTTGAGGGGGTGAAACGTATTGACTGACGCTGCCACCACTGGATCGATGGAAACGGGACCTTCTGTGCCACTGTTGGGCAGGACACGGCGGAAGGGAGTAGAACATTCTGATCTCATCAGCAGTCCTCTAGTTTGAGTCCGGGCCTGGTGGCTGCTGCGGCTGGGTCCGAACTTACTGGGGGATATAGTGCGGCACCTAGACGAAAAGCCTCTAAGGGAAGTACCCTATGTTTGTTACTTACAGTTTGCAGCTTCTATTTTCGCCTGCCTTGTCTGGGGAATGGGCGGTGCTCGGGTCATTGAGTACAGTTGGGAAGCTGTTGGGAGTTGGGGCGGAGGGGGGAGACTATTGATACTGGCATGATTGGGATGCTTCAGTGGGTGGGGGAGGGTGGGGAAGGGAGACTTCAAGAGTACTGTTGGGGATTGCTGCAATGTGTTGCATATGTGCAGGGTTATTTGGGAGAGTGCAGGTGGAGGTATGCAGGGATGCAGTGTGTAATGAAAGCTTGTTTTGATAGTGCCGATGGCTCGGGAGGGTAATGGCGTGATTAACATACTGTCGTGGAATGTGCGAGGCCTGGGCGACCCGAGGAAACGCAGGAAGGTCTTGGCGTATTTGGATAGGCAGCAGATCCAAGTGGCGTTGCTGCAGGAGACGCATTTAGACCCTAGGGCTACTAACACCTTTGCGTGTAAGTGGGCGGGAAATCGTCTATTCTCATCATTTTCCTCATATGCCCGTGGGACGGCGATCCTTTTTAAGAAACAATTGCACTATGAGCCGGTGGGAACGATCTTGGACACGCAGGATCGTTATGTGATCACATGGGGAAGGCTGAGGGGCGACTCTATAACGATAGCTAACTGCTATGGCCCAAATACTGATAGCCCGGAATTTTTTAATGACGTCTGGGGCAAAATCATGACAATTGGTTCCACTCACATAATATGGGGGGGGAGACTTTAACGTCGCCCTGCAGCCGAGTCAGGATAGGTCCCACCCCATGGCGCATCATTATACCAAATCCAGGGAGGCATTATCTAGTATACTTGAGTAAGGAGGACTGGTTGGAGGTTTTTGCATCCCCTGGGGAGGGAAGGCTCACATTTCACTTCCCACACAGGTAGTTGGGCTAGGATTGATTATTGCCTAGTGTCTAGAGGGCTGGGACCAGGTGTATAGGCTGTGACGCACTTGGCCAGAACGTATTCAGATCATTGTCCTGTGCGGCTGTCGATCACTCTACCGGGCTATACTGCTACCAGGCCGCGCTGGAGGTTACAGCCCATGGCTCTACTGGATGATGTGTTTCAGGGGGAATTAGAGGAGGAAATCCGCGATTTTTTTGCGAGGAATAAGGGTTCGGTCGGGAGCGTAGAGGTAATATGGGAGGCCTTTAAGGTGACGATAAGAGGATACTGCCTATCTAAGAGCTGTGGAGTGTTAAAATATATACAGCGCACGCTTCAAAGCCTGGAGAAGGAGCTGAAGGGGTTGGAGAGGCAGATGGGACAGGGACAGGACTGGATGGTGCATAGTAAGTTTCGAGAGGCCCTAACGAGATATGAAGCTGAGGCTCAGCGCGAACTGAAGTTTCGGGGAAAATACTGGGTGGCCCGCAGATACGGTGAGGGGGAGCGGCCTGGGAGGGCTCTTGCAGAGGCGACGCGCCCTCCCCATTTTAGCACCTACATATTAGAGGTATGTGGCCCTGATCATGCAATCCATCGAAATTCGTTGGACATACTCGAAACATTCGTAGAGCATTATGGCGCACTTTACACATCCCGGAGGGGAGGAGCACTCGAGATGGAGGACTTCCTGGAAGACGTCGCATTGGGTTGGCTTGGGGATGCACAGCGTGAATTTCTATGTCACCCGTTCGAGCTAGATGAAATACGGGAGGCGATTATGCAGCTAAAAAATGGGAAAGCGCCGGGCTCGGATGGGTTGCCAGCCGAATTTTATAAAAGTTATATTGATATTATGGCACCGGTCCTCAGGGAGGTGTATGAGGAATCTCTGGAAGTGGGTGTATTGCATCCCTCGATGAGGGAAGCGGTGGTGACGTCGTTATTGAAGCCCGGGAAGTCCCCGGATTCCTGCAATTCATATCGACCGCTCTCCTTGATCAATTGCGATGCCAAGATTCTGGCTAAAATGCTTGCCAACCATCTTGCATTGCTGATGGAGAAGCTCGTCCTGCCGGATCAATCGGGGTTTGTACCCTGGAGATCGACATCACACAACCTTCGTACTTTGTTTTCCCTGGTGCCGATGGTGGACCAGGAGTTCCCACTCGCTGCGGTGTTTCTCGATGCTACTAAGGCATTCGACTCGGTGGAGTGGGACTACCTATTCGGTTTCCTTCGGCGGATGGGATTCCCTCAGCTGTATGTCTCCTGGCTTCAGTTGCTATATAATCAACCGACGGCCCGCATATTGATCAACGGTCATATGTCCTCCCCGATAGCTATCTCCAGGGGTACTCGACAGGGGTGCCCACTGTCGCCCCTGTTATTCGCGCTTGCTGTGGAGCCGCTTGCCGCCCGTCTGGACAGGTACACAATGATAAGGCGTTTCGGTGCTGTTTGCGGCAGATATTGATATGGCTGTATGCGGACGACATAACGCTCTATATTAGAGATCCGCAGGACAACATCAATCCCATATTGCGGGAATTTATACGATTTGAAAGGCTCTCCGGAGTGGGTATTAATTGGGGAAAGTCCATGGTGTTCCCGCTCACGACAGCCGTAACTCCCTTCCCTCTTGACTTCCCACTGGAATGGTGTCAGGAAGACTTTCGATATTTTGGGATTCAATATGGAGGAGATCATTAGGGCAAACTATGGCACAGCTATAGAGCGACTCAAAACCAATGTCACACGGTGGATCGCGTTGCCCCTATCCATGGCGGGCCGTGTGTCACTCATTAAAATGAAGATACTCCTGCAGTTTTTATACTTGTTCCTCAATATTCCCTATCATCCGGGGTGGGTTTTCTTCACCATGCTGCGTTCGGAGCTGATACGATTGGTGTGGGGGGGGTAAGCAGTCGCGTTTGAAATGGTCTATGCTAATTAAGCCATATAACCAAGGGGGTTTGATGTTCCTGATCTCGAGCTATACTTTTTATGTGCTCAGGCACATTACGTCTATTACTGGGTATACCCGCCACGTTACATGCCGCAGGTGGCGGTGGAGGCCTGGCTTGCTGACCCAATACCCCTCAATGGTCTCATATATGGTCCCAAGGACATGCCGGTTGCGGCACCTACCACGATCACTGGCACGGTGGAGGCATGGCATCGATTGACGGCCCTCCTGAAGATCTTGTTTTTGTATTCCCCCAGATTGCCGCTTACATATCACCCGAACTTGACGTTGCTGCAGGAGCGGGGGTTTCAAGATCTCTGTAAGCGAATGCGGGTCAAGACTTGGGGGGATCTCTTTCACGAGGGCACCCTTCGCACATCTGCGCAATTCTTACAGGAAGCGGCTCCCACGCCGCTTGATGTATTTCCCTACGTGCGATTGCGACAGGGCATGAGATCGTTGCTTCCGGATTTCCCCCGAGAGCCAGCATGTTTTGAACCGTTGCATCGGATGCTGCGCTCGGCCGATGGTGGCCATTTGGTGTCCAGGTTGTACGCCTCAATACGGGAGAGCGATGTAGGTGGCGACAGTTCGTCCCGGACACGATGGGAGGAGGAGTTGGGAAGCGAGGTCAATGAGGAGCAGTGGAGATACTGCAGTCGGCAGACAGCACAGATATCGGCTAGTAGTAGGTTCCGGGTGATACACTTTAAGTTCTTGCATCAGATATACTACACGCCGGTTAAGAAACTGAGTTTTAAGCTAGCTGACAATGATCACTGTGGGAGATGCGGGCAGTCGGGCGCGGGATTCTTGCACCTGGCCTGGGGCTGTGCCACGGTGCGTGACTATCGGGAGCAAGTATTCGCGGCATTGGGAGACATGCTTGACGTGCACCTGGAGAGGGACCCGCTGCTTGCGCTTCTGGGGAACACGGCACATATACCTCCTAAACACAAAAAATATGTTGCCATCTCCTTACTGCTGGCGAAGCAGAAGGTAGCTTGCAGATGGGGTAGGGGCCGAGCCCCGCAATTCAAAGAATGGTTGGCTGATATGATATTTTGCCAAGAACAGAGTAACACATATGCAGAGATGCTGCCGTGGACCTCGCGGCCCAGGGATATATGGGGGCCGTTGGTGGGGTATCTCCTGACGCATGGTCCCGAAGGGGATGTTACTGCGTTAAGTGCGGCTGGAGGTGTGGATGGAGTGGGCCCGGCGCTGCTACCGTCCCTCACTACATAAGTGTTCCTTCCTAGCTCTGTGGAGATCGCATGAGTGTTATAGGATCTACGGAGTGGGTTGAGAGGCCTGCGTAAATGCGGGCTGCCTGTGCTGCTTTGACAAACTGCTATAATTGCACAGGGGATGCTGTTTGTACTTCTTGTACTTTGGGTTGTGTACCTTACATTCTGACTGGAACTCTAAACCTGCCGGTGGTGTCACACTGCCTTGTTATGTAATTGCCTAAAAGCATAAATAAAGTTTTTAAAAAAAAACTATGGAAATAGTTTTTTTTACACTAATGCGCATGCGCCAAAGACGTCAAAAAGCGTGTAAACGCTACGCATATATCATCACTGTTGTGTATTAAAACAGTAACCAAAGTGATTTTTAAAGGGTGCCGATTTCAATAAAGTTGACGATTTCAAAAAAAGTCCTGATGAATAACTTCGTAAATAAATCATGAGGAGTGATATAAAGAGTATTCCATCAAACAGCACTAAAAACATTGGACGAGCAATTATTCATCAACAGATGTATCTACTTGACAGCACTATAAACAAGAGAAAGTTATTCTAAAGGCAGGATCTGCGCTTCGTAAAAACATATTAACGTAGCGCGAGTAGGTGCAGAGTCTCATGACCAAAATATTTTAGTATCTTAGTATCTCCACATATAGCATACCAGGTGCGTATAGCGTACTCGGCAAAGGTGTAAAGAGATGAAGTCATAGTCCACCGTATATAAAGGAGTGCTTTACATGCGCAAGTGCAGCCTATATTTACAACCACCTTAATTATCTGTAGCTATCTAACACGTGGAGACAGTAGTTGGTCAAAAAAGAGATATCAATCTGCATCTCTATTCTAATCCTACTTAAATGTCTAAAGTCCATAGGTATAATATACACTGCACCAGGGAATTTCATCATTAAGCCCAGTATGGTGACTAGTCTAAATACCCATCGTTGTTCACGATGAAAAAAAATTGTTTCAAGAGGTCCCATATCTCTATGATAGTGTGGTTTATCTAAAACAACCCATCTCATGTCTTCCTCTGTGTGACCCATGTCCAAAAAATGACGTGTCAATTTAGTGTTGGATTTTTTGCGTTTAATGGAGCTCTTATGTTCTACTATTCGTGTTTTCACTTTCCGTGTAGTCATCCCAACATACTTTAACTTACAAGGGCATTGGATAAGATACACCAAAGCCTCTGAGTTACAGTTTGTATGTTGAGACACAATACACAGTGTTCTCAGCACCAAATCCAATTGAGTAGCACGGGTGGTGAGATGGCATACCACACACGCACCACATGGAAAGTGCTCACGTACTTATTGTCCTGTCCAGATGGCCCGAGGCACAACTGTATTCCGTGATTGTCTGGGTCTGGTGTGCACTAACATATCACCTAGATTTGCGCCTTGTTTAAAGGCAAATAAAGGTTTTTTACAGCTTTTTTTGCCTGTATTAAGAATATTCCAGTTTGAATTGACAGATTTTTTAATAATGTCGCTCAAGTGACAGAAAGTACTTACACAGACCAATTGGTCTGAGGGAGGTTTTGAATGTGATTCTAACAGAGCATCTCGATTATTGTTTCTGACCCTTTTGTTAGCTCGTCGTATGAGGGAGGTAGGGTATTGTCGTGCCTGTAGATTGTTACTCAGGTTTTCAGCATGTTGTCTATATTTGATGAGCTCTGTGCAATTTCTCCTTAGCCGTAGAAATTGACCCACCGGCAAATTGACACGCAAAGCGCGCGGATGGAAACTTTTGTAATTCAACAGAGTTGCGAGCCATATGTTTCTGATAGAGTTCAGTATAAATTTGGCCATCTTTCGGATAAAGAAGTAGATCCAGAAAAGGTAGGGACTCTTTATCGATACACCTCTTCCGCAGAACCAAATTTCTGTGGAAGGGGTTACTCGCATGATATAAAGGCTATGCTATGCCCACCCATTTTCTTCTTACGAAGCTGTCCTACACATAGTGTGAGTTAAACTACAGAAGTAATACCAGACCCTAATAGAATAAGATTGACACACAGCACCGTGTTAGTTGGCAGGTCTGTGTGCACAACTCTGAAAGTAATTTCTGCTTTTATCCTTGTGTTGTACCGTTCATTTTATCCATAAGTGTCTGCGTGTGTTTGTGTGCCTGTCTGTAAATATATCTGTATCCATGTGTGTGCATTTGTGAGTGTGTGGTTTTGTAGATGGCACATGTGTACCTCTTTGTAAATATGTCCGAATCCATGTGTCTTTGACAGTTTTTCTGTGCATGCATTGTATGTGTGTTTGTGTGTGCTTGTGCCTATCCATGTGTGTCGGGCATGTTTATGTATGTGTGTTCTTTGTTTTTGTGTTTTCCTGATAAAACATTTGTAGGCATGTATTCATGCATGTATTCGGTTGTGACTTTAAATATACGTCTGTCTCTATCCATGTGTGCTGCCCAGTTTGTGTATATGCCTGGATGTGCTTGTATTGCTGTGCTCGTCGGTTTGTAAATACTTCTGCCTGTATCCATGTGTGCGCGTGTACGTGCTTGAGTGTGTGCTTGGGACTTTTTCTTGATTTTATGACTGTCTAGACACCATGTAGATCTACTATATGTTTGTGGTGAAAAACAAACGCTTCCTTCTAGATGCATGTGTATATATGTATATATGTGTATATATATATATATATATATATATCTTTTAAATCTGAAGGGCACACAATAAGCCTGCACTTATTTTAATGCATTTTTTATTTAGGGATCAATTTTTGTATATTTTATTATAATGGTATTTTGAAGATTGTGTTAAAGGTCACCTGCTCCACCAAGCAGCGCATGTACAGTCCTATCAGGCTGGTCACGTCCTGGTAGCTATTTTACCACAGCATAGTTATCACAGGCCCCACCATGTGCAGTGCACTTCCAGGGAGGACACTGTAGACATTTGCTCTCTACCTTGCAGCTCCTCAGCCTGCCATCGCTAGTGGAGCACCAAACTTCCAAGGGTTGCCCCCTCCGCAGCCACCATCTGAGGAGACTACAGCACCGCACTGGCGGCGGACTGGAGGAACAAAGTGAATATTTAGAGAAAAGAGCTGCCATGACAGGCGATTCCCTCATTTCAGTGCTAAGGAAAGGTGGATTTCAATACGTTTATGTTTCAAATGTCTTCCAGTCTGTGCCCCAGACACAGCCTTTGTATAGTGCTGTCCCTCACAGCAGGACTGTCTTCAGCCTTGAGTACCCACAACAGAGGCACAGAGAGGTAGGTGTGAGGGCTCTGCACTGAAGTGTGATTGAGGTAGATAAATGCTTGACCTCACCTAAAGGGTCCCTTTCAACCTGCAGCTCCACCTCTGCTCACCCATAGCATCAACAACAAGCATTGAAAATGCAATAGGTCTCGCCTTTGATTAAGTTAAGGCCATTTGCTTTGCTAATGGTATTGTATAGAAAAGCAAATGGCTTTAACTTAATCAAAGGCGAGACCTATCGCATTTGTAATGCTTTTTTTTTTTTGTGAGTTGTTCCGACCTCATGCATGGTACCTTCCAAACCCAGCCGTATTCCTCAGAGAGTTGGTGAAACGGCTGCCGTCATTCCTTCTCATGAGGACGAAAGTGGCTTGCTGGTGACTACATTGCACCGACGGGAGTATGGTAGTAAGAAGCGGAAAATAATCTGTCAAATGATGTGCCCTTTTGTGAAAGATTTTTACCACAGAGATGTATTTTTTTACAAGAATGCCATTACAGTGCAGCGCCTTGCACTGATGGATGGAATGCACACAGGCACAGCGCCAATCACTCATGGTAATAACAGACCTTCGTGTTAATTGCAAAGTGATGCAAAGTTTTGTATTTACCAGTTTTCAGCCAATCCTTATCGTGGATATTTTGCAATAATGAAACGCCGAGCTTAGCAGTTCCATGGCCTGCATCTGTGTTACTCAAGATAAAACGTATAGAACGCAGGCTTTGAAAACAGTTTATCTTTCCATATGTACTCTCGAGAAGAGCCGCAATCTCTCCAACTTTTATCTCTTCAATACAGAACTAATGCTGTAGTCTGATTGTACCAAGCTTCAATGTGCTCATGCATGTTTAACGCCATCATGCACAAAGATGCGCTGTCTATATGTGTAGTGTGAATGTTTAACCTGCTGTATTGCACTGCAAGCATGGGGAATAAATGAGGGCTTATATCTAGGCAGTAGAAGAAACCTACAAGGAGAACTTAATTTCCTATCAACCATCTGCCCAGAAAGGGACGTCACTGGATTTCCAATCATCCATCGTACAGGAAGTGACATAACTGGTTTCCGTTTCCCGCCCACGGTACCCTGCACTCCTCTTTTCCACAAACTACTTAATGGCAGCTGCACAACAGATGATGAAAGGATGCGTGCAGCAGGCACAGCTGCGCCTATCTACACCTGCACCGTGTCCAGCACCAGGGACCCTGGTTCTGTCCCAAGCCCCACTAGCGTGCTGCACTCCTCTGTGCTTTCAGGCCTGGCTGCCGCTCACCGCACTGCTGCCACACTGCACCACACAACGTTGAACGAGAATTCACATGTGTCTCTTGCAAGTTCTTATGATCAACCACTCCAACGCCAACAGCATCCAGCAGCCCACTTACCAATAGCTCAAACTCGCGAAATGCGAGACCTATTGCATTGCAAATGCTTGTTTTTTCAACAATGGGAGTTTTCAGCAAATTTAATTAAAAAGTTGTTAAGAAAAATACAATTTACTCTTCATCACCAAATTTGTTTGTAGAGCCCCAAGAGATACAGTGGAGCAGATCTGCCACAAAGTACAATAACACAATCATTTGCAATGCAATTGGTCTCCCATTAGTGAAAGTTGGAGTTAATGGTGTTGTAAATGACAATGTCTTTTGTTTATGGAGTGGATGTTTGTAGTGTGGAGTTTAATTATATGGATTGGATTGAACTTGTTAGTTGTGGAATTGTGTGGGGTTGAACAGTGTGTGTGTGTATTTGTTTAGTGGAATTATGTGGATAGTAATTGTGTGGTATTAAATTAACTGGAATTATGTAGAATGGGATTGAGTGTTATGGTGTGTAAATATGTGTATTGGTATGTTGTTTTGTGGTGTGGTATGTAGTGGAATTTAATAATGTGGTGAGCTGTTGAATTGTGTGACATGATGTTGAATTTTGAGGTGTGGATTGGATGCATTTGTTGTGTAAGTGTGTTGATTTGAATTATGTGGTTTGTTGAATTATGTGGTGCAGAATGGAAATATGGGGAGCTGAATTGCGTGGCGTGGAACTGTGTGGTATTTTGAGTGAAATTATGCTGATGGGAATTATGTGGCATGGTGTGGAGTGTATTTGTATGGATGGTTGCTATGTGGCATAGTGGTTTTATGTGGGATGTATTTATCTGGTATTTAGTAGAGTGTGATTAGGTGGCAATGATTAATGTGCACGTATGTGCAAAGGCTATATTGAATGTACTTTATTATCCTTTATGAATTACGGTAAAAACAGCTACAGGAGGACTGTCAAAATTATATGTGTTTGCAGGGCCTGTTGTAGCCTTAGTAAGTTGTTGGATGCAAAGTTACCAGACAGAACCCGCCACAACATTTCCAAAAAATAAATGAACACAGATCCTGGAGATGCTGCCAGAAAGAGTACTTAAATGAAGGGTTTCAGGGGATATTACAATCTGGATGCAGTTTAAACCATCCATGCACTTTAAACCATCCCCTGCTCATGACTTGGAAAATAAATAACTTTTTAACCATAATTTAGGTGGCGAATGCAGATTTAATGAATAAAGCTTCAGCAGCATTTCAAATGTTTAAAATTAACCATAATTTAGGTGGCGAATGCAGATTTAATGAATAAAGCTTCAGCAGCATTTCAAATGTTTAAAAATGCAAACTCTAAACATGTTTCTTGAAATAGGATTAGAGCTCAGACATACAAAGTGCACAGTAATCTAAATACAAAGTCTTGATCTGCTAGTTTGCTGGGTTTATGATACTGCCCTGGTGACATTACATGTGAAGTCTTATGGCTCACCGTAGGAGGGTGGAGTAGCAGACGCAGCCATAAATCTCGGCTGGGAGCTCATTTATGGAAAAGAGCCACCTAGCGAAGCAAAGAGGCCCAGCTCGGCAGGCGCTCATGTGAGAAAATAAATAGCTGTTGTGTGTGAAAAGTGTGGCAGAGCAGAAAGAATACAGAGGAGCAGGACAGCATGCCAGATCCGTCATGTGGGGGTAGTGCACGGAGCAGAGAGGCACACTGGCGAGAGAGCCATAAAAGCACAGATGCGGGGGTAAGAGCAACAGAAGGGAGACCTCTAAAACAGCCCTGCCGCTGCGCATCGGGTTGAACTAACGCCAATTAAGTTATTTTCTCCTCATTCCAGCACAAAAATGAGAAACATTGAGAAATAAGCCTTACAGGCTATAAAAAAATGAATAGCGCGTTAAACACAAAATATGTACAACAAAAAGCACCCGTAAATGGCGCCTGAAAATAAAGTGACCGTTGCGTTTCAAAATCGGAATGTTTTTATTTATGTAGCTAAAAGAAAGCACTGCTTTGTTAATTTACATAAGCACAGTGGCACACAATAATGGGTGCAGACTGCAAATAAACAGCGTGCTGCGTGGTGAATGTTTGAAAAGTGCTTCACGTTTGCAGTTAACCTCTAGGCAAACGCTTTCGAGGAATACGAACCGCTGCAGTGCTGGGGCCAAGGTGCCCTCTGTTAGCCTAGGTTGGGGGCACACACAAGTGCACCATTAAAGACTCCGGCAGTGGGTGCAGCGAGGATCGGCAGCTGACGTGCTCCCTGGAGTCAAAGTGCAGCAGCAGTAACCTGAAAAGTGTGAGGAAGAGCGGCTACTTGCGCAAGCACACAAGAGGTTTTTTGTGCACCTGGGGCCAGGAGAAACGCCTGAGGAGCCGGCCCAAGTACTAGGAGATTGAAAAGAAATGGCACAGCTGGCCGCCCATGCGCAGCATTTCGCTCGACTCCTCTAAGTAACAACATGAAAACAAATGTAAAACCATGATGGAGTAGCGTTTATTGCAATTTTATATAGCGCGAACTTCACACAAAGATATTGGATCACTGTGCATGATCACATTCATGTTTTGAGGCACGGGGAGAAGTGATGTGCCCAGAATCACAGGATATTGAGCACGTCGAGATTCAATTATGGTTCTCAAATTCCAAACTCTGCAGTTCTGGTTGTAACGCCACAGTCAACCCTGCAGCTGGACAGACGTGGAGATTAAGACGCACAGCGCAATTAAACGGAGCTTTGCTGGTGGTCGTGTACGACAACTTGTATTTTGCTACTTCTGTCATTGCATACAGATATATAATACTGATAAAGCAAGTAACATTACTCCTACAGCAAGCCAGGGCTATTGGCTTTGCCAATGGTTGTTGTTTGCTTAAGATAAATCAGCAACAACTACTGCTTCCTTGTATATAACATTGAAAATGCTTCTGTTCTGAAATGATGAGACTGAAAGAACTATAACGAGTCTCCTTGAAGTTACCTCAAAAGCAGTGACGAGTGGCACTGCTGCAGAGGTAACAATTTATTTTTTCACACCGAGGGCAAAAATGGAGAGCCCAATAGAGACCCGGTTTGGCAACTGCTTTATAGAACTGCCATTGCAGAGCACTGGCCGGACCCGGCCCACTTAAAGCCCTGGCTGTCACCTGTAGGAGGCTGGAACCCAGCAGTGACCACAGCTCCAGACGCACTCGTGATCACGCAGCACACACAACACTGGCAGTAAAAGCATGCCCTAGCCAGCTGTGCCCCTGCATCTGTGGGGGACTAGGACAACTAACGGCGACAGTGAGTCAGTTTTGGTGCAGGTCAGTTCACACAGAGGCCCAGAGCTCTGCGCACGCTACTACAGGCAAGATTAGCCAGGACGGAAGGCAACCCCAGCAGGCCAACCAACATGATGAAAACAAATGTAAAACCATGATGGAGTAGCGTTTATTGCAGTTTTATATAGTGCAAACTCCACACAAAGATATTAGATCACTGTGCATGAGCACCGGTTAAATTCCACAAGATCACATTCATGTTTTGAGGCACGGGGAGAAGTGATGTGCCCAGAATCACAGGATTTTGAGCATGCCTAGATCCAATCATGGTTCTCAAATTCCAAATTCTGCAGTTCTGGTTGTAGTGCCACAGTCAACCCTGCAGCTGGACAGACATGGAGACGTACAGCACCATTAAACGGTGCCTTGCTGGTGGTCATGTACGACAACTTGTATTTTGCTGCTTCTGTCAATGCATACAGATATATAATACTGATAAAGCTAGTAACGTTACACCTACAGCAAGCCAGGGCTATTGGCTTTGCCAATGGTTGTTGTTTGTGTGAGATAAATCAGCAACAACTACGGCTTCCTTGTATATAACATTGATAATGCTTCCGTTCTGAAATGATGAGACTGAAAGTACTATAACGAGTCTCCTTGAAGTTACCTCAAAAGCAGTGACGAGTGGCATTGCTGCAGAGGTAAGATTTATTTTTCACCCCGAGGGCAAAAATGGAGAGCCCGATAGAGACCCGGTTTGGCAACTGCTTTATAGAACTGCCAGAGCACCGGCAGGACCCGGCCCACTTAAAGCCCTGGCTCTCACCTGTAGGAGGATGGAACCCAGCAGGGACCACAGCTCCTGACGCACTCGTGATCACGCAGCACACACAACACTGGCAGTAAAAGTGTGCCCTAGCCGGCTGTGCTCCTGCATCTGTGGGGGACTAGGACAACTAACGGCGACACTGAGTCCGTTTTGGTGCAGGTCAGTTAATTCAGAGGCCCAGAGCTCTACGCACGCTCCTACAAGCAAAATTAGCCAGGACGGAAAGCAACCCCAGCAGGCCAACCAATAAGATGAAAACAAATGTAAAACCATGATGGAGTAGTGTTTATTGCAGTTTTATATAGCGCGAACTCCACACAAACATATTGGATCACTGTGCATGAGCACCTGTTAAATTAAACAAGATCATATTCATGTTTTGGGGCACAGGGAGAAGTGATGTGCCCAGAATCACAGGATTTTGAGCACGCCGAGATACAGTCATGGTTCTCAAATTCGAAATTCTGCAGTTCTGGTTGTAACGTCACAGTCAACCCTGCAGCTAGACAGACGTGGAGATTAAGACGCACAGCGCCATTAAACGGAGCCTTGCTGGTGGTTGTGTACGACAACTTTTATTTTGCTGCTTCTGTCATTGCATACAGATATATAATAAGTGAAAGAGGACCGCGCTGCAGCCGGAGCATGGGGATCTGTTGTCTTTATGGGGCCATGTGTTTCTAATTAGAAACACATGGCCCCATAAAAATAAGAAAGTGCTTTGCGACAGCAGCAAAGCAGGCCACCGAGTCCGGATCGGAGGCGAAAGGGCGTGAACCCAAAACCCTCATTTCCAATGGCAGGCCACTGTTTAGCATAAACGGTGACACCAGCCAATGGAAATGAGGGGCGGGGCTTCAAGCCCTCTTCTGAAAGTCCTGCAGTGCATGTGCTGCCACGCTGGGCGAGACCTAAAAAGGGCAGAGCTTCAGGAAGTCTAATCAGCAGCCGTTTGCTAACGAAGTGTACATTGAATTTGTAAAGAGAGCCCTTTCCCCACCCCCTCACTCACACCAGTGTTTGCATTCCCTGCCCTCCAGCCACTGGAATGCATGTAATACTTTTCCACTGTTTGGGAAGCTGTCCTCATCTTCCATCTGGTGGCAAGGCATACCACAGACATTTAAATGTATCCCGCTCTGCTGTGTAATTAATACTGTGAGTAAAACCTGAGGATGTACGCCAGAATCTCTTTTTCAATGTGTACATTATTTCCCATGTATTTTCTCGACATATGCGTCCATCCATTATTTTTCTCTTTCAACCCTTGAGCTGATCAACTGACCTGGGTGGATCAGTGGTCTAGCAGTAGTCTAGCAATGGAGAGCTGGCTTACCTGTTTCAAGTATCTATTAAAATTTCCACTATAGCACAATCTTCACAAGTAAATAATGTTTTTACATTTTTGTATCTTCAAACTGCATGCTGTCTCAAAAATATTCACTACATTCCTTAAATCTGGTATTAAAAACTGGCCTTTAATTAAAACTTTGGTTTGACTTCTCTCTTTTTTTCTTCTCTCTTTCAAGTGTTCTCCTTCTTCCCTTCAATTCTCTGCATGCCTTCTCTGTCTGAGCGTGCACAACCTACTCTGATACATGCTCCTTTGACTATTCTATATTTCAGCAGATTTCCCACAACTCAATGACAAGATCAGTCTCTCCTCCCTCTGCTGAAAGTTATACGTATGCAACTTAACAATACCCAATCTCCACTAACTTCTGTATTAATCCCACCAACCATGTGTTTGAGCTCACCCCTCCGACTAATTATTGCGACCAACCGCTAATACTTTAGTCCACTATAAAAAACTGGAATGACTGCATGGAATGGTTTGCTTTGAGTGCTCGTGACTAATCCCAATAAATAACAAGCAGTAACTAATAACACTGAACTAACCATCAACCTTGGGTCCCAGAGCAGTGTGCTGCCCGGTGTAAAGTTCTTTGGTGCCTCGTCTGAGGTAGTAAGCTCTATATAAATTGAATTACAATACAATACTCAACAACCAAAAAAGAAAACCTCTCACTGCGTATAGCAAAACAATTTGGAGCAGTTAGAAACAGCAACATTATGTTATGCACCATTATAGCAACATTTTATAATGATGTTTGCAGATTAAATATATATTTCAATGTCATTAACACTAAAAATGTGCTGAATTTGCAACTGCTTAGTAGGAAAACTCACAGATGTTATGAATTGTTATAGGATGCATATACCATCCCAAGTCTTTTGAAATTTGCCATGGAAGAGTTAAGTCAAGTTAAAAGGATATTGCTGTTTAAAAAAACTATTAGACTTACTAAAAGCAAGAAATCAAAATAAGCTGTTTTAAAATGCAACCACCACTTTAACACCTAGCTACTATTAGTTTTGGAAAGTAGAAGTTCCAGAAACAACATCATCAGCATTAACTTCTTTCCAACGAATTAACAAAAAAAGTTTGCGACTGAGGAGTCATCACAAACCTTCGCTGCTCCATCAAACCCTGTACTCTTGGGCACAGGCAAAAAGCTATATCTTAACATAATTGATAGTGCAATTACCAATAGCTTATCCTGTGGGCTGATCCAAAGTAAGGTAGACACTCTCAGTGAAGCTCTTTCTTTTGGGTTGACCCAACCTTTTATTGACACTATAACAAACCAGTAGTTGCAGAAGATTGATCAAAGCTGTTTTCTATATCCAATATTAGTTTTAATACGTTGTATTTTATTTTTGAGATTATATTAGCAGGGTGAGACAGGTAAAGTTGCATCAAGGCCAGACCTAAAAATAAGAGCAGTGTGTAGTTATGGCAGCGGTAGCATACTTCTATTGTAAATGAATAGAGAACATGATCTGCTATCCACCCTGAATGGAAGGAAGTAAACAGTCCTAATGCTCCTTGACCGCAGCTTTTGATATCATGGATCACAAGAACTTAATGAAAAGACCGAGAGAATTAGCCAGGGTATGTGGAATACTCTCAAAATTAATCTGCTCCTGCCTCCTACTAGAAACTGAGTGCTCATTGGATAAGAGGAGTGTTCAGTAAGGTGGATGACATATGCCTTGCCCACCTGGATTATCCTGCTCACCATTATTTTTGATTATATATGTGCTGCTATTTGCACAGCCCTAGAACTGCATTAGGTACATTTCCAGATGTACGCTGACTTCACTCAAATTCCTGTCCAACTGGACCGAAATTTCGAAAATCAGTCCCATCAAGGAATGCCTAGGCCACACATTATACTGAATACATTAACATTACCTTATCTTAACGAAGTGAAAACAGGGATCCTGGTACTAGGAGGACCTCACCATGACATGCATACTTTTCCGTGGCCCAAGAGCCTGGCCCCCACATATTTTGAAGCTAGAAATCTAGGCATAATCATTGAAACATATCTCTCATTGGGTCTGCAGATTAACAATGCAGTCAGTGACATTAACCTACATCTCTCCATGCCTACCACTTACGCAAAGCTACTCTGAGTGGAGCTAACAATAACTCTAGTTAAAGGATGTCTGGTTAATGGTGTCTATAGAGGCCTTACAAAAAGCTCATCAGCAGATTGACAAAATCACTTAAAGAAACTCTACCAGGGCTTTTTCCGAAATGCATTGGGTTTTGGACACAACTGTTTATGCGCAATGAGTATTGAATTGTAAGATTCTGTTGCTACGATTGTGGAGCAGCATTCAGCATGAACTTTGACTACTGATATCACCACAACTTCAATAAAGCAATTGAAGATCATCATTCTTGTTTTGACTAATTGTTTCACCATTGTTGTTTTTGGATTAAACTCGGAAACCTGTGGGCTTGATGGTTGTGCACTCTGGGTTTGGTTTACCACTTGGCTGCCAGCTTTCGATAATGTTTGTGCGTTTTACCCTACTACATCAGTTAAGGCTGAAAGGCAATTGAAGGCCATATGTACGTACAACTGGTCGCAAAATACTGGTCTCAATTTGTGACCAGTGTGATAATTTACGAACCGACGGGGAACCTACTACTGACTTCCACCAACCGGGGGGAGAGGAACTCCAGCCCCCAGCCAGCACTGCGGCCACCTCGCATCGCGTCAGACACGCCGCCACGTCACCGAGCCAGGAGGCGCTTTCAACTGCACCAGGGCTTCTGCGGCACGGGACGCGCACGTGCCAAGGGTGGGCCCGTCTGTGGCCGACAGAGGCTGGGCTGGGCCAGAACTCTTGGCTTCACCTTGGAATCCTTTGGTTCTTGAACTACCAGGATATGGTTTCTCTAATCTCTTATCAAGGTCAAGATTAAGGTACTAAAATTATTTCTTTTATTGTAGTTTTTATATTTGACCTATCTGGTATATATCGCCAATAAGCTCCTTTCAGTTTAGTGAGTGTGCTACTCATTTTCCTGAACCCCCAAGAGGTCTCTGCCTTGGCCTATATAAGACCTGTGACTCTTGTACCTTCAGCCATGGTCAAAAGGAAAATGGCCTTCTGCCAAGGGGGGCCCCCAGGAGGTAACGCGGTAGCGACCATTGACTCCTTTTTGACTAAAGCTGCAAATGTGATAACGAAGGAGATGGCGCTGACCGAGAGAAGGAGAGAATGCTTTTTATGGAGAAACTTGTTCAGGGTTCTGCTGTGGCCAAGAATGGAGAGGTGTCGGGGACGTCCTAACCCACCTGCACCTGTACTCTCATTAAAGGGGGTTCCCTCTGCTGAGCCAGCTACGTTCACATGTATGTCTACAGCCATATTGACAACAGGAGAAAATTTAAATTTAGATTGTGCCCCCACCAATAGGAAGAGAACTGGCTGTAATAGAGTTCAGAGGAAGTCACCGCGGGCTAAGTCTCCACTGCCAGTCAGGCCCAACCTTGAACTGTTGTTGGACACACTCATCACCAGACTGGAGTCAATGACTAAAGATCTCATAGCACCCATAACACAAAAGTTAGAGGGGATTGATGCAAGACTTAATTATTTTTTCCCCACGTGCAGTAATTGTTACATGGGGCCAGAGACAGTGGTTGGGGGGCAGGGAGCATCATGTATTGTGCCTGGCAATACGAATCAAGTACCTCACGTACCTCAGGTGACATGTAACTTAGATCTACCGGATGAGGAATTGTCCTGTAGACCCAAAAGTAATTGTACCCTAGGAAACCCTACTCTTGCAGCTCTGGTGGTTCAAATAGATCCGCCACGAACATCCAAGGAGGGCCTATCAGATTTATGCACTTTGCATAAACCTATTATGTCCAAAGCAGAACGTCAGTTCATTCTCGACCCACTGCCAGAATCCGCCCCCCTAGCCACCGTTTTAGTGGGGATTCCCTCAGTATCACAAGGCTCAAAGGAAACTTCTCTGGACCTTATTCACAAGGTTACTCATTGGTGTAACAATAATGTGGTAAATGGCCCAAATATATCTCCTGATATCATTATGGCCAGAGGAGTGGGATGGATTGGCCACAGGACTAGGAAAAACGTGAGTGGGACTGTGTTATTGTCAACTTTAAGCACCCTGTGCAGACGAAAGCGCTTGTGGGATGCCATTATAGGAGTAGTATTAAAACAACTATTAGGATTGTTTCTTTACAGTCTTTCTACCCCTTGAAAAAGCCTTTTGTTAATTTTCAATGGCAGTTGCCCTTTGAACCTGTTAAGCCCGCTCTGATCGGAAATGTGGACTGGCTCTACCTATGACCAATTGTTTTCAACCTTTGGCAAGACTACAGGGACTTGATGAAAATGATTGACTAAAGCCAATGGAAGCAAAGACGCAAGGTAATAAGCTGCCACCTCAGGTCACTAGCAATCCAGCCTTACCTGAATCTTTCCCTGAACCAATGCTTTCCTATCCACCTAACCCTTCATCTATATCTCATAACTCTGGTGTGTCTCGTACAAAGGTACTTTGGTGGAACATAGCTGGTCTCAGGTCAAAAAGGGACAACATATTTCTGGAAAAGTTTCTATCGTATCACACCACTGCCCTACAAGAAACTTGGGAGTTGAATGACAGTTTTTTTCTGGATGGTTTCACTTCATTTTGTAATCATGCAACCCCTTCAAATATGGGAAGAGCGGGGGGGGTCTTCTCTTGATGTTTTGACTTAAACTCTCCTGTAGAATTAAATTGATAGAATGCCAATCACCTCGTGTTAGCAAGGGAATTGTTAGTCAAGAACCATCCTACCCTGCTAGTTGTTAATTTTTATAATTCTTTCTCTAGAATTTATGAGATAGAACATCTCCTAGCTCTAGAGGGATTTTGGGAACATTAAAGGGAGGGCAAGCATGCTTACAAAGACACAATAATTCTAGGGGATTTTAACACTCATCAATGCTGCTTTAATTGCATTTCTATGATGGATCAGGGGGACTCCTCACCACTAATCAATCATTTTGAGCATTCACCTTCAGGTATTCTCATAGAAGGGTTCCTTTCAGCCTATAATTTACACTGCCTACAGCAAACAGAGGTGACCGCATCGGTCCCTACTTATATAGGAAGAGGTAGCTCTAGCACTATTGATTATATCATGCTCTTCTACCCCCTAGTTTCGGCTGCGGAGAAACTGAGCGTCTCTTGGAATTGCCATAGCGATCACAATCCTCTTACACTCGAGCTGTTTTACTCCCCCGCTCTAAAAGGGCAGTGGCTAGTTGTAACTCAAACGCAAACATCAGCACTAAAGACCAAGCACGTAGGTTGAAGTGGGAAAGGATTACCCTGGAAAGTTTCCTGGATAACCTGTATGTTGTCTGTGCCACAGAGATGCAAGCATGTATGGACCTCAGTACGCATGGTAGAGCTATTTTAGAGGCTTTTGATAAAATAGCTGTGCAGGTAGCATCTAACTTGACCATTAAGAGTAAGGTAAGATATCCTAAGACCAAGAGGTGGTTCTATGGTACCTATTCTGCTGCCCATAGGAAGCTATTGCAAGCTCTCAAAGAAAACCCGAGGGATGAAGCAGTAGTCAGGAGCTGTAAGAAGGCTTATAAGTCTGCAGTTTTTGAGAGGAAGAAGTTGTTTATAGAACAGGCCTGGGAGGCCCTCAGTCAAGCAAGTGTCTTGGCTGATACCTCCAAGTTCTGGACCATGGTTAATAGCCCTTATTTCTCTGATACGCCCAACTCTAACATAGACTGTACAATATCTGCTGAGCACTGGGTACAGCACTTTCAAAATATCTATAGCAGAGTCAATCTAGAAGAGCCAGAGGTACAAATGGTTATTGGCTTAGCCAGCACTCCCCTTAACTTTAGTGAAGACGAGGTTCACAAAGCCATCAATTCGACAGCTGGAGGGAAAGCACCGGGTCCAGACGGGGTACCCGCAATACTGTACAAAGCTGATCCTGTTGTCTGGGCAAAGATATTGCCTCAAGTTTTAAACCCGGCCTGTTCTTGTGGCTTTCCCCCTTCATGGGCAATGGCTGTTATTATCCCATTTTTAAAAAGGGCGCAAGAGATGACCCCGCCTGTTATAGACCGATCTCGCTTTTAGATTTGGCAGCTAAAATCATGGGGAAAGTGATATTGGATCACTTAACAGTGTAGCTTGATCATTTTAATGTCATCTCAGACCTACAATATGGCTTTAGGCAGGGTAAAGGGATGCTGGATCAATGCCTAACCTGCACCTAGTGATTGGGAAGTACACTATTGCTAAGAAGGGAACTTTACATATGGCTTTTATGGATCTAACATCAGCATTTGACCATGTAAACAGTTCCAAATAATGGTTGATCCTACAAGACATGGTATTGGATATAGAATTGGTGTTTTTTTTACATACTGCCCATGAAAACATTACGGCCGCGGTTAGATATAACGTAGATTGCGGCCTGACGGATTCCTGGGCAGTTAGGAGAGGGGTTTGACAGGGGTGCATTTTGGCCCCCATGTTGTTCACGCTGTATATCAACAAGTTAGGGGACTTTTTATTATCCAGCCGCAAAGACATCCCTAGAGCTGGGTCTAAGATGATCCCGCACTCCTGTACGCTGACGATGTGGTTCTACTTGCCAGAACCTCTGTGGGTCTCCAACAACTTTTAAATGGTTTTATAGTTTTTATGGATTCACTCAATTTGACCACTAATTTTACCAAATCACACACCATGTCAATAGGCCCCCAAAAGGCTGCCAAGGCTAAGTTTTTTTGCAAGGGGGCTGAATTAACTATAGTGCCAACTTTCTCATATTTAGGGGTGCTAATCGATGAACAAGGGTCTTGGTGTGCACAAAGAATTCACAAAAAGAACGTCTTAGCCAGAGAGGTTGGGGCTACACTGGATTTTTCAAAAAGACTAGGGTCAAAACCTATCCCAGCCCTGTTGAAGATCTATAAAGAAAAATGTATCCCTATGGCCACATATGGGTGTGATGCTTGGGGCTACAAGGCTGTGAGGGACATCCTGGGGGCTGATAATACATTTATGTGCAAGCTCCTGGCAGTCCCGGCCGCCACTCCGGCATTCATCTTACATGAGGAATTGGGGGTGGGGTATATCTCAGACTTGATAGCGGTAGCCCCATTGTTGCACTGTTTGAGAATCTGGGCCTGTCCTACCCCTACTCTAAATCAACTTATAATCATGGATTGTACTGCGCTCGAGGGGGCGTTACACATCCCTTGGCTAAAATATATAATGGAACAGACAAAATGGCTTGGCTGCCCGGACCTGTACCTGAACCCAGGCCCTTGGGACAGGTAGCCATCAGACATATCAAACAGCAGTTCCTGAATAAACGGCAAGGGTTCAGGGAGGAGAAGGAGTTAGTCAAGCCCTACGTGAGAAGGTTTCCCACTCTGGGTTTGAGCCAACGGGTACACCCGTATTTACTCCTCATTAGCATGCATATCATCGCTTTGTGCTAACTATATTCCATTTGAATTTGGTCCCCTGACTATTGACATTCCCTAAAGAATATGCGAAACCTGGTACATTAAAACCTTGTCCAATGGACAACTTCTCAGAACAGCACACCCTACATTTTTTTTGTGTGTATTATTACCCCCTGCGTAGAAAGTTTATACTTCCGCTGCTTCGAAACTGTTAATTTGCCCAAGTCAGGCCTGTACTATTATATCTTCAAATGTTATCTTCTCCCATGGTCTGTTTTGAGGTTGCGCCCTTTTTAATAGGGGCCATTAGACACAGTAAGAAGCTGTCCTTGCAGTAGCTAGTCTGTTTTTGAAGGTTGCTCCTAGGGATCATTATGTGTCATCACGTGCTTTTGATGTTATATTGATCATAGTAGTTGGTTTTATGTTTCAGCACTGCAGCACCATATATACTGTATCCCTTGCTGTTTACAAACTTGGCCCTGGAAACAATAACATTGGCTGTTTTATTAATTTGTACAGTTGTTTTTAGTATATTTATCTGTGTGATCTTGGTTTTTATTAATTGATTGTATTTTTATAAAATATCTTTTTTTAAATGTTTGCTTTTATGGTTTCAGTGGCCAAATAAAGCACTTTGACCTTGACCTGACCTATGTATTAATAGGTTATTTGCAAATTACCAATTCGTAGTGGGTCGCAATTCAACCTACTTCATGAATAAAAATGTGGTAGGTCGCAAATTGCTACCCATTATGAATTGCACCTATCACAGGGATGGTGGCCTGCTGCGGTCAGCACACTACCATGTCTGTGATTACTTTTAAATAATGCAATTTAAAATAAATATATATATATTATTTATATAAATACAGGCCATTTCCCTTAAAAGAAATGGGACTGCGGTTAAAAAGATTTTGTTGTTGTTTTGTTTAAGGAGATGGAGTAGACCTGTGGACCAATACCTCCTCATAAACAAACTTTTTTTTATGTTCACACAGGGGAAGGGGGGGGGGGGGGATCCTATAGAAACTTTGTCCCATTTGCACATGGGTTACTACTACACGTTTGTGGTTGGTAAAGTATTAATGTTTTGCGACCAGAATTTGGTTGCAAAACATTAGTACATACCATTCCGATTCAGTATTTGGAAGGTGCGCCCTAAACACTCCCTTTCCCAATAACCGAAACTGTATTTGATTACAAACCCAAATTGCGATTTGGTACAGTGTTACCGAATTGCAGTTTGGGTTTCATACATACCAGAATGCCTATTTGCAGTCGCAAATGGGTCAATTCTGCGAATTAGTCAATTTGCAAACGCAAAAAAGGCTTAGTACATCTGTCCTTTAGTTTGTTATAGAAATAGTGTGACTTAATACTCCACTGTAGCTTTCTTGTTGCTTCATGCATATGTTTCTCAGGGATATTTTTAAATATATGAAACCTTATCAGTTGTTGAAAACAGTGATTTTCTCTCCTCAGAGTCTGCCATGGCAAGTTCTTTCAGTAGGACGTTTGAATCAAAATCTTCGAAACCAACAGTCCACCTTGGTGGAATTAACTTTACTGATGTACATGAGGCAGAAGCGTGGATTCAGCACACCCTGAAGGAGCACCAGCATGGGCTTACAATCAAAAACAACCATTTCATTTACTTTGGAGCTCAAGAACACAAAGAGCTTGTTAATAATCTTGATCCCAGTATATCTTTATTGGAAACTGTGGAGAACGGAAGTGCTCATATCAGAATTACAGGTCTTGGTCCTGCAGTGATCAAGGCAGCCCTTCAGATAGAGAAGCGGCTTTATGAAGTCCAACAACAATATGAATTGGAGCAGATGAGACACCTTGAGCAATTAGCAGGTAAGGTGATTATATTTTTAAAAGAACCATACATGTAGCTGCTTATCATATGTTCCTGCATGTGTAAAATGTTAAAGTAATCACAGAAGTATTCAATAACTTTACATACTGATTTTTAATAAATACACAAAAGCAAGACAAAATGTTATTTTTACACAATATTTTTACCATAAAGGATTATTAAAGATAAAGAAGCGGGTAAATGAAAAATAAATGTTACCATATTTCTAACTGCAAGATAACCCATTGGTAGACAAAAAATTATCTAGTAAATCCGTACCCCTCATGGTCTTAGAAAGGTATGGTGGCCTATCCATCACAACGGTTGTCCTCTGGGAAAGAGACCTGTTCTGTTTTTTAATTAAATAACACATTTTATTGACGTTTTCAGTACATCAAGGCCTGGGTGGCCCTTGCATGAATGCCTAGACATAACTGCAACAAGTCTTGATGATACCAATGTTACATAACCCAGTATAGCAAGCGCAAACACAACACCAACCCCAAACCCTGTTCATTTTTTATACCCATGGCCTCATGTATCATACAAAAATAAGGACCCTCTAATAAATATCAGAACCATACGATTGTACCTCCTTCTCAATGAGGGCTTCAGCTGGCCTTACAGGGGATAGCATAGTGCCTTGATAATCTGCCCACCACTACCAGATTCTACCATGCTTCTGGGGGCAGCCCCTCGCCTGGAAGACTGCAATCTCCATCCCCATGCACCTGTCCATGGCCGTCTTTCATCCTCCCACCGAAGGCGGAGAGTCCGCCTTCCAATGCTGGGCGGTGTCTCGTTTAGGTAATGTTAGCCCCAAAACCAAAAGTTGTTGTTTATATCGATTCCCTCCGATCTCCTTTGTACTGTGAAGGAGAATAAGCTTGGGATCAAGAGTAACCTCCCACGACAACACCCTGGCCAAGCAAGAGGTCACACCACTCCAGAAGGGCTGCAGTGCGGTACAACTCCATACCGTGTGAAAGAAGGTCCCCTACTCCACGCCACATTGGAGGCACACGGGGGAGGATATCACACCCATCCGCCATAGATGGTGCCTAGTATAATAGGCCCTATGCAGGTACTTAAATTGGATCAGACAATGGCGTGAAGATATAGTGGCACCACGGGGGCCACCAAAGGCCTCAGTCCAGTCATCATCGTTAAAGTCTTCTGTGTCTCCCTCCAAGCCTCCTGCAACGCTGTCAAGGTGGTGTGGCTATGTGTTACCAAGGTCTGGTACATTTGTCGAATCTTGTGGGAACCCAAATCCCTCCTCAGCAGCCTGCTCACTAGTGGGCTAAACTCTGGCAAGTCCTCAATGTTCAGAATACATTAAAATAAGGCATGCCAAAACTGTAAGTACTTGTACAATTGGATGCGGTTGGTATTCATCCTGCAATTGTTGGAAGGATTTCAGAACTGTTCCCTTCATTACGCCCCCCCCCCCAATGTGGAAAAGCCTATAAGGTCCTAGTCTTAGAACCCCGGCAGTGCAGACACCTGTCGCAGGAAAGTCCCATGCCACAACGGGTTCTCCTCGGTCAATCTCCCCCACCAGCCCAATCATCTAACAGTCTATGGCCATATTTGAATGACCACCCGGTATGATTAAATAGAAAGTCCAGGACCGACCGGTTGCCAATTGCCCATCATACGCTGGAACAGCCTGGTCACTACACAACCACTCATTGATGTTGAGGAGGTGAGAAGCAGCATAATAGGAATGCACGTCTGCATCAGCGATTCACCCCCAAAAGGTGTATTGAATGGAGGTGCGGAGAGCCACGCCAATTGCGCCTCCTCCCCCTTCCCTCCCACCCCCCCAGAAAATTATTATGGACTGCATTAATTTACTGGAATCACGAATATGGAATGTTGTATGGGTAGTTTTGAAGCATTAACAGCAGTCGTGGCAAAGACACCATCTTAAAGATTTCTGATTGGCCCAGCAGTGACTGGGGCAATGGGGCCCACACCCTCACTTCCTCTCGAACCAGCGACAACAGAGGACCAATAATATGCAGCCAAGAGACCTCCAGGTCCGGGGAGATATATACCCCCAAGTATTGCAAACCCTCAACTGCACAGGTCAGATCTGTTGCCCATGCCGTTCTACCCTGGACACCACAGACCAGAAAAAGTATTGACTGCGCCGGGTTCATATAGAGCCATGAGGTCTCACCACAGACCTGTAAAATCCGTAGTATCCGCTGGCCAGAAAACGCCAGGTCGGTAAGAAAAAACATGTCCTCGTCCGCACATAATGCTATCCAATCAGCTATCTCGGCGGACCAATCAAAACTTCGCACCAGTGCAGGCGCGGCCAACCAAGATGGTCGTGTGGACGCGATCCATAAGGGCTCTGCTGCAATCTCAGCGAAAGGGCTGGAAAATCGCTGAAAATTAGAGCACCAGAGAAAGGAATCGCCGAGATATAAAACTCCGTCAGCGAGGAGCCGCACACACAAGAGAAAGAAAATCCCCCAGCGCCTCCGATGCAGATGGATTGTGAGTGGGATGGGTCTACCGGGTTGCTATGCTGGGCCGCCAGCGGCCCCTATCAAACTGACTTAATACAGGGGACAGCGTCAGCGTTGAGCGGCCCGATCCTTGATCCGGAGAAGCTTCTGGCTTGGCGGGGGTGAGCAGAGACCCGGAATTGCTCGGCGGACCCCTCAGGTTGTATTGTAGGCCAGCCGTAGAGCCCCGCCGGGGCCTTGATTACTCACTCAGACATCCGGTCATCGCACAGTGGCTCCACTGTCACTGGGGCTGCTACAGGGCCGAGTCGGGACGCCCCAGGCTCGGAGGTCGGACTCTGCTGAACATGTTGCCTGCCCCCCTTGGAACCCGGTGAGTGCCGGATTGGGGGTGGGACTTTGCGGCGTGTTGGCCCTGCGGGGAGAGAGGCTTTGTAGACAGCCGCCTAAAGGTCAGGGGGTCCACACATTCAGACAATTCTGGTGAATGCGAGCAATTTCTTCTTTAGGGGCCAATATCATCTACAGAGAGACACCTGGTGGCCACATCAGAGTAAGTGCAGAGAACCTCTGGGGCAGTGCTCATATTAAGTATTCCATTAAAGCCTTTCTGCCTCCTAAGAAAGCTCAGAGCAATAGGGTCTCCAATTATTTCACTACGATGGAACGCCAAGATTTACCTCTTGGCTTCTTAAGAGGCTTTAAAAAGAACTGAGAGAGGAGCTAAATTCGGACATGGTCTCCACCCTTGAGACACTTAGATTAGACATTAACACCCATCTGGCGACTCTCCAACACAATGTTGACTTAGTCGGAACCAGGGCTCTGGACCTGAAATCTAAAGTGCATGAACTGGAGGGCCACACAAAGTGTTTGGAGCCCATGGTCGACCTTCTCTGCGGCCAACATAAGATATAATTTCTGAAAAGTGAGGACCTAGAAAGTAGGTCGTGGAGGGACAATGTGCGGATTCTGAATCTGCAGGAAGGCGCGGAGGGACCAAATTGGAGGCCTTTACTCAAGGTATCTTCTCTGAGATGCTCGTTGAAACCCAATTAAAAGTGAAGATTGAAAGAGTGCACAGAGTAGACCCCTTTACGCCGGGTGAAAAACACCATCTTAGTGATGTGCTGATCAAGCTGCACTCCTTCAAGGTGAAAGAAGCAATCCTTCAAACCGCACAAAAGTCCAATGAGGTGTCCTACCAGGGAATGTCCTGCTCCATTTTCCAGGCCATTGCCCTAGCTACACTAGTAAGATTTATACAATTCCTGCCAATCACTGACAAGCTTCGATTAGAAAACATCAAATACAGATGGACATATCCCCTTGGGTTGGCGTTCGAGTTCCACAATAAGCCCCATCATGTCACGGACTTCCTGGGGGCGGCGCAGCTTCTCGGCCTCTCATCTCCTTCGGAGCAGGTAGCGGACAGTGAAGATGGAGGACCTGCAGGCTCTCCACAGGGACTCAACAAAGAAAAACAATGGCGGGCCCAATCACGTAAAAAGACTCACAGGAGACGCTGAAGAGACTTGCCTATATACTCGACGGTGGGGTCATGGAACTCTCGAGAGGCCCCCAGTTGGAAAGGGGGGGTGGGGGAGATGAGGCCTTTCGAACTGGTGGTCTAGACGCCCAATGGGACTGCCCTGTCGCAGGCGTATCATCTATGATGATCATGTCAAGACTGGGCGCAGCTTATTCACATTCTTTTTTCTTAGTTTTCTTTCTCTTACTTATGTCTCTTCAAAATGCGTTATTTCAAGCTCTCTTAACAACCTTACTAGGATTGCCTTAGCGGGTTGTGACCGAGACACCTGAAGAAAGGTATTGTACTGTTGATAATGTTACACCTGGGAAGGAAATTTCAGTGTTTTTGTTTGTGTTATATTTTACTTTTTAGTTTGGTACATGGGGGGGATTCACCTGCAAGCGGGATTGGCAAGTAAAGATAACGAGGGGAAGGCTCTTGAGAGATCACTAAAAGAGAACACAGAGCGGGCAGGACAATTAAATAGGAACATGCTATTGCAGAAATCTCTGACATCCTAGATTATGGTTCTCATTACCTTGATGTTGAACGTAACTCCTCTGCCAAGAGACAGAAATTTTAGAAATATATTACCAAACAAAGACGCGATGTGGTAGCGCTCCAAGAAACCCATCTTAAACGCTCCGAGGAACATCGCTTGAGACATAAAAACTACCCAATGATCTATAAATCCTCGACATCCTCTAAACACAACAGGGTGGCTTTATTCTTCAGCTCATCATAACGGTTTACACCAGAGCGCTGTAAGACTAATAAGGAAGGTAGATACGTCATGGTGAAGTGTCACATACAGGGTCGTCACTGCAATTTCGCTACGCTATATGCCCCCAACACTAGTCAAGCCATGTTCTTACACACATTTCTTTCTGCATTTGGAGACTTTGCAGAAGGAGTAATAGTCATGGGAGATTTTAATTTTACTTGGGACTCTGGGACAGATAGCAGACACCTACAGAGCTTGATTAGAGGAAGCTTCCCTAAATCCTTGAAAGAACTAAGCCTATTGGATGCCTGGCGTACTCTCCATCCAGATGAACGAAACAATACCTTCTTTTCACATTCACACAGAAGCTATTCTCGTCTATACTACGTTTTTGTAAGCAATACCTTAAGCCAGGCCTTACAAACGGCCATATTCTACCCTAAATAGTCCTCTGATCACACACTAGTGTTCTTAAGCCTAGACTGGGTAGCACCGCCCCCGAAGTACAAGTGGTGGTTCTTCCCAGGATCCTTAATTCGCGATAGACTAATGTGAGACACCCTGAGAAAGGCCATAAACGACTACTTTCAAGACAACAATCCAAATTACACTTCTCCATTGAATAATTGAGACACCTTTAAAGCAGTGCTCGGAGGACAAACTCCTCCTTTAGTTAATTATGCTAAGGAAAGACAGACACTGGAGGCGGAGCTTCAGATCGCAGAGCACCTTCATAAAGACAGTCCTACCCTCCTCCACCAGAAAAAGGTCACGGCACTTAAAGGGAAATTAAAGGTGATTTCTGACAACCGGGCGGAGCTCGCCCTTCTCCGCCTCCAATGCACAACATTCGAGCAAGGAAACAAAGTGGGCTCTAACTTGGCAAGACAACTGAGGGTAAAAAATTTGAAGGAATATATAGGAGACATCTGCAGTGAACAGGATAGGATTATCACTCGTGACACAGAAGGCCCATGTCTTAGGAAAGTTCTGCCAATAATTATACACTGCTGATGAAACAGACACAAGTGAACAGCTAGATTACTTACATAGAGTGACCCGGCCCTAGGTCTCAGATGCCCAAAACTACCTACTAGTGAGTCCTATCTCAAACGATAAGGTTTGCAAAGCGATTGCGAGACTTAAAGGTTGCAAATCATCAGCGTCAGATTGGCTAACAGCCCAATATTACAAAACATGCACAACAGAACTTGTCCCCCATCTGGTTTAGCTGTTCAACTACATGGCCGACACGGGCGCGGTCACCGCTTCAATGAGTGAAGCACTAGTATCTCTCATACCCAAACAAGGCAAATACCTGAGGCAGTGTGGCTCCTACCACCCAAACGCATTGCTGAACCTCAACGCTAAATTTTACTCCAAAATCCTAGTCACCCGATTAAACGACTACTCCCAGACTTGAGTCAGCCAGATCATTCTGGATTTATTAAGGGCAAGGACACACACAACAACATCAGAAGGGTAGTCCACCTGATTGAAAAAGTCTCCAAAAAGTCAGTACCTGCCGTCCTCTTAGTGCTAGACACTGAGAAGGCCTTGGATCGGGTGAAATGGCTCTTTTATTCCAAACTCTGAGGAAGTCTGGCTTCTGTGAAAGATTCATGACTAGGATTAAGGCCAACTACGCAGCAAGGGTATTGGTCAATGGGGTTAGCTCCATGGTGTTTCCCCTCAGGAGGGGGAAGCTGCAGAGGTGTCCCCTATCCCCCCTGTTGTTTGCCTTAAGCATCGAGCCATTGGCAGCCATGATACGTGGGTACCCTCAGATCCAGGGAATCCAATTTGCTTCTGTAGAGCATAAAATTTCACTCTTTGCAGATGACATCCTGACGTCCCTGGCCTCACCCCACACCTCCCTTGCAGCTACACTGGAGGTCCTGCACCGCTTTGAAGAAGTGGCAGAGTTTTGCATTAACATGACCAAATCACACTTGCCTAACTTAGCAGTCCGTTTCGCAGACACTGAACGGCTGAGGGGGTCGGTACCTTTCAGATGGGCGAATCACAACATCACCTATTTAGGTATTAAGATTACTTTCAAGCTTATGGATCTGTTCCGAGCCAATTATCCACCATTACGGAGGCAACTGAGACTAGACCTAAAGAGGTGGGCACCTATGTATTTATCCTGGCTAGGAAGGATACATGCCATTAAAATGGCAGTTCTGCCTAAACTGCTCTATTTATTTCTGGGACTTCCAGTGAAGGTAGACCGGAGTTATTTTTGGGCCCTGCTCTCCTTGGTGATCAGCTTTATATGGCAAAAGGAAAGAGCCCGCTATTCCTACACGTTACTATGACTACCTAAATCCTCCAGGGCCTAGCACTACCTGACTTATTTTTTTTTTTTAATAAACACCTTAATTGTGTATTTCAAGAAAAAAAGATATACAACTCAGCATGTCGCCTACAAACACCATCGGGCTGGCAATGCAACATGTCAGATATACACATCCTACGGCATCACAGGTGGGGTAAAGGGGTTACACAGCAAGCCGCCTACAACCCAATCGGACCGGCCGCGTTGGTGGAGTCGTCATGCTAAACCGATGATAGCATTTGATAGCATTTGTATAGGTATTGTAGCTATACACACGAACGGTCAACCGGACCGTAACCAACACAAAAAAAAAAAATAGTGCCGCTAATAACGCAGTGTTCTAAAAGGAGCATGGTTAGGGTGATAAGGCCTCCTAGCCTATACAGACAGAAGTGTTGCCGCACCCTCCCCCCGTCTGTCAGTGTGCGGGACGTAATGACCTCAGCAATGCATTTTACAAGAAGACAATGATCCCTCAATGGTGGGCTTCCGTGTCAGTATCATTGGAATGCTCCAATAAGTAGGTTTGCAAGGGGCCCCAGATGTCAGTGGGACGCGATGAGGGAGGCTGGAGATCTGCGTAGGTATTAAGTTGCTCTTGGCAATAAGTAAGGTCCTGAATCCAGTCCTTAAACTTCGGGGCTCTGCCCCATTTACAAGCAATTCTTCTTTTAGCAAGGAGCAGAGCAAGAGAGGAGTATTTACGCATTTTGGCCGCAATGGGGGCGGTGTAGCCCAACAACGCAGTTAGTGGGTCTTTAGATATGTGTATACCGGTCATTAGGTCCAGTGCACAGAGCACTTCTGCCCAATAACGTTGTATGGGCGGGCAATCCCATGCCAAATGTTTAAAGTCCGCTCCCTCCCTCCCACAGCGCTCGCAACGATCGTTATCTCGGATCTTCAGCCTAAACATTCTCGCTGGTGTATAATATAACCGGTGAACATATTTGTAATGTATTATTCTGAACCTGCTGCTTGAAGAGATCTCACCAGTCTGCTTGCAACAATACGTCCATTGATCCTCAGTAAGGGGGTGCCCTAGCTCCTCCTCCCATCTAGCCCGAGCCAAGGGGGGGTCGTAATTCCCATTCGCCTGCGCTGTACGGTAAAGTAGCGAAAGTACATGGGCAGGGATATCCTGTTGCAAGACCACATGCAAGGGGAGCATGATCCGAGGTTCGGCGGTGAACGTGGGGGTGGCAGCCTTCACATCCTGCCGTATCCTGATATAATAGAATTTGTCCAGCAGGGTGGGAGGGTTATCTTTGAAAAACTCCGCACTGGTACTAAACTTCCCCTCCGTATAGAGATGACCCCAGAAAGTTTGCGAAGGAGTTGGCGGCATCCACCCTCCTGCATGGCCGGGATATCCTGATTTCCCCCCCATATAAGATGTATTAACTGAGTTCCGATCGCTGAGAAGAAATGACGGCTGGGAGCATATGGGATATTTACGAAGAGATACAAAAGTTTGGGTAAGATAACCATTTTGATCAACGCTGCTCTGCCGGCCATTAACAAAGGCAGCGCTATCCAACTAGCTATTTTATCAGTGATGGAATCTAAGGCTCGCCCATAATTGTCCCGCATGATTTCCTCCCGATCGCATCCCATTGATCATTACTGTAGCACGTAGCCCTGTGTATAACAGATTAATCCAGGCGAGAAACGGGGATAGAAAGCCCATGCGTACCAGCACATATGACAGGTAGTCCCACTCCAGCGAGTCAAATACCTTCGTGGCATCTAGAAATACAGCAGCCGCATCGTCCTCAGGATCTACGTCATGAAGCGGAGCGAACAAAGTGCGCAAGTTATGGGCCGTACTTCTAGTCGGAACAAACCCAGACTGGTCTGGGAGGACCAGCCTCGGCATAAGATGGCTTCTACGGTTAGCAACTAGTTTGGCCAGGATTTTGGCATCGACATTAATAAGGGATAGGAGCCTGTACAAATCTAATTGCGTGGGCGATTTACCCGGTTTAGGTAAAGAGATTATGAGTGCCTCGCGCATTGATCGAGGCAAAATACCTGTTTCATTGGCTTCCTCGAACACATGCCTCAAGATCGGGATAAGGAGGTGCCGGTATAGCTTGTAAAACTTGTCCGGTAAGCCGGCCGGCCCTGGGGCTTAACCCGACTGTAATTGCATAATGGCAGAGATTATCTCCTCATCCTCATGGTGTGCTAAGAGGTATTCCCTCTGGCCATCGCCCAGCCATGCGATCGCAGTATCCTCAAAAAAGGTGTCAAAATCTACCGGGGCCTGGCGCTGTGTGGAATACAAAGTTTTATAAAACCTTTTAAATACCACAAGTATTTCTGAGGGATTTCTATGCGTTCGGCCGTCCTCATCGGTAATTTCTGAAACGGTATTAGCGAAGCGGGGGGGTCGGATGGAGGATGCCAATGCCCGGCCTGGGCGTTCTCCCTCCCCGTAACATCGAGCTTTTTGGTATTTACTTCTAAATTTGCATTCCCGCTCGGCTGTGTCTTGATATTCTGTGAGCAATGTACGTAGGTGTGCTTGCAGCGGCGGAGAATGCGCATTCTGAAGAGCCAATTCCGCATTTCGAATATCCGTTTCTAACTTTTTAAGTCTATTTCAAATGTCTTTCAAGACTCCCCCATTCTTCGCAAGGCATAGACCGCGAACTGTCACCTTGAAGGCCTCCCAGAGAGTAGAGTAGTGGGAGACTGAGCCGGTGTTACGGGTGAAAAAATCTGATATTTCCTGTTCTAGCTAAGCCTTAAACACGGGGTCCAAAATCGACTGCGGATTAAGGCACCACGAAAGAAATGGAGACTCCGCCGGTGGTGGAATGAGGGTTAACAATACAGGAGAATGGTCTGAATGTGTACGGGGCAGATACGAGGCGCATGAAGCCCATATGTCCAATCCCCTACTCACCAGCCAGTAATCAATGCGCAACCAAGAGGCATGAGCCGAGGAGTAGCAAGAGCCCTGGCGAGATAATGGATTGCGGGTCCTCCATGGGTCTATAAGGGCATGTTCCTCAACAATGTGATTAAGGGCTAGTTGCGCGGCTGTATAGTGCTGCGATTGCGGATGCGACCTATCCAGGTGCGGATTAAGGGTTACATTGAAGTCTCCCCCCCCATATTAGATGTGTGGTGCCCACTTCCTGAATTTTCCCCCACAAAACCCGAAAAAACTCCGAGCTATCCACATTTGGACCGTAGCACGAGACCGTCTGAATAGTCGTCCCCATAGAATATTATATCGGCCTTGCGAATCAGCATGAGACCCAATGGGGGTGTATGGTAGTGTATGCCTGACCAGGATGGTAGTGCCCCGAGCATATGACGAGTAACACGAGAATCCACGGTGGCTCGCCCAGCGCTTGGCAAAAGAGGGAGTTGGGTTGGGGGATAGGTGTGTTTCTTGCAACATAGCACAGTGCACATTGTGCCGATCAAGATATGCAAGTATGTGACGACACTTCTGGGGATTGTTTAACCCTCGCACGTTCCAAGTTAAAAAATTATACTTGAGTGGTCCGGCGCTAGACTCCATTGCTAATATGCCACGATGAATTGGACTAAAGCAGAGTGCGTAGGGCAATGTGAGACCTTCACCCAGTGTACGTCAGGCATAGCATAGCGGCAAATCATAACAAAACAAACACTCATTGAACCCTCCCACAACAGCAATCCCAACCTCCTCTGCCCTGCACCTCCCACGCCCCACCCCAGCCCACAACCCATGGTCCCAACAGGGGACAAGTAGATGCTTCCCCCAACATTTCACTTAAGTTCAGAGATAGGGTTCACCTGGTGGGCGGCAGCCAGAGGGCGATCAGGTGCTCCTCGCAGCAGCGAGGGTGTTCGGGTATATTAGCATGGGTCCATCCTGACGGAACAACTTGCGTGTTGCAGCAGCCAGTCCGTGATGTGGTTACAAATAAGTAGTAGGTCGCTCAGGGCGGCACGAAGCCGGAGAAGCAGCCCCAGGTTATCTTTTCACCATTCTGACCAATGAGTTCTGTTGCCACCCCCTTTGCGCCCACACTCAGCACCACTTTCAGACCTCAGGCAATGCGCCATTGGCGCCTATCAAGAAGTGTGGAAAATGTGCACTTGATTGGAGTGATAGGACATAATGCATTAGGCACAGACTACGAAGTTAAACTGCTATATGCATGTGGTGGCCACAACTTCAGTGTCATAGCAGGGGCATGCTATCGCCAGCCAGTGTTCTCACAAGAGCGCGCATCGTAACTGTTTCAGAGGCTGCTTCGATATCCGTATCAGGGTCGACTACAGTTTGCAGTGGGGGGTGCTATTCAACATCGGACGCCCCTCCATTTTCCCTTTCATGCCGCCCTGGGGATTAACCGCTCGCCGGTGATCGAGGCAGCGTCTTAATAAAATCCTGAGCGTGGTGCAGGTTGGTAAAGAAATGTTGACGTCCTTGAGCTGTGACCTTCAGGCGAGCGGAGAATAACATAGCATATGGGATGTTAAGTTGCTGTAGCTTCTTCTTAACAGGAAGAAATTTGCGCCTCTGCTCCTGCTCCGCCATAGTGAAGTCGGGGTATAAGGAGATGTCCATACCCTCGTGTTGTAAACGCCCTTTCTCCCTAGACAAGCGAAGCGCAGTGTCTCTATCGCTATAATTCAGCATTTTGGCGATGATAGGGAGCGGTGGGGGGGAAGGGGGGGTCGACTCGCCAGCGACCGCTGCGCCCTTTCCACCACGAGGACCGATGAAAATACCTCTCTGCCAAAGAGTGTTACCAGCAATCGTTCCACATATTCTTCCAGCTTTCCTGTGGCAGTCGTCTCCAGCACACCAAGAATTCGGAAGTTGTTCCTCCGCGATTCCAGCTCCTCGTTCTTTGCCGCGATCAATTTCAATACTTTATCCATCTCTGATGTGCGGCTGGTGGTGGCAGTGCACGCGTCTTCCAAGTCCAAAATTCGCCTTTCCGCTTCATTTAGCCGGTCGTCGTGCTTGTCCACCCTATGTGTGAGGCCATCCAACCTAGCCGTCATGGAATCCATTTTGAATTCTATAGATGTCAAGCTCGACTGCATCACCAGCAGCAACTCCTTCAAATCAGCGGTTGACGGGGCAGGGGCCTCGGTGGGGTCACCCTCAGGGTCTGATTGCGTTCGGGGAGTTTTTCGAGTGTCAAAAGTAAGCTTAGATTGCTTACCGTCTGGCTTCCCCATGGCGAACTGAATGGGGGGACCCACAAACCGAAATGAGGCCGGGAGCTCCGAGCTATCCCCAAGGAGGGTATCAGTGTAGCGTAGGTCAAACTGAAGGGCTCACAGATATTATTGCAGTGGCCTAGGGAACCTAGTAGGGCTTCCTTCCAGCCCTGAGCGGGAGGAGGGGCTCCAAAGACAATAATCCAGGATAAGCAGGCCAGCCCAGTCCTCCCGCCTGTCCTCGGTGCCCAGCAGTAGAACACAGGGCAGCGAGGCCAAGCCGAACACACGATGTCTGGGGCGTGAAGCCGCTCTCTCCTCCTCCAGCCGAGCCTGACGACCAGTACAGGAGCATAGCAAACAGAGGCTGTGAGTGCATCACCAATATAAGTGGAGTCGCAGTGTTGACTGGGGATCCTTGCAGATCCTGGGGGCCCCCGTAATACTTCCGAGTGCTCGACGCCGCGGCGGAGGCATAGGCAGCTCAGGTATTTTATAACAGGCCTAAGGCCCCTCCAGCCGTCACAGAGCAGGGAGCCATCCAACCGCTACGCCGGCCCGCTACACCAGATGGCGCCACGGGGGAGCCCCAAGAGTCCGATCCGGCTCCCGCTCAAGGGGGGCCCCAGAGAGGGCCCGCCACCTCGGAGGCCCTCCCAATCATGCAGCACACGGGTAATGGGGCACTTACCCCAGGTCCGAGCTCCAACACTCCCGAAGACTGCAGCTCCCGCGGGCTGGTCCGCGCCAACCGCCGGGCACCCTGCCCCGCGGCCACCTGCGTAGACTCAGGAAATCAGGCGCCGATCGCCACAGCAACTTGCATTCAGCGTTGGGGGCCACCAGCAAGGGAGTTCCCTTCCCGGGTGCACAATGGGGACGCCTTCTGCCCTCCGCGATCGCCGGCGGCACCGCACTTCATCTCCAGCCTGGCCCAGCCTCCAGGCAGGCTCCGCCTCCGCAGCCTCCCGGAGGGCCGCAGGACACCAGGCCCCGGGCGGTCGCGAATCCGGACAGGCACGAAGCCACTGGCGGGGAGGCAGGAAGAGGGACCCCTCCTCGCGATGCTCACAGTGGCGGCGTCTCAGCAGCAGGTCACAGCGGGGCCTCCAGCCTGGGAGCAGTCAGCTTCTCCCGCCCTCGGATTGAGAAACGCGGTCTTGCAGGCCGATGATCCAGCGCTCAGGCTCACAGGTACAAACACCGACAGGAAGGGCGATGTTCGTCACTCGGCTTCACCAGCGGCGTCAGGGCTGTAATTAAGAAGTTGTATGTGCCAGGATGGGCAGAATATTGTAAGGATTGTTACCCGAACAGCAAGAGCCTCACGCAAGTGCGGCCATCTTGCTTGGCGCAGCCCCCCCGCACTACCTGACTTTGAGTTATATTACAAGGCTGCACAGCTAAGAGTAATCCCCGAGTAGTCTGCCCGCATGTCTGACAAACACTGGCTCCACATGGATAGAGCTGTAGTCTGGAAATTTTTCTAGGATTTACTATGGAATCCAAAAGCAGACTGACCTCCAAACGCTTTCATGAGCACCTCTACACAGACAACCCTTAAAGTATGGGATGAGGCAACTAGGTTAGAGACCTGGAATACCTATCCCTGCACTCTAATTTGGCATTTCCTCCCACGTTACATTAGGACCTTCTGAGGCATGGAGTGCGGGAGGATGCCTCACTGGTTCAGATGTATTTCATAACTGGGACAATTGCACTTTTGAAAATTGCACACAGAACTTTTAGCTTTTTCCCACGGAACACCTTCATTATAATCAGCTTAAACATTGGGTACTTCAACCAGAGATACTTGAGGCTGCCACAAGGGCCCTAACACCTGTTAAACAATTTGCCTCGAGAGGCAGCGGTACAAAAGGAACCATGTCCTTCCTCTACACCCTGTTAATAAACCCCCTATGCACCCCCAGGCCACGACATATGAAACACTTTGATTGGTACCTCTATCCCGACAAACTTTAGAGAATATTTCCCAGATCACCTCAGATCGCTGTTGGAAGGGCTGTGGGCTGCTGGGTGATTTTAAACACATCTGGTGTTACTGCCATAAGATCCGCTCCTTTTGGACTGAAATATTAGCTCAACTTAAAGAAAACCTGCGGTACCCACTTCCAGATGACCCCGGCTTTGTACTTCTAGGGTTAAGGAGTGATTCCTTTAGATATCAGACAAGCAGAGACAAATCGGTTATGTGGCCATGCCTGGGGGCAGCCAAAATGGCTGTGGCAGAAGCGTGGAAATGAGTGGAGGCCCACTCCCTGACACAATGGCACTCAAGGCTATGAAGGGCAGTTACAATGGAGCGTATGGTGGATATCCTACTAGACTCTTACAAAAACTTTGAATTTGTATGGGGCCCCTTGGTGAACTGTCTTTCGCAAGGTCTGCCTTTGTGTGCGTGCCCTACCAGAACGAGGGTCTTACATCTGTTCCAATTTTTAATGCATAGTACTTCTGGGGAGCTGGGCATGTACACATGCCGACCCAATATTATTGCGAATTATAATGAAGTCTCTCGCAGAAAACACATCTTTTATTTGTTTCTATTTCACTCGCAGGTACCGTAATTCTGTTTGTAAATTTAGTTGGGGTGAGGGGGTGGGTTACGAATTTTTTTTTCTGATTATACCGAGCACTTGGCCGCCTCTATATTAACAAACACTGTACTTTTTAAAATAGCAATCAAACTCTGGGCACGGGAGTATCGATTGCTTGTTTATGTTGTGAACTTTTCTGAACAGAATTAAGATAACTTTGAGAAAACCGCGCACCAGGGGTTCATGCCCCACCCATGTAGTCAGCGGGTCCACAGCGAGTGTGAATAACAGGGGGGACAGCGGACATCCCTGTCTCGTGCCTCTGTGTATGGGGAACGGATCAGACACTACGCCCACCACACGAACGGACCCTGACAAATCTGTGTATAGTAGGCGAATTTATGAGAGGAACCATGGGCCTAGGTTAAGGGCCTGAAGGAGGGTGAATAGTTACTCCCAGCCTATCGAATCAAAGGCTTTGCCTATGTCGGCCAGTAGAATGGCCGCCGGCCTCCCCAGGCATGACACCTTTGCCAGTGCATTGTGGACCCGCCTAATATTACGGCAAGTAGAACCAGATCGGAGATATGTTGGAGAAGGCGATCAGCCAATACCTCACTCAGTAATTTTACTTCTATATTCAATAGCGAGATCAGCAGATACGAAGACGGTTCCTCAGGGGGCAGACCTGGCTTGTAGAAGACCACTATTTCCGTATGTCACCAATCAGATGGAAGGATCGACATGTCGGAAGCCTCCTGCAGTGCCCTCAGCCAGTGTGTCCCCCAACTGGGGCATGTGTGCATTGCCCGAACGGAGACTTGCTAACGCTCCGGTTAGCGCCTCCACAGTGATCAGTTCGTCAAACTATTTATATGCCATATCTGACAAAGGTCGGGGAGGCATACTATGTACAAAGTCAACAATATGGTCACGAGTTAGGACTTTCCGCCAAGCAGAGATGGTCTTGTAATACTCTGCAAAGGCCTGTGCCACCTCCCGAGGGCTGGATTATAACCTGCCCTCAGCATTGCAAAGCACTGGCGCAGATGTCTGTGCTACCTGACCTAAACGGTGTAGCATCTTACTGGACTTGACGCTCCCGCTCCACTGGTATATCTGATTCTGCGTCGCCTGCCAAGCCATCTGGGCTTCCTCTATTAGCAGTTGTTACTGAGAGAAGTGTAACTGATGCTGGGCCTGCACCCCATCGCCCCCCCCCCGACCTCGCTCTCTAGAACCTTCAGCTGAGCCTTCAACTCCGCCACTTTTTCGGTTTTACGATGCCGGTCCCCTGCACAGAAACTAATGTCAACCCCCTGCAGTGTGGACTTCAGAGTCTCCGAGAAGACCACCCCGGAGAAAGCTGTGTCAACGTTAAAGGAAAAGTATTCAGTGACTGACTGGTGAAGCACAGACCTGTATAATGGGTTACGCAGATGCCATGGTGACATACGCCACAGAAATGGAGACCTATGGGACCAATGTGTAACGTGAGGACCACAGGGGAATGGTCTGACAACCCTCGCGGTAGAATCACGACCGCCGAGACCCTATGAACAGATGGGCCAGGAAGAAACAGGTAATCCAGTCTGGAGAAGGACCTGTGGACAGCTGAGAAAAAGGTATAGCCAGACTCTGCCAGGTGATAGGCCTACTATGCATATGTTCACCCCAAAGAGGACGTCAGGAGGCGCATTGTAGAATCATTAGGGCACTGAGCACGCCCAAGGGAGGGGGGGCGTAGACACTGCCCAAAGTCAATAGTTCTCCATGTAGCATCCCCGTCACTAGTGCGTACCTCTGACCCAAATCCGTCCACACTCGAGTAGGCCTATAGGGAACCCTGCTGCGAATAATAATTTGTGATGCACTGTGAGTCCCGAACAAACCCTGAGTGGAAGATCTGATAAAACTCAAACCGTGCCAGCACAGCTCCATCATTCCCATCATATGAGTCAGATCCGATCCCCCAAAGATCCGCTCCCCAGATACATGGGAGGCCATCTACATTCAGAGAGGAAACCATATAGAGCCAGAGTGTCTTTGACTCATAATGTATCTGGGTCTGTGCCAAGTTAAAATACAACAACCCCGGTTAGCAACAAAACCGCCCACCACCCCAATACCTCAGTAAACAGGAAGTATCTGTTGCGGCAGGCGTACCCCCAAGCCTCCAACGGGAGCTCAGGGGGACCCTACGCTAGTGGATCCCCAAACTCTCAACCCCCAAACATAGTTCTCTGGAAGCTTTAAGAACGCACTTCCAGGGTGGCAATCAGGCCTGGAAGTCCCACAAAAACAAACTAGTTCAGATTCATAGCCTGAACAAATAGACCAGAGGCCATAGCCGCAACTCAGCCAGAGCCGGCACAGCATCCGTAGCCAGTGTCCAGATTATGGATCTTCACCTGGAGTCAGAGAACACCTGTTAGAGCTGGAGCGATACCGATGTTTCCATGTCGACTTTGGCAAGAGTATGCTGCCACAAGTGCACGGTTTCTTCTGTCTGCGCAAAGACCGCTTAAGGTGTGCCGAAGAAAAGAGACTGTCACTTACATACAACCCTCATAAGTGCATGGCATAACAGCATGTACTGAACATTCAGTTCTTGCAGTCCTCGCTTCGCTGCCACGAAGGATTGACGCTGTTGCTGGACGATCCTGGTGTTGGGGACTTCCTCACAAGAGCCCTGTGTGCCCTCTCAACACGGAGCAAGGGGACAGGGAGCCTTCAGGCTTGATGGATCGCTGCAATTGCGACAAGAACACTACCATTGTTGTACCCTCACACCCCTCCAGAACCCACCGAAGCGCAGGTTGTTGCGATGGGCTCGGCCTTCTGCATCTTCCACTCGCGCAGCCAACTCTTTTGTAACCACAGTTAGTTTATTGACTATCTGTTGAAGCGATGCCACAGTATCCTCCACTGTCGACTCGCTATTCTACGCTTTCGTCATGTGGTCCACCACCTTCCGGAGGTGCTGCCTAAGTGGGTGACCTCTGATCTCACTGCCCCAATCTTTGCATCTAGCATATCACGCAATTGCGTGATGGCTGCCAACAGTGGAGCATTGTCCAGGGCTGTCCCGGCAGCCTCAGCCCCACCGGTAGTAGCAGCAGCTCCCGCAGTTGTTTAATGGTCCATGGTGCTCTGCTTTGTTTGCAGGGTGGCTGACTTGTCTTTCATCATGACGACTCCAGGGGGGGCCCTCTGGGTCAATTAGGCCCTAGTTGTTGCACACCGATCCCCTTTCAGTGGTCCATGCAGCCACTCCCCCACACAGACCCGCTGGGCTGCCCCAATACCCCGGCAACACCAAACCAAGGTCTGTGCGCCGCCAGCCTGGCTTCACGGATTCGACCAGTCCCAGGCCACAAGGCGCACTGGGATCTAGCCCAGCTGCCTACGCAGCCCTGGGACCAGCTGCGACGCGGACCCCCTCATGGGATCCCACACTCCGCACCGAGGGCGGCCAAGCAGTCGCATCCACGGCTATCACTAACCTGAGCACAGGGCCTCGCGCAGACCAACAGCTCTCTGCCACCTACTGCAATGGCTAACTGGCCACACCACAGCAGTCCAACCTCCTCCGATCTGCAAAGATCTTCTGCCACTGCTCTGTGGCCTATGCTTCTCCTGGGGCAGCAGACATCACAGCAGCATGTCCTAAGCCAGGCAGGCACCGCACCTAACCCTGCTGCAAATCTCCTGAGGTGCGGCCTCACCCATGACCACAGCCTCCACTCGGCCCCTCTCAGCGGCACTTCAGCAGCTGCACTGCTGGCCCACACGGTCGGGACTCCTCACAGGGTGCCCACTGATGGCCACAACCTTTGTTACCCCGCCACCATGCTCCAACGGCCTGTGCCAGTCCCCGGCTCTCCTAGTTCCGCAGCTCAACCTCCTCCCGCCTCAGGAGATCTTCCGCCGCAGCCCCCGCCTCTCCCGGGGTAGTGGTCAGCACAGCAGCATCACAAAGGCCAAATAGGCACTTCACCTGGCCCTGCCGCAAATCTCTCCGGGTGCAGCCTCACCCTCAACCTCAGCCTCTGCTCTGCCCCTCTCAGCGGCACTCCTGCGGCTGCACCGCAGGCCCACATTGGCGGGACTCCTCGCAGGGCGCCCACCGACGCCCACGTCCTATGCAACACCGCCACCATGCAAAGACTGGGCCAAACCAGTCACGGGTTACTCTAGATTCACGGCCGAAGGTTAGGAAAGTGTGTGGGCAGGATGATGGCAGATGATGCAGCCTGATTGCACAGAGTGCTCTCAGTTAGCGTCCACCAAGCTGGCTCGCCAGGCCACGTCCAACCTGTTCTTTTTTTAATCATATAATCTTGTACTTGAGGGAAATTGGTATTCCTCCAGTGGCTTGTAAGTTCCAAATTTGAACCCACCAATTATCAAGGGACTCCTCCTGGACTTCCAGGCTAAGGTAAGCCAAGCTGTCAGTAATAGATACAAGATCAATCTACCTGACATAGAACCCAGAGTACATATTTCAGCCCTATCAACATTCTGCTATGTGTACCTTCAGTGGGCCACTTGGTCATTGGATACCAGCTAACAATTTGATTTGGCAAAAAAAGTCCCTTCCAAAAAACTCTTGACAGGACTTTCAGATATGTAACAAAGACTCGATTTCAGAGCGACACCACAGGTAGACCTTGGAAAAACCATAATTCAAACTTATTGTCAGCGAATAAGATACAGATTAAAATAATTTTTTTTTAAATTCATTATTGTACTCAGTATCATAAAATCTTAATAAAACTTTGGCACATACATTCCTAGATAACCATGGGCCATATGCTTTATATTCATACCATGTGTTGGCTGTAGATAATCAATCAATCAATCATAGCATTTGTAAAGCGCACTACATACCTGTGAGGGTCTCAAGGCGCTAGGGGGGGCGGGAAGCTGCTACTGTTTGAATAGCCAGGTCTTGAGAAGTCTTCTGAAGGTCAGAAGGTCTTCGGTCTGCCGTAGGCGGATGGGGAGGGTGTTCCATGTCTTGGCAGCGAGGTGGGAGAATGATCTTCCGCCGGCGGTCACTCTTCGGATGCGGGGGACGGTGGCGAGGGCGCGGTCTGCGGAGCGGAGCTGGCAGGTGGGGGTGTAGAGGCTAAGTGGGTTGTTGAGGTACGTTCGTCCGGTGTTATGGAGTGCCTTGTGTGTGTGGGTGAGGAGTTTGCAGGTTATCCTCTTGTTGGCAGGGAGCCAGTGCAGGTCTCTCAGGTGGGGTGTGATGTGGCTGCGGTGAGGGATGTCAAAGATCAGGCGTGCGGAGGCGTTCTGGATGCGTTGAAGCCGTTTCAGGAGTTTGGCCGGGGCTCCTGCGTAGAGTGCGTTTCCGTAGTCCAGTCTCAAGCTGGCAAGGGCCTGGGTGACCGTCCTTCTTGTTTCGGTGGGGATTCACTTGATGATCCTGCGAAACATGCGGAGGGTGTTGAAGCAGGAGGAGGAGACTACGTTAACCCGCTTTGTCATGGAGAGGGAAGAGTCGAGGATGACCCCTAGGTTGTGTGCGTGGTCGGTGGGTGTTGGGGGAGTTCCTAGTGCAATCGGCCACCAGGGGTCGTCCCAGGCCGAGGGGGTGGATCCGAGGATGAGGACCTCCATCTTGTCCGAGTTCAGCTTCAGTCAGCTGTTCCTCATCCAGTCGGCGACAGCCTTTATTCCTTCGTGGAGGTTAATTTTGGCGGTGTGGGGGTCCTTGGTGAGGGAGAGGATCAGCTGGGTGTCGTCGGCGTAGGAGAGGATGTTGAGGTTGTGCGACGTGTGCGAGCGGTGCCATGTAGATGTTGAACAAAGTTGGGCTGAGGGATGAGCCTCGGGGTACGCCGCAGATGATCCCGGTGGCTTCGGAGCGGAAGGGGGGGAGGCGGACGCTCTGTGTTCTGCCGGAGAGGAAGGAGGAGGTCCAGTCCAGGGCCTTCTCTTGGATTCCGACGTCGTAGAGGCGTGTTCGTAGTGTGCGGTGGCAGACCGTGTCGAAGGCGGCTGACAGGTCCAGGAGGATGAGGGCCGAAGTTTCTCCGTTGTCTAGCAGGGTCCTGATGTCATCGGTGGCGGCGATGAGGGCAGTTTCCGTGCTGTGGTTGCTGCGGAACCCGGACTGGGATGGGTCCAGGATGCTGTTCTCCCTGAGGAAGCTGGTCAGTTGTTTGTTGACGGCCTTTTCGATGATCTTCGCCGGGAACGGGAGCAGGGAGATAGGTCGGAAGTTCTTGAGGTCCTTGGGGTCCGCCTTGGGTTTCTTGAGAAAGACGTTGATCTCTGCGTGCTTCCAGTTCTCTGGGAAGGTCGCTGTTTCGAAGGAGATGTTGATGGTTTTCCGGGGATGGGGTGCGATGGTGCTACTGGCTTTGTTAAAGATGTGGTGTGGGCAGGGGTCTTCCTGGGATCCGAAGTGGACGGTGTTCATTAACTTGATGGTGTCGTCATCGTTGATGTTGGTCCAGGCGAGCAGGCGGTTGGTGCGGGTGGTGGTCGTGGGAGCGGGGGTCTCCGTGGTTGCCGGGGTGGTGACGGCGTTGAAGCTGTCGTGGATGTCTGCGATCTTGCAAAGGAAGAAGGTGGCCAGCGAGTCGCACAGGTCTTGTGAAGGTGGGATGTCGATGGTGTTGGAGAGTTCCTTCACGATGTTGAAGAGCTCTTTGCTGTTGTGTGCGTTGTTGTCTAGGTGGTCTTTGAAGGAGGTCCTTTTAGCGGATCTGATGAGGTGGTGGTGTCTGCTGGTGGCGGTCTTGTGGGCTGTGTAGTTTTCCAGTGCTCGTTCACGGATCCAGTTTTTTTTTAGTTTTCGGCAGGTTCGCTTGGAGGCCTGGAGGTCTTCGGTGAACCAGCTGGCTTTCTTGCTGGTGTGGGTGTTGGAGGGCTTCATGGGCGGGGCGAGGGTGTTGGCGCAGTCGTTGATCCACTGTCTGAGGTTGCGAGCGGCGGTGTCGGGGTCGGTCGGATCTGCAGGTGGGCTCCGGGCGAGGGTGTTGGAAAGCTGGTCTTCGGTGACTTTGCTCCAGCAGCGGTGCGGCATCTGTTGGGTGCGGTGGTGCGTGGTGGGTTTCCGGAAGGTGAAGTGGATGCAGCGGTGATCGTTCCAGTGGAGCTCAGTGGTGTGGTTGAAGGAGACGTGGGAGCTTGCGGAGAAGATGGGGTCAAGCGTGTGGCCGGCGGAGGGGGTGGGTGTAGTGACGAGTTGGCGAGGTTGTCGATCAGGGTGGAGGAGTTGGTGTCGTTGTTGTTCTCGAGGTGGAAGTTCAGGTCCCCGAGGAGGATGTAGTCTGTGGTGACGAGGGCGTGTGTGCTGACGAGGTCGGTGATGGAGTCGCTGAACTGTGCTCGAGGTCCGGGGGGTCTGTAGACAAGGGTTCCTCTGAGGGAGGTGTTGGGATCGGTGTGGATCTGGAAGTGCAGGTGTTGGGTGGTGCGGAGGGTGTCGTCGGTGTTGGTTGAGACTTTGAGAGGGTTCCTGTGGACGATGGCGATTCCTCCTCCTACTCCATTGGTGCGGTCCCTGCGGGTGATCTTATAGCCTTCCGGGATGGCTATGGCGATGTTGGGTGCCGAGGAGGGGTTCAGCCAGGTCTCCGTCAGGAAGGCGACATCTGGGGTGTTGGAGACAGGTAGGTCCCAGAGTTCCACGGTGTGTTTGCGTGCGGAGCGGGTGTTGAGAAGGATGCATCTGAGGTGGTTGGGATCTTTGGTAGGTAGGTTGGCGGGCCGGATGCAGGGTCCTTGGGTGCGCTTCAGGGCAGCCAGGCAGCAGGTGCGTGATCGTCTGGCGTTGAGTGCGTGGAGGGTGCTGGAGTCATAGCTGAGGCGGGCGTCGTGGCGTTCGCAGGGGCCAGGTGTCCTGGCGCTGGGCACGGTCCAGGCGCGGACGGGCGCAGACGGGCTTGCTTTAAGCACGCCAGCGGCGCGGCCGCTGCGCGGCCTCCATATGAGGGGATGTGGGAGGGAGGAGCAGCTGGGAGGCGGGAGCGGGCGGCGAATGGGAGATCAGGGGGGCGGGGCTGCAGGGGACGCAGCGGTGGGAAAAATGAAGGGGGGAGCGGGCGGGGGGTTACAGAAGGCAAAGTGGAGGGCACAGAGGGGAAAAAACAATAATGCTAACACAATACACAGAGGGGGAAAAACACAATAATGCTAACACAGTACTAATGACAGCTCAGAGACAGAGCAAAATCAAACAGTCAAGAAAAGCGGGGCACAACCAATGCGAGCGGCAGCAGCGGGCTCAGGGCACACAGGAGGGGCTGTGTGCTGGCGAGGGGAGCGACCTGCCTGGTGACAGGGTCAAGGGTCGCTCTCTTCACCACTGCGCGGCCTCCATATGAGGAGATGTGGGAGGGAGGAGCAGCTGGGAGGTGGGAGCGGGTGGCGAATAGGAGATCAGGGGGGCGGGGACGCAGCTGCGGGAAAAACGAAGGGGGGAGCGGGCGGGGGTAACAGAAGGCAAAGTGGAGGGCACAGAGGGGAAAACACAATAATGCTAACACAGTACTAATGACAGCTCAGAGACAGAGCAAAATCAAACAGTCAAGAAAAGCGGGGCACAATTAATTCGAGCGGCAGCAGCGGGCTCAGGGCACACAGAAGGGGCTGTGTGGTGGCGAGGGGAGCGACCTGCCAGATAACATCCGGATACATATGCTTAGCATACTCCCGCCATCTAGTGTTGGACTCAGACATTGCAAGTTGTTTTTCTTCGAAAAATGTCTTACGAATCACAAGGTATAGTGACTCCTCCTATAGTCTGTATAGCGCATGGTCATCTGCTCCTTTGTTAGATTGCTTTTCTCTGCCATCAAGTTCGGACGTCTTTTCGGAGCTCTGGGATCAAAGCTTCGATGCGGTTTCACCGACCCTTCTGTGACCAATCTACATCACCCATCAACGGAGACGTGCAAGGAACACAGCAGTTTACTAGAATTCTCCATCAACTTCCTTCACTCAAAGCTTTTTAGAGTGATGGAAAAGATGCCTTTCAGCTTCTGCCCCAAGTGCCACTCAAAGTACTCCAGGCAAGATCACCACCCAGTCTGCAATCTCTGCCTGTCTCCAGAACATGAAGAGACTTCCTGAAAAAAACTCTTCAACAACGACGTGAAAGGCGGTGGGCCACACCACGATGCAGGCAGAGTGGGAAGAAGACTCCCCCCGATATTTTCAGGTACTAGCAAACACAACCTGAAGAACACAACACAGACAAAGAAGCGGAGGCCCAAGGCATCCCCATTCTTCTCGCCAGCAGCGGAGATGGGTCCGATTCTGGATAAGACATAGAGGCTCAACAGATCGCTTCAACACAACATTGTGAGCACTGTGGCAAAAGCCTTCAAAACGCAAAGAAAAGAGCAAGCACAGACTCACTGAACCCCTCTACCAGTGGGCCATGGAGGTGTCCGGCAGAGGGCAAAGGAGCAGACAGTCGTTCCTTCACCCAAACAAGCCTTAAAAGTAGCCAAGAAGACTAAGGGACTGACCCCTTCCAAGTCTAAGCCAGTCTCGGAACCGGCATCAACGTACTTCGACGATGACAAAGCCTTCAGAGTCTAACACTAGGCCAGAGATACCCGGAGCATCTTTCAATTCAAGGACACTGTCAGAGCCAAAACTACTATTGGCTCAGAAAACCCCATTAGACACCAGGTCACCATTGGTGCCGAAGAATACTTTGACTTACAAAACACCCTCCCTGTCCATGACTTTATCGATGCCCAAGATAATTTCGGTGCCGAAAACACCACAAGCCCACACAGCCTATTTTGGCCAAGCTACAGGAACAACTCGTTGCCAAGCAAAAAAGTCTGGCTTTAAACCCAGATACAGGCATAGTGATAACCAAACCACCTCTACCACCTACAGATACATTGCCAAAACGCAAGAGAACTTTTGAGGAGGAGATTATGGAACCTCAATCACAAGAGCCTCCACGTAAAAAACATAGGGACAAGGGCACCAGTCCCCTGCATTTCCTGCCAGAACCTCCACCCCTATACCACCTACTCCACAAACTGTGTCAAAGGAACATTTAACATTTCTACAAGAGGATGGTCAAGCTCTGCTTTTAAAAGGGGCCATAGAGCCAGTTCCAAAACAATACCAAAAATATCGCTCACTGTATTTCCTCATTCCAAAGAAAGACTGCACCTTGAGGCTTATCATTGGATCTCAGGCCCCTCAACAAGTACATCTTGTTGGAGCGCTTCCATATGGTTACACTTCAAGAAGTCATACCACTGCTGCAGCAAGGAGACTTCTTGACAGCCATAGAACTCAGGGACGCCTATTTTCACATACCAATACACCCAGGCCCATCGGCAGTACCTCTGTTATCAGGTAAGTGGCCAACATTATCAGTTCATAGTGTTGCCATTCAGGGAAACAACTGCACCAAGGTTATTCACAAAATATCTTGCAGTAGTAGCTGCTTATCTAAGAAAGGGGGCACATATTTGTTCCCATATCTAGACGATTGGCTGATCAAGAGTGCAAGCAAACAACGTCTGCAGGACATGCAGAAAGTAATCAGCCTTCTGCACAGTCGTGGCTTCATGCTCAATTTTAGAAAGTCCCACCTACAACCCTTACAGATACAGCAGTTCCTTGGTGAATTTCCAAACTCCATCCCAGCAAAAGCTAATCCCAGTCCTGCAAGAGCACAAAAGATCCAGCTTGCAGTGCCTCTTTTTCAACCACATTGTCAAGTCACAGTCAAAACAGCAATGAGCCTTATTGGTATGATGGCCTCATGTATCTCCATTGTATCACACACATACTTGCATATGCCCTACAACAGTGTCTACAGTCACATGGTCTCAAGTGGGGGGGAACCTTCAGGCTCTAGTGTTGATAAGGCCAGCAACCTTTCACTCTCTGCAGTGATGGGTGGAACAGTAACAATCTGTTGCAGGGTTGGCCCTTCAAAGGCACTGTTACGCAAGCTACCATTTCAACAGATGCATCTTTACATTGTTACGGGCGCACATGCAACATCTCACAGTGCGAGGACAATGGTCCCCAATACAAAAGTAGCTACACATCAATCGCCTAAAGCTTCTTCCCATTCAATTAGCTCTCAGAGCTTCTCAACAACATCTTCACCACAAAGTGGTTGTAGTCCACACCGGCAATATGACCGCCATGTATTACATACAAAAATAGAGAGGCACACACTCCATACAGCTGTCTCGTACAGCACAGAGTATGGCCTTGGGGCATACATCACAACATCCACCTCCTTGCAAAATACTTAGCAAGGGTGGACAGCGACTTCACAGATATGCTTAGCAGAATGCAATAACAGGTACACAAGTGGGAAATCGATACAACACTACTCCACTCATACTTCCAATGGTGAGGAACCCCAGAAATACATCTCTTGGCCACACAACTGAACGCGAAATGCCAAAGCTTCGCCCCCAGATTTCCCCACCCTCAGTCCAAGGGCAATGCCTTTTAGATTACCTGGTCAGGAATATTTGCTTACGTTTTTCCCCCTCTCCCACTTATTCCTTACCTGGTTCAGAAACGTAAACAAACAACCCTCACACTAATTCTAATGCCCCCAAAGTGGACTTGACAAGCATGGTTCACAACTGTACTACAGCTATCAGTTATATCACACGAGAAATTGCCAATCTGGCCACACTTTCTAACTTAGGAGCAGGGTAGGGTCAGACATCACAACCCCAAACAACTTAATGGAGAGATTTGGCACCTGAAACCTTACAATTTGGATACCACAATCTTCCACAAAAATGTTTGACCATTCTAAAACAAGCCGGAAAGCCTACCACACAAGTATGCTATGCAGCAAATGGAAAAAATGTGTGTAGTATTGTCTGGTCCGCACACTACTTAAACTGGTCCCCCTCCGAGACCCAGCACCAGCCGGGACCACGGAGGACCTATTCAGGTTTGCAGCGGACGACTCTTCAATTCCAAGTAAGACTATGCATGCTCCAATGGTGCTAATCAACTAGCCCATTTAGACTTCTGGGCTCACTACGGCGCTCTTTTGATTTACAGATTGGATTCGTGAAAGAGCTCCCTACCCCCCTGAGCCTCGATATCTGCCTATTATCTAAAATCTTTGTAACTAAGATATTAACTACACTTGTGCATGCTTTTAACCCTTTTGTTTCCAATGTGGTCACGTTTTTCTAACTTACTATTTAAACTAGGAGCACTGCCATCCTAAATTGCATAAAAATCTGCAGCACATCGGCGCACTTTGCGTTCCAAACCACTAGGCACTTTTCTTAGTGGCCCCGTAAGCGCCACAGGGTGCCAGTGCCATCATCCACGGGGCTCCGTGGGCCATGCACCGTCACTGCTGCAGTCACTGTCCAGCGCCCTGTAATGTGCACTTCTATCATAACTGCCCATCCCTGACAGGTGCTGCATGCACAGAACTTGGGCCACACACCAATCACTGTAGTAGTCACACAGACAATGACTACAGCGTTATCAAGATTTCGCTAAGATTGCATTTTATGTTGCTATACTATATGTTTTGTCTTGTCTTTTTCTCACCAACAGGAATTTTTCCATTTTTCAAGTGTCAGTAAGTACGCTGACATTTTTACCACACACCATAGCGCGTGTGTAGGTACAGCACAGGTTTCACGGTGCATCCCTCACCTTTGCCACTCACTTTGCACTCACCTGGTCCTGAAGAAAGCCCTTTTAATACCCTTCATGGGCTGAAACATGTAGATTGCCACACATAGCCAACTAAACGGCAATAACCCCAGATTAGTTGCATCACAAATATTGGTTTCAAGCATATCCTGAGCCGCCAACATTCAAATTAAAGGCAAGGATTCTCAGAGATTTTTTTTTTTTTTTTTTTTTTTTTTTTTTTAAAAACCTTTATTCGTGCATCTTAAAAGAACAAATACGGGCCTACAACCGTCAGGCCGGCCACGATACAGTAAAGCACTGATACCCACATTACAGCCCCCGTGCATCAACGGTCAGGATTAACAACAGGTTATGAGTCACATACTGGAGATATCTTTGAAACCCGGGGAAGGAGAGGTGAAGGTTAATTTTAAGTTTTTGATAATTTTATCAGAGAAAAAAAGTCAATGAAGGATAAGAGCAAAGTAGATTCGAGTCCGCAAGATAGCTTCACCACACGGGCGAGCAGCTACATCAGTAAGAACAACAATGGGAGTAAAATCTCAATCAGTGAGGCGGTGCAGAGATATATCAGGATAGTCACATGAGCAAGTACGCGCCCCTCCAGAGCCGCCCCCACTCGATCCACCCCACACCCGGACCCCGAATCGAAGAAAGTAGAGCACAGAGACATAAAAGAAGAAAGGCCCATAGAACTAATTGAGAACAGAGTATTACCCCCCCACCCTACACCAATGCGGAGGCTACGGCCTACCCCCCCCCCAGCATAGTGCCTGTCGCCCAATGAACCCGAAATATAGAGAAGAGAGAAAGTAGGAACAGAGTAAAGAAGGGAAGAAAACAGAAAAGAAGGTGGGGAGGAGCCCACTGGACACCAGAGCGCCCCGAACCATCAGCCAGTTATGGCCCCCACACACTGAGAGCCCTCTACGCCAAAAAACGGCATGCAAAGATACCATGGCACCACAGTTTGAGCAAGGGATACAAGTCGCGACGAGTGCGCGCAAAACATACATACAGTCCCAGTCCCAGGCCAGCCCGTCCATAAACCATAGCGATAGAAGTCAGTCTAGCCCTGGCCCGATCGCGGGCTTGGGATTAAACCAGCTCCTGCGTGAAGGCCCCGTGTCCCGAGCAGACAAAGACACGATGGCCACTTGTGAGAGGATGGTGAAGTAGGATCACGAAATGGCCGCCGACCATCGATTGAGGTCCCTCGTTGCACCACATAAAATCCAAACCTGGCAAGTAAGGTACAGGAGTTCCACAAAAAGGCAGCAGTGGGCCACCGCGGACGGTCCCTCGAAGCCGTTAAGTATCGCTCAGCAGGATAGCCTCGCGGACGCGATGAGGCAGGGAACAATGAAGCAGGCAGCCATGACCAGGGGGACAAAGTATCCGCAGTTGAGGTGGAGAGCGGTGGACCCTGGGCGCCGGGAGCGCTAGATGAAGGCACCAGTGTAGCACAATCATACACCGCCGCTGCGTCCCCGCAAGAGGACAAGAGCACCGGAGGACCCACGCCCTGTGGATGACAAACAGTGCGCTCACGGCCCGCAGCCGACAGTATGGGGTCAAACCTCTCACTCAGCGCCTGCAGGCCAGCGCACATCTGTAGTTGAAAGTCCCGCAGGACAGCCAGAACGGAGCCGCATGTCAGCGGAAGCTGGGCCCCAACATCGGCAGCAATCCGGGACGGCACTGTGGAGCTGGTGTCCGGAAGAGGGAGGGCGAAGTGGGCAGCGGGCGAGACCGGAGTATCACCCCCCAGCCGCGAGCAGGCACTCAACGCCATGTTTTGCCGCTATACGGTGCAATGGCCAGGGGGGGGGGGTCGTGGCAAGGGGTCAATTCCCCTCAGGTCTACGCCGCAACAGGAAAGGCCGACAGTAGCTTATCTTCTCGCCGGTCCCCCTCGCCGCTGGCTAGGCAATAGGCAGAGGGGGCAGCAGCCCCCCACAGCTCGGTCCTCAGAGCGGGGCAGGAGACTCACCGCACCGGGGCCCACCCCACAGCTCCAGCCCGTCAGGCATAGGGTGAAGAAGGTGTCCGGCCGTCTCTCCCCGGGCTCATCCGGCAACGATCCATGGTGCGAGGCGAGATCGGGACCGCGGGGCTCAGGTTAGCGCTAGCTGGTCCGGTAACTGCGGAGCTTCCAGGAGGCCGGCAAAGGCCGTAAGGGCGCAGGGTTTCAGTGCCGAGGACAAAAGCACCCAGAACTCGGGCATCCGGGCGGGTTGAGACTCCGGGAAAGCAGCAGCGCGGTCAGCGCGTCTTCGCACACGGTGCACCTCGAGAATCGGCGAGGATGGGCATCAGGATAGTAGTCCGAGGCCACGGACCGACGGAGCCGGGCGCTCAAGCGTCTGCTCCGGTCGCCATCTTGGCTCCTCCCCCGAGCGTTCAGAGATTTTTTTAACTGTAAAATATCACCACACACCACACTTTCGCACCAACACCAGCTCCGCTGTAGTCAGGTATCGTAGCACAACCGGGGGGCACTCGGCCGCCCGGTTGGGACCCCAATGATGAAGCATGACACCAACCAGGTTGGTGTGTGAGGGGTCTTTTAAGAACACCTAATGGGTCCATGTTCATACTACATACAGTGATCAATTTAAACACACATAGTGGGTCCGTCCACATTGTTTAAGTTCAGTATCTATTTGGGGAACAGGACGCACCCCTTGCCCTATCCCTTGCTCTCCCCTTGATTTCTTCTTGTAGTATTGTTTAAACAAAACAGATCCAACTCCTCTCCCCTACGGTACAGAATCTTATTTGCTACCCACTCCATTTACAACAACACATACACTTCCATTTGGTTACACTTAGCAGCGCCAGCTGCATGTATGCAAAACTGACAACTCATGTTCTTCTTTAAAACTCCAGTCATCAAAGCTATTATGGCGGGCCTAAAAGAAGTTACTTCGTCCTCTATTCCACCAGCACCTGTCTGGAATCTCAATATAGTTCTCAACAGACTTATGGGTCCACCCATATAACCATTACATTCTTGTGACCTAAAGCTCCTAACATAGAAGGTAGCTCTCTTAGTAGCTATAACATCCTTAGATGGGTCAGTGAACAACAAGCGCTCACTTTGGAAGAACCTTTTTTCAAAGTCCATTCTGAGAAACTGGTACTAAGAACAAACCCGAAATTTCTCCCGAAAGGGGTTTCTTCTTTTCATGTAAATTAGACCATTGAGTTTCCAGTTTTCTTTCCAAAACCACACTCTGTAGCGTAAAGAGCTCGATTTTAAACAAACTGTAATGTATTTCATCGAGAGGACAAAGCTATTTTCTAAAACTTTTTACAGCCTTCTCAAGTCCTCAGAGAGGATCCCCAATCTCAAAAGCAGGAATCACAAGGTGGGATGTAAGATGCGTGCAGACTTGCTACCACATAGTCAAACGAAGGCTACCTCTAGCTCCAAGAACTCATTCCACCCATAAGAAGGGAGGCTCTAGTCTATGGCTTTCCTAGGCAGCATTCCACTAGTGTAAATCTGTAAAGCAGCCACATGAAATAACACGCATACATCGACCAAGCAATCTAGTGTTGATGTTTAAGCTAATCAACTAGCTAAAGTGGATCAAGCTGTATTACGAACCCTTTTTAAAGCATCTACACCAGCCATTGGCTAGCCACCGCATTTGGAGACTACTGCTTTATGTTCAATGCTAAGCATATGTTTCTACAGCTAACAATTGCGACAAATGGAATATTTTACTTACCCTGTAAGCATCTATCCTTAGCGTGTAGTGCTGTAGATTCATATGCCTCCTCAGAAGCTAATGACCGCATTATTCTACTCAACCTTTACTTTTCTTAACTATAACTGGCGTGTTCATCTTTACTATCTCATTTCCTTCTCCTAACTTAAGCTCACCCATTGGGCCACAAACAATCATAACAATGGAGCTGATGACCATGCACAATACAGACTATAGGAGGAGTCACTATGCCTTGTTACTCGATCTACCTTTCGAACAAAAACAACATGCAGCGTCCGAGCCCAACACTAGCATAAGCAAATTAATCTACGGCACTGCACGCTATGAATAGATGCTTACAGGGTAATTAACATATTCCTTACTGGTTGCAATTTGCAACAAGTAAAGATTTTTAAGAATCGACCTATGTACTAATGGGTATGTTCTTAAAAATATGAATCGTGATGGGTCGGAATCCGATCAACTTCATGTCTATTATTGAGCGAGGTCGCAAATTGTGACTCCCTATGATCGGAGGCCATCACAGGGATGGTGCCCTAGTGGGTCGGCAGATAACGATGTCTGCTTGCTTTTTAATAAAGCAAACTGTTTTTTTTAAATGAAGCTCTTTTTAAAAAAAAAAGAATGTGTTTGAAAAGAAAAAAAAATTTAAATTTTTTTTTTATTTTGTTTGTGTGATTGAGAGGAGGCAGTGATCCATGAGACCACTACCTCCTCTTAAAATTTTACTTTCATGTTCATAGAGGAATGCGCCCCAAGGAGATGCATTCCCTTTTACGAATGTGTTACCACCTCCTTTTAGGTTTTGTTAAAACATCAGTGTTTTGCGACCGGAATTTAGTCGCAAAAAATTGATACATTAGATACTGATTCCATATTTGGAAGGGAGGGCTACAGCATGTCCCTTCCATCGTTCGAATCAGTATCTATTCAGAATCCCATTTTAGGAGTTGGAATAGGAAAGTCATTTTTATGGCCACAAACGCTGAATCAGAGATTTTGCAAGTGTTTAAATGAGTGGTACATCTGCTTTCAGGGGATGATTGTAACAATTCTAATAGCATGTAATAATTCAACTTGGGAAAACTGTAGGAAATGATTTGCCAGTGTTGCAGAGTTTTAAATGCAAAATGTTGTGTTACAACTGTAAATCATAATGCTAATGCAAGTCATGGAGACGTTCTGTGCCATGAGTTCTCTATGTAAGTGCAGAACCCTGATTACAGGGTTTTAGTGTTCACTGGCTCATATGTCTATAAATAAATAATTTGTTTTGACTATCTCAAATTAGCAAGAGCTGTCCAATGAATCGTTTCCTAAATACCATGACAGTGGATCAGATGTTGTAACCGTGGCTTGTAACAGATACCATTCATTGGGCCCATTGCAGTTCTCATTCTAGCCTGTAGGTTTGCTGACCCAATAAGTTACTAGCTTGTTTACGGTGTATAGGTTAGGATTGCCACTAAGAATTTGATCAGATCAAGATTCATTGCAAGATTTGTTGTTTTGTAATGATGCCTTGAGCCTGACTCTGATGTTTATTTAAAAGTAATGATCTCTGAATCTAATGTACGTATTTGGCTGCTTGCTTAGAGGATTCCTTTACAATCAGTTGTATGCCCTGGCAATTTTATGAAGTTCGAATAGTGTCAAGTTCAAAACTTTATTTGAAACCAAATGTATCCATAAAAGCGCAAAAATACACACAATAAAATGCATATAATACATTCATGATAAAAGAAGTTCATAAAAATGAACAACTGAAGTACAGTCTCCCATCAAATTACTGACAATCAATACACCAGGCATTAGAGTAGATCTATTTAGTATTCATAGAACTACGAGCTCGTACTGCTGTTCTCAGAAATTCACCTAAATGAATTATCACTTCATCATCCATAAGTTGAAAGAGTATATTAGAGCTCCTTTGAGAATACTAATATGGCAATTTTGTTATAACGAGAAACAGAAAAGAAAATACCTTGATTACATAGAATAATAACCACAGAAAAACTGAAAATGCAACATTTGTTTGACCAGACTTCCCATCACAAGGGCATGGCAAGGAGTCAAAGTTGGTATTAAAACCCAAAGAAAAGAATAACATATATTTCAGTGTACCAGCCCTGTAACAGAATGGTAGACTCCATTCCCAATGCCCCATTGGTTTTATATCCTGCAATCTGGCCTGGGGGTATCGAGTTCGTATAAACGGCCACACGCATCTTTCGCCTCTCTATGAGCTTTCTTTCAGTGTCAGCTAGATCGTACAGGACCTAGCATAACTGTATTTTATTAATGTTAAGATGTCTCCCAGGGTCTGTAAAAAACTGCTGTAGTTTAACCAAACGCAGTCTAGAGTACACACTAGGGGATCTCAGAGCATTTGTCACAACTAAGGCAGTCCTTGATAATTTCTCTGGTGAGACTCGCCTTCCTATTTCTCCAAACATCCAACCATAATAAGGGTGGCCAGGTTCTAATGTACTCTTCTATTAACGGAATACCTAATTCTCTAGGACAAGTCAAGTGAGAGGACCAAATAGGTACCATTAAAACCCTTCTGCAAAGCCTGTTCTCTTCGGTCTGTAGAATATTGCATTTATGGATACCCCAAACTTCAGCCCCATACGTTGCAGTCGGTATGCACTGTGTTTTATAGACTTGCAGTAGGGGTGGTAGCGCACCCCCTCCCATAGGCTGAGGTAAACTAAATAAAGTACCAATTGCCTTTGTGAGTTTTGTCCTGCAATATGTAATATGTGGTACCCAACACCCAGTAGCAGCAAATGTTAGGCCCGAATATGAAAAAGTGCTAGTGCAATTTAGGGTACTATTACCTAATAAAAAAAGTGGACAGACAATGTTTTTAGGACTGCAGGCTGTGATATAAGATTTCGTAAAATTGGTCTGCAGGTCGAGTGTGGCCATAAAATCTAAAAATTTGTGAATTAAGAGGCGCAGGGTTCTAGTCGTATGCGCCACCAGGACAGCATTTTCCGCGTGAAGGTAGTGTGGAGCCTTTTATTTTTGGGACTTCTGATGTGATATTCGTTAAAAAAGAAGGAAGATTATTGATATATAAAATAAATAGAAGTGCACCCTTGTCTAACTCCACGAAAGACATCTGAAGTAACCTCACCATCTGTGGCTATTCTGACCCTGGTCTACATGTCCATGTGCAAATACGCAAGAAAGTGCACTAGTGCTACATCCATCCCCTGTGAAAGGATATTTGACAACTACTTTGAGCGATTAACGCAATCAAATGCTGAGGTCAAATACATAATAGCCAAATATAGGGGGATTGTTTCACAATGGTGTATTTCCCGATAATGAGACGCAGATTTAACTATTGTTCAGTCGTTCCAACTCGATTTCTAAAACCGTATTGGCACGGATACAGTATAGACTTCTCTACTGCCCAATGTCTTTTTCTATTATAGAGAACCCTCCTGAGGATCTTTACCATAGTGGCAGTTAAAGAAATTAGCCTATAACAACTAGGTTGTGAGCGATCCCCCTTTTTTAAAATTGGGTCTATAATAGAGGTGGTCCAAGAGCTGGGTAATGTGGAATGAGTCAGACCATTAGAAACATTCACCAAATAGGGTGCCTGGAACTCAGGGCTGCGCTTGATGTGATCGTTTGGGATGCCATCTGGGCCAGGAGCCTTGCCACTTACGCTCTGGCTGATAGCATCTTCCACTTCACTGAAGGATACCTGAAATCACCCACGGGTAAGCTCCATAATAGGGGTGCTCGGGTCTTGAGTGGCAGGATAGATTTTGGTGAAATGGCCTTCCCAGGTATCGCTGACAATATGACAAGTTATTGGGTTGGCTGCATGACTCAGGCGCTTCGTGTCAGGTACTGCCCTCCAGAATGATTTGTGGCTGACAGCACTAGGGAATCCTATTGATGTTAGAACACTTCCCTCTTCTTCCTGGAAGTAGCCTCTTTATACTCCTTATGACGGATTGCTACTTCCAATGGATCCCTAGTATTAGCTGTGAGCCCCTTACGCAGTTGGCAATTTGCCTCAGAACATTCATGATTAAACCACCTAAGCTTGGAGACGGGCATGCCTGCTGGGTGCAATAACTTATTCCTAATATTCGAACAAAGCAGAGTATAATCCCAGAACACTTGATATTCTGAGTCATTATATGCTAAAGAAATCTCAACCAGATTTGGATTCTCAATCACAGTAGGAAAAAGGTGGACGGGCTCAACAGCTCTCCATCTTAGCCGTAAGCCATCAGTAGTTGTTTGCAAATTACTGGCTTCACACTCCTCTCTAAATTTGAGTTTATGGGACAAGGCAGTTTGAATTGTGTTTGTGCATATGAAATTAATCAATTTAAACATATGGTTTGAGTGCTATGTTACAAGTTATAAAGCATGCTTCCTTTCGTTGACTCCAGGTTCTAGGGTGGTCAATGACCTTGTTTAAATTAAACCATAATCTGGATAACTAAAACCATGCATTAATCAAATGAACCTGAAGGGGGGACCCATGTCTAACTGTAACTGGGTAAGGAGGGTTTTGGGAACGCTCTTGGAAAAGCTGCAAGACTGCAGAGAATCCTGCACTCAAGAGACATCTTGCACTCCAGAAGCATGAAACACGTTTATAAACTTAAGAATACTGAGCCCCTGAGGTTAGCAGTAACTCTCCACCCCCCTCACCCCCCTCGGACACATTGTTTGGCGGCAGGAGTGTGATTGAATTTCCTTGCAAGGAAAGTTAAGTTTGGAGTTAACACAATTGAACAATCACGTCAAAAACTGAAGATTGTGGCATGGAAGGACCTAGTGTTCTTTCCCCCATTGTTGTCACTAATGCCCTGAAAGACATGAAAACAGATGAATATCTGATGTAATTTTAATTTTTCCTTGCTTAAAGCAGCACAGGGTACGGCTGTGCTCTCTTCACACCCAGTTAACGTGAAATAGATGCTACAGAGCAGGTAAAAATTCTAAACCAAAACTGGTGAGGATGACCTCCTGTTACACAGGGCCTAAGCACAAAAGCGGTAAATATAAAAGAAGGCTGGACCAGGCTGTTCTCATAGAGCCCCCTTAATCTGAATTTATATACGAACCCACATCAGCAAATAAACAGATAATTGTATCCTTGTTGTAAAGCTCTTTCAGGAAATCTAACAGTGCAACCCATTGGGTGGTGATCTAGCTCGAGCGCTCTTCTGAAGAACTCCGCTGCAGCTACATGGCCTGCAAGGCATAACGCAGAATATATGTGGGGTGTACAGATATGGAGAAGCAAGAGCCACGAAGTCTGAATCTACAACTAAAATGAAAGACCCCCAGCAATTGACAAATCTGACCATTTCAGACACTGCAAGCAAACCGTAGCTAACAAGGAAATGAGTGCCTAAGACAAATTTGACTGGATCCTTCAGTTTAGGAAACAAGAACTGCTACAGAAGAAAATATAGGCCCAGTAGCAAATTATAGGTACGTTATTAAGAGTTGATCATCATAAGCTTGAAAATGGCAAAAAAAACGAACACATTGGAGCCCAAAAGACATAAGTTTCTAAAATATTGCAGGAAAAAAGTGAATGATGATTACGAGGTTATAACCTCCATAGGGTGGGCCTACCAGAGGTAGCAGAAAGGCCATCAATGGAACATTTTCTGAAGATGTGGTTATCGTCAGGAGTAGTGCCAAGAGGGTTATTATGTTGAAGAAGCACCAATAGCTCAAATGCCTCCAGGACCTAGCCATAGACCGGGTATTACAAGAATTATAAATGTATGGGAAACGTGTAAAGGCATTCTGGAAAGGACTCAGAATATTGGCCCAGTACTGCATAGAAACACAACTGTGCACACTTTTCTGATTACAGCGTGGCAATACAAAGCAAACAGAATTTGTATCAGTGCATGCTCCTTTTTCCAGCTAAATTGAAGGTAATCTCAGAGGGGACAAACATTGGTAATGCATCCGTTTCGCCTATGATGAATAAAGAGCTGTTTTTATCAATCATCGTCCGGGAGAAGGAAAGAGCACCCTGAGAAGGAAAGAGCACCCTGACAAAAAATACAGAGAGGATGTGGCGCAGTGGCCAGAGCTGCTGACTTGCGATCTGGGTATCCTGGATCGAGTCTCTGCGGCGCAACATCCTGAGTTTCTATGCAACTCACTTAATCTCTCTGGTGATAAATTGTTATATAAATATGCTTCAAGAGTAAAAATCAAAAACAGGCAAAACTTTTTGAAAAAATTGTTCCACCAGAGCGGATGTTGGCTACAGGAAACTGATGAGAGAGGCAGATGAGGAACAAGCATTGGTAAATGCAGAAAAATATGCTACAGCCAATAGAAATAAAGGAAACGTATGTAGCACGCACAGGAACCAATGAGAATCCAGGAAAGAGAGGCGGCGGGATGTAAGTCCCTTTTAAGTTTATATTTAAAACAATAAAGATTTCTCAAGCCCATGCAAGCGCTGTGCAGGCAAAACCTAAAAACAAACTTTAGCATACAATCAGGACCAACCAAAGAAATAGATCAAAATAAGGACAGATGGCTATGCTGAGAACAAAGGAGAAGGAGGTGATGAAAACGACCATGCTAACCAATTACTTTACAAACTGCAAAGGAGAAAACAGCAGTTGTTGAGCATGTAGAAAACTGCATTGTGTGGCATCTAGAGAACCAGACAAGAAATCAGAACACAGTTCTGTAATGTCAGACCAGGGAATTAAACACTCACGATCAAGTAAGTGAATGAACCCCTAAATCACCCCAGTGTCATCTTACACTAACAGTTAGCAAATCTGTAATAAAGCAGGGTAAAATGCAAAGGCACTATATCAGTGATAGGTTCCAGATAGCTGCTCTGAAGGTCCTCTGTTTGAAGTAGAAAGAAAAGTCAAGTAATATATTCTTGGGTAACACACATTGTAGAAATTAGGTCTAAAAAACAACAGCAGACTATGTAACGCAGAAAACCTACCTCTGCTCATACATGAGCTTTGTTGTTAGCTTTTCTTTCGGAACATATAAAAGGATATCAACCCTAAATAAGTGAAAAGAAAAAAAAGATACTTGCATTTCTGCCAACTGTTAATTACAGTTACAAGTTAAAGTTGTATTTCTAAATAGGAATTGAAGAATGTTAGGTGGGGTAATGTAATTCCCGGTCCAGTGGAATTGGAAACATGGTGATGATAATGGATTAGCCAACAAGAAAATATATGGATTGCTATATGATCCTCAACACAGCAGTTGGCTCAAACTGCGATAAATTCGATAGGTGTTCTGCAACCCACACATTGAAGAACTAATGACATCAAAGGAAAACATATTTACATTTATGACCTGAAATGTCAATAATATGGCTGAACTCAGTGATGTCATCAGATACACAGTTGAAATGTGAAGATGTCCATGTAGCCTTTCTACAAGAAACACACATTTCGGTAGGAGACATAGATCGTAAATGCTGAAGGGGACAAATATACAATACTTAATAGTCTAACTATGCTAGTGGTACTCTCCTTTGAATAAGACCAGGAGTATGCTTTATCCCCACAAGTATCCTGATCAGTGCTGAGCTAAGGTATCTGATGGTGAAAGGCTAAATGGACGGAGAACCAATAATGTTCGTATGCATCTAATGCACCAAATTCTGTAGAGATGCCGTTCCTGAAGAAGGTATTAGGCCAACTACCACTTTATGAATATGCACAGGTACTATGGGGAGGCAACTTTACTGGATAACCAATCCAGGCAGACATAGCTTTTGCTTTTCTATAGCTAGGACTGTAGGCACAAAACAGCTGCAGTCTTTAACCTTTTCTGTTGGTTACCTCAGCTTCAGTACATTTAAAATATCCCCAGGCACCAGACTGAATCCGGAAGGTCTAGCAACAGCATTCCCACGTACCTCTAGGGGGTGTTGTGCAGCTCTGTATTTACGTTGTTCCACCTTGGAAGTGACAAAGCAGAGACAAATATAAGTGCCACTGCTGCATGCTGACATCAGTTTCTTTCTTTACTGTCCGCACCCTCGGAAGTGAAACCCATAAATAATCAGAGGTACCAGTTCGCGGATCTCTAATTTAAACAGTAAAAAAATCCATTCCACTGAGTTCTGCAGAAAGAGCATTATTGAAGGAAGGTAACTTGTTCATCACTGCTGGGGTGTTTGCGCTCCTCTATGCCGGAGCATTTCTTTTAGAAAAATCACCATTCGGTTGTTGAAGCAAATGTACCTCTTGGGTCTCTTTGTACACACAAACAAACTATAGGCACATTCAGGGCTATGTATTGGTGCACACCCTACATCATTATCTTACAGCAGCATAAAGAATAAATAAAGTATGGAGATACTTCATTTTTTTAAAGTTCTTTTTATTAAACAGACGAACAACCCATTGTTACAATGACTATCCATATTAAAAACTGTACATGTGGCAGCTCCCAGAGCAAGGGTTATTATTGCATACATTGGGGAAGGACAATTTTTGGTTCTGGGACTGTTGCTCTCTTTCTCCCCGAGATTTGTGCCATCATCCATCTAGGATCTGTACTTTTCCCATGGATCCCAAATTCTTTGTGTCCCATTTTTTGGGGCACCCTCTACGATGGTATACATAGGCTGTCCGGTTTTAGGTTTGAACCTATATTAACTGATAAAACCCCACCGAAAGGGAATTAGCCCTCACCAGTGTAAACATATAAACACTGAAAAAACACCTGCACAGCCTCAAACTAAAATCCATTCATAGAAAGAAAAAGGGGAGTGAAAGGGTCATTTTTATTTCTTCCTGAAAGGGCCAATACAATGTAACTTTGTTATATAAGGTAGTAGCAAGAAAAACTGAGCTATCATTATTAAGTTTGAGTTTTGTTGTTTAAGGCTTTAGCCAAAATAGTGTTTCTTCTTCCTTTTGCCAGTTTTGTGGTCTTTGGTCTTAAGATGCAGGGTTTAGAACCATGTTTTAGGTCTTGTTTAATTGTTTTATAAACTGTAGCGAATCAGGAAATAACAAAATCATATTTGATATTTTGGCTATGTTTCATTCTTTCACGGATAGGTAAAATGGCTGGTTTCATAAGAATCTTTCCCAATATGTACCATCACATTTTCCCACAGAGAATTGATAAAAGCCCTTGCTGCATCAGCCCCCTTTTCTAGGGAGAAAGTATTAATAGTAGGTAAACTGCCAAACACCCCAAGCTTTAAACATTCAATACAGGGTGTAGTGGCAGGTTTATGTGAAAAGAGTGCTGTCACCAAGCATCTGGGATAGTGGTGAAAAGATGACACCAGACTTTTGGAAAACGTGGAATGCAGTGTTACTTGGAATGATGCTGCAAAAAGTTCTTACCAAGTTCAACAAAGATTGGAGTGATATTGTTTGTACTTGCAGTGATTTAGCTATGCATATACAAAAGTTGTGTGATGACCTGTTAAAATCGATATCTGAGCTGAAGTGCTTCCCTGTAAGAGATCTTTGCCAGTTGTTAGATGGAATGCTGAAAGCATCTTTGCAATCTTCAGAGTTAAAGAAGAATGCTATTGACCTTTTAGTCCATTCTGGTGCACTGTTTTGTTATGTACAGGAACTAAAACGCAAATATTTCTCCTTTTGTGCTTTGTGTGGCATCAAAGAAAGATTCATCCAACTGTGTCAGTCAGCTGGTGATTCTCAGTCCTAGTAGCTGTGAATTCTATATTATCCATGTGGCTACCGTCTACAGATTTCTGCTGAGTGATGATGCCAAAGGCAAGGAAAGACAGGATCTTTGGTTGCAAATTGATAGTGATGTGAAAAAAGTACACTCTACTGTATTCTTAGATTTTTACAGAAAACTCAGACAGCTGTAGTGGGCATAAAAAAAACTAGAGTCTGAAAACACCCTTGTCTACCACGTGTTCAGCATAATTGGTGTAGATGTGAAACATCTCCTTGAGTAGGCTGGACAACACTTTTAGTGAGCCACTTGGTAAGCAAATAAATGTTGAGGAGCTATTCAGGAACTTTTATTTTACTATGTATTAGAAATGGCTTGCAATGATTTTTTTTTTTTTTTTGAAAAACCTTTATTGTGCACAGTTGCATCATCTTACAACGCACAGTCACCGTCCAGGCGGCGAAGCAGTTAAGCAAAGCGTACGCTTCCAGATGTTAGAACACAGCCATTCAGCCGACAACCCGGGGGTCCGGCGGCGTTGTACAGGGCAGCATGCGTACAGAAGGGAGGTGCGTGCGTTGTGAAGAGAGTAGGTGTGTGGCGCTGTTTATGCGTGTTTGATTTTTTGTGGTGTCCCAGGTGCATGTTATCGGCGACAGAGGAAGGCGCTGTGATCCAGCCCACTCCACGGCTGCGCCGGCTGTCACCCAGGCCCCGATCCGGAGACCTATTGGACGCCGCTGTTACCCCAAAGTGTAAAGGCCTCCGGGCAGCTGAGCGCCAGCATCATGCTCAGAGTGTGGGCCGAAGCGCGGCAAGGATGTTGCAGTATAGCTCACAGCGACCTATATGGCAGCGCATAGATCCGGCGAGTCTAGTATGCAGCGTCGTAGTCCATATCTATCCCGTGTATGTAGGGCAATAGTATGTGCTAAGGTTAGGGTCGTGAACTCAAGTAGGGTCAAGGGGAAGGGGGAAGAAGGGAGGGGGAGATCATTCTGCGGTAGAGCAGGAGGGTCATCATCCGCCAAGCTGGGCACAGCGGGACTGCGTAGCGTGCGCGGGAAGCCGCGGGCCAGGGGATGGGGAAAAAGAAAGAGGGTCTTCAAGAAGGCTGGAATTCCCCAGCGTCCGTGCCCGCACCCGCCCACCCTGTGTGTAGGGCGCCCCCCCGCGCCAGAGAAGGAGCGGCCCGGCAGGGCAAATCGGCTACGCCCCCCCCGCCCGACCCCCCATCCGGACAGTGCGAACGTCCCCGCAGGCCGTGGCAGCAGCGAACTCCGTGTGTGTGGTATAGCTGCGTAGCGAGTACCTCCCAGCGGCAGTCCCATGCAGGGCGGCAGTGTGGGGCATCAGGGGTAATCAGGGGTAAGCAGGGGGGGCAAGAGCCATCCCCCTAGCAGTCCCGGGGCCGCCGCCGCCCCGCCAGCAGGGGAGTAGAAATGGCTTGCAATGATGCATAGAAATGTTCCTTCACCAACCATGGCATTTGAAGTCAATTAAGCCTCAGTGAGGTACTCTGCACAAGTTCTAGATTCCTTGCGTAAAGGGGAATTTTCTTCGGAGTTTCAAAAGTACTGCTTCATGTTTGACTGCTTCAATAACTGTGAACACATATGCCCAGTTTAACATACATGTTGACCAGTGGCCAGAGTAAGCATATTGTGTAGTGGCTGTTTTGGCGTTTCCCATCTCAAGTGCCAAAGTTGAGAGGGCCTTTTCACAGATAAAAGTTTACATGGGAAGGAAAGAGCGAGAGCGCGCGCATGGCCAAAAATTCATTGAAGAAATATTGTAATGTGTACTACAATACGTTTTATTTCTAAAAATGTATGTAGACCTCATAATCACTGTACATACACTGTGTATATACCATGCACTAGCATTCCAAAAAGCAAGCAATAATAAAATCAAAACGTTCCATAAACACCGGAAAAACACTGTTTCTGTTATTTCAAATAGCGCAAAAATGTGTAACCACTGATAACCACTGTTTTTTAAGGTATTGAAATCACTTGAAAACACTGGGGGAAAAAATACCAGAATTTGCCAAAAATAGAAACTGAAAACAGGAAAGCCTAGGTATACAGCTTTTTCTGCTACCCAAGCGGTCCGCTACTTAGGCATCCGGCTTTACCATACGCCGCAAGACATCTATGAGGGAAATTACCGCACACCGATGGGTGGTATTCGATCCTCGATCCACTTCTGGAAGGGTCTCCACCTGGCTGTCACTGGGAGGATAGCTGTTGCAAAAATGATTCTAGTCCCGCGCCTGTTGTACCTCTTCTCCAACCTCCCAGTGGTTCCCCCGCGATCCCTCTTCCGCGAGCTGGACACCCTGCTTGGGACACTCATCTGGGGCTCTGGTCGCCGGCGTATTGCCCTGGCAAAACTGCAATTGCCTCTTGACCAAGGCGGGCTAGCAGCCCCCTCATTCGAAGCGTACTTCCTTGCCGCCCAGCTGCAGTGGGTATCACGTTGAACGGCGGGCCGGGCACAGGGGGAGCTGATCACTGAGGCGGGGCGTATTCAAACTCTCACCATCCACCGCATGTTGCTGCCGGATGCAGCACCGCTGCCATCTAGTCCCCTCCAGGTAATGACTGCGCGGGCCTGTCTAGCGCGTGTTCATCGTCGGGATGCCCCCCTGTACTCTCCGCTGCTACCGTTGGTGGGCCTCCCCAGGGGCCGGGCGCATTACACGGAGCGAATGCTGCAAACATGGACGGATCGCGCCGTGACGGAGGTGGGGATGTTATTTTTTGAAGGGAACTTGCAGACATTTGCAGCATTGGTCGGAGACTTCGACCTTCCCGAAGGGCAATTCCTGCGGCATAGGCAGCTTCTCACGGATTGCCGTAGACAGTGGCACGCGATCGACGCGGAACCCCCCACACACCCAGTCATCCATGCGATCCTACAGATGGGGCCAGGACGCCATCTAATCACTTGGATCTACAAAGCTCTGCGGACCTTGCGGCAACCAACGCTTGCACCCCTCAGAGAGCGGTGGGAAACTGACTTCCGCAGACCTCTACATGATAGAGAATGGACCAGGGCCCTGGAGCACACCAAAAAAGTGTCCCGCAATTGTCGTTTTAAGAATATACAACTGCACATCCTGCACAGGGCGTACCTCACACCCGAAAAATTACAGAAATACTTCTCTGAAAGTTCGTTTGCCTGCCCCAGATGCCTGGAACCTGCTGCATCGTTTGTACACATGTTCTGGGACTGCCCGACACTGCATAATTATTGGCACACGATTCATACTGCTCTCCACACGGTCACAGGGTTGCAAGACCTGTACACATGGGAGGCGAGCGCCCTGGGTATACACAGGCGACACAAACACAAGAAGGTGGAAAGACGTTACGCCTCCCTAGTGCTTCTCCTAGCCAAACGGTGCATCGCCATGCACTGGAAGACACCGAAGGGGCCCCCCCTAGCGGCATGGGTAGGCGCAGTCAAAAAATGGGGTAAAGCGGAGGAAACGTTACTCAGAACAGAGGAAGCCCAAGGGATGCGCAAACACCCGATCTCCCTGCCATGGGCCATGTTAATGCATTCCTTCGCGCACGAAACAACAGCTGTGGCGGGCCCGCGAGCGATCGATCCCCCAGCCACGAGCCAGGAGCCCACCCAGGGAGACACACGAGAAGACCGGGCGCCCGGTGGGTCGCGGTCGTAGCTGACATCTGTCCCGCTACCACACTTCCATATAGACGGTAACTGGCATCCCTGCATCCTCCTCCTCATCCGACTATCCTCCTCCTCCTCCCCATCCCCGCGCCTGCGATTACTCCGACATCATCCCACGCGATGGTCCAGTGCTCAGGCTCAAGACTACTGTAGCTCACATCCTGCGGCATAGTGCAACTCCCTCCCCCAGTTTCTATATCCCCAGTTGGCTGAAGGTTAACCCATGGCTGCAACCCCATAGCTTGATGATACGCTTCGCAGGGACATAGACACACTACATGGCTCGGATGTATGACGTTACAACGCACACTATTACAACGCATGCACTTACAACGCATTTTTTACAACGCATAATCCATTACAACGCATGACATTACAACGCATGACACTACAACGCATTTTAAAAAAATACCTTTACAACGCACTACCATTACAACGCATACTACCTTTACAACGCATACCATTACAACGCATAATATTAAATTACATTTAAGGTAAGTATTAGATAGTATAGGGGTAAAAATTACTATTCTAACTCCAGGGGGTGCAACAGTAGGGTAAGTGTTGGATAGTGTAGGGGTAAAAATTACTATTCTAACTCCAGGGGGTGCAACAGTAGGGTAAGTGTTGGATAGTGTAGGGGTAAAAATTACTATTCTAACTCCAGGGGGTGCAACAGTAGGGTAAGTGTTGGATAGTGTAGGGGTAAAAATTACTATTCTAACTCCAGGGGGTGCAACAGTAGGGAAAGTGTTGGATAGTATAGGGGTAAAAATTACTATTCTAACTCCAGGGGGTGCATCAGTAGGGTAAGTGTTGGATAGTATAGGGGTAAAAATTACTATTCTAACTCCAGGGGGTGCATCAGTAGGGAAAGTGTTGGATAGTATAGGGGTAAAAATTACTATTCTAACTCCAGGGGGTGCATCAGTAGGGTAAGTGTTGGATAGTATAGGGGTAAAAATTACTATTCTAACTCCAGGGGGTGCATCAGTAGGGTAAGTGTTGGATAGTATAGGGGTAAAAATTACTATTCTAACTCCAGGGGGTGCATCAGTAGGGTAAGTGTTGGATAGTATAGGGGTAAAAATTACTATTCTAACTCCAGGGGGTGCATCAGTAGGGTAAGTGTTGGATAGTATAGGGGTAAAAATTACTATTCTAACTCCAGGGGGTGCATCAGTAGGGAAAGTGTTGGATAGTATAGGGGTAAAAATTACTATTCTAACTCCAGGGGGTGCATCAGTAGGGTAAGTGTTGGATAGTATAGGGGTAAAAATTACTATTCTAACTCCAGGGGGTGCATCAGTAGGGTAAGTGTTGGATAGTATAGTGTAATATTATGCGTTGTAATGGTATGCGTTGTAATGGTAGTATGCGTTGTAATGGAATGCGTTGTAATGGTAGTTTTTAAAAATGCGTTGTAGTGTCATGCGTTGTAATATCATGCGTTGTAATGGATTATGCGTTGTAAAAAATGCGTTGTAATGGTAGTGCGTTGTAAAAGTTGCGTTGTAAAGGTTGTTCCCCACATGGCTCCTATGCGGCGCAGTGCTCGCCATGCGCAGTGGTAGGACATGCCCAGACGCAGACCCCGGACGTCTGTCCGCAGTTTACAAAGAGTAGTAACACGCAACCCCACGAGTCCACGGGCTCGGGGGCTCACCTGGGCTATGGCTGGGCGTTCCTGCCTTATGTAGTTCTACACCAATAGTATCCCCGAATGTGCCTCTGTATGTAATGTTTATACAAATGCCAATAAAAAAGATTTTTCATACAGCTTTTTCTGCTAAACAGCACAAATCCAGGTCTTGTTTCCAACTAGAGAACTTTGCTGGTTCCCGTGCCCCCCACAACCTTGCTGTGTTGCGCTTCGCTACCACTGCGGGTAGTGTTAGCCAGGTTTTTGTGTGTGAGGGCCTCCTGGTCTCGCCCATAATGCCTAGTAAGTACCAGCAAGCGTCCAGCACCTCTGACACCACTCTAGTCACTTGAGTCCAGTAGTCTTGGATCTCTGGGCATTCCCAAATAATTTGAAGGTTGTTTGAGATATTTCATTTTTTAACAGATTTGCTCATTATTTTGTTGCATTTCTCAAATGGACAAACCCTGATTGTCTGGAGTCTGGTTATAACAAATATGTTCATTTTTTTCTAAGGAAGGTAGTCAGTAAAGTTAATTATGTAATGTTGGCACAGAACACAAAATTGTGGCAGAATCCCTGTTAGTGATACACTGTTCATTTGATGACACATATCAAACTCAGTAATATGCTGAGCAATATGCTATGGCTGGCTGCCGAGAAATTATGCTAAACGTTAACATTTGAAAGGTTTTTAGTAATGCTTTTGTTTTTTAAACATAGTAGCACACTTGACTCTTACTCAAGCAGTAAAATAGCCCTGCCCAGACTTGATGTCCAACAGTGTTCCTCTAGGTCTCCTTAGCATGAGAGTACCAGACATGTCTGGGTTTTCTTTGGCAACAGAGAGCTTACAGGCGATAAATTGGGTGCAGTGCATTTTGGAAAGTAGCTGCAAGTTAAATGCCTGTTTAGGGTACCTCTCCTTGGCCACCAATATTATCACTGACCTGTTAGGAAACATACCACAAACATATATTTTTTTAATCTGCACTCCTAAGGTTTCTATCACTGGGTACCAGACCTCCCTCAACTTGATGGACTGGCCGGGAGATTGTACTAAACATAATGTTCGATTTTTAGTATTTTTTTCTAAAACATGGTAGTTTGCTCCCGTTGCCCTCTCACATGCCAAGACTTGACCCCCAGCTTTGTTCCTCTGGGTCTCTGGAGTGTGGGGGTATCAGACAAGTATGGGTTTGTACGAGTGTAGAGTATTCATGGGCACTAAACCACTGTACTGCACTTTGCAAATTTGAAATGCAGCTGCAAAGCTACAAGCAAAATGCCTGTTTAGAGAGTCTTTTGGTCATGGTTATCACCACTGGAATCCACAGATGCATACCACAACCACTTGTTTTTAGTAACTACCCATTGTAAGGTTTCTATCGCTAGGTGGGAGAGCTCCCGGATTGACTGGCCAGGATAGTGTACTTAACAAGGCTTTTGTCAGATTTTCAGCATTTTCCCTCAAGATATGGTAGTCTTCCTCATACAGGAATGTATCCCTCCCAAGGTTTTACCCAAATATGTGTTCCCTTTGGTCTTCTGAGTGTTGTGTTAACAGACTTGGATGGGTTTGAGCAGGGATCCACACACGAAACATCAGATAATGGTTTAATACTGGAAATTCTAATGGGATGTCTGCAGTATTTGAGCACTAAGTCAGATGGCACTCAAGCGAACGTACCAATCCCAGATATTTCTGTAACCCAGAGACACTGGGGACCCCACGGTGATGTGGTTTGTATGAATCCCAACACATCTAATTATCAGAATCCTCTGCAAAATGGCAAAGAAAGCGTAAAAAAAAGGAATAACAATTATTTATTTTTCTGTGACCTAATAATTCCAACCTTTAGGCAAATAGCAAGAGTCCTCCCATCAAATGTTGTGTCATATATGGATGGGCCTATTGCATGGGACAGGTATTGGTCAAAGTTGTGACCATGTGAAAACTACATTGACACTGTATTGGCTTTTCACTGTCACATATTTGGCCAGTTCCCGTCCATGATGATAGGCCCACACAAACGTGAGGTATCCTTTTTAGGTGTAAGCGATCGCTATGCGAGACTATAGTAAGGGGCTCCCAAAAGTGCTCCCAAAAGCGGATTGCATGGCGAGCACGCGCACAATCACGTGCATCGTGCCGCCATGCAATCCGTTTGGCATCCTACTTCAAAGGGTCCGCTCACCCGCCTGGAATGCGCTCCCCCGCCAAGCGCGCGCGCCACGCTCCGCCGGGCTTGTCTTGTTTGTCTTTTTAAACATTCACGTTATCATGTGCTTACAAAAGCCTGCATGTTCGGAATGGGTTTCTTTATTTTCAGAGCGACGGGCTTTACGATGTACGTCTTTAACATTATTTAATGCCAACAGAGCGGCGGTCTTTTTACATTTTTGTTTGTTTTTAGGTTGCCATGAGCACATAACTGCGCTATACGCTAAGCTTTATATTAATAGCAGCGCACATACTTTTTGTAGTACAAGTTAGTACTTTGCTTTGTTTACTTTTGCTATTATTCCAGCGGACATAATACAACTGAGCACACTGTCTGATGTCTGATGCCTGATGCTTGCGGATGTCTGATGCCTGATGCTTGTGGATGTCTTATGCCTGATGTCTGATGCTTGTGGATGTCTGATGCCTGATGCTTGTGGATGTCTGATGCCTGATGTCTTACGCCTGATGTCTGATTCCTGATGTCTGATGCTTGTGGATGTCTGATGCCTGATGTCTGATGTGTGATGCTTGTGGATGTGTGATGCCTGAGGTCTGATGCTCGATGTTTGATGTCTGATGCCTGATGCTTGTGGATGTGTGTTGCCTGATGTCTGATGCATGATGGCTGATGCTTGTGGATGTCTGATGCTTGTGGATGTTTGATTCCTGATGTCTGATGCTTGTGGCTGTCTGATGCCTGATGTCTGATGCTTGTGGATGTCTAATGCATGATGTCTGACACCTGATGCATGATGTCTGATGCTTGTGGATGTCTGATGCCTCATGTCTGATGCTTGTGGATGTCTGATGCCTGATATCTGATGCCTGATGTTTGTGAATGCCTGATGCCTGATGTCTGATGCATGATGTCTGATGCCTGATGTCTGATGCTTGTGGATGTCTGATGCCTGATGCTTGTGGATGTCTGATGCCTGATGCTTGTGGATGTGTGTTGCCTGATGTCTGATGCATGATGTCTGATACCTGATGTCTGATACTTGTGGATGCCTGATGTCTGATGCTTGTGGATGTTTGATTCCTGATGTCTGATGCTTCTAGATGTTTGATTCCTGATGTCTGATGCTTGTGGATGCCTGATGCTTGTGGCTGTCTGATGCCTGACGTCTGATGCTTGTGGATGTCTGATGCATGATGGCTGACACCTGATGTCTGATGCATGATGTCTGATGCATGATATCTGATGCCTGATGTCTGATGCTTGTGGATGCCTGATGTCTGATGCCTGATGTCTGATGCCTGATGTTTGTGAATGTCTGATGCCTGATGTCTGATGCTTGTGGATGTCTGGTGCCTGATGTCTGATTCCTGATGTCTGATGCTTGTGGATGTCTGATGCCTGATGTCTGATGCTTGTGGATGTCTGATGCATGATGTCTGATGCCTGATGTCTGATGCTTGTGGATGTCTGATGCCTGATGGCTGATGATTGTGGATGTCTGATGCCTGATGTCTGATGCCTGATGTTTGTGAATGTCTGATGCCGGATGTCTGATGCATGATGTCTGATGCTTGTGGATGTCTGGTGCCTGATGTCTGATGCCTGATATCTGATTCCTGATGTCTGATTCCTGATGTCTGATGCTTGTGGATGTCTGATGTCTGATGCTTGATGCTTGTGGATGTCTGATGCCTGATGCTTGTGGATGTGTGTTGCCTGATGTCTGATGCATGATGTCTGATACCTGATGTCGGATGCTTGTGGATGCCTGATGCATGATGACTGATACCTGATGTCTGATGCTTGTGGATGTCTGTTGCTTGATGTTTGTGGAAGTATGATGCCTGATGCCCGATGTTTGATGTCTGATGCTTGTGAATGTGTGTTGCCTGATGTCTGATGCATGATGTCTGATGCTTGTGGATGTTTGATTCCTGATGTCTGATGCTTGTGGCTGTCTGATGTCTGATGCTTGTGGATGTCTGATGCATGATGTCTGATGCTTGTGGATGTCTGATGCCTGATGTCTGATGCTTGTGGATGTCTGATGCCTGATGTTTGTGAATGTTTGATGACGGATGTTTGATGCCTGATGTCTGATGCTTGTGGATGTCTGGTGCCTGATGTCTGATTCCTGATGTCTGATGCTTGTGGATGTTTGATGCTTGTGGATGTCTGATGCCTGATGCTTGTGGATGCCTGATGTCTGATGCCTGATGTCTGATGCTTGTGATGTCTGATGACTGATGTCTGATGCTTGTGAATGTCTGATGCCTGATGTCTCATGACTGATGCTTGTGGATATCTAATGCCTGATGTTTGATGCCTGATGTCTGATGCTTGTGGATGCCTGATGTCTGATGCTTGTGGATGTCTGATGCCTGATGCTTGTGGATGCCTAATGCTTGTGGATGTCTGATGCTTGTGGATGCCTGATGTCTGATGCCTGACGCTTGTGGATGTCTGATGCCTGATGTCTGATATCTGATGCCTGATGTTTGATGTCTGATGCTTGATGCTTGTGGATGTATGTTGTCTGATGCATGATGTCTGATGCCTGATGTCTGACGCTTGTGGATGTCTGGTGCTTGTGGATGTCTGATGCATGATGTCTGATGCATGATGTCTTATGCCTGATGGCTGATGTCTTATGCCTGATGCCTGATACCTGATTCCTGATGTCTGATGCTTGTGGATGTCTGATGTCTGATGCTTGTGGATGTCTGATGCCTGATGCCCGATGTTTGATGCCTGATGCTTGTGGATGTGTGTTGCCTGATGTCTGATGCTTGTGGATGTTTGATGCCTGATGTCTGATGCTTGTGGATGTCTCATTCATGAGGTCTGATGCCTGATGCTTGTGGATGTCTGATGCCTGATGTCTGATTTTTGTGGATGTCTAATGCCTGATGTCTGATGCCTGATGTCTAATGTCTGATGTTTGTAGATGTCTGATACTTGTGGATGTCTGATGCCTGATGTCTGATGTCTTATGCCTGATGTCTTATGCCTGATGTGTGATACCTGATGTCTGATGCTTGTGGATGTCTGATGCCTGATGTTTGATGCTTGTGGATTTCTGATGCCTGATGTCTGATGCCTGATGCTTGTGGATGTCTGATTCCTGATGCTTGTGTATGTCTGATGCCTGATGCTTGTGAATAAATTAAAGGCATTGTCATTTACAATACCATTTACAATACCAATAGCTCCAAAACTCGCAGTTGCGAGACCTATTGCATTGCAAATGCTTGTTATTGATAGCGGCTTGGGAACACTGGCTGGTGGAAGTTTTGCAGTTCTCAGCACAATCCGCCGGAATTTTCAACCACATCACAGAAATTTGAGGAAATACTGCTTTTTTAACGCGTGTGTCCATATCCTCATCCTGGAGCCAGGCTCTCTTTGGATTTTTCTGTGACAGTAACGAAAATCCAAACAGTCTCTGGGCTCTTTGCTAGGGTAAAGACGTCTGTGTCAGCTCCCCAGCAAGGATACCAAAAACAATCCCTACATCGAAATCTCAGCAAGATTTGGGACACATATCTTTCCACTCTCCATGCTTATATTGTATAGAGAAGCATTGTGAGATGATGGAGCTATCTGAAATTGCTCCAGGACTGGTGATTGAAAGGGGAGGGATTAAGAACAATCACAGCCGGACCCCGCCTACCAATGTCCTGATTCGTTTCTGCTATTGGAATGGGCCTGGTGATAGGAGAGAGGATGGAAGGTGCTGGCCTTCTCCTGCCACCCTCTCTTTAACACTCCTCTTTCCCATAAACAGAACAAGCATTTACAATGCAATAGGTCTCACATTGACATTATTTTGAGCTGTTGGCATTGTAAAAGTTTTGTTGTTTTTTTCCCCTTTGTGGAGCATTAATCAAATGGTTTAATGCCAAATGGCAATAGCTCACTTTGTTGTTATTGTCTAATCTAGTGCATTGTTTTACATATTACAGTGTTTTTCTTTTGCTTTAATAAAAATGCCCGCTCCCTTTGCACATTACAACGCAGTAGATGCTCACAATACAGATTTGATTAAATTTAGAGCCCCCATAATAGTGAACATGCCCGTTGTCACCCTACACCCCACTCCACACCAGTGGTGGTATTTAAACCTGTTACGTTGAAACGACGTACCCTGCAGCTCTCACCTGCACAGCACCATCCCTACTTACGAGATATGTTCAGTAAGGGACACACGCTATGCAATGAAATAGGTGTTGCTTTTGGTATTGTAAATAACAATGGCTTTTAATTTTTTTAAAGGCATTTTGCCATTTACAATGCCAATAGCTCCAAAATTCGCAGTTGCGCGACATGCATTGTAAATGCTTGTTTCTCTTATCTCTTCAGTCTATTATAACCAGCCCCTCTCTAAACATCACTGGCCATAAACTCTGAGGAGACCTGGGCTAGATGAGCAGAAAACGAGCTGGAATAGAAAGTGAAGTAAGGAGTTGGGGTGGAGGTGCTGATAAAAAGAAAGGGCTGAGGATGGACGCCGGGTTGCCCGGTGGTTAGTTAAATAAGTAACTAGGTAGAAAAGGTGAAAATGCCCCCTTTCCACCGCCACTACACGTATGTTTTTAGTCATTTAGGATTTTTGACCTAAGTTACATTTCTTTAAAAATGTATTCAACAGAACTGGGGGTTCTTCTCTACTGCCATGGAGGCTCAGTAACTGAATGCCTGGAGACTGGTACCACCTTCGGGGGATATAAGCCTGCAGCAATAGTTAGTGGCACAGTAGAAGGTGTTTTTTTACCTGCAACGCCGATTTGCAGCTTGCTTTCTCTTAAACAGTTCCCCCACGCTATTCCCGTTCTTTCTACCTGCGCTATTACACTGTGTAATTATAGCACCTGCTATTTACAGCGCTCTGAAAGACAGCAGTGCGCTACGAAGCACTTTATACAAAATTAGGTACTATTATTTTGACTTTGGAAGAGTGGGCCTGGCACTTAAACGCGATTGTGATTCAGGCTGCATGAAGTACTGGGAATTTTAAGCCCAGCGGTGCAGGGGAACACACCCTATGACTTCGGGTTCTTCCTGTTTCAGACCTACAGAAACAGAGTCTTCTGGGTGAAGTCAAAGATCAGTTTATTGGCTGCAGACCAATTACAGGTATCCTAGAAGTACAACAGCGTGTATGTTCTCAGGAGACTGCTTAAAGTTACAGAAACGGGCTTCTCCTTAAATACAAAATATCATGCTTCAGGCACACATTCCTTGTTTTATGATATGGCCATATAAATGTATACATTACAAACGAAAAGGCAGAGTCATGATGACCATCCCACATTCCAGTTAAGCCAGCCCACAATTATTTACCCAGCAAGGCTCAGATCCCACATCAGATATCAACAGGCCCCAATAAAGACGAGCATCTCCTGTTTGGAAAACAAGCCATAAAGCAGGAACAGTCAGGTGTGAAAGAGATTAGCTGGAGGCTCGTGTGGGATGAAAAGGCTTTATGGTGTGTCAAGCCCTGATGCTAATCACAGGTGGCCGAAGGACGGGGAGCTCGTGAGACCGGACTGACCTGGGGCAGCGGAGCCAAGCTGCCCAGGTCACAGAGAAGTCAAAGGAAGGCACATGTGCTCTAAAAGGCCCGTATTTGCTTCATGATATGTAGCCTATGTGAGGGCAACCATGAGATGGCCACCGCTCTAAGATGGAACCCACGAAGTCAATGTATAATAACGTATACACAGTGCATTCATAGCTAAAACGTTACACAAAGCACTTGTACATACCGCATTGACCATTCGCGGTTCGCTAATACCGGGATACACAGGGGTAGGGCCCTGCCTCCTACGCGGTCCCAAATTCTGAAGTACCACAGACCCTCCTTTTGCCCTTACATAGGCAATAACTATGCTCACATTAATCCGAATCTAGGTCAATATTCACGAAGTCATGGAGATGTTGCTATAGCATCATCCTATTACTTAGCTCGTCCCTCGATACAGGTTTCCTTACACATAATGTAGCACAGAGGCCACATATCGCAGGAGCACACTGTATGCACAGACAGAACAGGAAAAGGATGGCTAAGATCATTCCAATGACCATCAGAATCTTCCAACCCCAGGCAGATATCAGTTCCCAGAACCACCCCACCAGTGACCAATCTCCATTATCCACGTGTATGGATTCAGATATTTTATGCAGTTTGGAGATGGCTTGATAAACTGTTGGAGCGTTATCTGGTATGAAAATGCAACAACTATATTGGATAACCTTACATACCCCACCGCGGTCTGCAAGTATGACGTCTAGAACCATGCGGTTCTGCAAAGTCATGAGGCGATCCGCTTGGAGCTCAGCTGTCAAATTACCAAGGGCACCAGCTGTAACATTAACAGTGGATTCAACCACACGAGTCATCTGTCTCAGGTTCCTACTATTGACCATAGGTCCCCAAAACGGCAGGAAACCCAAAAAGAAGTCTCCTGCTTCCTGACCGGCAGTATCCTCCTTACTAATCACGCCTCTCACAACTCTGGTCTTGTGATAGTCAGAGGCAGCAGTAAATGTCGGTGGTAGCAGATTTGCAATATAACATGTGCCCGAGAAATCAGGGGGCAACCATGTATATGCTCGGTCATTGCAGACAAAATATGTACCCTTGGCAGCCAAAAACGCAGGGGAAAACTGTGACGGAAAAGTGTACGTTTCAGTACAGTCACTTCTTCCCAGTTAAGCTCTAGGATTCTGACCATTACCTTGTAAACAGAACCGACCTATGTGGGGTACGACCCAGATTGGGGATGAGATCTTTCGCTGCCTTTCACCCAGACTAATACTATACCCCGTCGCGTTCCACCCTACATAAGCTCGCAATTCCTCCTTTGGAATAGATGAGTATGCGTCGATATCTCTGCTCATATCGGCAACTCCTTTCATTAAAGCTTTATTATTTGTGCTAGGTCTGATGGAACGCGGTTGTCGCGGGGAGTACGCATCTAGAGCAAAGAGAAACATGGTCTGGAATGCCCATGACGATCCATTTTAACTAAACGGCAGCACTAGATAAGGAATACCCTTATTAATGGTATGTGGCATTAAACCACACACCCAGCAATTGGTTGTATTCATGACTAGTTGGTGCTGGTGCAGGAGCTGAATAAACGAGTTGTTTACAAACTCAGACCGTCTAGCTTGTTCATGTTCAGGCAGAGGGTGAAAAGAGTGTGAGGAGACAGTAGGAGGAGGTATAGGCTGTACAGTGGGTGCAATGGGCTCTTGAGAGGAGAAGAATACAAATCCTACAGTAAACACTACCATACTACATAATATAAACAGACATAATAATACAAAACGTTTGCTCTTCATTATTTTACACATTCTTGCTTTAAAGTTCATTTCCTCAGCGAGTCTCTCCATCTTGAAAAACTCCATCCTCTAATCGTGCCGCTCGCAGCGGGTGAGTATCTTCTGCTAAGGAGTACGCCTGTCGGTCCAGGGAACGCCCTAGACCAACCAGAACCGTTGACCTAACGTCTTCGGCCTGTACCCCAAAGTCTTGGCACCGCGACCCTGCGGCTGAACCCGGATGGTGGTTCGAAAAACAAAAATCAAGAAAGTCCTTCAGATGGGAGAGCTATGGTTATCAAAAACCAAAAAGGTAAGGAAAAGAATATTTATTTGTCCATAGGCCTTGGTCTTAAGTTATAGTGGAGACGGCCAGGTACTGTCTGATCTTGAAACAAGAGTTCAGGCTATGTAGTGTCCAATCGAATTGACGGTGGCACAGCTTCTTGCAAAATATCGTCACTTTCCTGTGCTGAAGCTGTGCCTCTTACGCGTGCATCACTGAACGGCACAAAACGAGGTACAGTGTCTGTTTCAGAGTCAGCGATACCCTCCTGGACCCACTGGTCATACGGCAGAGGCAAAGGGATCCTTTTGATGTGGGCGCCGTGGATCCAATTCTTTTTCCCCTTTACTCGAACAGCTGATCTTGTAGACAGAAGTACGAGATGAGGGCCAATCCAACGGGGCTCATCGTTGCTTTTGCGCTGGAAATTCTTTATGAGCACCCGTGTGCCAGGGTCGATAGGGTGTCCTGGAGCTTCAGAGGCCTGGGGAAGAGTATCGTGCACCTGTTGGTGTAAAACACGCAATTTAGCCGTCAATTCGTACAAGTAATCAAGCAGTACTGGATGTTCGATTTCGCTGAATTTCGTCGGTCTTGGCACACCCCATACATTGGCCGGGCGGCCAAAAATAACCTCGTATGGGCTAAGTCCCACTCGTGAGTGTACGGTCATTCTGGTGGACAGGAGTGCTAGAGGCAGAGCGTCAGGCCATTTAAGACCGGAGCTCGCCTGGATTTTGGCCAGCTTGAGTTTTAGAGCGCCATTGTAGCGCTCTACTAATCCAGCTGATTGGGGGTGATTTGCAGCGTGGAACTTCTGCTTAACCCCTAATCCCTCACACACATTCTTCATCACTCGACCCACAAATTCACTCCCATTATCACTCCACACCATTCTTGGCATTCCAAACCTAGGGAAAAATTCCTTCACAAGGGCTTTGGCTGTGGATAGAGCAGTGTTGTCCTTTAGGGGATAGGCTTCTATCCATTTTGAAAAAGCGCAAACAACCACCAATACATATTTCAGGTTGTTGCACCTTTCCATGTGGATAAAATCTAGCTGCAAAACTTCAAATGGATATGATGGAGGCGCAAAATGACCAGCTGGAGTTGGGGTTCCCCTACCAGGGTTGTACTTCAAACATACCATACAATTCTTGACCACATTCTCTGCACACTTGGGAATTTCAGCATTCTGCCATACTGGAGCCAACAACTTACAGATTCCTTTCATACTGATATCTGCCATTCCATGTGCCATAGTAACCACTGGAAGCACATATGCATCAGTTAACAACCATCGCCTATGTTCTGACAAATCAATCCAACAACCATTCTCATCCAATTTACCCGTACTTTCTCTCCACTTGCTCAACTCTTTCTCTGTGGCTTCAGCTTGAAGGGACTTCACACTCTCTATTGTGTTTTCACACATTCCAACATCACCAACCCATCTTGCAGGGCCTGCAACATACATTCGAGTCTTCACATCTTTTGCTGTTTCTTTCGCGGTTTCATCAGCAAACGCATTACCACGACCAACATCATCAGTGATTTTCTTGTGCGCACTGCATTTCATAATCGCAACTTGTAACGGTAGGGTCAGCGACTCAAGGAGATCATTCACCAACTTGCCATTCTGAATCTTAGCTCCATGTGAAGTCAGGAACCCGCGTTATTTCCACAATCGCCCAAAACTGTGCGCCACGCCAAAGGCGTACTGGCTATCTGTATATATGTTCACTTTCATTCCTTCAGACAACACGCATGCTCTCGTAAGGGCAATCAATTCTGCTGCTTGAGCCGAATTTTGTGGCACACGTGCAGTTTCAACAATTGTGTGCAAAGTCGTGATAGCATATGCAGCAGTCGTATCACCATTCGGAAGCTTGAAACACGAACCATCCACCCATAAAGTACCATCACACTCAGTCAGGGGAGTATCTTTAAGATCTACTCTCCCTTTCGTCTCTTCTTCTGTTCTGAACAGGCAATCATGTTGCTCAATCTCATCTAGGTCTGCTGGAATTGGTAATAGTGTAGCTGGATTCAACGTGTTGCATCTCTTTATGTGTATATGATTTGCTAACAGTGTCAGCTCATATCCTGATAATCGTGCACTAGTTAAGGGTTGTGTCTTGGTCCTGTTTAACAATGTGTCCACAGCATGTGGAACCATAACAATCAATGTATTATCCATTACTAGGCCAGCAGACTGTCGAATAGACATAGCTGCGGCGGCTGTAGCTCTCAAACAACTTGGCAATGCCCTCGCTACCGGGTCCAAGGTTGACGAAAAATATACGCATGGACGCGGTCTATCGCCAAAAGGCTGTGTTAACACTGATAATGCGCAACCATCTTTTTCATGAACATACAATGTAAAAGGCTTGCTGTAGTCAGGGGTACCCAACACAGGAGCTGAACATAATGCATTACGCAATTCCAAAAAACTTTTCTGACACTCTTCAGACCATGGGATAGGATTCAGTGTGTCTTTGCATGTTAATGCTAACAAAGGTTTTGCCAACAAGGAAAAATTGGGAATCCAATGCCTACAGTATGAAGTAATGCCCAAGAAAGCACGCACTTCTCTCTGTGTTCTTGGCACACTTAACTGTGCAATGGCTTGAATTCTTTCTGGGGTCATTTTCCTTCCCTCCTTCGATAAGAGATGACCTAAATAGGTCACTTCTTGTCGACAATATTGCATTTTTGAGAGAGACACTTTGTGATGAAAGGCAGACAAATGACGCAACAATGACAATGTAGCTTCTTTGCAAATCTTTTCAGTATCCGCGGCGATTAGTAAATCGTCAACGTACTGAATAAGGATAGCGCCACTAGGTAAAACAAGTGCATCAAGCTGCGCTTTTAAAGCCTGACTGTATATTGATGGACTTTCACAGTAGCCCTGTGGAGCGTGTTTAAAGCGGAAGCTGCGACCTCCTAAACTGAAGCCAAAAATGTCTCTGCTCTCCTCTGCAATTGGGATGCTAAAGAAAGCATTCTTCAGATCGATCACTGAGAACCATGCAGCGGAGGCTGGAATCATGGTTAACAAGGCAGTTATATCAGGGACAACTGGAAACTGTGGCACAACAATCTTATTAACCTCTCTAAGATCAATCACAAATCTGTAAACAGGTGGCTGTGAAGGGTCCGTTCGTTTTAAGACAGGTAAAACAGGACTATTGCAAACGTTGCCTCTTGTCTCTTCAATTACATCCTTTTTAATCAAATCACTGACAATTGCTAACAACGCTTTCTGACCTTCATTAGAGATCTTGTACTGGGGAATACGTGGCAATCTGACATTGGCTTTTAAAGTGACCACGTATGGCGGTATTTCCAAAAGACCCACATCATTGGGACCAGTAGCCCAAAGGCCATCCGGAAGGGATGACAATTCAGGTGGCATTGCATTTTTAGACAAATACATTGGGGAAATCACTTTCTTACCTAATGTAAGTTGTACTCCTGAGGGAGAAAAATATAGCGTGGCATGCAATCTTTTCAACAAATCTAATCCTAGCAAATTTTCACCACAACCTGTCGTTAGGATGAGGGGTGCTTTTAGCTCGCAAGGTCCAACAGAAAGTGACATAGGACTAGAAATCGGGTTCCTAACTGGGGCGCCAGAAAAACCTACTGAAACATTCATTTCGCCAGACAAAGGTGCACCAGGGAGTTTTGAATGCATGATTGAACTCTTTGCAGCACCAGTATCCAGCAGAAAGGGCTCCGTTACATTTGCTGTAGTTACTTTAACATAAGGTCCGCTCTGATCCACTGGCACTGAAACAACTCCCTCTCTCTGTCTACAGCTGTCCTAGTAATCATTACCTTCCACATTGTTGTCTTCTGCATAATAATCATTATTGTAGTACTGAGCTGTATTACCAGTCGTGTTGGCTTGCTGATCAAAGCTATTTATGGTATTTTGAGGCGGAAGAGGACGCGCGTTCTGGGGAACATTTCCACGCCCTCTGCCTCTAGGAGCTTGCTGACCACCTCTACCTCTTGCGCCATACGCATTATTAGTACGCTGTATTAATTTAGGGCAACTATACTTGAAATGACCTTCCTCTTTGCAATATGAACATTGGTTGGGACCTACAGGGATTCGTGGTTGATAATACCCATTCATTTGCTGATTATTCTGAAATTGTTTGGGTTGCTGATAGATACCTTGTGTTTGCCTATAATTATTCTGTCCTCCACGTGGTGGATAAGCCTGCTGCAAGAGGACCTTTGTTTTCAGTTCTTTCGTTTTCTTATCTGTTCTATCCTTCTCATCTTTATCTCTATTTTCATAATACTGTGCAGTAGCCAGTATTTGCGCTGAAGAGGAAACAGCCCAGGAACTTTCTGAGTCTTTTAATTTCTTACACAACTCGGGAAGTAGATTCTGCACAAATTTATCAACAAATAACCGTTGGCCACCTTCAGTGCTCATGTCTTGACCACTGTGGTCGATAAACGTTTCTTCAAACCTGGTAAAGAAAACGGACACTGTCTCATCTTTCTTCTGCTTACATGCGGATAGTTTATCCCAATTTACGCGCATCGCAGGCATTATAGTTTTCATGTAGGTAATAATTCTACCAGGGAGTTCTGCTACCAAAGGATCAGGCTTCGCGCCACCAACTTGTCTTGCGTCTGCAGCAACGATATTAGCCCATGTACCCCCTAGTTCTGCCACATGATCCGTATTACGGATGGATCCCCATAAAGGCTGTGGAACAACATTCCCAAATAACATATCTATGTCAGCCAGATTCATGACACATGATTCTGCAGTTTGTGATAACTCCTTATAATATCCTGTAGGGTTCTTACGGGGGTCAGGCAATGTCTGCTTGAGCGCTAACACCTCAGATCGCTTCCATGGGACATGCACCCAAACACGTTGAAAATGTGCTAAGACAGGTGGATTAGCATTTGGATCAGCAGGTCTCTAAACTGGGGGAACCTCACGCATCGGATATTGGCGCGCTTTTACCTTTTTCCCCACAGGGAGTTCCTGTTCGAACAATGATTGCTGGCAATCACCATTTCTGAGGGACAGTAAAGTCGCAACTGCTTTATCTACATTGGGACCCACAATTATACCTGTTTCAAAATCCAATCGCACTCGACACAATTCCTGTGGGTTTGGGTTTGCACCATTATCCTCCAATTCCTCACAGAGGAATTCACACATTTTATCAAAGACATACCTCTGTTTTGGGGCATCCCATTGGTGAAAAACGTTAACAACTGATTCCACATTATAGAGTGAAGGGAAACCAATCCACCTACGCGCCAGATGATCTAACACCTCTTTCTCGTCGGGACCAGGCAGCTGACTGCGCAATTGCTTACACTGTAAGCCAGGAGTCGCACTGGATGACCCAAAGAGAGGCGTCATTAAACTAGTAACTACATTAGCTAGTCGTTGTCGTGCTGAAGGAGAAGTTGAGGCGAAAACGGGGGATAGACAGAGGGAAGAAAAATGGATTCAGATACAGGTACCTGGGTAGTGTAGGAAGGAGCGCCAGGGGAAGCCGCTGGCGTGCTAGGCAAAGTCGCAGGAAGCGCGGGGGCAACAGGTAACAAAACTGGCGACCCTTGAGAGGGCTGCACTGCAGGGATAGGAGCCAGCTGAGGAGGAACTGGCGGCTGCGGGAAGGCTTGCGGCATATTTACTGGAGGCTGCGCATTTACAAGCTGTGGAGGTGCGGTGGCATTTTGCGCATACGGGGGTGGCGAACTTAGCAAATGGGACATTAGGGAATCTTTCTCTTTCTCTTTTGTCTCATCTTGCACAAGGGGTGACAAAACAGGGTAACATTTATCGATCCCTAGTTTGCCCTGTCTATGTAATTGCTCATTCATTTGTTCCTCCTCATTATCTTTAAATTGCACAGCTGCTTGCATCACTGACATACCTCTTTCTCTCTTATTCCTTTTCGCTAGCTTAATTTCCTTCTGTTTGGCTTCCTTTCGCCATAGGCGGAAAGAATCAAACATCGCCGGCCGGGCTTTCTTTTTAAACAATTTAACTTCCAAATTATCTAAGATATCTGTATCGAAACTACCATTTTGGGGCCATTTTAAAACACCGTCCTTTCTGGTGTATCGGATCCATACTTCATTATATGCAATGGGGCCCACGCCATGTTTTACATAAAGCTCATAAGTTGGAGTTCCAATTGGAGGAACCGGACATGAATCCTCTAACTGGAAATCCCTTCCACAACCCAAACAAATCAATCTTCCAAATACACTAGCACCAGGCATCTTCGCTCACTAGTCTAGTTCCAAACTTCAAAGGATTATCGATTACGATAGTCTCGTGAATACACGAGTCCTCTGGCTTTGGCGTTTGCAAACTCCAAATCAAAATAATCCCGAAGGATACCAAAAATCCCAAAGGATACCAAACAAAACTGGGAGACGCTCCACTTATACTTAACTGAATATCGATGATCGATGGCGTCACCAGAAGACTCTCTCGGTTGTTTCGCTCTACTAAAATCGTCAAGGGTCGAAAACAGGGCGATTAATCAGGGCAGCAGTCCTTCGTAGCCGTCGGGACGCGGAGAACCTCGCAGAAAAGACTTTCGGACCACGTCGACATGCAGGGGTCGATGAAGTGGCGGCCTTCCTCCAGAATTTCCACACGAAGCTCCTCACGAACCTCTGGCTTGGACCGGTACCGCTGAAATCGTCCCGAGTTGGGCGCCAACTGAAGTACTGGGAATTTTAAGCCCAGCGGTGCAGGGGAACTCACCCTATGACTTCGGGTTCTTCCTGTTTCAGACCTACAGAAACACAGAGTCTTCTGGGTGAAGTCAAAGATCAGTTTATTGGCTGCAGACCAATTACAGGTATCCTAGAAGTACAACAGCGTGTATGTTCTCAGGAGACTGCTTAAAGTTACAGAAACGGGCATCTCCTTAAATACAAAATATCATGCTTCAGGCACACATTCCTTGTTTTATGATATGGCCATATAAATGTATACATTACAAACGAAAAGGCAGAGTCATGATGACCATCCCACATTCCAGTTAAGCCAGCCCACAATTATTTACCCAGCAAGGCTCAGATCCCACATCAGATATCAACAGGCCCCAATAAAGACGAGCATCTCCTGTTTGGAAAACAAGCCATAAAGCAGGAACAGTCAGGTGTGAAAGAGATTAGCTGGAGGCTCGTGTGGGATGAAAAGGCTTTATGGTGTGTCAAGCCCTGATGCTAATCACAGGTGGCCGAAGGACGGGGAGCTCGTGAGACCGGACTGACCTGGGGCAGCGGAGCCAAGCTGCCCAGGTCACAGGGAAGTCAAAGGAAGGCACATGTGCTCTAAAAGGCCCGTATTTGCTTCATGATATGTAGCCTATGTGAGGGCAACCATGAGATGGCCACCGCTCTAAGATGGAACCCACGAAGTCAATGTATAATAACGTATACACAGTGCATTCATAGCTAAAACGTTACACAAAGCACTTGTACATACCGCATTGACCATTCGCGGTTCGCTAATACCGGGATAGACAGGGGTAGGGCCCTGCCTCCTACGCGGTCCCAAATTCTAAAGTACCACATGCAGAAACACTTGTGTTGAGCGGCTGGGGCCCCTGGCTGGACCGTCACCTGCATCAGACAGAGCCAAGTGCTGTGGAGGGCCGGGCTCTGATGGGAGCAGACAGCCCCCCGACAGGAGCTGGCGTGCGTCTGATCGAGGGGGACAAAAGCCCTGGGAACCGGCGGAGACGGCGGCAATTATTCCTCGACGCTGAGGGCGGATTAGAGTGCTGGAAAGAAGCGTTTGTTTGGCCCTGGGCTACACTGCCCCCCGGCTGGGCCGAGAGAAAGAAAGAGAGCCGGGCAGAGGGGCCGAGCAGCCTCTATCAACTGCAGCAGGAACTGACTCCCCCATAAAATGGCTAATGAAGATCAGGAGAGGGGGCAAGGGTCACGCCGCTCAGAGAGGGGACGTGGGTGATAAATATAAATGGGGGTGCGGGCGGGCTTCCCACAGCGCACCGTGAGCTCTGTGGGCTTAGCCTGCAACGCGAGGGCTCCGCCATGAATATATGTGTCCCAGAATATGCCGCATGGATCTATGGGACCCAGGCCCCCCAAAACCCAGCCAATAAAGAAACCTTTGACGCTGTAATTACTTTCAGAAAGACAAATGAGTGTCCACTTCTGCGCTGAGCTCCAGAAAAATAGGCCTTGGCGTTTTTTGTAACAAAAAACAAGGCTAAGTAAGGCATGAGTAATGCTGGAATTGTTATACGCACTCTTTCCTTTAGTAATGCCAGAATCTGAATATTTTTAATTAAAAGTAATCTCTGGGAGATGTCAGGTACACTGTACACGTACCAAGGGCTTTAATATCTGAAGGGTTATTTCTCTGTTATTTCTCTCAGCTGTAGACAGGAAATGATAGAGAGCTCTGCTTCACAAGGCACTTAGAATAATACCAAAATAAACACTTTTGAAATGAACGTGCAAAGAGTGTGTCCTATGGTCTACTGGCTGGCCCGGTACCCTGGGGCTGCAGCTGGTGTTAAGTTAGGGAGTTTGTGCACAAGTTTTCGTTGTGACCTTTTCTAGAGGTTTCGTTGGCCCTAGCTGCCTGAGGAGGAAGGTTCAGGCCTGAACGCCTCCACCAGTCCCCACCATCAATGGCGTAGCAAGGGTCTCACGGGCCCTATGGCAAGGAAAGAAAATGGCCGCCTCACCGCTGTTTATGCAACAGGATACTGTAAGAACCAGAACTCAGTATGCCTCCGAAGCCTCTGGGGGCCGGTGCCACTGCACCCGTGTTAGCTACGCCCCTTCCCACAATGTTGCCTGGGACAGAGTGGTACTGGGCGTCTCTCAAGAGAGGCTGCAATTCTTTCGCACCTTGTTGGCATACATGCCAACACTCCCGATTCAGGCGTGAGACTACCGATTTGAAGGCTAGTCTCCCGCCTCCCGATTCCTGCAAGCAAAAACCCGATTCCTCGGGGTTTCAGCTGACAGGGCTTGGTAATGTGTAACATGCCAATTCTTCCAGCAATAGTCAGAATGGCGATGCAGGGGCTCTAGAAGGGGTGAAAAACCAACAAAGCCCCATTAACAACCGAATGGTCTTTTAAACACCTGTGAAGTACTGGGGGGGGTGCTGTGTGGGTGCCCGGAAGCTGTTTCAGCCCGGGCTGACGGGGGAGGGAGGGAGGAGGGGGGGGTGTATGCACTGACCGCAACCTGCCAGGCCAGTGCACAACTCTTGCATCCCCCTCTTTCTCTGCCTGCCATTGCGCTCCATGCTTCTGAAAGGTGATTAAAAAAAACACGTGAATTTGCTTTCAAATGTCCGATCCTGCAGCAGCACACTTCCAAAGTCCATACATGACAGAAACCCGATTGAAGGCCCCATTCTCACGATTTAAAAAAAAAAATATATTTTAAATCTCCCTCTTTGCTCTTCTGAAATGTTGGCATGTATGCTTGTTGGGCCGGCTTCCAGGCGCCATAAAATAAACAATAGCGCTTCTTTGGCACGACTTGGGGTGTAAGTGTTACTAAAGTTAAGCACCTCTCTCGAGTACGGATCAACTCGGCATACTTAAAGATGGGCTTCGTATGCAAGTTTGCCGTTGGGCAGCTGTGTTCTGTGTCACGTAGTCGCTGTGGCCTCAACCTGTGACTCTTACTCTCCTGGTTATCTGTGCGGCTGCCGGGGTTCCTCGCTTGTGGGCCTCCCTGCCTCTCATGCCTCGCGGGGCTTCCTGATACCCTGCGGCCGGCTTCGACGCATGTGTGTCGCCTTGGCCGGCCTGCCTGTCGGGTTTTCTTTCCCGGGCATGCTCTACCCCGACCCATGCAAATGTTCTTTTAAAGACCTGTGAAGTGCTCGGGTGCGGCTGTGTGTGCGCCGGGAAGCTGTCTCATCCCGGGCTGCCACACATGACGGGGGGGGCTGAAGCCCTTTGAGTCCAATGGGTGTTGCGCGCCTGCGTGACACAGGCCATCTCCTCTGTCGTCCTCTCGTTGCCCGTGGCAGCATTTGATCGCTCCCTCTCTGTCGGGTCTGTCTGCCGCTGTCTCCTTCCTCCTGCCCTGTCACTGCTCTTCCTTTTTATGCTACCTTTATCCATTCACCTCTCCTCCCACTCCCGTGGTCCCACCTGAGGGGACAAAAGTACACCGCGTGCCCTTGTGTTTCGTAAAGAGCACCCGTTTGTAATCCGTGAGCAGACACGTTTGTTCCCCACCCTGCTGCAAGCGGCCTGAGAGGGTCAAACTACAGGGTACTGGGCTGGGTGAGGTAGTCATATAGTGTAGTGGGGCTGCGTGAGAGGGTCACATTACAGTGTACTGGGGCTGCATGAGGTGGGCAAACTACAGTGCACTGGGGCTGCGTGAGGTAGTCATACAGTTTACTGGAGCTGTGTGAGAGGGCCCAGGGGCTGCATAAGAGGGCCAAACTACAGTGTTCTGGGGCTGCATGAGAGGGTCAAACTACAGTACACTGGGGCTGCGTGAGAGGGTCACACTACAGTGCACTGGGGCTGCATGAGAGGGTCACACTACAGTGCACTGGGGCTGCGTCAAAGGGTCACACTACATTGCACTGGGCCAGCGGCAAAGGGTCAAAGTACAGTGCACTGGGGCTGTGTAACGGTCAAACTACAGTGCACTGAGGCTGCGTGAGAGGGTCAAACTACAGTGCACTGGGGCTGCGTGAGAGGGTCAAAGTTCAGTGCACTGGGGCTGCGTGAGAGGGTCAACCTACAGTGTACTGGGGCTGCGACAAGAGTTAGAGCTATTGCCATTGTAAATGACAATAGCTTAAACTCCTGTAAATGCGAGATCTATTGTAATGTAAATGCTTGTTTTAAATGTACCGACACCTTAGAGCCTCGCGACACCGCTTCACTGAGCCACCTGGAGGAACTTCTGTCCTGCCAGAAACTGAACATTAAAAGAGCAAACAGCACAGCGACCCCGTTCAAAGGAGCGGCTTCGTGGCAGGAATGGCCGCTGGAGTGAGCAGCACTCGACCGGTGACTGTATGTACCGAGGAAAGCCGCGAAAATGCTTACAAATTCCCGATTTATGGCCTTGTTTGTGAGACATGTCTGACTCAGCATGTCTGCTGTCGGTCCCCAGTCCAGTGTGGGGTGACTGCAGTCTCCTTGCACAGATGAGAGGCCACGTTGACTCGCCACGACTCCTGACTGAGATGTTTAGCTTTTAGACACATCTCTACGTCCGACCCACAGCTAAAACAGACTGTCTCTCACCCACAGCTAAAACAGACTGTCTCTCCCCCACTTACCCGCCTGCACCTGCGCTCTGCTGAGTGGCGCAGAGCCTTGTTTTCTCTGGGCTAAACATACTTTTCAGAGTCAGCAGGCATTAGGGCAGACTGGTTCGGCTCGGGGGCTGGCAGCTTCGAGGCACCTGAGATGTGATTGACCCCAGTGGAGGCAGTGAACTGTCCGGAAGTCTCCTCAAAACACAGCGACTCTCAGTCCCAGGCTCACACCGTGCGGTAATCAACATCACACACTGTAAGTCTTGGCTGCCTCACCGACACTTACACTGATTATGCACAATTTGTTCTACGCAAACCAGCACATTCTCACTGTGGATTCTGAGGGGTTAAATGAAACAAGTTACGTGTGCTCCAAGGCGGGGGGGGAGGCTCCGTGAGCGGGCGTGTGCTCCGAGGGGGGGGGACGCTGAAGCGAGGAGACCTCAGTGTGCAGGGTAGTGCATCTTCAGGGGGACCATCTGTTTCTAATTAGCATGGACGCGCTAAGGCCATGCTAATTAGAAACAGATGCCCCCCCCCCCTAAAGATAAGAAAGTGATTCACGACAGCCGTGAAGCAGACGACCCAGTCCGGATGGGCCGTCCAAAAGGGAGAAAGGGCAGTGGCCAAAAAGCATCTTTTCAATGGGAAGCCAGTGTTTAGCATAAACGCTGACGCGACCCAATAAAAATGATGCGCGGGGCTTCAAGTCCCCTTCTGAAATCTCCTCCTCTCTCACTTTAGGTCTCGCCAAGCAAGCAGCGCATGCGCTGCAACCCTAGGCGAGACCTGAAAAACTGTCTCGAGCTGGTGGGCATGACTTAGTACGAGTTAAGGGTGTCTATTCCTGCCCTTAGCCACGCCCACAGCCTCACAGATGTTTGGATGGACCTAAGATGGGCTAAGGAATTCCTCCCTTCCCTACCCGATGTGTGTAACGCATGCGCCTTGACGCCTTCGGGCAAAGTAGCGCATTATAAATTACCGTTCAATCAATCAATCAACGTCACTAGGGATGTTACATGCGTATTAACGAGGTGGTCTAAAAGTGAGCACTGTGCCCCAAATTCATAGTTTGCCGCAACTCATAAATGATCTGGCAAGGGCAAAGTCCAAAAACACACCAAGCACCAGGAGGAGATGGTCCCCTACCTGGAGCACAAAAATACCCCCCCCCCCCAAAAATAGGAGCACAAAAAGAAAACCCCCAAAAATAGCTGCAGTGTGTTGGGTACCTTTTCCTTTATTGACACATATATATACATACTTACTCATTTTATTCACCAGTATATAATTTACATTTCGAGAATGGATACGTTTATTATTCTCTTACACTTATCAATTGTAGAATAGTTAGGTAAAACGATGTTTGACCATTTCCCTCTTCTATACCCTTTAGCATGAGGTAAAAAAAATACACATGCTTGCCATCCTGGGAACTGCAGCACTATTCAAGGAGGGATTACAAATTACTTGATGAAAAATGCCAAGTTAGTAGCTGTCACTAAAACAGAATGGGAAGCATTCAAGGTACTGGTTGTATGATGGAACCACACATGCGTTTACCACGCATGCCTTTACCACACTTTACCTTTACCACGCAGGATGCTTCAACGAATATGCCTTTACCACGCATGCCTGTACAACAAACTTCATTATAAAGGCATGTATGGTAAAGGCATATGTGCGGTAAAGATTTTACTTTGCAAGTTTAATTCACATTGGCTTTGTGTTACCACTTCCGCTTGCTGTAAGTCAGCGTTACAGACTCGGCCAGTGGGAAAATATTATTGAATAAGCTGTTGAACGCATGCAGAATGTGATTTCAGTGTGTGCGTTGCAAGGTATGATAAAGGCCAACTCCAGGCCTTGGAGTTTGGGTTTCGGAAGTGTGGTAGTTTTCAGGCCAGAGTCTTTAAAATATGTAAAAGTGCAAGACTTTCTTAACCCTCCAAAATGACAAGGATTTTTTTTTACCTTATCGGCTGCCTAGAGCCACCTGGGTTGTACTACTAAAGGGTGTAGAACGCTGTGTGATGCCACGCATATGCCTTTACCTTTGTAAAACCTTTATCACACATTTGCCTTTATCATTCATGCCTTTAGAGCGAAGTTTGTTGTAAAGGCATATGCGTGGTAAAGGCACATTCGTGGTAAACGCCTGCGTACTAAAGGCATGCGTGGCAGTGGCTTCGTGGTAGCAGTCAAGCGTGGTTATGACCGCATTGTAATCTAGTTTAGTTTGTATACTGAGCCACAATTCATTCAAACAGTGATGAAGCAGTTTGTATATCGGTGGAAATAAATATGTATGGAACAACATTAACATTAAAGAAGATTGCACACAACTGTACTCAAATAGGCACATTGAAGAATGACTCGCTGGAAAAAAATCTTAGATTCCCCAATGATGACTGGATTTATTAAGGAATCTGTTCCATCATTGCATATGTGTAGGGGTCCGGGGATAACAGGTCTGTTGGTCGAATTCTGTTCTTCATGTCACAACTTGCTTCTTCCTTGACTGTTGGAACTATACAACAAATCGTTTGCCTTAGGTACGTTGTCACCATTTACAAAGTAGGTACGTACTGTTTGCTGCGCTGCTGGAACAGTTTTCCGAGTAGGTGTGCTGACTTTTGACATCAGCTCACTTAAATCATGTAGGGTTTGAAAAATCAAAGTATTGTTGAACTAACAAATGAGCAAAATCTTTGTGCAATAGTCTGTGTGTTTGTGAGCGAGAGAGAAAAGTGTATAAAGTGGTCCCCTAAGATATTGGTGCAAACATGGGGTTTATTAATGTACCTTAAACACATATTCCTAATCTACGGATGTCTTTGTCAGATATCTTATATTGTACCTGATATTTGATAGTGAGCAAATTCTTCATCAAAGTGATGCTTGAGTCCAGGTAATAATTGACGAGAAACAACCACAGGATTGTCAGTTTTAAAGGATGATCTAATGATGGATGTCTGTGTTGGGTATGTATCCCAACATAGTAATGAGGGGTACATCTCATGTTCACAATTTTTATCGTTGATTTAATGTATCATTTGTCATTTCTATACCAATAAAAAACCCAGGCGGATGCTGTGGATACACTACAGGAAACGGTTTAAAGGACAGCCAAGTCTTCTCCATTTAACAAAGATGAGCAAAGTCAGAAGTCACATCCGTCATAAATATGATGTCAGGATAAATAATGACCATCAAGAATACAGTAATATTTTAGAAGATAATACAAAAAACATAAGAAATATGGTGGCAGGAATAATACTACCATCATAAATACTCTGCTGGCAGCAGAAATAAAGCCATATGTTATTTTTGTGCAATATGATAATGTCCCTTTTGAAAAACTTGGGTCTGCCATCTTTCTGCAACCCTCCCACTACCCCATTTGTAGAAAGAGCCAGGTTGCAACAAAATTGAATTAAGTGCCCTATGAAATCACACATTTTGAAATAAAACATAAACTACCCCTGGCAGTGCATCTCCATAGGTGAGTCCTCACTGAGCAAAACCTATACCCAAAATTGCTCTATTCCAGTGCCAAAGAAAGGGTATAGCCAAGTCACATGCCACCTGCCTTGTGCAGCAAATATGCACCATAAAGGTAGTCTTTCCATCTGTCCAATTTACCATTTATTCTACAAAAGTTAAGTGTAGTTTAATTGATTTGTCCATCTTGGTGTGTCGTATCTACTCTTCAGTTTGTGCTATCCGGTATTTATTGTTGGTAAAAATAGTAACTTATGGCCTTATTGACAAGCAAGTTTTAAAACTTTTCTCTATACTTCCTTATTTGAAAGAAGTATTTATTTGTTTTATTCTTTGTAAGCACTACATTCCTAACTTTTTATTTACATAGGTCACCTAAATAATGTAAAGAGAGCTTTCTGGGAAGTATGCGTTATGTAAGTCCATTTGGTTTCTCTGAATTGATGGAATGGCCAGCAGTTAGCTTTTAAACCAGGCTTTTATTTGCTATTTAACAGCATCTATAATTGGTTCAGTTACTTCATGTACCTATTGCACAGATTCCAACACATATTAAACCACAGAAAAAACAAAGACTCTAGATGAAAGTCATCTGCATTTACATAGCATAGTTTATCATAGCGTAGTGCAATGCAATGCAACATAGAATAATATAACACAACCAGAAAAGTATAGTCTGACACCTGATTAAAAAAAAAGGTTTAAAGAAACTATGGGCCCTATTTCGATGTCGGGCCGAAAGCCATCCGACAGACTGTCAGAAGCTTTCTGCCTGACATCGAGGGTTTCCCTCTGACCACCATATTATGATAACAGCAGAGGGAAACCGGCGTGGGGATTCTGCTCCTCTGGGCAAAGGAGTGGAATTGTAATCCTGTGAATGACGGCGGAACCAGCCTTGGCTCTGCCGCCGGGTTTACCATGTCTGTTTCCGACAGCCTTTCCAAGTCGGCCGTTCCAACATGTAAAGGCTGTCGGAAAGTGACTTTAGGGGCCTCGAGCAGGGCCTCCTTCCCCCCTGGCCCTACACTTTGGAGCCTGGGGAGCACCTATGGTGCCCCCCTAAACATCCCTGCACCGTGTTGCCTGCCACACGGTGCAAGGATGTTTCAAAACATAAGGGGGATGGGAACACACTGCTTCATCTCCCATGACAGTTCGCTCCTTAACATCCTGGTAAATGCCATTCAGTTTAAATGCTTACTTGAATTTTTGTTAAAGTGTTTTACCAAATTTGGTGCAGGTTAGTGCTGTTAATCTCTAGACACATGTGTTTCTGGGTAGTTCGAGGCATGTGGGCTGCTGAATTCATATCTGTGCATAGATCGCCGCCTAGTGTTGGGTCCGGATGTTTGCACGTTGTTGTCCTGGAAGAGTCTTCGAAGTATCCTGGGATAGGTGACTCCTCCCCTGGACTACAGTGCGCATGGGCATCCTCTCCATCCTCAGATTGTTTTTTTCCGCCATTGGGTTCGGATGTGCTTATCTTGACTCAAGTTAGGAAAAACTTTTTCCAGGCCAAAAGGCCTTTAGTTCGCGTCGGTACTGTTCCCGATCGGTATCGATAGTATCTTTGTTAGTTTACTAACTTCCAGAATCAACTTTTTCGCATCTTGCCCGAACATCGACCCGACATCGACGATGGAATCGAGGACACCATTCAAGCGGTGTCCTGTATGCAATGCGAAATATCCCCACATCGACGTCCATCCGGTGTGCAACAAATGCCTTTCACCGGATCACGACGAATCTACATGCATGGCCTGTGCCCGATTTCGATCCAAGAAGACTCTCCGGAATCGACGAGCGGCGAGACTCGAGGCGCAGCAAGCGGCACCGGCCCCGGCCGACATCTTCAGCGCCGAGACCGAAGACGTCGAAGAAGTGGAGAACCTACCCTCCAGTCCCGCTTCCGAACATGACTCCGGATCGGAAGACGTCGACGAAACACTCTTTCGCAGAGATGAAGACGACACCGAGGTAGGAGACTACAATGAGGCCTTAGGGGCCGAAGAGAGTAGCTCCGGTGACGAGCAAGGCCTACCCGTACAGACTGAGGAAATCCCAGTGCAACAGTCTATGGCTCCGGTCGAGGGATCGCCTTCGGGCCTTACCCAAGACCTATCCCGCAGTTCTTCGGCCCCGCCCTCGGGCCCGGCCACGGACATTCAGCGGCAGCCATTAATGCCCAAACCGGCTGGTTTCCCTTCTTCGAAACCGAAACCAAAAGCTGTATTGGTTCACCTGAAACCGAAACCAAAAGTAGAGCTGGTCGGATCGAGGCCCACCACACCTTCGACGCCAGCAAAACCCGTCGGCACCGAGCGCACCAAACGAGACTTCGGTGCCGAGCTTGAAGCGGCCGACGTCGGACTCGACATAAGGAAAAAGACCTTCGGTGCCACCAAACCTACTCGGCTCCCGGCACCGACGCAATCGGCTCCGACCCCAAAGGTCAAACTGCCTGCTGCGTCTCACACCGCTTCAACGGCACCACCAAAGCCACACTCATCGAAGACGTCGACGGCCATTACCGCCCCTCGACTCGATGTCTCACCGGCGCCGAAAAAATCCACGCCCACCTCTACTGAACCGGTCGCGCGAAGGAATCGATGGCGCTCCAGGTGCGACCTGTTGCGACGCAACGCGCCAAAACCAAAACGGTCCTTCAGGACACGTCGGGCTCCGAGCCGATAAAAGCTTCAACAGCCTCTTCGGCGCCAGCCAACATTACTTTTGGCCTGCCACCATCCACGGCCCCAAAACTATTCCAAATCAGGACACGGGTCACCCACACCACGATTACTCCTGCCGAACGCTCTCCTGCGGAGACGTCTCCATCACATCTCATCGACGCCGACACCGGCAGGATGATAATCCACAAACGGAGAATAACTTCGGAGCCAGCTTTGGACTCCTTCCGGATCCCGCTTAAAAGAAAGCTGCCAGTGGCTTCAGAACCAGTTCTTTATGAACCTCTCCATTCCCCCTACCGGGATCCACAGTCCTTCTCTCCCACACACTCCGACACGGAGGCTTTGGAGGACTACATGAGTGACCAAGTCCCCTACCCCGGAGACATGGACCTTGACGGCCAACAGGACCCTGATCAAGCTTGGGATGACCCTGTAGACTCAGGTGCACCTCTGGATGCACAGGACCCGCAACTCTATGGAGCAAAAACATCTCCCACAGAGGACACTGCAGCGTTCAACGCTCTAATTGAACGGGCTGCGGCCAATCATGGGGTGCAACTTCACTCTGACACCGTCGAGGACGACTTTCTCATGGATACTTTTGCATCCTCAGAAAGGAACATAAAGACTCTGCCCATGTTAAAGGGGGTCCTCAAACCAGCAAAGGACATCTTCAAGGAACCCACCAGGGCAAGAGTGATAAACCCCAGGATCGACAAGAAATACAGATCAGCGCCTGGGGACCCTACTTACATTAGAGGCCAATTACCTCTGGATTCCATTGTCGATGCGAATGCTCGCAAAAGGGCACACTCGCAAACAACAGGTGATGCTCCTCCCCCGGACAAAGAGTCCAAGGTGCTAGAGAACTCTGGCAAACGGGTTGCCGCCCAGGCAGCTAACATATGGCGCATTGCCAATACTCAAGCGCTCCTCGCTCGCTACGATCGAGCGCACTACGACACATTAGAGCAACTACTCCAACATCTCCCTGACCAATACAAAGAAGGTGCAGAGATCCTCATCAGGGAGGGACAACTGCTCACAAATGCATCCATTAAGTGTGCACTGGATGCCGCGGATACAGCTGCCAGAGCCATAAACACTAGCGTCATGTTGCGACGAAACGCCTGGTTGCGAATCTCCGGATTCAAACCGGAGGTACAAAATAACATCCTCAACCAACCTGTCAACCCCGACTACTTATTCGGGCCGGAGGTTGACACCACCCTAGAGAAAATAAAAAAGGACACGGACACTGCAAAGTCCATGGGGGCCCTACAGACGCAGTCCTTTCGGAGCGGCTCCTTTCGTCGCCCCGGAAATAGAGGAGCAGGTAGAGGACAGGGGTCACAGCAAACATACAACAAGGGCAACACACAAAACACCTACGATAAAAACACCCGGGGTGGATATCGTGGCTCCAGCACAAAGGGCAGAGGACGCAGCTACGGCAACACCAGGTCCTCCCCCAAGAACAAGCAGTGACGCCCTCTCCCTTCCTCCCGACCACATAACACCTGTCGGGGGAAGGCTACAAAGGTTCCTGTCCACGTGGAACTCCATCACCACCAACAGGTGGGTCAAAGATATTGTCAAATACGGTTACTGTCTAGAACTAACCTCGACTCCACCCACAATACCTCCAAAAAACCGTCCTATGTCCTCAGAGCACTTAACGCTCTTACAGCAGGAGGTGCAAAGTATGCTTCTAAAAGGCGCAATAGAGGTCGTACCCGTCCACGAGCAAGGTACGGGGGTGTACTCCCTGTACTTTTTAATACCGAAAAAGGACGGGTCACTCAGACCTATATTAGACCTGAGACCCCTGAACCAATACATTCTTTCCGAGCACTTTCACATGCTCACTCTCCAGCAAGTCCTCCCGCTGCTCAAGCAGGGAGACTTTCTGGCCACACTGGACCTCAAGGATGCGTATTTCCACATACCCATTCACCCCTCACACAAGAAATACCTCAGGTTCACTGTTCAAGGGCAGCACTACCAATTCAAAGTCCTTCCCTTCGGCGTGACAACAGCACCCAGGGTGTTCACAAAGTGCCTAGCTACTGTGGCGGCACATCTACGGAGGCAGCACATACACGTCTACCCTTACCTGGACGACTGGCTCGTTCAAGCGAAGTCAGCCCAGCAATGTGCCAGCCACATGTCCCGCACCATTCACCTCCTTCACAGTCTGGGGTTCTCACTAAATTACCCAAAATCCCATCTCCAGCCCGCACACGTACAACAGTACCTAGGTGCGACTATAGACACTCTGGCGGCCACAGCTCAGCCAAATTTAGTGAGAATCAACAGCATGCAAATGCTAATTTCCAAGTTCAAACCACAACACTCCCTTCCCGCGCGAGTGTTCATGCAGTTGATAGGCATGATGGCCTCCTGCATCTTCATAGTCCCACACGCGAGACTACATATGCGCCCGCTTCAGGAGTGCTTAGCACGTCAGTGGAATCAGGCTCAAGGACAGTTGAAAGACCTAGTGTTGGTGAGCGGTCGGGCATACAACTCTCTGCATTGGTGGAATCCACAAAACCTTTGCAAGGGCCGACCGTTCCAAGAGCCTGTCCCACAGATAATACTGACGGCGGACGCGTCTCTCCAGGGATGGGGAGCTCATGTACTCCATTACACAGTGCAGGGACTATGGACACAACAACAAAAGAAGATGCACATCAACCTTCTAGAGCTGATGGCAATCTTCCTGGCTATGAAAGCATTCAAAGTACACTTGTGCAACAAAATCGTGTTGATCCGGACGGACAACATGACTGCCATGTACTACATACAGAAGCAGGGAGGAACACACTCTCCACAGTTGTCTCATCTGGCTCAGAGCATGTGGAAGTGGGCCATTCAGAGGAACATGTTCCTCATGGCAGAACACCTCCCCGGCAAGGACAACCAGATGGCGGATCTGCTCAGCAGACACAGCCACCAGATGCACGAGTGGGAGTTACACCCATCAGTACTCCAACCGTACTTCCAGCAGTGGGGTCATCCAGAGATAGACCTATTCGCGACAAGCGAAAACGCAAAATGCCAAAGCTTTGCCGCCAGGTTCCCACATCCGCAGTCGCAGGGCAATGCGATATGGATGAACTGGTCCGGCAGATTTGCGTACGCTTTTCCCCCAGCACCACTGATACCGCTGGTGGCACGCAAACTCAGACAACACTCACTGACACTCGTCCTGGTTGCTCCAACGTGGGCACGCCAGCCGTGGTACACCACCTTTCTCGAACTTTCCGTGGTGCCGCATCAAAGGCTGCGGGTCAAACCCAAGCATTTGACGCAGAACCATGGAGAGATTCAGCACCCAGATCCGCAACAGCTGAACCTGGCAATCTGGCTCCTGAAGTCCTAGAGTTTGGCTACCTAAACCTGCCACCTGACTGTATGGACATCATTAAGGAGGCCAGGAGACCCACTACCAGAGCTTGCTATGCAGCCAAATGGAAAAGGTTCGTCATTTATTGCAATAATAATGACATTAACCCGCTAGACGCATCCATCCACAACATTATTTGTTACCTATTACACCTATACCGATGCAATCTGGCGTACACCTCCATACGTGTCCATTTGACCGCAATATCAGCCTATCTACAAACCAGGCAGCACCTCTCTCTATTCAGAGTGCCTGCCATCAAAGCATTCTTGGAAGGACTCAAACGAGTCATTCCTCCAAGCCACCCACCGGCTCCAATGTGGAACCTCAACTTGGTCCTCACACGCCTGATGGGTCCACCCTTTGAACCTCTACACTCATGCGAGCTTCAATTCCTTACCTGGAAAGTAGCTTTCCTAGTAGCGATCACTTCTTTAAGAAGAGTTAGTGAACTCCAGGCACTAACCGTTCAGGAGCCATTTATACAGGTTCACGCCAACAGGGTCGTACTACGTACCAACCCCAAATCCATGCCCAAAGTGGTATCGCAGTTCCACATGAATCAAACTATTGAACTGCCGGTTTTCTTTCAAAACCCACAGACTGTCGCAGAAAGGGCACTCCATACACTAGATGTAAAGAGGGCCCTCATGTATTATATCGACAGGACCAAACCCTTTAGGAAAACAAAACAACTTTTCGTTGCCTTTGCCCCACACCACAAAGGTAACGCTATCTCCAAAGCAGGTATAGCCAGATGGATCGTTAAATGTATTCAAATTTGCTATCAAAAGTCTAAACGCACTTTAACGATTCCCCCACGAGCCCACTCAACACGTAAGTTAGGGGCCTCCATGGCTTTCCTAGGAAACATTCCTTTGCATGATATATGTAGAGCAGCCACCTGGTCCACTACACATACATTTACCAAACATTATTGTGTAGATGTGCAATCAAAACAGCAGGCAGCTGTAGGACAGGCTGTTCTCAAAACTCTTTTTCAGACCGCTGCAGCTGGCACTGGTAGCCGCCACTAATAAGAGGGCACTGCTATATATTCTATGCACAGATATGAATTCAGCAGCCCACATGCCTCTTACTGAATATGCTACTTACCAGTATGCATCTGTTCTTGGCATGTAGGGCTGCTGACATTCATATCGCCCTCCCTCCTCCCCGGCGCCTGTAGCAGCTGCAGCTCTCAGAATTACTGTAAAGCATGGTCATCACTTTCTGTATCTACTCCATCACTGCCACAATGGCGAAAAACAATCTGAGGATGGAGAGGATGCCCATGCGCACTGTAGTCCAGGGGAGGAGTCACCTATCCCAGGATACTTCGAAGACTCTTCCAGGACAACAACGTGCAAACATCCGGACCCAACACTAGGCGGCGATCTATGCACAGATATGAATGTCAGCAGCCCTACATGCCAAGAACAGATGCATACTGGTAAGTAGCATATTCATTATCCTTCATCAGTAGAGATAAAAATGAATTTCATCTGGGGTTGCTGGGAAAACTGCCACAATCCTCTCAGGTCTCTGTATCTCTCCCTGGCACACAGGTGCATCTACAAGAGCTCGTCAGCTCAGTGGCTCAAGGGAGCCTTTTTAAATAGAAGGGGGATGGGAGCACACTGCTCAAAACATCCATTTTTACTATGGCAGCTTGTGCTGCGGGCGTTTTCTGCCCGCCACACAAGTTGCTATTGTAGAATGGATGTTTCCGACTGCCCTATGGGCGGTCGCATCCTAATTCTGCGGTCAAAACCGCCGACCTATGGTCGGGCGGTTCCATTCCGCAATGGTGTCAGGCGGACACAAGTCCGCCCGACATCGTAATGAGGCCCATAGTAGTTAAGGGCAGAGAACACTGGCCTGAAGTAAACGCATTATGGGTTCACACTGCATTAATTTAAATTTAAACTGTTAATGTTTTGAAGATTTTCATAAAATATTGAGATTTTATCCTTGTCCATCACACAAAGGTAAAATGAATGCTCTTGCTTTGTTAGTTAATCCTACTTTAAAAAAGGTTGTTTCCATGGTATTTTTTTACTGGGATATCCGAGGGGACTCATTTTAAATATTTGTGACCTTTAGAAATGGATATCAAAAAAATGTTTATTTACATTTGTGTGCGATAAGTAGGTCACATTCTCATGCCTTTCTTTCAACCTCCTTATGACCAATAAGAGTACTAAGTTTAAGTTTACGTCACAAAATGGCATCACTTTGCAGACAGACAAAAGTAAAAGTAGATTGCACAATAAAATGTTACACAGTGGTCTGTAAAAATATTGGCTCCGGGTTCAACTGAGTTATTATTTACTGCATGAACATACAACAAAAGCTGCACATAAAATAACTATTAAAAGTGTCAGTCTCGTTTTTGTACATTATCTTTCTGAAGTGTCTCCAAGTCTGGGGGCGTTGTAGCACCTCCAGCACCCCTAGTTCCAGTGCTACTGACTGATTGTTGTACTCCCAAAACCAGATAAGGAGCTGCTGAATAGGTTCTTCTACCTTCCTTTCTCATTGTTAAACACAGATTATAAAATACCGGAGACACCCCTGACAACAAGATAATTAGCGGTCCTCCCACAGACAGTACACTTAGGTGAGAAAGGCTTTGATTTGGCTAAGAGCAGCAACGGTTTCCTCATTAGGGCGAAGGGACATCAACCGCCCCCACCCCTGGCCTCCCGCAGCATCACTACATGTGAAAAATACAATGGCAATGAAATAATGTAATTGCCATTTAATTTTTCACGTCTAACGTGTAGCAGCCTCCAGCCGGGATAAATGGGGGCGTGTCCTCCTCTGAGGCCGATTGGCAGCATAGAGGACTGGAGGAGCGAGATGGACCCTCCAAGGTACGCATGTCAGTTTGGCCAGCTCTCTTGAGCTGGCCTAACTGACATGCGCACTTTGCAGCTCTCCTCTCAGCTGGGCGGAGACTAAGCACAGGCCTAAAGGGCCTGAAGGCGCGTCCAACGAGGATGCTCTATCCAATCCTGGTGCTGCTCTCATGCTGGTGAGAGTAGCGCCAGGATTGGTTAGTGGAATTTCCTGGAGGCTGGAGCCCGCAAAGCCGACAGAGGAGGGACCGAAGGGGACGTTGAACATGCAGTAGGCAAGGTAAGTGACTTTATTATTTGCCACTCGCCTTGCCTTCACACATACACCCACCCTCCCAACCACCACTTAGTTGCCTGCCTGCCCGCTTCGCTGGGGCATACATATGAGTACCTGAGAAAGTTGTATAATATTATGAATACCTTTCCATGTGCTTCTCCAGAGCCCTGTTTGGTGTCACTGGATATTGAAAAGGCGTTTGATACGCTATGCTGAGAGTACCTTTGTGAAATGCTCAGGAACATGAAATTCGGGATACATTTTATATAGTGAGTCAAATTATTACGCACCTGCGCTATGGCCAGGCTTACGACAGGTAGAAAAATATTGGATATTTGGTAAATTCAAAGAGTCACTCACCCATTATGCCTCGTAACTTATTGTGCTACCTGGCAGTGTAGCCCTTATCATGGCTAGTGAGGATGAATGAATAAAACAGCGGGATCACTGTACACAAAGTAAACCATAGTATATCTCTATATGCAGGTGATATAAAATTATATATTGATAAGCTTTCTAGAGATCTGACTATCAACATATTCAATCGGTTTAGACAGGTTTCATGATTGCATGCCAACTGGAGCAAACCTTTTCTGTTCCCATTGAGACAGATTATAGCGAGCACATTTAATACTGCAAAAGGCAGTGGGCCTCCATTTCATTTAAATACCTGGGTGTGAGAACTTATCGGACATCAGAACACATAGTAGAGGGTAACACAAGAGGGAGCTCTCAACGGTTCGTGTTTTGATGTAATTTTGGTGCCGCCTTCCTTTACATTCATAAAGCGGATAATATTGACAAAGATCATTATTCTACCATGCATATTATATCATTTTGACAATGTATCAATGAAGCAGCCCAGTTAGTTCTTTGAAGAATCAACAACGCTAATGATAGATTACATTTGGGGAAGAGACGAGATGAGGGTTGCTGCGACTAAACTGTTGCCCTCAATCACTAAAGCTAGACTTGGAGTTATTGATTTTGAGTGTTATTATTTGGCAGTGCAGATACAGTGGTTAACTAGATGGTTAGTGAACACCCAAAAATTCTGTGACACTAATGGTAGCGAGGACACAGTAAAATGTACAGTGGCACAGGCCAACTATGGGAGGAAACCCAGACAGCTGAATTTCCTGAATCTGGCTGATACAGCATGTTATTGTTGCATGAGATTTCTGAAAAGAGCTGGCTTGAAAGTCATGTGCAACCTAAATGTACACTTATGGTGCTTAGTGTGGTTTGAAATAGATCAATTGAGTACATAGGATCTTGAGAGAGGCAGGCAGGAATAACCAGATTAGGAAACCTGTATATGAATCAGGAAAGCATGGGGTGCCTGCCACAGGATGCAAGGTCTTGCCAACCCCCTATTTTTGCGAACAAGAACACAGGCTCACATCCAAGTAAATGGGGTCCAACCGAACTGTGTTTGAACACACCGTAATGGGTTGGTTGGACTCCCTGAACCAGAGTCGTTCGGAAAGCATTCCGAAACCGATTCGGTTGAACTGCTTTTCGGACGACCTCGTAATCGGGCCATTAAGGTCCTTAAACAATCACACAGTGTCTCATCAGGTCAAATCATTAACTTACACATATTGTCAAAGCCATTCGCAGAACATGGGAATGCATATGCGATGAGCCATATGGCTAAAGGAACACAACACGTACTGTTCTCATTCTCTGCAGAACATAAGGCAATTAAGTGAGAATGCATTGGGATTCTGACAAAAAAAGGAGATTTGCTGAAGATGAATGGGACAAAACTAGGGATTCCTCCCAAAGGTATCTAGAAATGCATAATTTAATTACATAAAGTTTAATTATGTACACCAGACATATCTGACCCTAAGCCAACTTCATATAATACACCGACCGTCCCTGGCTCTTGCCATTGATTTAAAACAGAAGGGACATATTTTGTCCTCATGACTTGGGTTTGCCAAACACTAGCACACTACTGGAAATGGACAATGGAACTACTATCCTGGGTTACCAGTCGATCAACTTTATGTTGTCCAGAAATTTGTACATTGGGGTTGTCAAGGTATGAATGGCTGAACTAGTACGCAGATTCATAGATCTACCATTGTTAGTAACTAAACAACAAATAACAATGCCCTGGAAGGCTCATAAGCCCCCTAAAATAACTCCCTGAAAGGAAGAATTGCAGGGTTGAGCAGAGCCTTAAGGGCACTGAAAAACATGAAGGGTACTGCAGGAGTGGCTGTAATCTTGGACACTCCTACTACCACGACATGAGAATGAAACTTGATACATTTCTGGTAATGTGTGTCTAACAGGTACAGTATTTTAAAGCTACCATAACTAGCGTTATGTTTTATTGACAACATTTGGAGGCAGGTGGACAGGCTGGACAACATATTACTAAAAATAATGAAAGATAGATGGATAGGCAAATAATACTGAATCAGATGGACCTGCACATATAGTCGCACATACCAGTACTTGGGAACTAGGCGTATAACGTATTCTAATGTAACCTGAGAATTTTGATACATTCAATAAGTGAGATGACTCCCACTCATTACCAGATACCAGCAGAAGTGGACATTTTTTGACTAGTTATAGCATTAGTGTAATCCATATACACTGATACCATGAAGGTACATTTCCTTATTGTTCTCCATGGTTTGTGTTTTTATATTTTTTTATTTGAGAACTATTGTTGTTGGTTTATCGTTGCTGAAGGCATAAGATTTGAAGTCATAAACTTAAAATTGTGATATAATAGTAGGACAATATGCAATGTGGGCGATCTGTAGAATGCTCTGGAACAGTGAAAAATAATCCAAATTAAAAAGAAAATCAACAAAAGCTAAAGACCAATGTTCACTAGTTTTCAAAATACAGTAAGGATTGCAAAGTGTGTAATTGTTCTCTCTTGGGTCAGGACAGCCATGTGGGCAGTGTAGTGGCCAAATAATCGAATACTATGAGTCGTAATGAAATAGACCACTGGGAAGAAAGTGGGTTTTATCCAGTTTCTCCTCATTGTTCTGTTCTTTAGAGAACTTTTTTAAACTGACCCCATTCTGCATTCTTGAACTTGTTCACTGTGGTACAAGGTTTGCTCGACATGTACTTGTTATTCTAAACTTTACTTATTGGCTACAAAGAAGTGAGTTGCACAGTCTCCCTTCCTGTGCTTTGGCTTGTCATACCCACTTATGACAATTATGCTCCTGTTTTCCCTTCAGACACTTGGTCTCTCTCATATTTGCATTTTTGTCCTGTTTTTGTCCCAACTATTCCCTGAGAGTGCACACACAGTTCTGTGATGTTGATTCATTTCATTTCATACGTCTTTATTTCGATATTATTTCATCATGAAAGACATGCGATAAAACATTCCACACATGACTAAAAACTCCAGATGTCAAAATAATCATAATGTTAAAAAAAGTCGTCAAGATAGATTAAATACATAAAAGAGTTAATTTAGGACAAATCATCACTAATAAGCAGAATTAAACATGTAATACACAGTAAAATAGAATTAAAAAGTAATTAAATTGTCAGTAAAAGACGTATTAGAAATATGTACTGATATCAAGGACTATTTAGCCACTATTACAATGTTGTCTGGCTCTAATAATCCATGTCCATCCTAAAAATTTTGCAACAGCTATGGCCACTGGAGTCGATGTATTAGTCCTTAAGAGCCATAGTGCCTCCTGACTCACCCAAGTTTTCATATTTTTATAAATGGGTTTAAGCCATTTTCTTCTAGGGGCTGAGTAGGATGGACAAACAAAGAACACATGGCCTATGGACTCTTTTTTGTCCCTACACCAAGGGCAATACTCATTCGTCTGAGCACGCCATGTAGCTGTAAAGGATTTCACTGGAAGTGACCCCACCCTAAACTGATGGTATAATTTTCTGTCACAGGTCTTAGTAATTGCATCCCAATACTCCTCTAGAGAGGGAGAAACCTTTTGTTCCAGAAATCTACCAGAAAGAGAAGTAGGATCTGACTGGACTATATGTTGGTGACGTATGGACGCCCAGTACTGTTCTTTGAAGTCCTTTTTTGAAGGAAAAATGCTATTGCCGGGATCCAACCATAACTGATCATAACCCATATTTACCAATATTGATCTCACATTTCTAAACCAGGGGATATTAGCAGATCCCAATATGGATCTAACATCTAATATCTCCTTTGCAAAAATAGCGAGTTCGGGTGTTGACCAGATCCTTCTCCACAGAGCAATGGATCTAAACCGTGCCACTTCATCAATGGGGTAGCAACCCAGGTCTAGTAACAGGGGTTTCAAGGGACTAGATTGGGGCAGGCCAATAAGATTACGTAAAAATTTATTTTGGACTTTAACCAGGGAAGACAAGTCTGAAGAGCCCCAAAGATCTGCACCATATAGGATTGCTGAGCTGATCTTAGCATTATAAATTCTTAACGCAGGGCCAATCCTTTTGGTGATGGAGGTTCTTTGTTCCTTGATTAAAGTACCAGATAGTTGGGCAAACTTCAGAGACAGGACATCAACCTGTGGTTTCCATCTTAACTTGTTTTCGAGTACGATCCCTAAATATGTCATAACTTTCACCTGCTCTAGTTCAACGTCATTTATCCTGACATGACCCTTCTGTGGCTTATTTCTAGTAAACACCATAAATTTTGTTTTGCTGACATTGACTTGAAGGTCGTTGACTTTACAAAACTCCTCAAACTTATTTATGGCGAGTTGGAGCCCCTTTTGAGTCTTAGATAGGATGAGGGTATCATCCGCAAAGATGAGAAGTGGAAAGTTAGTACCACCTAAAGTAGGGGCATCAGTAGTAGTGTCTACAAAGTACTGCACGACCCTGTTAATAAATAACAGAAACAGTGTCGGTGCAAGGACACATCCCTGGCGAACGCCGCGGGTGACTGGAAACCTCTCTGTTATCTGTCCTTGCCTGCCCCATCTCACCTGGGCGAAATTAGCCTCATGTAATCTTATTATTATATCCAGTAGTGCTGGCGGCATTCCCATGTTTCTTAGGGCAGCCCATAACTTTTCTCTTGGTACGAGATCGAATGCAGACTTTAAGTCTACAAACGCTGCGTAAATAATTCCTCCGCCCAATGTCACCACCTTCCAATAAATAAGAAGGAATCTGAACACCTGATCAATTGTACTGACGCTAGGTCTAAACCCTGCCTGCATAGGAGATAATATATTCTCGATCTCCATCCATTCAAGGATTTTAACCAACACCATCCTAGCTACAACTTTCTGTATTGAGTCTATTAGACTTATAGGTCGATAATTTTCCGGGGCCGAGCGTTCCCCCTTCTTAAATATAGGTAAAATTTCTGCCCCACGCCATGAATCCGGAATTTGTGCACCACTTGCAATGGCATTAGCCATAAAGGTGATGTAAGGGACCCAATTCATTAAATCAAATTTAAATAAGTCGGCCGGGATACAGTCTATACCCGGGGCTTTACCTGCTTTGATCAAACCCAGTGCAAACTCTGCATCTGTGTTCTCAAAAAATATAGGTTGACAGAACAGTGGTTCACTTAAAGGAAAAACAGATAAACCACACACAGTTTCTGGTTCACTACTCCTGAACTGGTGCTCAAAATATTCTACCCACACTTCTGGAGAAACAAAATTCGTTGGGATCTGACTGTCCTGATTATTACCCCATTTGACTATCTGCCAAAACTTGGTCTGGTCCTTTAACTTACTGGCTTCATACAAGTCCAGCCAATGCAGATCATCCCATTCTCTCCTTGACTCTCTTTGTGCCTTTTTATACGCGAGCCTAGCCATCCTAATTTCTGTTACATCTCTGGATTTTAGGGCTTTGATCAGATGAGTATGTGCCTGTCTACAGGAATTATTATACCATTTTTTCCCTGATTTTGGGACCCTTAAATTTATATGTTTAAAACTTGTAGTAAAAAGACTTTTTAAAACACCAAAAAGCTTGTCATGCTGTCTAGTTATATACGATAGATGGTCCGACGGGTCAGCCAGTGCTTGTAGGGCAGATAAGGTGGAAGAGACCTCCAATGAAATTCTATCTAATATTGAGGGATCCTCCACTATTCTGCTCCACCTAAGCCTTCTGCTATCGTTTGTTAAATTGCCTCCGCGGTTGCACACTCAGTCGGACTTGATCTCCTTAGGCAATCCTATAGATTTAAACCAGGCACTAATGGGTTATGGTCGCTCTCAGGTCGAGCCATTATTGACATGTCCTCCAATAGCACCCAGTACTCTACACCAATTAAAATATAATCAATTCGACTAGTACTGGTGCCATTATCAAATGTGGCCCGGCCTTCTTTATCAGAATGTGATCGGCCATTAACCGCTCTCAACCCCCACTCAAGACACAAGCCCATCCATTGAAGTACTGCCTCTGTCCCTCGCTTAATCGGTTTTAGTTCGAGGGAAGGGATATTCCATTGCACATCTTCTTCAGCAAATATATCCGCTCCCTCACATTGGAGCGGTTCGAAGGTACAATTAAAATCCCCCGCCACTATCACGAACTTATCCCTACCGATATTATTAAGGAGGAGGTCTAATTCTCTAATGACCAACGGACTACGTCCCCCAGGGAGTCCGCGAGCATATATGTTCACAATAAAAATCTCCTGGAGATTGGGACCCGTCAGCATAATCCCGAGGATATCAGGATTATCCACTAGCACTTCATTGGTCCTATAACTAAGTGACTGCCTCACCCAAATGGTTAGTCCCCCAGAAGCTCTGCCCATTCTACTCCTCTGGGCAGGTTTATAAAAATTGATATACCCATGTCTATAAATAGGATCAAGGGCCCAGGTTTCCTGAAATAATAAAATGTCATGGTTGTCCACAAAGTCAGCCCACTCTCCTAGGCCTACCTTGCTTTTCAACCCCGCAATGTTCCAGGAAACTATTTTAAGCGGGGTATTTATACTAGGGGATTGTGAACATTCAATAGCCTGAAGACAATTGCTCGATAACCCACCACTCTCCAACAAGGGATCTCTATCAATGGTTATCCTGGTTGGAAGTGCAGACTGTCTTTTTTCTTGCACACCCTCCATTGTCGCCGTCACCAACTCCACTAGGCCACCTAAAATTAAACCATCAGGGTCGGCTACTACCCCCCCAGAAGTACCAATCCCCATAGAGGCCACTTCAAGATTCAACGGCCAACTGTTTTTGCCCTGCCTAAGTGAAAGTCAATCAACCCCCTCGAGACCTATAAGGGGCTCATAACGGTTGGACAAAGGAAGGTGTCGCTCCATCTGGACTACAGGATTTCCCCCCGAGTGTCTTCTCCTACATGGTTTGACGGGTAAATAGGAAGAGCCACTAGTTGAGCGAGGGTAGAAATAATCCAGACCTAAAGATTGTATGTCTCCTTCCCTCCCAAATCTTGGCTCTCTACGAATAAAATCAACCACCCAAGGGTCCCTAAAATTCACGATAATACAGTCACCCTCTAAATCCTTTGGACATTGTCCCACCCAGTTCACCCTTCTAACACACAGTATCTCAGTATTAGAGAAGGGAGGGAGGGATCTTTTCTTATTAAGCCAAAATATGACTTTGTTTTTTAGCTCTCTATCTGATTCTTGTCTATCCTCCCCCAGCGGAGGGACTCCCACCAGAGTGATAGTATAAGGTGTGGATTCTGGGGGAAGGTTTACACAGGGCGCTGCTTGTTTTTCTCCTTCTCCAACCGAGAATACCCAGATGGCCTACTGCCTGGGACTGGAACTTGCAGTGCTACCTTTGTTTTAGACACCGCCCCCACCCCAGTGTTTCTAGCCTGTGTGGTAACTGTAGTGGTTTTGCCAACATGGGGGATCTCCGTACTATGTTGTACTTCTTGGGAATTAGGAATGTCATTTACGACTGGCGTTAAAGCACCTATTCCATTTTCTGTCCCTGTTTTTTGGGATTTAGCAGTCAATACATTAGGGTTATACATTCCTTTTGCTAATTTGTGCAGTAAATCTGTGTTTGACAAAACAAGGTTCTCCAGCTTGTCTAATTTCAAATTAATCAACCTTGTTCTCTCCACTAAGGGTAAGATCAGGGATTTAATTAAGGTTTCCGATGGACCATCACCAGCACCACTCATGGGGGTCTGTTGGGCTGGACCTCTTTTGACCAAAATTTGATTTGTTGGCTGGGTAGTATCGTCAAGGATCGATGCTTTCCCTGTTTTCTTGGGGATTTTGGGCATTTTAGCAGTTCCACCCTTCTGCGGGCCACCCCCTCTTTTCCTTTTGCTGGGTTTAGTATATACTAGTGAGCCTGTTATTTGGGTTTCTGTAGTGGGTCTATGTGGCGGAGAAGGGCTAGAGACTCTACTGACTAGGCTACTAGAAATCATGCTGGGTAGAGAAATGTTGGGGGTAGAACAATCCGCTGAAATGTCCGCGACCAAAATCGTTGGGCTTAGGCAGGAACGAGATTCCTGGGTAATAATAGGGTTGGGTAATCTTGAGGGATCAGGGGAGATCACAGACCCAATAGGGCCTAATGATGAGTGTTTCCCTGTATTGAGATCTAGGGACAGACGTTTCTCAGTAAGAGCTATCTCTTTCTCTAAAATCACTGTTGCTCGTTTTAGGAATTGGTCCATTGTTCCAATTCCGTGATTGGCAATTGAGCAATTCTTCCCTTCCCAGAGCGTAATGCCATTACCGGATTAGTGACAATACTAGGCTACAATAAATGAACAACTTAAGAACCAGATGTGAGGGGAATAGCCCTGCCCGGCCTCAGTCGACCTCGGACGGCCTCAGACGGTCCCACCCTTGTCCCGGGCTTCTCCCGGGATGCTCCCGCGGCGGTCCCGCGCAGCGGAATGATCAGCTTGCTATGAAGGGAGAGAGTGATTAGGGGGCGGGGCAGGCATGCAGGGAGAGCGGACCAGGTGGTGTTAATTGGTCATGCAGGGGCTCCTGGGAGATGAAGTCCCTGTATATACGCTCGCAGCCCTGTAGCCAGTTGGACCCTCACCTTTCCTAAAACACAGCGTTTCAGCGCCAGTCCTGGTGCAGGCAAAGTCAATATCCCCAGACAGCGAAGCGGGATCCGTGGAGCGGGTCCGGCGAGCAGTTGGCAAAGACACGGGCAAAAGCACAAACAGTTTTTCCAGTACTGCTGCACCTCCTCACGATCAGCAGCAAGAAAGAATGTCCCTCAGACTCTCAGGAGGCGGCAGGTTTTACTCCTTCGTGATTAGGGGGCGGGGCAGGCATGCAGGGAGAGCGGACCAGGTGGTGTTAATTGGTCATGCAGGGGCTCCTGGGAGATGAAGTCCCTGTATATACGCTCGCAGCCCTGTAGCCAGTTGGACCCTCACCTTTCCTAAAACACAACGTTTCAGCGCCAGTCCTGGTGCAGGCAAAGTCAATTAACCGCAGACAGTGAAGCGGGACCCGCGGTGCGGGTCCGGCGAGCCGTTGGCAAAGACACGGGCAAAAGCACAAACAGTTTTTCCAGTACTGCTGCACCTCCTCACGATCAGCAGCAAGAAAGAATGTTGATTCCCTTTTCAGCAATTCAAATGTTTCACTTTTGTGTGCCATCTCCACCGTCATCTCTTTTTGTCACTTGCCTACTGGATTAAGCCTTCTTTGCACCTGCAGTCATCCATCGACAATTCAAATCAGCAAATATTGTATATTAGAATACACTTTCACATGATCAGGACACAGAATGATTCCTACATACTCTACTAATTAGTTTTTTAGGTCTGTGTAGTTTCTGATATACAACCAGCTCCTCTGCAGCATTCAACTTTCCTCGAAATTTTGCTCCTCCGCTACAATTAACGTACTCTAGCCTAAATCAGAGTCTCTGCTCCAAGTGATTCCTCTTCAGCAATCAGTTATTTAACTGCAGTTAGCCGTTTGACTGTTTTAGCTTGTGGTATGAGTGTTGCTAATGATGTAGAACAACTTCTTGTACAATTTACCCTAGTTTCTCTTCCAAGCACCTGTTCTGTCTTTGTATTTTACCTTCCTGCTTAATTAGGTTGACCTGGCTGCATTGTCTTTATCTTTGAAAACATTACCTTTAGATGCTAAGTGTTTCTGCAACATACCTCTATCTGAGTTCTCAAAGTCTAATTTTACTTCTCGACTTGGGGAGGTTTTCTGTTGTACAAGGCTTCTTTCATAGATAGTTAATAAATGGTATTCTAGATAGTCCATCCAAAACTATTACAATATATAGAGAAATACCATTAAACTCTTTTTTTAAATTCTTTTTATTTTTTATACATCTTTTTATTAAACAAGCTCAAGTTTAATACATACTTTTGCAATTAAATCTACATTTCAATACAATTGTCAAGTTTGTAGAACATTCGTTAGATACAAAAACATTGGTCTACCCCTCCAGAACCTCCTGAGAGTTTACCATAGGGATTTTCTGTTTAGCGCCAACTTTACCTGTATGTGAGGCAGAAGAAATTAATTATACATCCGCTTTTGTTACGTACATTCATGAGCATTTCAAATCCCTCTGTAATTACGCCAAGGAGTCCAGACCTTCTCCCATTTCTTAATGCAACCCCTACTCTTGTACACAATTTCTTCCGCGTGCTGGATATACATTAAACTCAATCATCAGGAGGTGCCATAGGCCCAATGATTGAGATGCCGCCAAAAGCGAAAACTCTGCCCACACAAAATCCCTCCTCATCTGCAGCATCAGCTATTTCGGTGGCAGGGGAGCAAGCTGGGTGCTCAGGAAATCATTGCAAAGAGAGAGCCCATTATCTCTGCGGAGGATTGATGTGGGCCGCTCATATTGTCAATAGAAGGGACTTCTTCCTCCTCTGTTGCTCCTCCCTTGATATCCACCCCACCCATCTGCCCTCCAAAAAACCCCACAAGGTCTGATCCATAAGGCTGGGACAGAATGACAGAGATGAGGCATGAGGGGGCAAAACTGACTCAGAAAGACCACGCTGACAACTGCCCTGGAGAATTTCATCTGTTGATCGTATGCAGGACAAGGCAAGAAGAGACGCCTCTCTGAGTGATCGAGTAGGCAAACTGAACTGCCGGTGTAGTAGTAAGGAGAATGATGGGCTTCAGGCTGGATGACAGTGAATGGGGCTTGAATTGATCATCCTGTTAGTGGGTGAGATGATGATGAACGAGGCCTTATGGTGATAGCCTGTGGAGGGTGGGGTTGGGTGCTGACTTGCTCCAGGCTCACCCGTTGCACTGCTCTGGCCGTGTTCGTTGCAAAGTGCATTAGCTGGGCAATTGGCTTGTATTCACCTGCCTTGAGTCATGGAAAACACACATCAGCCCACATAAAGACACATGGGCGACAAATGGCAAGAGCTGTGTCCCTCTTAGTGGAGTGGATAGTTGATGTGTCTGAACTAATATTGCTTTATCATACAAACATTGCCTTTCAACCCTTTCTTGGAGACTACTGGCATGGCATGAGCACAGTGTTAATTACCACATGGCTGCAGCCCGAGGTTAGTGACCAGCGTGTCACAGACACAGTACTAGTAAGCTCTATTATATGTCTGGTGTCCTACATAGGATAGAGTAACTACAAGGAACAGAAAAGTCTATTGACTTTAAAAAGTTGCAAAATCTATGGACAGAGTTGAGGACAATGTATATTCATCCCCTAGTGAAACAGTCTTACTACTGGGTTGATTTTGAAGAGAAAAACTTGCTGCTAGACATGCAACAGAGACCCAACATTATCAGTAGGAAAACTGATGCACTGACTGAGCAGATGGACAACATGAAAGAAAGACTTGATAATCAGGTGGCTTGTATCGGTATGGGGGAAAGGAGAAAATCTGATGTTGAGGTGATGAAAACATCAGGGGGAGAAATTCCTAAAGATGGTCAAACAGTTGGAAGTGACGTTTTTAATTCTCGTTTATTTGGACCGTAGATCCATAAAGTTGGAAGTGATTAGGGCCCAAGTTGAAGATTTGGAGGCCAGGGCCTGTTGAAATAGTATCTGTGCCCTGGAGTCCCAAAACCCTCCAACAAAGGCAAAATGGAAACCTTAGTGGGGGAGTTACTGGTGCAACTCTTTGAAAGAGCAGACTTTTGGTTATCTTCTCAGATGAAAAATGGTCATTGAACATTGGTGCTATAGTAGGTAGGCCCATCACAGCCACCAACTAACATTTAGGGACTGGTACACAGTCCTGTGACTTGCAAGGGAGTGTTTTAATCTACTAGATCCTCTCTATATCTGTTTACCCTGACTTCACCCTCATGGTCTATAAAGCGTGGAAAACATGTATGCCAGTCAAGAAGAAGTTACAAAAGACAAAGCTAGAGTATGTCTTTTTCATTCAATCAATCAATCAAAGATTTAGCTCGGCAAATATCCCGTGAGGGTCTCAAGGTGCAGCGGTTGCTTATCTTATACCTTACTAGACTTCAAACCACTTACTTAAGGACCTCACACTACTTTAGTGACACTCTGAACTCTTCCTCTGGGCAAGAACTACCCACTTATACATCCTCTGCTGTCGAAAAGATTTCATGAGATAATGGGTGTGGTTTTCCACATTACTGTTTTATCGTCGACTATCGAAAACATTAAACAAGATAATTAGTGAGGCTTTCCATATTATTGTTTTATAGCAGTATCCTATACTACAGTTTCATCAGTGTAAAAGTGCAAAGCCACTGTATGTAGTTACTTGGTTACCTGTTGTTAAGTTCTGCTTTACCTTTTCTGAGGGTGCACTGACATTGTAAAGTTGTTATCTCTGTTGATTTATAGGCAATGCCTTGACCTGCTCTAGTCTGAACTGTCTAATTCAGTTAATGGGCCACACAAAACTCCTGATCTCCAGGTATCTCATTTTATTGATGTGAGAGTACAATTTCCAGCCTTGCTAAGTTGCTGATCACCCTATGTTTAAATGGGATACAGGCAATAGGGTGGGACTTACGCAGTATGGCAAAAAGACACAAGTTCTAGGTCCATTGGCAAGAGCATATTGCGATGATGGACCTGTTTTCCCATTTGTTTTAAGAAAGCAAGTTGATATTTGGGATTAAAATGTGCATTACAGATGCCTGCCTAGCTGGGGTCCAAATATAACTATATTCTGGCACTTTCCCAGGCTAGGAAAATAGTACACTGATTTATATTTATAAGCCTGGCAGCAACCCTATCTGTGAGCGTGTCTAGGTTGTTGATTGCCCAACACATGAATCATATTTTGCTTTCTTTTCTTTAAAATAAAAATTAGGGCTAGCTGTTGTACTATGATTATGGAAAGGTTTTCATGATTAGCAGATAGGAATTAAGGGGCACATGCATCAAGCCCGCATTTTGCGATTTCCAAATAGCGAATTTTACCGATTCGCTATTTAGAAATCGCAAAATGCAATGCATGTAGGAATCGCAAAACAAAATGAGATTCCTACAAATTCCTTAATTGCGGCTCGCAAATTGCGAGTCACAATTAAATAATTGATTCCCATTCATTCCTATGGGCCGAGAGGCCCAGAGGAATGAATGGAAATTGCATGCACAATTTGCAAGTACCCAATGTTATGTTAAAATGTCATGTTAAAAATGATTTATAAAGCGCGCGCTCACCAGACGGTTTCTTAGCAATAGGTACTCTCAAATTGGTACTCTCAAATTGCGCATGCAATTTCAAGGGTGCTAGGGTTTCAAAAGGATACACTGATGCACCCCTGAAATTCCAATTTTTACATGTTGCGCACACACATGCCCCACTTTAGTGTATTTTTCAAAGAAATCGCAAATTACCATCAACTTTAGTTTGATGGTAATTTGTGATTCCTAATAGCGAAATCACTATAATTTTTTATTTAATGCATTGCATATAAGGAATTGCAATATGCGATTTCTTAAATGCAATCGCAATTAAAGTAATTGCAATTTTAGCGATTTCTTACATTGCAATTTTTGCATTTTGGATGATGCATCCTAAATGCAAAAATACCGGTTGCATCGGGGCAGATTCTGTGAATCTGCCCGTTTGCGACCGGTTTTTGGTTTGATGCATGGGGCACTAAGTTACTAATGAAAGGAGTTACCAGTGTGTGAGGTGACTGGGCTGGGAGTTAGATGATAACTGCACTTCATGTTTAATACCTGCAATATGGCATTAACACAACAGAAGATAATGATGTTCTCTACTTTGCACTTTAATGCTGCACTTTAAATATACTATACAGAAGTGGAAAACAGCAACTGTGTCAAGCGAAGTAACTAGACTGGAAACCTGACTAATATCTTTGAATTTAAAAAGGGTTTAAACAATGCCTGGACGACCAGAAAGATACTATCCTATTGAAATAGGCATGAAATCTAAGTAAACCTCCGACAAGAAACTCCTCTGTCTCTTGGAACCTACAGGGACTTTGCCAGAAGCTAGGGCCCATTTTGCTATCTGCCTTCATACAATACCTTCTCCTGTGGAATTGCTATACTGATACGGAAGGGTATTCCTTAAAAGCATATTTGCAAAGTTGTACACATGGAAGGGCAAAATTCATAGTCAGGACTTTTAATATGATTCATATAAAACAATTGTAAATACATATGGATTGTTCCTGCATGTTTGAAGACATAGTCCTGTACAGTTGTGTAGGAGGGAGGTTTTAACGCGATTCATGATTTGGACCCAGACAGAACATCGACAAAGCCACAACCTCAGTTGCTGGCAGTAAAAGCAATTCTGCAAGTTATGCAGCAGCAGGGTCTGGTCAATGTATGGCAATCTAGGTGTGCTGATCAAAAAAGGAACACATTTGCCACTCATATATTTATGAAGAATCATGCCTTATCGACTATTGGTTAACATCCTGGTATGCATGTCTATAGTAGACAACCTGGCTGTGCATCAGACCACTCTCCAATATCCTTGATGCTCTTGCTGCCTCAGTCCGCTGTGTATTGCAGATGCTGTTGCTGATGTACAGAGGCACGTTTCAACATTTTGTTCATGCCAGATGTGCAGGAAGTGATTACTGATTACTTTGATCTTACTGTGGGCCTAATTGATAATCTTGGCATAATATAGGAGTCTTTTAACCATATATATAAAGAGGTTATGTATCTTCAAGCACTCTGGTATATTTAAAACCATACAGGGACCTCCCAATAGGCTAGAGAATGAGATCCATAATCTAAACCAATTTACCCTCAAGATCTGCCTTATTACAAGCTAAACTGTTGAAAATCCATGAAGTCACAGAAAGTGAAATTAAGTGTTCGAGGCATATGAGCTGCAGATTACACACTTTTGCATAGATCGCCATCTGGTCTTGGGCCCGGATGTTTGCAGTTTGTTTTTCCTCTTGGAAAGTCTTTGGAAGTCACGAAGTCGGTGACTCCTCCCTTGGATCGTATTGCGCATGGGCTTCGGCTCCATCCTCAGATTGTTTTTTTCCGCCATCGGGCTCGGATGTAATCTTCGCGCTCCGGTTCCAAACATTTCCAGTTCGACGATCGAAGCAGAATCCTCACCTCACATCGCGGTATTGCTTTCGATGGCGATCTCCTCAATCAACGCACCTTCTCATCGACAAATCTTCGGTTCCAGTCGTCGACGGCGGCCTTCGGGCCTACCCAAGCTCCGGTCCCGGCTGATGGGAAGAACTCCATTCAAAAAGTGCCCTCGATGTGGGTCCAAATTCCCCCACACCGATCTTCAAGAGGTGTGCAACCACTGCCTCTCCCCTGAACACAATGCTTGAGACTGTCCGGCCTGTAAGTCTTTCAGATCGAAAAAGACTATTCGGGACACTCCTCGACCTCCGTTCCAGTCGACATCTTCGGAGAAGACATCGAAGATCCGGGACACCAGCGCACCGAAGAGGACCTCGTCAGTGCTTCCGAAGCCGACGACTCAGATGTGGAGGACATGACTCCGGCGCAGAGGGTCGTGAGTAATATACCCCCCCTCCACACCCGCGCTGACACCCAAAAAGGCTTCGGTCACGCCTTCACCTCCGGGTCTAGGCAAAACCAGAGACACGGCTTCACACACTCCACCTTCGGGCCCGGTGAAGAAGCCAAATAAGCCTTCCGGCGGCTCGAGCCAGCCTGCCAGCGGTGCAGAAAAACACACTTCGGCCTCTACCTAGACACGGAGCTCCGCACCGAAGCCCTCGGGGTCGAAACCCAGCCCTTCCGTACCGACGCCATCTTCGGTACCGACCAAACCCCATAAGGCCCTCGGCACCGACACTTCCATGCCGAAGCCCACCTCGGCGCCAACCAAGAAATCGGAGGTTCCCAAGCCCAGTGCTAAGCAAACTGGCACGGACAAGCCTAAAAAGTCATCGGCCCCGAAGAATTTGGCGCCGACGGACCAAACATTGTCACAGGAACTATTTACACCGGATCCCTTACAAAAAACTCTCACGAAGGATCCAAAAACTGGACATTTGGCACTCTCTTCCAAAAAGAGACATTTGGACAAACCGGCTCCGCCTCCACCTCCAAAGATGAAGGACTCTGCTACCTCCCCTTTCAGAATACCTTCCCCACCTCCTCCACCCTCTCCACCTCCGCCTTCTCCACCCCCACCTCATCGCTCTCCGACCCCGTCTCCAGACGATGATCAGGGGGACCCATATCACAATCCAGGGGATGTGCCCCAAGACCCCACCCCTACATCCCCAGACCCATGGGACAACTACAATAACCCAGATATTCCAGACGTCCCACAAGATGACCTTTACCCTTCCAGGCCATCTCCCCCGGAAGACTCTTTAGGTTTCCGCCACCTACTTCAAAGGGCGGCACATTATCACGGGGTAGAGTTACACACTGACCCAGTGGAGGAGGATTTCCTCCTCGACACTTTTGATACCGCACATAGGTCTACCTCCATACTACCTATACTCAAGGGGGTGGTAAAACATGCGCCAGAGGTTTTTAAGGGCCCAGTCAGGGCCAGGGTCATTAACCCACGCATAGAGAAAAAGTACAAAGCTGCCCCCACAGATCCTGCCTATATCAAAGGGCCAGCGCCACTAGATTCCCTAGTGTTCTCCACTGCACGAAAAAGGTCAAATTCCCAGGCGTCAGGCGAAGCACCACCACCTGACAAAGAGTCGAAGCTACTGGACGCGTCAGGAAAGCGCACTGCGTCACAGGCAGCCAATATATGGCGTATCGCCAACACGCAAGCGCTATTGGCCAGATACGATAGGGCACATTATGATGAATTAGAAACCATAATGCACCACCTCCCTGAAAGATACAAAACTAGGGCCAATGAATTAATTCAAGAGGGTAAGGCAATAACTAACACCTCGATACGCTGTGCCTTAGATGCTGCAGACACAGCCTCCAGGACCATTAATACTAGCGTCCTCCTCCATGCTTGGCTAAGAATATCAGGTTTCAAACCAGAGGTGCAAGCCTCCATCCTGAATCATCCCTTTGACCAAGAACACCTATTCGGCCAAAAGGTAGATGAGGCCCTCGAAAAAATGAAGAAGGACACTGATACGGCAAAGTCCATGGGAGCCCTGCAGTCACACCCTCCTAGGCGCTCCTTTCGCCGCTCTTCCTTTCGGAGTACATCTAGAGGCTACTCCTCAGATAGCGCGTCCACTTCCTACAAATCCCCAACTCAGTCCACCTTCACAAGGGGTTATCAAAGAGGCGGCTATAGGGGAAATAATAATAAAGGCAGAGGCAAAACAAATACCGCCCGCTCTGCCGCACCGCCTACCCAATGACTTCCCCCCGCTCCCTCCAGACCATCCCACTCCGGTCGGGGGCAGACTACAAAATTTCCTTCATGTCTGGGAGACCATCACCTCAGACAAATGGGTGACCAAAATTATTCGGTCAGGATACTGCCTGGAATTAACATCTACCCCCCCCCAAACATTCCACCCAGGCAACGCCCAATGTCACAAGAACATTCCACATTACTAAAACAGGAGGTAATCTCTCTCCTACAAAAACAAGTTCCAATCAATCAGCAAAATTTAGGGGTCTACTCCCTATATTTTCTAATACCAAAAAGGGACGAGACCTATTCTAGATCTCCGCCCCCAAACACATACATACATTCAGACCATTTTCACATGGTAACGCTTCAGCAGGTGCTTCCGCTCCTCTCCCAGAACGACTTCCTCACCACATTGGACTTGAAAGACGCATACTTCCACATTCCAGTACACCATGCTCACAGGAAGTACCTCAGATTTGTAGTGGACGGGCAACACTACCAGTTCAAAGTGCTCCCATTCGGAGTCACAACAGCACCACGGGTATTCACCAAGTGCCTAGCGGTAGTGGCGGCACACCTCAGAAGACAGCACATTCACGTCTTCCCATACTTGGACGATTGGCTGATAAAAGCCACGTCCTACAACCAATGTGTACACCACCCCGCCACTACAATCCAACTACTTCACCAACTAGGCCTCACGGTGAACCACCAAAAGTCCCAACTAACACCATCCCACATAAAACAATACCTCGGTGCCACCATAGACACCTCAAAAGCCATAGCCTACCCCAATCCGGCCAGGATTGCAAGCATTCAGGCTTTACGGCAAAGATTCATACTTCAACACTCCCTTCCAGCAAGAGTGTTTATGCAACTGATTGGGATGATGGCCTCTTGCATTTTCATACTACCCCACGCAAGACTCCAGATGCGTCCACTCCAAGAGTGCTTAGCGTGCCAATGGACAGGCCCAGGGGCAAATGACAGATCTGGTGTTGGTAGATGGTCGAACCCATCGCTCTCTGCAGTGGTGGAACACCACAAACCTTTCCAAAGGTCGACCGTTCCTGGACCCAGTTCCACAAATAATACTAACAACAGACGCATCGCTCTCCGGCTGGGGAGCTCATCTATTACACCTCACAGTGCAGGGCACATGGACGGCGCAACAAAAGTTACTCCATATCAACCATCTGGAGTTACTAGCATCTCTCTAGCCCTAAAATCCTTTCAGGCACAGATTTTAGGCAAGGCAGTCCTCATTCGCACAGACAACATGACAGCCATGTATTACATTCAAAAACAAGGCGGCACACACTCTCCACAGCTCTCTCAACTAGCACAGAGCATATGGAGATGGGCAATTCCACACAAAATCTTTCTCCTAGCCCAACATGTCCCAGGAGTCCAGAACACCATGGCAGATCTGCTCAGCAGACAGACGCAGCAGATCCACGAGTGGGAACTTCACCCGCAGGTTCTTCACCCGTTCTTTCAAACGTGGGGGCATCCACCAATAGACCTATTCGCCACCCACGAATACAAAAAATGCCCAAGCTTCGCCGCCAGATACCCACACCCATTGTCCAAAGGAAATGTGATATGGATGAACTGGTCAGGCAAATTTGCGTACGCTTTTCCACCTCTCCCACTAATTCCATTAGTGGTATGAAAGCTACAACAGCATTCCCTCACGCTGATCCTAGTAGCTCCAACATGGGCCAGACAACCGTGGTACACCACGCTGCTGGAACTCTCGGTAGTACCACACCAAAAGCTACATCTCTCACCATGCCTCCTAACCCAGAACCATGGAGAGATCAGGCACCCGGACCCAACTCAGCTCAACCTTGCGATCTGGCTCCTAAAATCCTAGAATTTGGATACCTAAACCTTCCCCCTGACTGTATGAACGTCATCAGAGAAGGTAGACGCCCTACCACTAGAGCCTGCTACGCTGCCAAGTTGAAAAGATTTGTTGTTTATTGCCATAACAACACAATCAATCCTCTAGACTTGTCTATACAACACATCATATGCTACTTACTCCACCTACAAAAGTGTAATCTAGCATATACCTCCATTCGGCTACACCTCGCAGCAATTGCAGCTTACCTACAAAACAGGCAGCACCTATCCCTTTTCAGAGTACCTGCCATTAAAGCCTTCATGGAAGGCCTAAAAAGAATAATTACCCCCAGAGTACCACCCTCACCTGTGTGGAACTTAAATATCGTTCTCACAAGGCTAATAGGGCCGCCCTTCGAACCTTTGCATAAATGCGAACTGCAATTTCTCAGGAAAACAGCTTTTCTTGTAGCCATCACTTCCCTTAGAAGGGTCAGTGAGATACAAGCACTTACCATACAAGAACCTTTTCTTCAAATGCACCAGAACAAGGTTGTTCTCCGTACCAACCCAAAATTCATACCTAAAGTCATTTCCCCTTTTCACCTAAACCAATCCGTAGAATTACCGGTATTTTTCTCGCAACCTCAAACTGTTGCAGAAAGGGCTGTACATACGCTAGATGTCAAACGAGCCTTACTGTACTATATCCAAAGAACACAACCTTTCAGAAAGACCAAACAACTGTTTGTCTCTTTCTCTCCACCACACAAGGGCAACCCCATCTCAAAATCAGGGATAGCTAGGTGGATTGTAAAATGCATCCAGATTTGCTACCACAAAGCAAAACGAATGCTATCCGTTCCCCCTAAAGCCCATTCTACACGAAAGATAGGGGCTTCTATGGCTTTTATAGGGAACATCCCATTAGATGACATCTGCAAAGCAGCTACATGGTCAACACCGCACATCTTCACTAAACACTACTGTGTAGATGTGCAAACCAAGCAACAAGCTAGTGTGGGCCAGGCTGTACTAAAAACACTATTTCAAACAACTGCAACAGATACCGGTGGTCGCTGCTAAGGTTGGCAACTGCTATATAGTCTATGCAAAAGTGTGTAATCTGCAGCTCATATGCCTCGAACGGAATATGCTACTTACCAGTATGCATCTGTTCTTGGCATGTAGAGCTGCAGATCTACACACGCCCACCCGCCTCCCCGGCTACCTGTATCTGTTCCAGTCTATCTCATTTAGATACAACACACATGGGTTTCTTCACTGTTATTACTACGCTCCATCTTTCCCTGCTGGCGAAAAACAATCTGAGGATGGAGCCGAAGCCCATGCGCAATACGATCCAAGGGAGGAGTCACCGACCTCGTGACTTCCAAAGACTTTCCAAGAGGAAAAACAAACTGCAAACATCCGGGCCCAACACCAGATGGCGATCTATGCAAAAGTGTGTAGATCTGCAGCTCTACATGCCAAGAACAGATGCATACTGCTAAGTAGCATATTCCTTTTTGGCAAACATTAGCTAAACGCTGAAAAGAGGGAGAGCACCCTGGGTACACATTGGCTCACCTGCTTGTTCATGACCACAACTGCCAAATGAGGAGACTGGTCTGTGCATGGCCGTGACTGCCTGTTGTACCCAGCCTTTGCTGTGCTTCAGCATTGGAAGTCATGACCAGCTTCAAATGGCTGCATTTGCCAAAGTGTTGCATGGCCCATTTGGGGCTTCTGTGAGGGCCTGTCGGCTATGGTGTCACTCCAGCGCCGAGATCAGAGATGTTTACTTTTGGTCCAGTCAGGACTGCTCCAAACCAAGACTTTAGTCTGCTTCTGTCGCCGAAGGAGCTGGAGAGGATACACTCCTATGTGTGGCCCTACTGCACAAGGTCAGAGAGAGGAGCTGCCACTCAAGCAGAGTGCTCAAAAGTGCTGGAACGCCAGGCTTTGATTCTCGCCTATGAGGACTGATTTCAATCCAGAGTGGTACAAACTTTAAATTAAGACTGTGCGCACACATATTTAATCTTTTATATCCACACTACTAATGCATTCCACATAGAGAGGGGGACCATCCAGAACTAGGGGAGAGCCTATCCAGGGGCAGAAGCAGGGTGGAGGTGCCAGGAGGCACATCACCGAGCTGAATTGGGCACAGAGCCAGTAAATTGTTTTCTGTTGATAATAGGTGTACTATTGCGTTGTAGTGTGTATTAGAGTACTTTTCTTTCTTGTAAAGATAAGCACTGGGCTGGGCATTCCTTTATTGAATTGTTGGTTGATTGTTGAGATCTGACCTCAAGCACCCTCACACAGCTTCTTTAAGAAGCCTGTGACTGCTTTCTATTGCTACCACTGACAGACAAATGAAGAAGGAGTTGAACTTTGCCCAGTTTGTAGAGCCATATTCCGAGTTGCACCGGAATATTGGGAGGCAAATGTCCTCAACCCCCACGGTTGATGCCCAATTGCTCCTGTATGCCTCATGGTTGCGCAAAGAGACTGATCCATTTCAGCACTCACCAGTTGAGCATATCTGCCAGACGATCATACTCTATTATTAACCACAAGACTTATTATATTTTACTCAATTTGCAAACAAGAGACACCAAAATATGTGCCTTGAAAAAGATCCTAGTTTTTGTGATGAAACACGTTTGCTGTATTACAAAAGAAATGCATTGGTTGGAAGAAAACATGCTAAGTCTCTTTGTAAGTGTCAGCCATTGGTATTCTGGTTTGGTCATCAAATCCAATGCAACATCCATATGAACAAATAATGGGTGTGTGCCTTACAGATGCCTATCTAGCGGTCAATACTTAATTTGTGCCAGTGTTTGATGGTGCACGTCACAGGTCCTATTTCTAAACACTGCCACTTATTAGTTAGATTCTACAACCTGGTGGTGCTGTCTACCCTATTTTGTTTAAGAGCGCATTAGTAGCAAGTTAAAGATATCATTATACTTTTAAAAATCTGATCAAAACTAGCATATCCAAGCCATCTACACCGATTGAGCTGACCCGGAAAAGTCCAAATCTCACACTTGTCAGAGTGTGGTGGTCAGAAAGCTAATACTGAAACTGGCATCAGTGGCAGGACTTGTGCCAGCTACAGTGAACTCCTGAGAAACACCTTGGGCCCAGGCAATTACATTTTTCATATATTAAGCACTGCTAGCATGTTATCTGAAATATAAGCCAGTGTTATTAGCATGCTGGGAAACATTTTACATTCAATCAATCAGGATTTTTAAAGCTCAGCAAATCCCCCGTGAGGGTCTCAAGGCGCTGGAGTTGTTAGCTTCTTCGCAGTGCTCTGTTCATTCGAACAACCATGTCTTGAGTCCTTTTTTGAATTCCCAAAGCAATGCGGCGTTCCTGAGGTGCAATGGAAGGTCGTTCCAGGCTTTGGTTGCTAGGCGAGAGAAGGAGCGTCCTCAGATGTTGGATTGGCGGATCCGGGGGTATCTACGAGGAAAAAGGAGGCGGATCGCAGGTGTCTGGTTGGTTGGTGGAAAGTCATTCATTTGGTGAGGTATGCTGGTCCTTCATCGTGCAGGGCTTTGTATGTATGGGTCAGCATCTTGAACTGACATCACTTCTGGATCGGGAGCCAGTGTAGCTTCTTCAGGTGAGGGGTGATGTGAATCCGTCTGGGGATGTCAAGGATGAGTCTTGCTGCTGCATTTTGTATTATCTGTAGTCTCTTCAGGAGGCATGCAGTGATTCCTACTTAGGGTGGTGATGAGGGCTTGAGGGACCATCCTTCTGGTGTCAATTGGGAGCCACCTGAAGATCTTACGGAGCACGGTGTGGAAGCAGGTCGACGAGACTGCTTTTGCCTGTTTCTGTATAGATAACCTGCTGTCCAAGATTATGCCGAGGTTGCTGGCGTGGTCTGTCGGGGCAGGGGAAGGCCCGAGTTCAGCAGGTCACCAAGTGTTGTTACATGGCGAGGTGTTTTTCCCAAAGATGAGGACTTCCGTCTTGTCCAAGTTCAGCTTGAGACAGTTGCCCTTCACCCTGCTAGAAATGGGGGTCTCTGGTTGGCAGGTTGTTACCCTGTCCAAGTAGGGACCCTTCTTCCTTGTCAGGATAAGGGAGTTACACTTCTAAAATAACCCCTGCTGACCCCCTTGGTAGCTTGGCACAAGCAGTCACGCTTGTGGAGCAGATTAATTAATAACCTGCTGGTGCAGGGATCACCACTTCGCCACAGGTTCTTATCAAGTAAGGAGGAATCGACAGGAGAGCAATGTCAAACCATTGATAGTATATTCAATCATTCATGAATGGGTTTCCATCCAACAAGCACCATCAAGATACCCAAGGATAGAACACACTGAACAATGGTTACATGGGTTTGTATAGGGAAAATCACAGACTAGGAACGCCCAGAGGTAAATAGAGCTTTGGGAAGAACACACAAATGAGACCATCGGTAAGAATCAACAACCTTGGTGCCTTGTGTAACTGTCGCGTCTTGAAGCTGCATAACAAGATAGGCTTATCTGAACAAACTTTGCCTAAGGCTTTATCATTGTTTAAAATACACACAAAACCCACAGTGTAGACATCAGCTGTTCTTTTGTGCTGACTTTGCATGTTTACGCAGCCTACAATGTCTCAACTTAGATTTGTGACCTAATGTTTATGCAAGTGTGGTGTCAAGGATAGAGTCAGGCTGAAAACAGGTCAAAGGTGAGCATGAATGAAGCACAGCTAAAACGAGAGATTCAGATTTTAAGGTTTCACAGTCCTTCCTTTTCAGCTGTGCTGAATACATTCTAGAAAGTACATATATTAATCGTGTACATTAATATTCATTAGTTCATGAATTTCGGTGTGCATAATCATTTCTCTATTTAATTTATTAACATTGACTGGGGAAGGTTTAATACTATTACAAATGGCTATACAGGCTGTATATATTGTGGGGGCACATTGAATGCAGCAACAACAAGTGAAAAAGATGGCCTCTATGATTGCTATTCCCATTAACAATTTCCAACCCCAAGTGGAGATAAGTCCCTGCAACTAGTCAGACCAGGACCATGTTCCTTGGTCTTGATGTATTTTCTGCAGCTATTTTGTGTAATTTAGAAATGGCGTCATAGACAGAAGGGGCGTGGTCAGGAATGAACACACAACAGCTACTCCCTATGATGCGGCATGCTCCACCACGATCAGCGAGCACTACATCGAGCACCATTCTATTTTGAAGAGTTACAATTCTTGTAGTCTGGAGTTCTTCAGTAATGTTTCCTAGAGCCATTGCTGTCTGATTAGTTACTGCTTCTACTGCTCGGGTTAGGCGTCTTATCTTTCAACTGTTTAGGGCTGCACCAACGAAGAAATAGAGTCCCAAATGAAAATCTACATATTGCTGCAAGGCTGTATTGGTCTGATCTACTTCATCACTATTTATGGCCCGTTTGAACCTATTTAAAGAGATGTTATTAAATAATTTCAAGTCTTTGTGATAAGAGGCAGGTGCTAAAAACACAGGGGGAAGTAAGAAAGACACAAAACAGATGCCAGACCAACCAATTGGCAAATGATAGTATCCCTTGGTTCCACAGATAAAGTAGGTATTATGTGAGGACAAAAAACTACTGTTATTTTCTTCAGTAATGTTTAGTAATGTTGTACAGTCACTTTTTCCCACAGGAATACGGCCAATACTGCTCACACAAAGTTCTGCTCGGGCTCTGGTTACAGCGATAATAGGAGGTCCATTACCCTTGGCTGTTCGGGTGCTGGGGAAAACATATCTGGTGGAGGAATTCCCTCAGCGATATTCCTCCATTTCCCATACAGTTCCTTTGGCTTGGGGATCTCCTTCTTCATCGGGGTAACACACTCTGTTCAGTTTTGCATTGAGTCCTCCTACATCATAGTCAGTAATTTTAGCAATATCAGAGGCCCACAACAGTGCGAACCAGGCTCTGCAAGAGCCATTATGTGAAAATGACAAGGGAATGAAAGGCGTTCCTCCCTTTTTCTGGTGAGCTGGCTTCATTCCGCACACCCAACAGTTGGTGGTGTTCGTAGCGTTGTGAATATGATGCAACATCTGTATGAAAGTGTTGTTGAGGTAGGACATGCAGTGCTTTTGTTTGTGATAGGGAAGGGTATAGTACACCTGTTATGTGGGGACAGGAGTAGTAGCGGGCAATAGGGTTTGGGTCGGAATCGCTTTCTCCATTGTCCAAAAAACTGCTGCCAAGATTATCAAGAGTATGATCAAAGTCAACATACACAGAGTCTTGTTTTTGTTTTGCAACTGCAACTTGGATCCCAGTCTCTGCATGTCTCCTTCTCGGTATCGATACACCACAGGTCGGAGAGAGATCCAGGCAACACTGCACACGTATCACAACCCCCTCTGAACCTAGTTCAGCTGATTCTGTGATCCCACCGTGTCACAGCCGAACTGTTCCACTAATTGAAATCGGCCCTCTGGTATCTCTATCTGCTCCTTCCCTTCCTTGGTCGTAAATCTTACCTTGATGCCGACGGCACAGTTTGATCTGGGAACAGGGTGTCTTCGTTCAGAGGAGCAACGCCTTTCTGAGTCTGCAAGATATCCTTTAGATCACTTCTGCTTTCTGGCTGGAGAACAGTTGCTGCAATTCGTTTGCAGTGGGATCCATGTATCCAATGACGTCTGTTGGTGACACGGACAGCAGTTCGGGTTGCCAGCAGCACTTGCTTGATGTTCTTCCAACAAGGATCCAGATTCTTAGAACGCTGGAAGTTCTTGAGGAGCACGAAATCACCGGGTTGGAGACCCTGAGCCGAACCCTCTGATTTGTCTGGAATAGCTTCAAGCACCTGCTGATGAATCAGAATTTTTTTTTAGTCAAGTTTCTAAGATAGTCACTCAAAACAGGGTACTGTATTTCTTTAATCATATTTGGTCTTCGGGGTCCCCATACATTCATAGGTCTACCAAAGACTATCTCATAGGGAGAAAGTCCAATCTTACTGTGTGGGATGGAACGAACAGATAGCAAAGCAAGTGGCAAAGCACCTTGCCATTTAAGGCCCGTTGTTGCTTGAATTTTTGCCACTTTGAGTTTCAGGGTGGCATTGTATCTTTCTACTAAACCCGCTGCCTGGGGATAATTAGCAGCATGAAACTTCTGTTTTACCCCCAAACCCTTCATTAGGTATTCGATTATCTGGCCAGTGAAGTGGGGGCCATTGTCGCGCCATAAAACTCTACAAACCCCAAAACGGAGGAAGAACTCTTTTAATAGAACTTTAGTTGTTGTCAAGGCAGTGTTATCTTTGGTGGGATAGGCTTCCACCCACTTACTGAAGGAACAAACCACAACTAGTACGTATTTTAAATTGTTGCAGCGTTCTAGTTGAATATAATCCATTTGGAGTGCTTCAAAGGGAACCTGAGGTGGAGAAAATCCACCAGTAGGGGTTGATACTCCCTTCCCAGGATTGTGCTGTAAGCAGATTATGCAATGTTTAATCAAATGCTCAGCTGTTTTCCAGATGAGTGGACTATCCCAGACTGGATTCAATTGGGAAATGATGTTTTTGGCACTAACGTGAGCAGGTCCATGAGCCATAGTCACAAAAGGCAATACATAGGCATAAGGTAATTTCCATTTTACCATGTCTTTTGACCTCCAACATCCCTCATCATCTAATTCTCCTTCCTTTTGCCATTCTGCCCTTTCCTGGTCAGTGGCTGACTGCTGTATGTCCTTAATCTCTGTGTACATGTTTTCCCATCTTTCAGCTTGGGATCGTAGTACATACATCTTACTTGCGAGTGCACTTGCGGTTTCTCGTGCAACTTCGTCAACAAAAGCATTTCCTTGTCCCACTCTGTCTGTAACTTTCTTGTGGGCACTACATTTGATAATGGCTATACTCTTTGGCAATGTCAAAGCAGTAAGAAGACTGTTTACTAAATCATCATGTTGTATTTTAGAGCCATGGGAGGTTAGGAATCCCTTCCAAAGCTTGCCAAAATTGTGTGCCACACCAAATGCATACTGACTGTCTGTATAAATATTCACTCTTAATCCTTCACTAAGTTCACAAGCCCTCAAAAGCGCAACGAGTTCAGCTGCTTGGGCAGATTTTTGTGGGATACGGGCTGTCTCTACCACAGTCTGTAAAGTGGTAATGGCATAGGATGTAGAGGTGGTGCCATCAGGTAATCTTAAACAAGAGCCATCCACCCATAATTCTCCCTCAGGATCTAACAAAGGTGTACCTTTTAGATCTATTCTTCCCTTAGTCTGTTCTTCTGTTAGGAAAATGCAATCATGCAAATCATGCGCCTGTTCAGCTGGCAAAGGTAGCAATGTAGCTGGGTTCAATGTTAAACATCTCTTAAGTATGATGTGAGGTGCCAAAAGTGTAAGTTCATAGCCTGTAAGTCTAGCGCTAGTCAAATGCTGGGTTTTAGTCTGATTCAGGAGTGCATCTACCGAATGGGGTACCATAACCATAAACTTGTTGCTCAACACTATCCCCTCAGATTGGCATATAGAAATCGCTGTGGCAGCAACCGCTCTGAGACAACATGGGAGTCTTCTGGCCACTGGGTCTAATACAGCTGAAAAATAAGCACAGGGACGATGCTTATTACCATATGGTTGTGCCAAAACTGACAATGCACATCCTTCTCTCTCGTGTACATATAGTATGAAAGGTTTTGCATAATCTGGGGTGCCTAACACTGGAGCAGAACAAAGGGATGCACAGAGCTGCTGATATGCTTCCTGACATTCAGATGTCCATGGTAGAGGAGAAGGAGTGTCTTTGGTAACAAGTGACAAAAGAGGTTTGATAATAAGGGAGAAATTTGGAATCCACTGTCTACAGTAGGAAGTATTACCACTAAGTGCCGTGACTTCTTTTTGGGTACTTGGAATAGGAATTGTTTGGATAGTTTGAATCCTGTCTTTAGTCAGTGTGTGACCTTCCTTAGACAAGAGGTGACCTAAATAAGTGACCTCAGATTGACAATATTGTAACTTATTCTTAGAGACCTTATGTCCCTTGACAGCAAGATGATGCAATAGAGAGAGCGTGGCTTCTTTACAATGCTCAACTGTGTCTGCGGCTAGCAAAATGTCATCCACATATTGCACCAGTGTTACTCCTGGTGGCAAAAGAAGTTCATCAAACTGTCGCTTAAGTGCTTGACTGTAAATGCTAGGGCTTTCTGTATAGCCTTGTGGAGCCCTACAAAATCTGAATGAGCGGCCCCGTAATGAAAATCCAAAAATATATAGTCTCTCTTGATGTATAGGAATAGAGAAGAAGGCATTCTTAAGGTCAATAAAGCACACAAGATGATGGACGGAATGTTGCACAATGGCAAAACATTCACCCCCAGTCACAGATCTGGGTTTAATCCATCGTTATTTTGCTCACCACGCCACCCCAGTTCAGACATGGCCATATGCAAATCAGTCTTGACCCTGTGCCTCATGGGAACAGTCCAGCCCGAACTGCCAAGCCATGTCTTCCCTGGACCGGAATCAAGCATCCTAGGACCGGTTTCTGGCTATCAGCCGTCATCAGCCAGGATAGCTTTACTCCAGTGGCGTAGTGAGCACGGGACCCACGTCTGGGCATACCCTTCCCACATAGGGTGAACAGCAAAACACACAAGATGATGGACGGAATGTTGCACAATGGCAAAACATTCACCCCCAGTCACAGATCTGGGTTTAATCCATCGTTATTTTGCTCACCACGCCACCCCAGTTCAGACATGGCCATATGCAAATCAGTCTTGACCCTGTGCCTCATGGGAACAGTCCAGCCCGAACTGCCAAGCCATGTCTTCCCTGGACCGGAATCAAGCATCCTAGGACCGGTTTCTGGCTATCAGCCGTCATCAGCCAGGATAGCTTTACTCCAGTGGCGTAGTGAGCACGGGACCCACGTCTGGGCATACCCTTCCCACATAGGGTGAACAGCAAAACACACAAGATGATGGACGGAATGTTGCACAATGGCAAAACATTCACCCCCAGTCACAGATCTGGGTTTAATCCATCGTTATTTTGCTCACCACGCCACCCCAGTTCAGACATGGCCATATGCAAATCAGTCTTGACCCTGTGCCTCATGGGAACAGTCCAGCCCGAACTGCCAAGCCATGTCTTCCCTGGACCGGAATCAAGCATCCTAGGACCGGTTTCTGGCTATCAGCCGTCATCAGCCAGGATAGCTTTACTCCAGTGGCGTAGTGAGCACGGGACCCACGTCTGGGCATACCCTTCCCACATAGGGTGAACAGCAAAACACACAAGATGATGGACGGAATGTTGCACAATGGCAAAACATTCACCCCCAGTCACAGATCTGGGTTTAATCCATCGTTATTTTGCTCACCACGCCACCCCAGTTCAGACATGGCCATATGCAAATCAGTCTTGACCCTGTGCCTCATGGGAACAGTCAAGCCCGAACTGCCAAGCCATGTCTTCCCTGGACCGGAATCAAGCATCCTAGGACCGGTTTCTGGCTATCAGCCGTCATCAGCCAGGATAGCTTTACTCCAGTGGCGTAGTGAGCACGGGACCCACGTCTGGGCATACCCTTCCCACATAGGGTGAACAGCAAAACACACAAGATGATGGACGGAATGTTGCACAATGGCAAAACATTCACCCCCAGTCACAGATCTGGGTTTAATCCATCGTTATTTTGCTCACCACGCCACCCCAGTTCAGACATGGCCATATGCAAATCAGTCTTGACCCTGTGCCTCATGGGAACAGTCCAGCCCGAACTGCCAAGCCATGTCTTCCCTGGACCGGAATCAAGCATCCTAGGACCGGTTTCTGGCTATCAGCCGTCATCAGCCAGGATAGCTTTACTCCAGTGGCGTAGTGAGCACGGTCAATGACAGAGAATACAGTAGCTGTAGATGGAATTAATGTCAACAAAGTTGTAATATCTGAGACAACAGGATTTTGAGGGATAACTATTGTATTGACTTCTCTCAAGTCAATCGCAAATCTGTAAATCTTATCCCCTGTTCCATCGCCCCGTTTTAGAATGGGGAGAATGGTGCTATTGCATACATTAGAGGAAACTTCCTCAACAACTCCTGTACGTATCATATCATCAATGATAGATATTAATGCATCTTCACCTTCTTTTAATATTTTATATTGCGGGACTCTTGGTAGGGAAGCATCCTCCCGAACCTGTATATGTACTCGGGAAATATCCATTCTTCCCACATCTGTATCAGTAGTAGCCCAAACACATGAAAGGACAGAATCAAGGTCCGGACATAAAAAAAAATTATATTGTTTAGGTAATGCCTTTTCCCCAAAAATAACACGCACTCCAGATGGGGAACAATGTGTAGTAGCATGGAAATATTTCAAAAGATCAAGTCCCATCAGATTATCTGGAGCATGTGGGGAAAGTAAAAAGGGGGCTGTAGTGATGAAATTCTCAACCTGCAAAGGTAGTTTTTGGGACACAGGGCTAGGAAATGGTGTTCCATCAAAATCTATCGAGGTGATCACTTGGCCAGACAAGGGTGTCCCAGGGACCAGTTTCTGAGATATCGCACTACGTGTTGCCCCTGTATCCACAAAAAATGTCTGATCCTGCCCAAGTATGGTGGCTGTTATATAGGGCCTTGACTGATCTACAGGTATCTCAACTGGTTCTCCTTGTCCTACGCTGTCCTAGGCAAAATGTGTTCCCACAGTTTCCTCTGATTCCCAATCCTCCATAGAATATTGATTATTTCGCTGATCAAAATAATATCCTGACCTATTTCTCTCTGGAGTTGAACCTGCTGTGACTGTTGTCAGGGAGCTGAAGTACCTCGATTACTAGTCACTTGTCCCCTTCCTCTCCCACCAGCAGCTAAAACAGGGCATTCAGAACGCCAATGTCCCTTCTCTTTGCAATAAGCACATTGATCCAGTCCCAGTGGAGTTTGTCTACGCGGTGGCCCTACTGGAGGCATTTGTCTATAATTCGGACCATAATTTTGGCCACGGCCTCGACCTTAGGGTCCATAGGCCTGAACCATCATCACCTTAGTTTTCAATTCTTTTAATTTTCGTTCTTGCTCAGTGGTAATCAGTGGCGGCTGGTGCATAGGGGCAAATGGGGCGTTGCCCCACTAGGCTCGGGACGAGGATCGGGGAGGAGGACAAGAGAGACACCACAAGCAATGCAGCAGCCTTAAATGAAGTGCTCACTGCACTGCCCCGTGTGTCCATCACAAATTAAATTCTGTTTTGTTTTCTTCAAAAGTCGAGGTCACAGCAGGTCAGAGACCTCCTGCGCATGTGCTGGCCAGGGCGAGGAATATTGCTCGCCCTGGAAGCACATGCAGAAAGAGTAATGTCAATCTGAGGGGAGTGGCCAATGAAAGTGGAAAATGCCTGGTTTCAAATGGGGCGCCTATGCTGCGCCCCAGGCGTCTTCAGCAGCGCACCACTGAAATCAATGGCAAGGGGCAGGGCAGTGGGGGGCAAAAACCGGAGCACTCCCCTTGCCTTCTCGCTAGTCCCAGGCCTCCTGATTGGACAATGGGAGCTGAGGGCGTGGGCTGCAGAAGAGCCCGCCGGCCGCCGCGCAGCTCTGACTCCGGCACCAGGACTGATGGCACGCAGCAGGTGCGCTGCACTCCATGTGCTGCTAACTGTGCATTGCTCGGTATGGACACCGGCACCGGCCGCAGTCACCGCACAGCACTGCAGAACACTCTCGCCCTCCAGGCTCCAGCCTCTCACAGGCCCGAATCTGTGTGAGCACTCTGAGATGTCACCACTTGGTAAGTGGATCCTGCAAAATAAACAGTGGTGCTCATGAACATTCACGATGCAGGTTGTCTTGAAAAATGATTAATCGGCAGCTAGAAAGCACAAGCAGAGAAGAGGCGCGAATGTGAAAGATCGACTGTGGTGGTGACTTCAGTGCAGAAGTCTTAGAGTAGCGCGCGTGTACACTTTCAGAAGATATTCCCGAATGTGGCTTGGGTGGTTTAATTTATAGATTTGTGCGCGCGCGGAGCTTCGGCTGCAGAAAGGACGCATTGTTTGGTAGAAGTGTGGCGTAGAAGCTTTTTAGAGGTGCGCAGTGGAAAACGCCAGGGTGTGGGGGACGGGAAGGGAGGGTTCTGGGTAACACTTAACAGGGAAGGCTGTGGTTAGTGCTGTAAAATTACTACTTTAGATCCGTGAAGTCGCCATGTCAGCATTCGCTCTGCGAGTACGGGAGCATCTGCACATGTGTGACAGAAAAAGTATGCCACCTCTAAATGGGCCGGAAGCATCGTGTTTTAAATTGCTTTCATGTGCTGCCAATTTTGTCATAAGCACTTTGGGCACCTGCTAGGAACTGTGCCGGCCCGTGAGTCTCCAAACAGAAGCAAAAGGGAAATGACTGTGTAACACTTGAGCTCCATGTGTCCTCGGAGGGGAGCTGGATGACACAGACCAGGCGCCTGTTACTGCTAATGAGAAACAGCGTGGGCGTACAGGTACACAAAGTACACGTCTAAAACTTCACAAGAAATACTTTACTTCGTTCTCCTCCTCTTCTTGGGGCTTGCAGTTTCCCTGCACCCTCCGTTGCAGTCCGCCTTCCTCTGTTCATCCTCTCTCAACCTTCCTGCCCTCCCAAATATGCGCTTGAAAACGCACCACCAACCCACTCCTTCCTTCAAAACATTTTCAGGAGGACAACCCTGCCGAGCGCTTCCCCAAATATAAGATGACTAGGTTTCTGACCAGGTTTCCTATCCCTATCAGCTGCTAAGATGGCAGTCCAATCTCCTCCCAAATCAACAGCATGATCCTGTTTCCGAGTAAGTCGCCACATATCAGGTGGTAGGATCATACCAAAAAACATATCAATATCTGCTAAGGTCATGATACAAGAATCAATGGCTGCCTGTACATCTTCATAAAATCCCCTAGGATTTTTCCGTATATCAGGTAAAGAGGCTTTTTAAGTGAGTACATCCTTCCTTTTCCAGGGCGTATATATCCAATTGTACAAAAAATGGGCTCTAGCATTAGCACTATTTGGGTCATCATCGTTTGCATTCCCTCTTCCAGGAAAGAACTGTGGCGCAGCTTCCCTCATAGGTCTTATTTGGGGAGAGGAAGAGAGCTCATTACGGTATCCAATTATCGTTGCTATGGCAGTGTTAATTCCTTTTACAGGGAAGGCCCCTATCTGACACTGTCTATTAATTGCTCTAACATCATCTGGGCCATTTCGCCCTGTAGTCATCTCCCATTGAACCATAAGTTGATGAGAAAGCTTACTTACAAGACAAAGAAGCTCACCCTCAGAGAAATCCTGAATCTGATCTATCATTTCTTCTACTTCCATTTCTAGATCACTTAACCAATTTAATACCATCAACCTTATTGCATCTTGACGAAACTGAGGTACAGTAGAGCGAAGAACTCGAGGGGTCATGACAGATACAGGAACCACAGAATCATTAGTCATTTCAAATGCAGTGGCCTGAGGTGGAGGTGCAGAGACTTGGGGTGGCCTGGGTTGGAGGGAGTAAAGAATGTACCGATACTGTTTGGAAAATAGGGAGCTGGACAACCGCGGGCAAAGGAGGGGGAGCCGGGGGTACAAGGGGAGCAATATTTTGGGGTCCAGGGGGAAGAGGTGTTAAGGGTACATATGGGGGCGGGGTCGTTCTATCAACAATCCATCAATATCTGAGTTCACATCTTCTTGGTGGACCTCTACTGCTACTGTTGGTCTAACTATATATTCTTTAGATATTAATAATCTATGCTCTCTATCTAAACATTCCTTTTTCTCCTGAACTTCCTTATCCTTCAATTCCTTATACTTCTGATACTCTGTCTTCCTTTCCTGTTTCCTTTGTACCTTCTCTGCTTTGAGCTGCCGCTCCTTCACTTCTTTCCTCCACATAGGCAAACTGTCAAACATAGCTGGCTTAACTTTCTTTAAAAACAATTGATTCTCTAAATACTCGAGTTTGTGAGGGTCTATAGTTCCCTCTAATGGACATCTCAGCTGGGGAACCCCTTTTGTGTATTTGTTCCACAAGTAGCAGACATGATGGGACAAATACCATATTTGATGTACATCTCAAAATGTGGCGTACCTTCTGATGGCTCCAAAACAGAGAGAGAGGGACCCCAAGCCAAGAGAGAGGGGTGCCAGGCAAGACCGTAGTCAAAAAGAAAGATCTCCCTTGGATCTATGAATATCAACCGTCATTCAAACATACAGATATCACATTAACAGGATGAGATATGGCATCAACGAAGCAAACCAATTACTTGATAGCAAATTTATTTCAAAATAGACAAAAAATGTTGTACACATACATAAAATAGGTAAGCACTTTACCAAATATTAAAACAAGAGTAAAACTTTCTTAAAATTGATACGCAAGAAGTGAAATGAATCACCATCAAAATACATACACAGACATAAAATTGGGAAAAGAAAGAGAACAGGACAAATAATCCTACTCTGACAAAGGAAATCGTTAACTAGCAAACAAATCAGTTCTGACCACAATGTAATTCAACCACAATATGTATGGCACAAAACCATTGTAGTTACAAATTTTGAGCGATTTCCTTATATTAGAGCATCAACGCGTTTCGGTAGGCCACAGTTAACAGCCAACACCTTCCTCAGGATTAGTTGCAGATCCCAATTGTAATAGATTAAAATAGTTTTTTTTTTTTAAATGTCAATGAATCACAATCCTTCTTGTCCAGACAGAGTCCACTACTCAGCACCTACGTTTCATCAGGGATCTTATATATTCTTTAAGTTTGTTTATCGTGGTCATTCACACGTATATTGTTTCACAGGTGTCCCCATAGGAGTAGAGATCGTGCGAGTACGTTACCAAATACTTGTGCTTAGTACAGACGGATCTTATATCTTTTTCCGCTTAGGGAATTGCCAATTATTTTTCCAGAAGATCTCCGATATATTGCAGAAGTCTGAATAAATCACCGTTTTTCCTTCAGCACGGTTCCTATAGGTAGCTTGATCTTTGAATCTAAGGAATCCAGTTTGCGGAAACTACCCGACCCAAATAAGGGAGTTACCTGATCCCAGATTTGGGACAGTCTTACTTCTACCGACTTCAAGCTACCTATAGGAACCGTGCTGAAGGAAAAACTGTGATTTATTCAGACTTCTGCAATATATCGGAGATCTTCTGGAAAAATAATTGGCAATTCCCTAAACTGAGACACACACAGCGGAAAAAGATATAAGATCCGTCTGTACTAAGCACAAGTATTTGGTAACGTACTCGCACGATCTCTACTCCTATGGGGACACCTGTGAAACAATATACGTGTGAATGACCACGATAAACAAACTTAAAGAATATATAAGATCCCAGATGAAACGTAGGTGCTGAGTAGTGGACTCTGTCTGGACAAGAAGGATCGTGATTCATTGACATTTAAAAAAAAAAAAACGATTTTAATCTATTACAATTGGGATCTGCAACTAATCCTGAGGAAGGTGTTGGCTGTTAACTGTGGCCTACCGAAACGCGTCGATGCTCTAATATAAGGAAATCGCTCCAAATTTGTAACTACAATTGTTTTGTGCCATACATATTGTGGTTGAATTACATTGTGGTCAGAACTGATTTGTTTGCTAGTTAACGATTTCCTTTGTCAGAGTAGGATTATTTGTCCTGTTCTCTTTCTTTTCCCAATTTTATGTCTGTGTATGTATTTTGATGGTGATTCATTTCACTTCTTGCGTATCAATTTTAAGAAAGTTTTACTCTTGTTTTAATATTTGGTAAAGTGCTTACCTATTTTATGTATGTGTACAACATTTTTTGTCTATTTTGAAATAAATTTGCTATCAAGTAATTGGTTTGCTTCGTTGATGCCATATCTCATCCTGTTAATGTGATATCTGTATGTTTGAATGACGGTTGATATTCATAGATCCAAGGGAGATCTTTCTTTTTGACTACGGTACCTTCTGATGGCGCCGGCTGACTTGCTTCCAAAATGCTCTGCTTATCGCAGCAGCAACAACAAAACTTCCAAAGGGTGCTAAACACAGGCATGGTATATAAGATTATAAAAAAATTATAAACAGAGAGAAATAAAAAATATTCTCACATTACCTGTAAGAAAAAATGTTAGTCAAAACAAATAGCAAATCTCAAAACAAAACTTAGATCTCAAAATACTAAACAGAACCTAAGTTTCCAAATTTAAAACAGAGTCCAAACAGATTACCAAATTCCAAACAGATTACCAATCAAATACCAAGTCAAGACGAATACCAAGTCAAGCAAAGATCAAACAGATCCAAACCAAATGAACAAATGAACCGGTTCAATACAGATTTACCTCATGCATAGTCTTTGCCTCCCACCTGTCGATCCTCCCTGATCCAAAGAAAATCACCAACCGAAGGCCCCAGTCAAGGCTAGCAGCCACCATGAAGATCAGAGTTGGAGAGCTGAAAAATCACCTTGGACCACGAGCAACACTACTCTCATCAGGTGGGGCGCTTCCTCAGCGAAGTTCATCTTACCGACCTAATCTCCTGCCCTGGTCCGACTGCATGCGCTTGATGGGGCCCCACGTTTGGGCGTCAATTTTGTGGAGCAGATTAATTAATAACCTGCTGGTGCAGGGATCACCACTTCGCCACGGGTTCTTATCAAGTCAGGAGGAATCGACAGGAGAGCAAAGTCAAACCATGGATAGTTTATTTAATCATTCATGAATGGGTTTCCATCCAACAAGTACCATCGAGATATCCAAGGATAGAACACACTGAACAATGGTTACATGGGTTTGTATAGGGAAAATCACAGACTAGGAACGCCCAGAGGTAAATAGAGCTTTGGGAAGAACACACAAATGAGACCATCGGTAAGAATCAACAACCTTGGTGCCTTGCGTAACTGTCGCGTCTTGAAGCTCTTCCAGCAACCTCTTTTCAATAAAGAATCTTCAGTCTGTTCTTGTTTTCCTCAGAAGATCCCTCAGCGTTCTGGTCTGTTTTAATGCAATTTCTAAACCATTTTAATATGCAAAGCCAGAGTTTCCCAATATTTATCTTATTTCATGGTAATAACTGCTTTATTCAATTCACAATAAAGGGTCACTCTAAGCCTCACACATGTCACAGATAAGCAAACCCAATCACTGGAAATGTCACACATACCAAACTGGAAACTTGGCAGCTATGTATGCATGCAGTTTACAGCTTTTCAAAGCGACCTGCCTCCTGTGCTAATACTAGCCCACGAAAGCATACATGCGGGAGACGTCCATTCACGAGAGCACTTCAATTACCAAAAGGAGTCCTTCTAGTGTGCCCTGTTCCCAGGCGGCAGCTATAAGCAGTAGCGAGCGTGAAAAACCAGCTCCCTGTAATCTACGAACCTTGACAGCCTTGACTTAGTACCCGCTTAACACTGTCACTGGACTTAGCAAGTAGGTAAATACAGCTCCGTAAGCCGATTGCCTGAGGCAATTTCAGCTTTCCATATTGGCGCTCACCATTCATTGTGATAATAATAGAAACCCTGTTTTATATAGTGCTTCATAGCACACTATCGTTTCTAAGCACAGTCACCGGTGCTCATGTAAAGCGCTCCAATACCTTCGGGTCGAGTTTGCGCTATATAAAATCTGCAATAAAATAAGCACAGTAAATAACCATCTATGAGATTATGTTTTCTCTAAAGCGCAAACTTTGAACTGAATCACTCATAGCAGCACACAGATGTATCCGTTTAGAAAGATACCAAAGTGATTTACCCAGGAACACACTATTGGGGAAGTTGCAGAACACTTCCAAGTCGCACCCTCTGCTGGACAATATTTCCTTCGGTTTCTAATTCTACCCTAGAGGACAATTATTTTAGCACGTTTATTTTTAAAGAGCTACATTTCATTTTAGGAAAGTAACTACAGGCAACGCAGAAAACTAAATGGATTTAAAACTAAATAGCTCCGGCCTACATTTTATACATTAAGAGGTGGAATAGATTCGATTGCTATGCATATATCTCAAGATACCAAGACTCAAGAAAAAAGATCTGTTTTGGCAGAAGCACTGTGTTTCAATAGGAGCAGTAACATACATGAGGCAATTTTGAGGTTCTACTGACCCAGCCAGCCCGTTCTCGAGGTGACAGGCTCAGTGGATGCTGGGGGGTGGTTGCGGGTGGTAAATAAAATAATTAAAGACAGTACAACTTACCTGAGTGCCTGGTACCGCCTCCGCTGCTGGCCGGTCACGCTGTACTGGTGCAGTGGCAGCTTAGCTGGGTCCGCGGCGCGTGTTCCTGTCTGCAGGAAGCAGAAGCAGCCAGCTTCCCTCCCCTACCACAAGCCAATCGTCGTGATTGTAGGCGCTGCAGGAAAGCGCCCCAGCCGGGACATTTTGTCTGGCTAGAGAACAAGTGAGAGTGGGCGGTCCTGCTCGAGGGCAGGGGGGGAGTGGCTTACCCACTGTTGTGGGTACTGATCGTTTGGTCGGCCCTGGAGCCGGCCAAACGATCAGTACCCACAACAGTGGGTAAGCCACTCCCCCCTGCCCTCGAGCAGGACCGCCCACCCCCAACCCGGCACAGAGGCACTTCTGCTTTCACACAATTCGAGAAGGCAGAAACATAAATGGTAGTTTTTACCGTTTATGTTTCTGCCTTCTCGCACCGCGAGAAAGCAGTGGGGCGACGCCCCCACGCCAAAATGGGGGAGCCGCCACTGGTGTAAAGCATTTGCTCATAACATACATTAATACAGTTAAAACACTACAAAAGGACACCACACCAGTTTTAGAAAAATAGCCAATATTTATCTGTGTAAAACAAGACCAAATAAATGAGAATCCAACATTCAGTTTTTTAAAAGTATATACAAGCAAGAATAGACTTTAAAAACAGTTCCTTATAGTTAATAGCTCTGTCCAGGCTATCACAGTGTCGTGAACAAACAAATCCAACAGTTCTGGCCGGCAGCGGTGTCGCGAGCCAGCTACGGTGTTGGGGAGACCCGTAAAACAGTACCTTTGGAGATGCAGAGCGTTGGACCTTGCGGTGAGCTCCAGAAGAGCAGCGTTGGTTCTGGGAGTCGGTCCAGGAGTCGTCAGGCCCTTGAAGTCAGACGCGTTGCAGGTCGAACTCCTTGAGTTTGAAGTCGGAAGCGCTGGCGTCGGCAGGCGCCGTGGCTGCGGTGTGAAGCGAAGTGGTGTGACATTCGAGGCCCTCAGGTCGCGAGGCAGACAGGGCTTGGTGACAGTCGTCAAGCGTGTCAGTGAGACCAGGGCTGCGGTGCGAGGTGGGGCGGTGCTAATAGGTCACAGTGCAGGCAGCGGTGTCATCGTTGCTTAATCGCTGTCGTCAGTAAACTCAAGGCTGCAGTGCGGGATGGAGCAATGCCGTGTGCGGGGTCCACATGTTGCAGTGCAGGCAGTGGTGTCAGTTAACGAACTGGAGTCGTGGGGCTGGCGTCAGTGGGCCCAGGCTGCCGTGTGGGACGGGGCGGAGAGTTGTGTAACTTACGAGCGGTAACCCCGGTGTGAAGCGAGGCAGTGCCGAGTGCGGTACACACAGGTGATGGTACAAGCAGCGGCTCGGTGGTGCCGTTGGATGGTGTTGTCGGTGAGACAAGCGGTTGCAGTGCGAAGTACCCTCTGTGGTGTCTTCAGGTCATGGAGCCGGCAGCGGCGGCATTGACGGCGTCAGGTTACCTTTTCTCCTCTGTGGCAGCTGAAACATCCAGTTCTAGAAGCCGGTACCCAGAAGATGTTAAAGTCTTTGATTTCCCTGAGACTCCCAAAAGGAGGCGAGCTCTACTTCAAGCCCTTGGAGAAAACTCTAACAGCAGGATTATGAAAGTACAATCCAGTCTTTTTACTGCCCAAGAATGAAGCAGCAAGCAGCAGACCAAAACAGCAAAGCACGCAGCAAAGTGGCAGTTCCACCTGGCAGCTTTTCCAGCCCTTCTTCCAGGCAGGTTCCTTAGTTCAGCAGTATTCTAAAGTTATGGGGTCCCAATATTTATACCACATTTGCCTTTGAAGTTGGTACAAACAAAGTTCCTCTGGCACACATAAACCAGTTCAACCTGGCTCAGGCCAGGTTCACCACAGGAGGTGGAGACAGCTTTGTGAGAGGCAGCCATAGTCCATTCAGTTGCAAGCAACAACTCCTCCCACTACACTAAATGCAACCAGGTCTATTTAGCCTGGCTATGAGTCACCCAGGAAAAGCAGGACACACCTCATTCCCCGTTTTGTGTCTGTCTATTGTGACTCCACATCTCCTGCTCTTGTCACTCGAAACCCAGAAAGAGAATACGCAAAAGGCAGAGGCACACAAGATGGTCAAGCAAGAAAAATGCCCACTTTCCACTTATTATAAAATCATCTTTACTAAAGTACGTATCTTTAAATTCTGAGTTCAGGAAGCCTAAACACCATTTCTCTATCTTGTCCCAATGGAAAGTTATGCTTCTAAGATGTTACAAAACAACTCCCATGTTAGCCATGCAATAGCGAAAAATGAGATATGTCTCTCTGGATACCGATTTGGTGGAGTCTGTTGACCAATAGGTGGTGGGAGACAGTGTCAAAGGCAGCTGAGCGGTCCAGGAGGATGAGGCTACTGTTCCGCCGCGGTCTAAGAGGGCCCTGATGTCAGCGGTGGCTGCTATCAGGGCTGTCTCTGTGCTGTGGTTGGCTCGGAATCCAGATCGAGAGGGGTCCAGGAGGTTGTGGTGTTCCAAGTGTTTGTTGAGTTGTTGGTTGATTGTCTTTTCGAAAACCTTTGCCGGAAAGGGGAGCAGGGAGATGAGGTGGCAGTTCTTCTAATCTGCTGGGTCAGCGGATGGTTTCTTCAGGAGGGGCTTCACTTGAGCGTGTTTCCAGTCCTCAGGGGTGGAGGCCGCGGTGATGGAGGTATTGGAGACTTTCTTGAGCTCTTAGCCAATCGTCTTGCTTCCGAGGTTGAAGATGTGGTGGGGACATGGGTCCGTGGGTGCTCCTGAGTGTACGGTGTTCATGAATGAGATTGTGGCTTGAGTTGTGAGTCCCAATGGATACACTGCGCAACTCATGACCTCCTTTTATTCAAGCATCAGGGGAATCCAACAGTAGGTCTCTATGTACGCAGGTAACACTGCAATTGTGCCATTTTGAACTCCTACATAGCAAGATATCTTCTGTCTTTTGGGGACAGGTAGCTTCTTGGATTTCCAGAAGTCTTCATTCTTGCCTCCCCCACTTCTTTTGCTTTCACTAGTCACTAGCAAATTGAGATGGACATTTTGAAAAAGTGGATTATTTGTTGGGATAGATGGTAGTCCACCACAAGAAACAATGTCACTAGTTTTGTTAGGTCCAGTAAAGATTTCAGTAATTTAAACCTTAGCTTAATCCCAGGTAGCTGTGGCACAGAAAATGTGTAAAGCATTTAGACGTACCAAAACAGTTACAAAGTTGAAAACATAACACAATTAAAATTCCACTCAAATTTATTAAAATATAGACTACTTTAGTGAACAAAATGACACCTAAACAGCAAAAATCCAATAAAGGGAAGTATGAAATTAAAACTAGTGCCAAAAGGTGTTAAACTACGATGAGGTCATTGATTTGTGTTTGACTGGCAGAAAGTTTAGTTGTAGGCAGACTGCAATTGATGTCAGGGTGGATAAAAGGACTAGGTTCATCCCAATGGAAAAGTTACCTCCCAACTTTGACAGCCTTCAGTGAAAGCAGACAGAGAGCTGGTGCTGTGAGAAAGGGCTCCAACTTGACATACTCCAGCATCAGGATAGGGCCACGGCAAAACCATTGGTTTAAGTAAAAAAAAACTCAGAAGTTTGAGTTGTTGCCCCTTGGGGGTCTCTGGCATCGTTTTGGCCTATGTTGAAAGTGGTCTTGAGGGAGCTGCGGGTGGAGTCAAAGCAACCTCATTGCTGACGGATTCCAATGTCGAGCTGAGAATGTAATGGTAGCTATGGCGAAGTCAGGCCCACCAGCAATGCATCCTCCATTCTCTCAACGGACCTCCAGGCAACAAGTGCGTAGAAAGTTTCTAAGTCCAAAGTTTTAGGGTTGGGCAGGAGGAGTACACTCTGACACCATCTAAGAGTTTCAAGACCTCAGCAACAGTCCTTGGGGATCAGGACTCCCTCCAATAGAAGCTTCCAGCAGGGTCTAGGGCAGGTCCAATGGAAACTGGTCAGCTGAGCTCTTCTAGACAAACAGCCTTCTTGCAGCTTTTGTGTCCCTGTAGCTTAACAGGAGGTCAGCCAACTGACCTTTGGAATCCACTTCTTAGTCCTGGGTACAAGTAGGAGCAGGTCCAACACTAAGGGTTCTTCTCAGAGGTCTCAGTAGCAGGTGTAGTCCTTGTGTGAACTACTGTAAACAATCCCACAGTGCCCCTCTCTGCCTGAAACCAAGATGGCACAATCTTTCTTCCCTTTTGCTGAGGTCCTGGGTCCACCCAAGTAGTGTGGGCATGGAAGTGAGCAACCCCTCCTCCATAGTCACTCAAAACCAGTTTGTGGGCAGCTCCTCTCCCACTGGGATTGGTGCCGGGCTGGTTAGAAAAACAAACGAGGTTGAAGGCCCAGTTGTTAGCTACATCTTCCTGTGACAGGGATGGGCTTTTTGAAGATAATTAAGTTCCTGGGCACTGTCCAGATGATCAATCTGTCAGAGGAACAGGACACCTCTTAACCCAAAGGCCTTTGTCTTTGCTCTGGAAGCATGATTGCATCTCATCAGGAGCATTTCAGCTTCTGGTTGACAGTTGGAAGCTCATGCAGATAGGCTTTTAGAGGCTTTTGGCAGGCAAAAGCGGACTTTTGTTTTTAAAGTACCTTTTGCAAAATATTCATTACAAATCCGACCTTACCTATGAATTGGATTTGTAATATATATATTTTAAAAAGTCCAATAATTAACTTTTTAGTGGGTTCCAAATTGGAGATAAAAAAAGTGAAAAAAGTGTTTGGGGCCTTGTGTCTGTAAGGACGTTTCACATTAAACCTTTATATGTCCTACTTTTAGAATACCATGCACCCTGCCTTATGGGCATTAAGGCCGACTTAGCAGTGACTTAATATATAAAAGAAGAGTTTAGGCCTGTCAAAAGAGGTTATTTTAATGGGTCAAATTGCAGTTTAAACCTACAGAGTCAGGTGACTGGTAGCAGGGATGCAGTCGTATTTTGCAGTGTCAATCTAGTAGTGGCACAATGTGTGCTACAGTCCACTAATGACATTTAACCTACAGGCCCTGGGTACACCTTGTACCTTATTAGGGACTTATAGTAAAGTTAAATATGACAATTAGGAGTATAGACCATTATGACGATTCTTGGGGTCATAGCACATACCCTGGTGCCAGGTTAGCAGAATCCCAGAGCACAGAGTAAAACACAAAACAGAAGCATCAGTCCTAAGGGTGATCATGCTAAAAGAGGCCCTTTCCTACAGACATACAGATGCATCATCATCATCATGGTGGTGTCTGGTGGTACACCATCCTTTTGGCAGGCCAGGACGACCTCCTCTGAAAAAATGGTGCTTCACCATTGACATCACTGTCTGACTTTACAGATGATTGCCTAACGGTCCAAGAGAAAGTCACTTACCTTCTGTCTCTAGACTGTAGTGAAGAACATTAATCCTCTCTCCTGATCCCTTGATGATGTCCTTTAATTTCTTTCTTATTATTCTTATTCTTTCTGATTATAGTTGGTAGTCATTGGGGTAAACAGGCAGTCTGATGCAAAATGATGTTGTGATACATCAATTTTAAGGTTTGTTGACTTTTATGTGGTCCTTTCCTTGTGATGGATACTTCTCACCTGAGATTCCTCACCTTAGAACACTCCCCAGGTGTCAGACTGGATCCGGCAAACTTTCTTTATAGCACAGCTTCTGTATGCAGCTAGATGCCGCCATGCAACGCCTTGCTAAACCCATATCGCTCTGGAAGTGATCGAGCCGAGCCACATATACCCGGCACTGCTGTGAACTGATGTCGGTTGCTTTTGTTCCATGACATCTGACGTGGATCTGATGCTCTGCACCAAATTTTGTCCTTTTTTATTTTACAACTTCTAATCAATTTCATCTGAAAGAGAGACGTTAGTGATAGATTCCTTACCTTAGAATATCCCCAGGCATCAGACTGGATCTGGAAAGTTTTCGTCAGCAATACCCCTGCGCTTCGGTAGGCATCGTCGTACGGCTCCGCGTACGTCGTTGGTGTGGCAGCCACCGAGATTACTTCGCTGGAGCTACTTAGATGTGCCCACACAGTTCTTTCTTTTTCCGCGCCAGCAAGCGCAGATCCGGAAAGAGCAGTACCCCCAGTAACTTTTTGACTGACATTTTTGGGACTTTTGTCTCTGTTTTTTGACTACTTACACTCCAGGTGCATAGAGATGCCCAGTTTCAAGTCTTGCACGGCCTGTCCCCGCACGATGTCGGTGACGGATCCGCACCGTGAGTGTCTCTATTGCCTGGGGCGCGACCACGACTCCGAGTCGTGCTCCCACTGTCGGGCCATGGCTCCGAAAACTTTGCAGGAGCGGTCCCGAAAGTGGCTAGAGGCCCGGGAGTCGGCTCCGTGCCGTTCCAGGTCCCGGTCCCGTGGGAGGTCGGGGGACCGGACGCGGAGCCATTCGCACCATTCAAAGTCTTCGCACTCAGAGTCAGATAAGGCGAAGCACAAGAAGTCGAAGAAGCACCGTTGCTCTTCGCCTTCCCCTAGCCGGTCGCGCGACGCGGCTGAGGGTGCAGATGGCACCGCCCCTGCGGCTCCGGCGGAGTCTCCGCAGTTGCCGATGGCCTACCCACCCTTTCCGGGTCATTCGGCGACTCTGGCCCAGCTGCAGGAGTTCCTGTCAGCCATGCCATGTGTCTTCGGACCGTCTAGACCCGCCGGTGCGCCTTCGAGCCCCGCGGGCCCAACTCGGGGTCCTCGTTCTTCGACGTCACCGGCTCCGGCCCCGACGTCAAGAGACCCCCATGGATCTACGCATGGATCACCGTCCATGTCGGTTGGCTCAGTACGACCTCCAACGACATCGACGGCGCCGCTACCGGCGTCGGCCGACGCCGTCCCTGGCCTTCTCCCTGACATGGAGACTATGCCGGAAGGGTGTCGACCGACGCCGGTTCCAACGCTGTTTGGGAATTTCTTTCCCTTTCTTCACCCACCTCCTTATGTTCCACCTGTTCGGAAGGCTGTGGAGGACAGGGAATACTGAGAGGGGTCTGAGGGCCATCTCGCAGCACAATGCGAGTTGGACCCGGACTAGAATGAGGATCTGGGGGATGCAAGTGACCAGGACTATGCTCCTGAACCTGGCACACTGTCTCTTTCTACCGTAGCTACAGAGGAGGGTGGTTCCTACTCTATGGTGTTGCGTAGGGCAGCCGAGGCTCTCCACCTCAAGCTTCCTACCGTGGCTGTCAGGACTAACCTACTGACAGGAGTGCTTCGGCCGGCGGCGTCTTCTACCGAGCTGCTGCTGCCCTTTAATGATGCACTCTCGGACGTTCTTTTGTTCACCTGGTCCAGGCCCAACACAGGGACTCCTGTGGATAAGAACGTGGCCCGAAGCAATCGCATGGCCCTGGGTGACCCCGTTTTCCTCTCCCAACATCCTAGCCCTGAGAACTTGGTTGTCCAAGCCTCTGCATCCCCGAGCACGTTCCCTTCCGCACCACCAGACAGGGAATCCAAGAAACTGGAGCAGTTTGGGAAGAAGATTTTTTCTTCCGCTAGTTCAGGGCTGCGGTCTGTGAATACCGCATGTCTCTTGGGCCGTTATTCCCATTCTGTGTGGGATACGGTTGCGCAAGTGCTGCCTCAGTGTCCGGTGGAGGCTCGGACAGTACTCTCCCAAGCTATTGCTGAGGGGAGAGACGCAGCCAAGTTCACGATCCGTTGTGGTCTTGACACTGCTGACTCGCTGGGCAGAGCGATTTCCACGACAGTGGCGCTACGCCGCCACGCCTGGATGAGAACGACTGGCTTTTCTGGGGATGTCCAGAACACATTGATGGACATGCCCTTTAATGGCACTCGCCTGTTTGGCGATAAGGCGGATTGCGCGTTGGAGCATTTTAAGGACTCGCGGGCTACAGCCAAGTCCTTAGGCCTTTCGGCTACACGCACTCCTTCCGTTTCTGCTTTTTGCTCCTTTCGTGGTCAAGGATGGGGCGCCCAAGCACGTTTGTTTCAGAGCCACAGGCCTGCGCAGCAACAGTCTCAGCGCAGCTACGGACGTGGGACCAGCAGAGGCGGGTCACGGGGCCAGCGTGCGAGTCAGTCCACAACCCCCCCTGCTGCCACTGCCTCCAAACTTTCAAAGTCTGGTGTTTCAGGCCCACCAGACGCCTGTGGGTGGCAGGATTCGCCATCACCTCCACCACTGGCGTACCATCACATCGGACAGCTGGGTTCTGCGAATTGTCGAAAGAGTTAATCCCTCCCCTTCGAGACAACCCCTTCCCCCCCAGCCATGCCACCACAGTATCACCGCATGTCGGGGGATCACTTGGCACTTCTCCAGCAGGAAGATACGGCCCTCTTGGCCAAAGGGGCCATCGAGCGCGTTCCGATGCCAGAAGTAGGTCGTGATTGTTATTCCCACTACTCTTGGTTCCAAAGAAGGACAAAGGCTTGCCTCCCATCTTGGACCTTCGGAACATCAATCGCTTCCCTCGGAAGGAGAAGTTCAAGATACTCACACTTGCTCAGGTCTTGTCTGCCCTTGACCCGCAAGACTGGATGGTAGCGTTGGACCTGCAGGACGTGTATTTTCATATCCCCGTCCTGCCAGCCCACCGGCGTTATTTGCGATTCACGGTAGGGCAGGAGCATTTTCAGTTCACCGTGCTCCCCTTTGGCCTTACCAGTGCCCCTCGGGTGTTCACCAAAGTGATGGCAGTGGTTGCAGCTCAACTGCGCAGATCAGGGGTTTCAGTCATCTCGACGACTGGTTGTTGAAGGCGGGCTCGCCCCAAACAGTCGACTCCCACCTCCAGACTATGGCCGACCTCCTGCATTTGCTGGGGTTCTCCATCAACGCGCCGAAGTCGCACCTGATTCCCTCTCAGAAGCTCCTCATCATCAGAGCAGTTCTGGACACGGTGCAGTTTCGGGTTTATCCTCCCGGACAACGAGTCTGGGTCATTCGGGCTATGATTCCGATATTTCAGCCCTTGTCCTGGGTTTCGGTCAGGACGACCTTGAAGCTGCTGGGCCTCATGGCCTCCTGCTTCCTGCTAACCAACCATGCCAGATGGCATATGCGGGCTCTGCAGTGGGACCTGAAGTTCCAGTGGGCGCAGCATCAGAGGAACCTGTCCGACTACGTCCAGATCTCGGAGGGCACTGCACAACAATTGCAGTGGTGGCTCACGAATCAGCATTGGGTCATCAGCAGATCCCTCTCCCTTCCCCAACCTGAGCACACAGTGGTGAAGGATGCGTCCCTCCTGGAATAGGGTGGCCACATGGAAAAGGCAGAGATCAGAGGCCTCTGGTCTCCGGTGGAGTCCCGGCTCCATATCAATCTTCTGGAGCTTCGGGCGATCCTTCTTGCACTGAAAGCATTCCTTCCCTCTGTCAAGGGGAGGGTGGTGCAGGTGTTCACAGACAACACCACCGCCATGTGGTATTGCAACAAACAAGGCGGGGTGGGGTCGTGGACCCTATGTCAGGAGGCTCTGCGCCTCTGAACATGGCTGGAACATCAAGGCATTTCCTTGACGGTTCAACACCTGGCAGGTTCTTTGAACGCCAGGCCGGACGATCTCAGCCGCTGGCGCCTGATGGATCACGAATGCCGTCTTCACTCGGAGGTGGCGCAAGGTCTCTTTCAACAGTGGGGAGAGCCTTGGTTAGATCTATTCACCACCGAAAAGAACGCGCAATGTCATCACTTCTGCGCGTTGGAGTTTCCAAGGTGGCACTCACTCGGCGACGCTTTTCATCATGAGTGGAGCTGCGATCTATTGTACGCCTTTCCGCCTATACCATTTCTCCCCAGAGTGCTGAAGAAGATCAGGCGCGACTGGGCCCAGGTCATTCTTGTGGCCCCGGACTGGGCTCGAGGAGTTTGGTATCCCGAGCTACTCAGTATGAGCATAGATTCCCCGATCCGACTGCCTCTTCGGGAGGATCTTCTGTCGCAGCAACAGGGGACGATCCTCCACCTACATGTGTGGAGATTGAGCAGCGACAGTTGATTCCATTTCACTTGCCTCCTGAAGTCTGTGATGTCATTCTGGCAGCCAGGTGTCCCTCCACTAAATCGGTATACGCCTGCAGGTGGAACAAATTTGTGGCATGGCGCACAGCAGAGGCTGTGGATCCCTTGTCGGTCCCTCTTTCGGAGGCCCTTTTGTTCCCTCTTTCTCTGGTCTGCCAGGGCTCTGCTCTATGCACTATTAAGGGCTACCTTTCTGCAATTTCGGCTTTTCGCAGGCTTCCTGATCAGCCCTCTCTTCTCAAGTCCCCTGTTGTTAATAGGCATTACTCACCTTTTCCCTCCTATTCCATTTGTGATGCCGCAGTGGGACTTGAATCTGGTTCTTACTTTTCTGATGTGCGCTCCTTTTGAGCCGCTTCACAACTGTCCTCTTCGTTTATTAACTTTGAAGACTGCTTTCCTGGTTGCCATCACCTCCGCTAGGCGCCTGATTGAGCTCCAGACTCATTCCTTTGTCGGTTCATCCGGACAAGGTTGTGCTTCGCACTCGTCCTTCCTTCTTGCCAAAGGTTGTCACTGCCTTCCACATTGGGCAAACTATCACCTTGCCCACTTTCTTTCCGCCTCTGCACCCTTTCAGAGAGGAAGAGAGGCTCCACTGTCTGGACCCAAAACGTGGGCTTTCATTTTATTTGAATAGCACACAACAGTTCCAGGTGAATGACCAGCTCTTTGTTGGCTACGTAGGCGCCTAGAAAGGCTGGGCTGTACACAAGAGGACTATCTCTCGCTGGGTCATCTTGTGTATCAAAGCCTGTTATTCTCTGGCTAAAAAGGAACCCCAGGTGGGGTTGCGCGCCCATTCAACCAGGGCGACAGTAGCTACTACTGCATTGGGAGTTGGTGTCCCCCTGCAAGACACCTGTCAGGCAGCCACGTGGGCCTCGCTGTACACTTTTACTAAGCATTATTGCCTTGACTGTCAAGTCCGGAGAGACGGCTTCTTTGGCTGTTCTGTTCTGCGTGACTTTCTGGTGTGATCTTGGTTCACAGACCCACCACCGGGGTTGGTATTGCAGGGGTATCTATTCTAAGGAAAGGAATCTATCACTAACGTGTCTCTTTCAGATGCACAAGTTACTTGTGTAACAATATATCTGTAAGAGACATTAGTTAGTGATAGATTCCTTAACGCCCCACCCATCCTCCCCATTCTGCAAACTGATTTCTAGGGTTAAGGTCATCCCTTTCAGGGCCGTAGTTTCAATGCACCAGTGGTCAGTATCTTGCATGGCTCTGCGTTCCTGGCGCGGAAAGTTGTGTACAGAACTGACGTCAGCGCGCGTGGGCGCGTCTAAGTAGCTCCAGCGACGTCATCTCGGCGGCTACGACACCATCGACGTACACGGAGCCGTACAAAGACGCCTATCGACGCGCAGGGGTACTGCTGACGAAAACTTTTCGGATCCAGTCTGACACCTGGGGATATTCTAAGGTAAGGAATCTATCACTAACTAATGTCTCTTACAGATATATCGTTACACAAGTAAGTAACTTGTGCATCAGTGTGCTAGGGCATTATGTGCGCACCCAAAAAACAGTCTCAAGAAATGGTGCATGGATGTCGGTCACAGACCTGCATAAGGTGTGCCTTTGCTGTCTGGGCTATGGCCATGACTCTAAAGAGTGTGATATGTTTACCCTCAGGCACCCAAAGACAATGTGAGACTGTAAGGCGAAGCTGTATGTCGCCGAATACAAGAAGAAATCAAAGCCTTGCTTGAGTCCTGCTCCCAATCAAAGGTGTGGACCTGGGCCTGAGGCCATTCTGGCAGTTGATCAACTTCACGCTCAAAGTCCTCCTTTAAGTCTGAGTCAAAGCACAAGCATAAAAAGCGAAGTGGGACTCAACCCCATCCTAGCTCTCTGGATCTAAAGAGAAGAAGCGAAGGTATCAAAATGTCAGTCGTACCAGTTTGAAAACTCTGGCAACAGAACTTATTCCTCAACTGTTTCCAACACGACTCAAATTTCCTGGGCTGTTGTCAACCCCACAGCAGATTGAAGCCCTCAAGGAGGCCATTCTCCCACATTTTTGGTTTTCTTCCAGCTTCATTGGATAAGCATTAGAGCCCAAGGAAATACAAGGGGCCAGAGTTATTACTGTCAGCGGGTCTGTCTATCCCTGCTTATGTCTGTCTGCTTGAGAGCCGTTACTGGCCCTACCAACTTCTGTACAGACTGCTACTGCGACTCAGACATCGATGCAGGTCATTGCTACACTCATGCAGGTACCAGCACAACCAGGGCCAGAAGAGGACCTGGTGCTAACACCAATGTCGGACCCCAAACTGACTTTGGCTTGAGCCCAACCAATGTCACACTATAAAATTACAAAAGCGGAACTGGTCGTCATGTAGCTTGCCTCTATCACGTCACACCAACGAGCAGAGGCTCCAATATCTTATTGATCCTATGCCAGAGCAAGGACCACCCCAATATGATGATGGTGATGGCTTTCTCGCCGCCAGCAGAGAATTTATAGCCAGGGTCAGCTACTTCTGAGCCCCTGCTTTTAAGGATGCTCTCACTGATACTTTGATTTCTACTTGGACGAAGCCTTGTTCTTGCCTGCCACTAAAAAAGCAGGAGGCCAGACCTTCAGATTAATGCCAGGTGACCTAGATTGTTTTCACCAAGCGCCCCATCCCAGGTGTCCTGATTGTACACGCCTCAAACAGTAAGGCGGATCCTAATTCATTTCCAATCAATACTCTGGACAGAGAATCCAAGAGGATTGAGGTTTTTGAGATTTTATCAAGCACATTTTCTTCCACCCGTCTAGCATTGCGTTCCGTTAATTCTGATGGTTTGCTGGGTCGTTACACACGTGCCCTGTGGGATATGGTCAGCGACATCTTGCAAGCAATTCTGGAATACCTTAGGCCCTCTTTGGCTCAGTCCATTCATGATAGATAGGATGTGGTCTAATATTATTTCCACACAGATCTAGATACTATGAATTGAATAGAGAGGGCAATCGGAAATACTGTTGTACTCCAATGACAAGCGTGGAGGCATTCCACAGGATTCTCTGGCGATGACCATGTCTCCCACATGGATATGCCCTTTGATGTGTTCTGCCTTTTGGTGAGAGGGCTGACCCTGCGTTGGATTGCTTCAACAACAATAGAGCCATGATGTGCAATTTGGGACTGTTGACCCCTTCTAAACATTTCCCGCATAAATTCAGAAAGTTTTAAGGCTATTCTAGGCGGATGGAGTATAGGCAGAGATCGCATTCCCAACCCAGTACAGCATGCACCCCAGTACTACAAGGCCATATATGTCAGCATGCAGACAGCATGCAGGCCAGCAGGAGCATCAGTCCTCCAATTCTGCCTCCCCTGCTACAGTGGCCACAAAGCCATTTTAGTTTGACTTTTGTTGGGCATGCCCAGCTGGTGGGGGGCAGGATTCAACATTTCCTCCCAGTTTGGCGATTTATCACATCCATCTGAGGGGTATCACAAATGATTGAAAAGGGCTAAGCACTACCTTTTCTTTCATCCGTGCCTACTATTCCTCCCATCCCAGAGTGGATTTCCAAATAGTCCATTTCTGTTCTATTACAGAAGGTATAGTTGTTGCCCTCGAAGGTTGCCATTAAGAAGTCTGGATTCAAAAAGAGGTGTGGGTGTTTGTCTCACTATTTCCTCGTTCCGAAGAAGGACGGGAGCCTGTGGCTTATTCTGGACTTCAAATGCCTTCCTGTCGAAGGACAAATTGAAAGTGCACACACTGGCCTAGATTCTGCCTGCGCTGGACCTCAGCCTCTCAATGGTATCATTGGACCTTCAGGACGCATATTTATATATACCTGTCCTGCAGTCCCACAGATATTATCTGCAGTTTAAAGTAGAGCAGAAGCATTTTCAACTTGTTTTAATGCATTTTGGGCTTACCAGTGCCCTTTGTGTGTTAACAAAAGTGATAGTGGTGATGGCTGCCTATCTTCCGAGGTCATGAATACCAGTATTCCTGTAACTCGATGACAGTTCTCCACAATGAGGCCAGGGCACAAGGGCTATGATTCCGATGTTTCATACTCGATCCTGGATCACAGTGAGAGGAGGTCTGAGGCTTCTTGGAGTCTTGCTTCCTCTACATCATTTATCTCAGTTGCCATATGCTTGCTCCGCAATGGAATTTGAAGTTCCAGTGGGCCCAGCATCAAGGCAGTCTGAATGATGCCATCCAGGTCTTGGAGGAGACAGTTCAAAATATGCAGTGATGGCTGCTCGAATGCACTTGGTCCAGCTGAAGGCTCCTCTCCCTTCCTCACCCAGAACTGTAGATGGTGATGGATGCATCCTTGGTGGATTAGAGAGGTCATCTGGGAGAGATGGAGATTTGGAGACTGTAGTTTCCTAGAAGGATGCTGGGGTTGTGGGCTATTCAACTGGCACTCAAGGCCTTCCTGCTGTCCATCAAAGGGAGGTTGGTGCAGGTTCTCACAGACACCACCATGTGGTACTGCAACTAGCAGGGTGGAATGGAATAGCGTTCTCTGTCAAGAGGCTCTGCACCTCTGGATGTGGTTGGCACACCAGGGCTTTTTACTAATCACGAACTACCTAGCAAGGTCCAAATAACACCAGAACTGACGAGCTGAGCAGGGGGTCTCTAGCAGATCTTAAGTGACATCTAATGGCCGAGAGCGTCTTTCAACAATAGGGAGAACCTTAGCGATATGTTATCACCACTGTCGAGAATGCACAGTGTAGTGTCTGCAAGAACACTTGTTAGGAGGTGCACTCTACCTAGAATAGAACACAAGACTCCTGTACACTTTAGATTATAGGTGCTAATCCTACATTATAACATTCCATAAAATACCATGAGCATACATCAATTTTACATCGCGAAAGGTGCATTTAGCAATTAAACTTAGTCATTTCTTTAACCCTGCAACCCTAAACAGCAGCCATACCCTTCTAATGCACATAAACGAGAAGTGGATCTGCGTTAAGGCCAATGCATTAGTCCTGTTGATCCAGGTCACTACGGGACTCAGTATTGTCCAGATTCAAATCCTGTTCAGTTTTCTTGGATTTGGCATTGGAGTGGGATTTAAAGCATCTGGAACAAACTACTTGGATCAGTGTAGATTTTAGATTTGCCATCCATCGTCACTCTGAATCGCGCAGGATAGAGCATGGCATATTCTATATAGAGCTCTCTCAATTTACGTTTCACTGGTGCATATTGTTTCCGCGCCTCTTGTACCTTTAACGTAAAATCCGAATAGATGGATAGTTCAGAGCCCTCGTAGCGAAGTGTTCAGAGCTCCCTCGCCGCCGCATCCCTGTCCCTGTATTTAAGGAGCCGGGCAATTATCGGGCAGGGTGGAGCGCCAGAAGCCGGACGAAAGGCCAGCGAACGGTGTGCTCGTTCCACTATGAATACATGCGAAAAGGTGTCGCGGCTCAGCAAGGTTATCAGTAACTGTTCAATGAATTGCTCCATGTTTCCAGTAGTTGTAAACTCGGGCAGCCCAACTATACGCAGATTATTGCACTTTGATTGCGCTTCCAAATCCTCTGTCTTATTATGTGGTGTCGCCATTATCGTTTCCATATGTTTCTGCGATTTTGTTGTCTCAACCTGCAGGTCTTCAGCTTCAGATACTCTCCTTTCCATATCCATTCGCTCTGCTTGTTTATCCATTTGTTCCGACATGCAATCCATGCGATACGTTAGAGAGTCAATTTTGCTGTCTATGGTAGTGAGGCTTTGCTGCATAGTGGTGAGTATTGCCCGCAAATCTCCTCCTTGGTCGGTGTTCGTGGCCCCCTGCTCCAAAAATGGCCTCTCTTTTTTATCATTCCTGGCCCTAGTAGATTTGCGCTGCTCAAACTGCAACCTGGGTTGAAGCTTGTCTGGTTTCCCCATCGTATGCCCAGTTATGCACACTGCACATAGCAAAATACACCAAATGACTTTTGTGGCACGTTGTCGATTCGCTCGAGCTAGTTTTAAGCTGTGACCTGCACTGGCAGCAATGTTGCCAGGTATGGCCCAATACCTAGAGTAGCTTATAAACCACCACCCTAATTCCATGTGCATATCACCTTCAAGTTTTCATGGTAAGTCTTCTGCGGGCTCTATCTGGCCCCAGCAAGGGAGCCCACCGCTCTTTCTCCTCGTGCTGGGGCAATTCACTCTGTTCTCCTCAGGGTCGCAAGGAGCTGAAACGCAGATGCGGGGCGGCGGCCCCAGTCAGGCGGCTGCACAAACAGTACAGTCACCCGGAGCAGCGGGAGCCATGTTGCGCACTTCCCCGGGTGCAGCCGCCTCGGGCCAAGTCGCAGACAAACTCCGGCAGGCACTAGTTCAGGGGCACCAACCTCGCTCAGCAATGCAGACTAAGCAGTCTCCGCGACGGGCCCGCCAACCACCCAAACCACTGTACTCTCCCAACAGGCATGGTCACCCGCAGCGGCAAGCCGGGGCAGTCGGAGACTCCTAGCAAGCGCTCGCAGGCCAAGTCTGTGATCACCGCACTGAGGAACTGCATCGCTCCATACGTAGTAGACCACGCCACTGCCAGTCTCGTTCATCAATGCAACTTGGCGGTAAAGGGGTTGTTTGACACAGCGAAGGTGGGATATGATACCAGAGCGTTAGCACCTTCGGAATCTTTAGTTGTGCACCGTAGATTGTTTGGAGTTACGCTAATTCCTGTTGCATTATCGGATCGGCCGTGGGAGCTTACTCAGGCTGCAGCCATCTTGTAGCCAGACAAACTCCGCCCCACTGACTCCTGTACACTTTCCCACCCTTGCCTGAGTTCTGAAAAAGATCGGTAATGACCAGCCCCAAGTCAACCTAGTGGCTCTCAATTGGGCCAGAAGTGTGTGGTACTCAAACATTCTGGGCATAAGCATCTGTCCTCTGATCAGACTACCACTTCGCACGGACCTCTTATCTAAGCAACAGGACAAGGTCTTCTACACAAATCTGCGCAATTTGCATCTTTTTGCTTGGAGATTGAGGGGGCAGCAATCTGACTGTATTTGATCCCGCCACCTGAAGTGGTGAATGTCATCTTTGCTGCCATGCGCATTTCCTCAAAATCTATATATGCTGGGGGCTGGGACAGATTTGTGGCTCGAGTGTCATTCGCAAGACTGAACCCTTCCAAGCAGAGCTGTCGGATGTCCATCTATTTGTTTTATCATTGGCCCATCAAGGTCTTGCGGTGGGTACAATTAAAGGTTATTTGTAGTCCCTTTCGGCCTTTATACATTTGCATGACCAACTATCTTTGTTTAAATCACCTGTTGCAATTAGATTTCTTAAAGGTTTAACACACATGTTCTCTTGCAAGCCATTTGTGCTGTCACAGTTGGGCCATAACTTGGTCTTGATGTATCTCATGTGAACACCCCTTTGAATCGATGCATAACTGCTCACTACTTCTCCTGACTTTAAAGACCGTCTTCCTCTTTACAATTATGTCTGCTCATCACATGAGTGGACGTCAGGCACTTTCAGTTTAACCGCCCTATACCACCTTTGTTCCTGAACACATTTGTGCTTGAGGACTCAAGAGCCCTGACCAATGTTCCCTCTATTTCTTTTCCTCTGTGTGCGGCAGTGGAGGATCTCTGTGCGCTGCAACCATGGCTATGTGCGCCAGGAACCAGACCGCACGTGAGTGCAGCGCCAAATGTCACTTCAAACGTTTACTTAAAAAAGTGAAAAGGTGGTGCATTACTTGCAGATACATTTAAACAGAACAAGGCATAGTAGGGCGGCCTATTCAAGGGAGTTCCACAAATACTAAAATGGATGCTTTCATCTTATTTTGCCATACAAAATAGTTAAAGAAATGCATGCCTTCGCCCAAGTAGCGCGGTATTGGCAGACCGCAGACCTTTACTATTTCATCTTTTTCATGTTATTCAGATACAAATTCATGCTGCCTATCTTCTCCAGATGGAACTGAAGTGCCGTTTATAGAAATAAGGCCAAAATACTGAAAAACGATAGATGAATCTGAACTACTTGCATATTGGGACGATGTGCTTGTGGCGTTGGAGCTGGCAACAGAGCGAACACTTAATAAAGATATGGCGGTGAGCTTATTGCATTGGTTTCCGCGCACGAAGCGCAATAGGGTGACCAGCAAATTCATAGATCTGGGACTGATACTAGCAAAAAGAGAAATAACCAGCCACTGGAAGCATAGTCAGGGACCTAGCGTGCAGAGGTGGAAACACGAATTCCTTAAGTGCGCGGCGAGTGAAAGTGTGATTAAGCTACGACTGGCCCATAGGTACCAGAAAGAGACGATGTTGGAAGTGGCGCGAGCCTGGGAGGCGCTAGTTGAAGCAATGCGCGGGTCTGGCGGAGACCAAGAAGATGAGCCGTCCCACCACTAGATCACGGGTAGTAGAAGGCGCAGGGGAAAACGCAGGGACTGAAAATACAGTCGAAGGAGAGAGCACGGGGTAGCAAGGGGGGAGAGGCCGAGCAACAGCAAAGGCGCATAGTGGGCATATACCTATAGGTCACGACACATTGAGATTAACAACTGCTGGGGGAGCACACTGGTGGGGAGGGGAGGGATGGGGGGGAAGGGATAGTAGTTTTGGTGTTGGGGAAAGCTAGGGGAAGTAGGTATTAGGGGGTGCTGAAGGACAAGAGTTTGCGGAGGGTAGGTAACGAGAGTATGGGTAATAATGTAAACTCTTGTGGTTGCACAATATGACAACTATGTACGGGTGAAGGGGAGGGCAAATTATATCTGTGTATTGAATGCAACAAAGGTGAGGAAGAAGATGTTGAGATGGAAATGGCAAATAATAAAAAAAAATATTTTTTAAAAAAAATGAATCTGAACTAATACCGTGGTCAAAAAGGCAGAGACTGCTATACTGCAAGAACATTCGATTACTCGCAAAGAAAGATTGCAGAGGTGAATCTTGAATGGGGAGAAGTCAATTACTCCCTTCAGTCCATCAGATAGTGTGAAGCAAACACTGCCCAATGCTGTTTAGCCAGTGATATTTCAGATTTTTATATATTTCCCGCATCTTCATTGCTTTGATTTTGTTCACAAGAAAGTGTCACTCTTAGTCTTTGAATGCTAGTCATCATAAGTACATTGAAATTATGAAAATGTCATACATAAGCAATCTGACACCTCGGCAGCTATGCTCGCTTATCTAAGAAAAGAGTACAGCAAATTTAAAAACAGGGCATGTGCTTTCAGAATAAATTGTAAGTACAAGCTGTGTTTTTAAAATTGCTGTACTCTTGATAGTAAAGCGCGGTGCAGGGCAGATGGTGTGCTTTTCTTTAAGTATTCATGTTAATTGCAGTTGTGATTAACATGAATACTTAAACAAAAGCCCACAATCCACCGCAGCTGCGCTTTACAAACTAAAGAGCACAGTAAGTTTAAAAACACAGCGTGTTTCAGAAAGTACACGCTGTGTTTTTAAACTCGCTCTACTCTTTTGTTAGTAATTGACAGGGCTGCCTCGGCTGCCCTTCTTGTTCAAAGGGACAATTATGGGGGTTTTCACAAACAAACGAATTCTGTAGGAGCTTTTTAATTGGAACTCACACTAGTCCACCTGTTAGCTTCTCTTCTCACCTGCCTGGCTACTTTGTGCTAGAGATTGTTGCTGCATTTCCAAGGCCAACAACAGAGTTTTAGGACTAGACTGCCTGTGGACAAACAGTTTTGTGGGAAAAAGATAAGCCCAGCATAACAGTGTACCAAAAAAACATGCCCTCACTCTAGCATTGATGTTTTACCCCCTAACAAAGCCGGTGTGCTTTAGACATGGGTGTTAAAATATTCTCGGAAAGGGAAAATAATGTACGTTTTGGGCTGCCAAATGGGTCTCCCAAAATAATTGAATGCTTGCAGGGACTAGACCTCATCCTGAAATCTCACCAATCATATTAGTGCAAAAAGCTCAGAACAAAATATGAAAAGCTAACAGTGGCAAAAACATCAACATCGTTAGAGAATGTGGGATGAACTCATGCAGGCAGATAGAGGTAAAAATCCAAAGAGATTCTGAGAACTCATATCCCATTGCTTGAGAGGATATGGAAATCTCCAGGGGTCACATATAGGTGCACACTAATTAGCCAACAATTTGAAACCACTACACGCAGTGAGCAAAGGGGAACAAAACCCCCCACCAAAACCTCTTAAGCAAAATAAGAAGATGGCAGGAGCATCAATTTGATCATCCTACTGCTGGAGGTAGAACTAGCTATTGAGAGTCAAAAGCTGAATACAAATTCAGAGTCTGATTTAGCCCCAGCAGACCTGTATCAAATAGAACCTACAGTATGGCGATAGCCTGATTAAGGTGTTCAGTGCAGCCCTGGCAACCAGCGCCTTACCATGCTTGTGGCAAAAATGTGCCGTTACTAAAGCCATTTTCCTACCCCTGAGGCTAAGGTTTAAAAACACAGTGTGTACTTTATGAAAGTTCACACTGTGTTTTTAAACTTGCTGTGCTCTTTAGTTAGTAAAGCGCGGTGCGGGGAAGATTGTGGGTTTTTGTTTAAGTATTCACAGTCCTGCCAAGTGCCACGCATCAGGCGTTGGATTAACGCATTTCAGTGTGGTGCTCCGCATCACCGCACTGAAATGCATATTCACGCATATCCGCAAGTGGCAACTGCCACTGTGAAGCCTGTGGAAGGAACTAGAGTGTGTGGCATTTGGCAGCTCGCATTCTGTAGCTGCGGCGTGGCACGCTGTTCCTGCAGGCTTGGGGTGCTGCTGACAGGCTCACCGTGCTACAATGTATCAGCAGGTTTGATTTCGTGGCGCGGCTATGAGTCAGACAACCTGACTTCAGGGCCGGGCCCAGCCTGGTTGTGATCCAATTGGCCAGTGGCGCCCCGGGGGGGTGAGGGCGTCATGTCCTGCTGCCAGAGCGCCATGGGAAGTTTGTGAAGAAGGCGCAGGGGCTCACCGGTTTGAGGGCGGCAAATGACTCTCAGCGTTCCTCTGTGCTGCTTAGTGCTTGCAGCGGCCTCTACCGGCCGCCTACTCTGTGGACTTTATGATGGCCGCTGCCCGCGGTAATTAATTCAATATTGCTGAGCCCTGTATAAGAAGAGTCAAATTCAGTGGATGTCGTCAGAGTTTTATGATCTATCACACTCACTGACTACCAATAAGGATCATGCAGCAGCTGCCAAGACAGACAGGGCTCACAGCAGAGGCAGTCAGCCTGGTGGACTAAAGCGGGCAGTGGCATTCCAAATCAAAATGATTGCTGAGGGGGTGGCTGGCGGTCACGTGCCTCCTTGGCCTGCCCTTACATATACCTCTGTCTCTCACGCACTGACTGGGGCTTAAACCTCCCACCTCTTGTGCCCCCTTAAGAAGAGGCCATAGGGCCTCAGAGTCCTGAGCCGAGGACTCACTCATCTCCGGCCCAGTCCCCCCTGTGTGCCTAATGGATCGCAGAGAAGGGAAAAAGTGACAAGGAGAGGTCACAGTAAACCAAATGGGGCATATGTGAAAAAGTGAGAGGAAAAAGGAGAAACCAAAAATAAAAAATGCCACGTTTAATTAGAACACGGAATGCTGATCAAGCAATCCAGAGCAACATTAGTACCAAACTAAATGGCAGTGCAGCTGCTCGCGTGACAGGGGTAAATTATCCTGTGACTGGATCAGACCCCACCGGCGCCGATGGAGTGAATCTGTGGATGACCTTGGAGACCACCGGAGTGTTCCTCAGCAGCCCATAACACATGCAGCTGATCCAGAATAATGCGACTTTGCTGAGGGAGTCCACGAGGTGCAGTCACGGACCGCCAATTGCCGCAAGTAAGTGCCTGAGTTACAAGTTGTATCTCATAGGCTAGTTAAGTTGCTAATACTAATATATAGTTTCTCAATGTTCACAGAAAGCACCCGTTCTTTCCATTCACTGATGTGTATTCACACACATTTTTCCATTGGTGTGCGTAAATCAACCAAAACAGCCATCATCCAGACTTACCCATGAATCCATCACCCAATTGTTTACGAGCCTCTTGGTATAGGCTGTGTATACGGCTGCATGCACGTGTATTTCTGGTTGCGTGTCCAGATGTTTCATACAACATAAGATATTTACTAGAAAGAACATTTGCACGTGAAATAATTAGCCAACTCTTGTGCCTTTTCAAATGCTTGTTTCTGGGATAAGAAGAGATAATGTGTGTGAGGGCTGGGGTACCGTGTTCATATCCACCCACTTCTTTACAGTCCTTTTACTTTCTGTCTGTAAGTTATACTATTTTATAGTGTACGCCAAGAACTAATGGGTGTAATTTCTGGTATTTATAGGTTTCCCTTGCTCGATTTTGCTTGCGATAAAGTGTCACTCAGTCACTGAAATGTCACTCATAATTACAATGAGATTATAAAATGTCACACATGCCAATCTGAAACCTTGGCAGCTATGTATTCATGTTAATCACAGCCCCTTCACGAGCTGTGATTAACATGAATACTTAAACAAAAGCCCACAATTTTCCCCACACCGCGCTTTACTAACTAAAGAGGACATCAATTTGAAAAACACAGCGTGTACTTTTTGAAAGTACACGCTGTGTTTTTAAACTTGCTCTACTCTTTTATTAGTAAAGCGTGGTGCGGGGAAGATTGTGGGCTTTTGTTTAAGTATTCATGTTAATCACAGCTCATGAAGGGACTGCGATTAACCTGAATACTTAAACAAAAGCCCACAATCTCTCTCGCAGCCACGCTTTACTAACAAAAGAGTAGAGCAAGTTTAAAAACACAGCGTGTACTTTTTGAAAGTACACGCTGTGTTTTCAAACTTGCTCTACTCTTTTGTTAGTAAAGTGCGGTGGGGGAAGATTGTGGGCTTTTGTTTAAGTATTCATGTTAATCACAGCTCATGAAGGGGCTGTGATTAACATGAATATTTACACAAAAGCCCACAATCTTCCCCGCGCTTTACTAACAAGGGCCAACAGCCGCCAGTCCCCAAGCCCCATTGCCAGCCTTACCTGCACTCCGACTCTTCCTCCGGCACACCGCATCCAGGAAGTGCCGGTTTTTCACGCCACTCACTTTTTTTAAAGCAGCGGCGCGACTCTCGCTGGATGTTCTGAATGTGTGTGCGCTCCACACATGGCAGTGCGTGCTCACGTTGAGAGAAGTGCGCGCGCGCACCTTAAAGGGAACAATGGTCCTGACTCCCTTCTACTTTGGGTAATTCATCAATCTGAGAGCGTTCTTTGCTAACCTCACCCCTTGAAAGAGGTGGAGGGGCTCCATTCGCTGGATCCTAAAAAAGCTTTAAGCTTTTACAAGAAACTTTGAGTTGATGGTCAGGTTTTTGTGGGGATTTCCAGAGCAAAAAAAAGGGTAAGGCTGTGAAGAAGAGTAACTTGTCAAGGTTTATAATCCTCAGCATTGGCAGAGAAACAGCCTCTAGAAGGTCTAAGAGCCCATTCCACCAGGGTTAATGCTGTTAGCACTGCATTTGCATGCGGAGTGCCTGTCCTTGACACCTGCCAGGCTACTGCGTGAGCATGTCTACTCACAGTCACACAATATTAGTGCCTTGACAGCCAGGTTCAGCAAGTCTGCATTTTGATTGCTCGTCCTGCAAGACTTTTTGGTCGCATTCCTGATTCTTCGTGCTGAATCTGCATTTAGAGGCATACATCAGAAGAACAAGTTAGTTACTTTTGGCAACGCTCTTTGTGGTGGGTACTTCATCTTACCTCAGATTCCACATCTCCCCTAACCCACCTCCCCGTTCTGTGAGTGGTCTTTTCTTTTTAACATCTGATAAAGTGCCAAGTTTAGTATACAGCACGCTGGTTCCAACATTTGTTTATGGTCCACGTCTGAGAGTACGAAAAAAGAAAATGTCATCACTTAAGGGGAGTGCTCATACGTGGCTCCGCTCTGTCACTTACGTGGCGGCATGGATTGAGCATTGAACCGCCTTGCGGCGAGCAGAATCGCTAATATGGAGAACGTTTATCTTGATGCAATCTAGCCCCTAGAGAGTATTCTAAGGTGAGGAATCTGTGGTTAGATAGAGTATCCACCACAAAGCACGTTACCAAAGGTAAGTAACTTGTTTGTTTTGGATAATAAATCCTGATTGCTCAATATAAGTGACATTTAAATAGGTGCACTGAAAAGGTTTGCTTTTGGCTGTGGTTACCACTGATCGCAATGTGATTGAGTTTCAGGCTCCTTTCTTTTCTGAGTCTTCCTCTGCTTTAATAAGGATAAAATTGTCATCTGAATACATCTGCTATTCCTTCCCAATCTCCTTTTTGACTTTTATGTAACATAGGAAATAGTGGTCCTATCCTTTTCGCCTAAACTGTGCCATCATTCTAACTTAGGTTATGAGGACTAAGGCAGTAAGGTGTCCAAACATGCTCCTGTCAATTCTGGTGTATCCTTTACAGGAAAACAGGCTTGCAGGGCATTTGGTGCCTCTTAGTTGGTTTCCTGTATTTCACAATGCTACACAGAAGAGTTGCCTTTCCTCCCAAAGAAGCTTCAGTATGCATGTTGTGAGAGTCAGAGTGGCGCCAGTCATATTTAAGCACCATGTCTGCCGGCACATCATTTCCAACACAGTTGCATGGGCTGTACCACATGCTTTATTTAAACATTATGCCATGAACTTTGTCTCAGTTCTGATGCTTGGTTTGGCCATGCTATTCTCAAGATTGTGTCAAGCTCAGTTGTAGCTGTTAATAAGGTCTGATGAGTGGAACTCAAATCACTGCTGCTGCAGTGGTAACAAAACTCCATCCTAGGCAGGGAAGAGCCTTGAACTTGTGTTTTATTGCATTGCAGGCGAGGAGTTGCAACTTTCTTTATCATATAGGGGTACAAGAGATTTATTTTTAGCAGACAGACATTAGAGTGCAAGACTAAAATCAGAACATTGGAATGTTTAGAGCTCATTGAAGACAAAAGTAGTGGCTCAGGGCCAATAATGCCTGGAGTATGCCATCTGCTCCAACATTACAATAATTGACTTTCTGTTTCTGCCTTTTTAATGTAGAAGTTACTACCCCCAGTGAGTGGAATGTTCTAATAGTTTTGCAACCCTTCTTCCTGTGGCTTTAATGGTTCTATAACTTGGGTTCAGGGCACTTAACAACCATTTTTTCTTTCTGCAGCGGGCAGTAAATTCTAGGTGATATAAAAGACATTGGACAGACTTCTCATTCTGCCCTCCAGGTCTCCTTGTGAGAACTGCAGTTAAATATGATTCGGTTCGCTCCACCTCGTTGGATCTTTATGTCCATATAAATGAAAAGCTTGTTTTATGAAAATAGGAAATTGACAGGGGTCTTCTTTAGTTGAACCAAATGTGGACTCAAGGTTGAACTATGCCTTTGGCGTCTTTAAAGACAACTTTACTAGACGCCTAAACTCTGTTAAATATGCTCAAATGTGGCTTGTTTTGCACCAGGGGCACCTTTCTCTCCATACTCGCAAGGAACTATACCTGGAATATACTTTCCAGGAGCTAAAATGCTTTAGAGAACATGTTGTTAGAAACACATAAATACAATTTATCTGCAAACTAGCAAGATCTCTCTAAAATGAAGTGAAACGCCAAGCACCAGTCTATCTCTGAACCTGCAATAACCACTTTTGGAAAAGCGAAAGAAACATTTCAGATGGTTATGGGCTCGTAGGCACCAGTCCTACCAATGCTGACAGTGACCCACCGGTATGAATTAACCGTGCCATCATTGTGGGGAAAAAAATAGTCAGAAGTGACTAGCTGATGAAAAGAAGGCTGCAGGCCCACTGGTCTGTTTTAGGGGGATTCACTATAAAACAACAGCATGGCTCAAATTGTGATTATAGCAATAACTGCCACCAAGAGGATGAGGGTGACAAACAAATGTCCCTTGCACTTCAATTCAGAACATGTATGCAGCTTAAGAGGGGCTGATGGTACATAGAAATGTACGGTGGTCGTCTGAATATGCAAGTAGTCTTGTGATACATATAGTCAGATTTTTGTTTGTTCTTTTTACATGTTAACAACCGGGTAGACATGGCAATGCTGATGTCCAAGGTTAAATCAAATAAGAGCATGGTGACAGATTTACCTATATATGTTGGGATAGAAATTTGTTATTGCACTTCTCTTCCTTTTCATGTATTATAGACTGAGTTTGGTGCTGAATATGGTTAAAAATACAACATTGCTGTTTGTTGCTGAGATTCATAAAAATGGAGAAAAGACAATTCGGTTGAAAAAGGGCTTGTAATAAACAACAAAGGTAGCATAACATGATAGCACCTTCTGCCCTAGCTCCTGTTCCGTTCTTCTCACTCTCCTGTTTCCCTTCAGGGCTTTGAATCAGCTTTGCGGGCCATAAGTGGTATTCAAAAAATGTTTGCATGTCCTTAAAATGATCTTGCACATGTAAGACGAAAGATAAATTTTTATGAAAATATAACAATAAGGCTAGGAGGAGTGCACTCACTTTTTATGAAGCTCAATAAGCGACTGGATCCTTTAGCAGTTTAAGCAACCATTAGAATATATCGAAGCTAATTGTTTGATGGAAGAGTTATGTGGTTGTGGATGAGTGTCACTGCTACAAACATGTATTGGACTAAGAAGAACCAGGTGAAATTTAGATCTTTAACATTCATTGCTTTTAATTTGTTGGTGACAGCTTTACAGAGTTGAAACAAGCCTTTATTGTAGTTTTCCTTCCATGTAGATCACCCAAATAAGGAATATGGTGAAAAGAGAGAAAGCATCACACTTCCTAAAGCTATTGTCATTAAAAAGGCCATCGAATCTGATCATCAACAATATAAAGACAAAGAAAATGAATTCAGAAAGGCAGGTCTTCTCCTTGTTAAGGTAAGAGTGTATTCAATGGCTTCTTCATATGTCTCTATATCTCTCTCCTTATAGGTTTTTCTAGAGCACCGAAATAATGTATCTGATAGAGACTTCTAGCTGCAGATTCCGTACCTTAGAATTATCTCCATCCGTCAGACTGGATCCGGAAATGTTTAACAAGCAGTACCCCTGCGAGCCGGTAGGTGCATCGTTCTGCACCATGTGGCGTCGTCCTCGCTGGAAGTGACATGCGTGATGCCTATATAGGCGCCACCCCAGCTTGCTGATGTGAGTTCTTTTCTTTCCGCGCCAGTCAGCGCTGATCCGGAGAAGAGCTTCCCGTTAGTCAATTTTCAACTACATTTGTACAACTTTTTGTTGAGTCTTCTTGAGTTTTTCCTCCTGTTATGGCAGGGATGTCCTCTCGGAAGGCTGGCTTCAAGACCAGTTGTGCCTGTCACTGCTCGATGTCGATAACAGACCCGCATCTTGTATGCCTTTGGTGCCTTGAGCGCAAACATGATCCTAAGGCCTGCTCCGATTGCCCTGCCCTGAACCAGAAGGAATGAAAGGGAGTCATCCCTCAAGCTCCTAGTGGCTCGATGTCTGACACCGTGAGGATCCAGATCCCAGTCGAGAGTAAGATCCTGGAAGCGGTCACTGAGTCCGAGATCCTCTTTGCACTCAAGTCGTCGGCCATTTGGGTAAGTCCCACCACAAGCAGAAGAAGAAGTTGAAGAGATCTTCAGCTTTGCCTCATACTTTGGACAATGAAAAGAGGGAGCATTGACATCCAAGACCTGGCTCCAGTGCCTGAGCTGTCTCCACGCCTTCCCGAGTTTCTGGGAACCAGAGCGACCTCCACCCAATTAAGAGAGTTTTATGAGGTTGTGCACCTCATATTTGGGCGGCCCCTCTCCCTCTAGCACGTCTTGGGGACCCACGGGTTCAGAAGAGGCCCCTACTGGATCCATGCCGGTGGCTTCGGCCTTGGCACCAGTCGGGCTCCTTGGATCCACAGATGGATCCGGACCGGCACCAGTTGTACTAGTTTAACCATCAACAGCGTCAATCCCGATGCCGATGCTCCTAGCGCCGCCGTCCCCGTTCTGATCCCCAGCTCCCACAGGAAGCCAGAGGGTGTCGCCTGGCGCCGACTCCGGGCACCGACCGGAGACAGGCCGGAGCCTGAGCCCTATCCTTATTGGTTAGGACTCGGGCAGGAGTGAGAGGGGTCACTGTACCCTGAAGAATACCAGCCTTATGATGCAAACATGGTTTAGTGTGAGGATTTGGTGGATGCCAGTGGACTGGACACCTCTCCAGATACTGGCATGCATTCTCTCACTACAGTGTCTACAGAGGAGGGAGCATCATTTGAAATGTTGGATGGGAAGGCGGCAGAAGTCCTGGAACTTTACTTACCCTTGGTAGCAATCAAGACGAATGTGCTTGTCAAAAGTGCTTCAACTGGTATTGTCCACCTCAGAACCGCTTCTCCCATTTAATGACGTTACTTGATACTTGGTCCAAGCCCAACACAGGAGCTCCTGTGAACAGGACAATTGCCTGCCGCCATGCCTCTTCCCAGGGGACACCAACTTCCTTGCGCAACACCCTACCCCAGAGAGCTTGGTGGTACAAGCCTCCTCTTCACTCGTAAATCCCTGCATTCCCAACCACACTACCGGATCAGGAATCCAAGAGGCTGGACAACTTAGGCAAGAAAATGTTTTCTTGCACCAGCCTGGCACTGCAATCCATGAACACCGCAGGCCTTTTGGCCTGCTATTCCCGCTCTCTATGGGATACAGCTGGGCAGGTGCTGCCCCTACGGTCCTGGAGGAAGCCTGAGCCGTACTCTCCCAGACTTTTGCCTACGGGAGAGACACAGCTTAGTTTACGTTTCATAGACAGTGGCCTTACTGCACCACGCCTGATTGAGGATGACTGGCTTTTCTGAGGATGTCCAGACATCGATTATGGACATGCCCTTTCATGGCTCCCATCTCTTCAGAGACAAGGCAGATTCATCACTGGAGTACTTTATGGGCAGCAGGGCTATGGCCAGGTACTTGTTCCGTTTCATGGTCCCTGGTCATCCCCAGTTCGCCTTTCGTGGCCACTGAGGGGCTTCCAGACGCATCTGTACCCTCCCAGCCACTGTGGCGTGCAAGCTTCCCAGTCTCTGCATGGCTGAGCATGCAGTATCCACAGACACTGTGGGTCAGGAAGCCATAGGTCGGACCAGTCCACCCGCACCCTCCAAACACTTATAGTCTGCCCTCTTACCTTCATGGGCACCCAGTGGGGAGGGAGGATCTGCCATCACATGCCCCAATGGCGGTCTCTAACATCAGACCAGTGAGTTTTGCAGATCATTTGAAGGGGCTACTCTCTTCCCTTCTGAACTACCCCTCTCTTCATGGCACCTGCTTATGACAAAATGATGGAGGACCACCTATCCCTTCTCCGCCAGGAAGTGACGGCTCTCTTGGCCAAGGGATCCATAGAGAGAGTGTCAATGCCAGAAATAGGTTATGGTTTCTATTCCCTCTACTTTCTGGTGCCCAAGAAGGACTGAGGCCTTCATCCTATCCTAGACCCGTGCCCTCTCAATTTCTTCCTCAAGTAGGAGAAGTTCAAAATGCTAATACTTGCTCACGTCCTGTCTGCCCTGGATGCAGGAGACTGGATGATAGCATTGGACTTTCAGGACTCATATTTCCACATTCTCATACTGAGTGCCCACAGCTCACTGTGCTCTCTTTTGGCCTTACCAGCGCCCCTTGGGTGTTCACCAAGGTGATGGTGGTGGTTGCAGCTCATATGCGGAGATCAGGGGTACCAGTCTGCCCCTATCTCGATGACTGGATGTTTCAGCCCCTGTCCTGGATTTCGGTGAGACTGACTCTGAGGCTGCTGGGCCTCATGGCCTCCTGTATTCTGCTTGTGCACATGCCCGCTGACATATGTGGGCTCTACAGTAGGACCTGCAGTCCCAGTGGGAGCAGCATCAGGGTAATTACTCTGACATGGTTGAGATCTTGGAGGGATCTACAAAAGATCTGCAATGGTGGTTAATGAACCGCGACTGGGTCAGCGACAGATCCCTCTCCCTTCCCCAACCAGATCTTACAGTAGTGGCAGATGTATCACTCCAGAAATGGGGCACCCATCTGGGAGAAGTGGAGATCAGACGCCTCTGGGCTCCGGCGGAATCCAGACCACACCAACCTGTTGGAGCTCCAGGCAATCCGGCTGGCATTAAAAGCCTTTCTACCCTCCATCAAGTAAGGCTAGTACAGTTTTTCATGGCTTCTTGACAAGGGGCAGCAGCGGTGTGGGGCCATGGACCCCTTGTCAAGAAGCCCTACGTCTCTGGACATGGTTGGAACATCAGGGCATATCCCTGGTGGTTCAACACCTGGCTGGCTCTCTGAACGCCAGTGTGGACAAACTGAACCGAAGATGCCTAGCAGATCACAAATGGCGTCTCCATACAGAGTTGGTGCAATGTCTCTTCCAGCAGTGGGGCGGGTGGGGTGGTGCCTTGGTTAGATCTGTTTGCAACCGACGAGAATGCGCAATGCCATTTTTTAGATTTTTGAAAGATTTGCAACATTGCAACTCGTGGTCTTCACATCTGACCAGACAAACTGGTGCATAGTAGGAGAGCTTCCTTTCTACCGAAAGTGTTCACTCCCTGTCATGTAGGCCAGTCCATCACCTACTTTTTATGCTCTGCCACATCTCTGTAAAGAAGAGGAGCGACTTCATCGTCTGGACCCGAAAAGAGCGTTGGCGTTCTACCTTGACCACACGCAAGAGTTCCGGGTGAACAACCAACTCTTTGTGGGGAGCGACCACACTAAAAAGTTCCAGGTGAACAACCAACTCTTTGTGGGGAGGCATTGCCTCGCCTGAAATACAGATACTTCTAGGTCCATACCCTTCTTCCAGACACCCAACAAGGGCGGTGTCTCAGCCCTTCTATGTCTGGCGATGTCTCTCTTAGCAAGGGTAAGACCAAGAAATATCAAGTGACATTTGTATCTGTTGCTACCTAGCTCCTCAGTGCTATGTAATAAAAGTAATTTCGGGGACATGGGAATATCCCAAGCCAGAACCTCGGCCAGGGATGACACAACCCCCCTCTAGAACCGAGTAAGCCCTCCACAGGCCCACACTGTATGCAAAAGGTACCATCTCCATCACCACACCGCAGACAGACAGGGAAAGTAATAAGTCCCATTCTCCACAGCTAATGTCAGGTAAAATAAGCACAATGTAAATATTTAAATTGATTCAGTCGCAGGCGAGCAGATATTGCAGCTCCTCGCAGGGACTACAAGCCTCCGCCCAACCATCGTTGTCAATATTCCCCAGATCCCTCTGCCACCCCACCCGAAGTGCACCCAATGTGGTGGTGCTATTTTGGCATGACGGAATTGTAGGTACTCATAAAATTGGCTGCGGGGCAGTGAGAATTCAGATTAGAGTTCCTGGAACGATTTAAGGATAAGGCATGCATCACATCTCCCAAAGAAGAAATGACAATGTGGTCCCAACCCTGGAAGCCCCGAAGACCTGCCACTTGGGGATTAAGTATTTTCCGCCACAGCGGGTCCCCCGCGTAAGACAACTCCACCACCCCATCCTGCGAAGGGACAGCCTCCACACCAGAATCAGCACCCTCGCTGCCAGGGGAAGAGAACTCGCATCTGATCTACTGTATAGATACTCATGAAGGGATAGATCTCCCATCACCCAGCGTTCAGCTGCATATGCCGGGTCGTCTCTTTGGCTGTACCACCATTTATCAGCGCCTGCAAATGTGAGGCCGCATGATACATTGGACATCTGCGGCTGCGATACCTCCACAGTACGTAGAGCGGAAGCATGTTCGACATGAGAGATCGGATTGGGGTAGTTCTGCAGTTGATAGAAGAGGCAGTGAAGGGATTCCATCTTGAAGATGCTGGTTCCATTTTTAGATCAAAGCAGGCTGACACTAGCAGTTGATGATGTTCTTTTACCATTTCCAATGTGTCGGAACAAACTTTATGTGTCTCTGCCCAGAGGTAACACCTAGGCCTGGGCGGAACTCGCAGAGTTTCTGAAAAAATCCGCGGAGTTCCGCAAGAGGGTGGAGTAATGCTCGGCATGGCCACCCCTTCGTCCAGAGTTTGTCTGGTCATCATCAGCTGGGACGGTCGTGGGACCAGTGCGGGAGGCAAGGTTGCTGTCCACGGTGAACTGCATCAAATGTGGTTCGATGTAATTAATATTGCCAATGAACAGAAGGACGCTGACCGCTGCCTCTCCTGAACCTGTTCACCACACACTGTGCCGGCAGTGTGCATACACCTAGTTATTGATGCCGTGCACAGTCCAAGTAAATAAGTAAATAGCATTGTAAGCAGCACCATGCTCAAGCCATTGCCTCACTGCACCGTCCCACGAAGCCGGCACGTGACAGCGTTCCACATGAACCACACACTAACATCAGACATCAGTATCGGACTCGGTATCTGGTCCCAAAGATGAGGAAGTGCATCAGGTGTGGATGAAGTGGCAAAGGAGCGGGCAAGGGCCTAGGGCTCATGAGAATTTTGAATGTTCTAGAAAGAACATTTGGACTTTCACCCTCTTTCACAAACGGCAACCTACCTTCACCTCCCCTATCTCGGCTCCTCGTCAGCCCCCCTGCCTGCTGCACCCAATCCCCAACTGAGGCCCCATCTGGCAGAAAGAAAGGCCGAAACAGGCAGAAGCCTGGAGTGCCCCTCTCTACTGCTTCCCTCCTTCTTTCCTGAGATCTCTCTTACAGGCAGACACAGGACACACTATCAGTTGGTGTGAGGGTTATATGGTCAGGGACTACCGAATTTCCCCCTCCCCCCCCTGGGCATAAACCCATTTGTAATGAGGGACATGAGAGGTAATGACTTTTGGAGGCGGGGGTCGAACAACCCCCGGCCGTATTTATTAAAACATGAAAACAAATCAAAATTTTAAGAAATAAACATTATTTACACGAAGTTATACGCAGAAACATTACACAACATTTGATTACAATTAATATGCACAGATTTCAGATGGCTAACCTTAACATATCACTAATACATAGTTTTCCTATCCGAATCTAACATAAAGATCATAATCATACATTAATTACTTTCTGCGTATCCTATTTGGGCCTACAGCAAGGTCATTAACTGGTGTCAGATCCTTATCACTTACCACGCCCCCGCCTAGGGTTGCGCATGCGCAGGGGGCCCGCTTACCGAGAGGGTACTTCCCCCCCTCCCCCGGTTACCCCCATACGATCCCTGAACTCCACGCCCATTTTGGGGGGTCTTGCACTGTGCGCCCTTTAATGACGTCCATGCCAGTGCGGGGTGGCCAACCAGCCTAAGAGAAAGCGTGACTCCCCCCCTTCCCTTCCCCGCACCCATCCAGCCAACCGGATGTACCGCCCCTGGAGTTCTAGGAGAGACCCCTTGTCCCTCCCCCTGGGCGACCCCATTCGAGAATGATGCCGCCCCCTAAGGACCTTAAATTTACTGCTCACTAGTCATGACCTTACCGCCTGACCAAGGAATAGCAATAAATACGACGATTGAAGACCTACAAACGGGAGAAAACGCCTAAGGAAGGAATCACACCGTCAATTACAAAACACCCATTAAATACCTTGCAACAGGGGATGGAGGGTGGGAAAACAAAGCAGTTAAGCAGCCTCCTGAGGGCTGCGACCAGATGCTGGGAGAGCGCGGGACCAAGAGATCGGGTCCCACGCTCCCCAGCCTTTTAAACTACTACTTGAAGGCAGACCAGTTCTAACTGGTATGACCCCCCCAGCCCCATGACCCGGAAGCGCCTTAATCGCTTCCGGGCCATGGGTCGCCGTCACCAGCCAATCGCGGACAAGGCGCGCCCACCGCGTCATGATGACGCGGTGGTCCGCGCCCCTGTGTGGACATGCGGGGGGGGAGGGGGTCGGTGCCCCGCCATATTTGCGGCGTGGCCGATCCCGGCCCCGCCTTTCGATATGGTCAGGGACTACCGAATTTCCCCCTCCCTCCCCCCCCCCCGGGCATAAACCCATTTGTAATGAGGGACATGAGAGGTAATGACTTTTGGAGGCGAGGGTCGAACAACCCCCGGCCGTATTTATTAAAACATGAAAACAAATCAAAATTTTAAGAAACAAACATTATTTACACGAAGTTATACGCAGAAACATTACACAACATTTGATTACAATTAATATGCACAGATTTCAGATGGCTAACCTTAACATATCACTAATACATAGTTTTCCTATCCGAATCTAACATAAAGATCATAATCATACATTAATTACTTTCTGCGTATCCTATTTCGGCCTACAGCAAGGTCATTAACTGGTGTCAGATCCTTATCACTTACCACGCCCCCGCCTAGGGTTGCGCATGCGCAGGGGGCCCGCTTACCGAGAGGGTATTTCCCCCCCCCCCCCCCCCGGTTACCCCCATACGTTCCCTGAACTCCACGCCCATTTTGGGGGGGTCTTGCACTGTGCGCCATTTAATGACATCCATGCCAGTGCTGGGTGGCCAACCAGCCTAAGAGAAAGCGTGACTCCCCCCCTTCCCCGCACCCATCCAGCCAACCGGATGTACCGCCCCTGGAGTTCTAGGAGAGACCCCTTGTCCCTCCCCCTGGGCAACCCCATTCGAGAATGATGCCGCCCCCTAAGGACCTTAAATTTACTGCTCACTAGTCATGACTTTACCGCCACAGGCCAGCATAGTTGCCCAACTATCTGGCCCCCCCCAACCTATCCCTCAGAAAGGTCATGCCCCTCCCCTCAGACCCTCTAGCCAAGCCATGAAATTCTCTAACATTAAGTCATTACCCAACCTAGTCAAATGGACCCCGTCTTTTAAGAAGCACGGTTCCCCCCTAACACACCCATGTGCAATGCACTGTAATTTGGAAGATCTGAACAGTTTCCCTATTTTATTATTGACCCTCTTTAACGAGTGGTTCAAAGCTCTCACAGAGTCCCCCCCTCTCCATTTAAATCTGGGTACCATGTGTGACCAAACTATGTAGCAACCCTGGCACACCTTTGCTAACCAACCAATCTCAGAGATCAACTTCTCAAACAAGACCCTCCTGCCCAACGTGACCAAGTCATTGCCCCCCAGGTGTAAAATAACGATAGCGGGAGGAGGACTGTGTCTCTTCAGAAGATCAATCATAAAGCCCCTAAATTGACTAAGGCAAAGGCCCCCCTTTCCATGAAAAGATACTGCGAAGCCCATCTGTTCTGCCCGTTTCCTATAATCACCTGCAAGAAAAACAGATTTCATACGCAGTACATATGAATGCCCCACAATCCACACATTACGTGACCCTGTGACCTGTAGCTTTGATGATCGTTGCGGAGAATGTTGTTGCTGGGATGATGGCAGTTCCCCCCCTGCGTGACAGGCTTGAGAAACTGTGAAGAAAATGACAGACAGGGAAGCATCAGTACATAATTATAATGCCTCCTCACAACATGTGCAGCCGCACATAACGCTTATAACTATTGGAAACCCATCGTCCAATCCGCTGTACTTTACTGGAGTGCAACCCCCTAGCCGTTGCCTCAGTGGCAGCCCCTATCCTGAAAGAATGGGTTCCGAAAAGTCTTGGATTCATGCCTGCCTTGCCGATTGCCATATCCAAGACTGTTTTGAACTGGTACCTGGTAAGTGGTGTACCGTCCGCATGTAATAGCAATGCTCCGCCCAACGCGCTGTTCCTCAGACCGAGGTAATTTTCCAGATGCATTACCGGGCAACACGGGTTGTTTCGCGCCCTATGCAGTACCACCCCTTCTCCCCGAGCTTCCTGATCGGTTTTAGACTTTTTGATTGTCAAAAGCAAAATGTCACCTTGTACCTTTACGTACTCCATTAAGAGCCCGCCCTGACTATCTTGCTTGTTGCGTGCCACCAATTCACCCACTCTGAATGCCCCATAAAAAGCTAATGCGAAGGCAGCTCTGAATAATAGAGTCTCCCCCACTGAACTGCAGACAGCACCCAGCGCCGTCAGCAGCGCACTCAGCCGCTCCAACCCTATTGGCTGCCTGGTGTCAGGAATCCCACCTTGGATTCGTCGCCACCCCTTCAATGCCTTTTTCACAATGAAACTATTTGTGGGATCATTCGCGTCTCTAATCTGCGCAAAGAAGGAAACTGCTGCTACATGTCGCCTGGCTGCAGCCGCTGTGCGCCCCCCCCTTATGTAGGCTGTCTAAAAACAAGAGAAATGCGCCTGACGTATGCCATCTCTCCTCCCATTCTGGCCCCAAAAAAGTACAGTAAGACCAAAACGCCCCTTCATAAGCTTTCCTGGTCCCAGGGGCTAGGCTAGCCGCCACGAGGTTCTGTAGTTGGGGGCACCAATCTGCCAAAGAACTTCGGGAAAGTGTGCTGATGTTGCCTCCGCAGATGGTAGATGGTCCCTGAAAACCTGCATCTTGAAGCGAGAGAGTGCGTTAGCTGCATTATTGCGCACTCCCGGGACATGCTTTGCCCTAAACTGTACATTTAATTTCATACATAACAGCACTATCTCTTTCAACAGGCGAAGAATCATTTTACACCTCGCCGCCTGTTGATTGATGGATTCTACCACTGTCATGTTATCAGACCAAAAGATTACAGACTGATTCTGCAGGTCCTGGGGCCATACCGTCAAAGCAACCCAAATGGGAAACAATTCCAAAAAACCTATGTTAGCTGTTAATCCACACTCAAACCACCAATCCGGCCACGGCTAGGCCACCCACTGGTTCCCAAGTATGGCACCAAATCCCACACTACCCGCCGCGTCAGTCCATAAACCTAAGGCAGGCGAAGAAGTGGGTGGACCGGGCCATACTACTCTGCCATTGAAATCCTCCAGGAATGCAATCCAAATCCGCATATCCTGGCGAACCTCAGATGACAGTCGCGTGTGATGGTGTTTCTCGTGTAAGCCTGCCATAGCTTGCGAAATGGAGCGAGAGAATGGTCGAGCCATAGGTATCACCCTTAGTGCAAAATTCAACTGGCCTACAACTTGCTGCAACTGATGTAGTGTCACCTTGTCCTTTAACACACACTGCTGCAATGCAGCACGGAATTTCATTATCTTTTGTTCAGGTAACCTAAAACAGCCCTGTACTGAATCAATTTCAATGCCTAGGAACTCAATTGTGGTTGTTGGCCCTACTGTCTTCCCTGAAGCCAGTGGGACCCCGAATTTACGCATGAGTCCACAGAACTCCTCCAATGCCACCAAACATACCTGAGAGCCTGCCGGTCCCAAAAAGAGAAAATCATCTAGGTAATGCATCACAAAACGATGTCCTGTCATTTGTCTGAAAACCCACTCCAAAAATGAACTAAATTTTTCAAAGTAAGCACAGGAAACTGAACAACCCCTAGGCATGCACCTATCCATGTAAAACTGCCCCTGAAATGAAAAACCCAGCAAATGATGATCCAAAGGATGCACTGGCAATAGTCGGAATGCAGATTCAATATCAGATTTCGCCAGCCAGGCTCCCGGACCCAAAACCCTCAACATCTCAACTGCCTGGTCAAAGGACGCATATTTTACATTGCAAAGTTCTTCATTGATGGCATCATTCAAGGACTTGCCTCTGGGTGATGACAGATTATGAATCAACCTAAACTCCCCCTCTTCCTTTTTTGGTACCACCCCTAGGGGGGAACAAACAAAATTAGGCACCGGGGGAACATCAAATGGACCCACTATTCTGCCTAAGCCCAATTCCTTCTTAATCTTTTGCACTACAACCCTTGTGTTTGATCTGACAGACAATTGATTCCTGCACCCAGATGTCCCTTTGTAATCCCCCACCGGTATCCTGAAACCATACAAGAACCCTTCCTGAAGCATCCTGGCTGTAGCATGATCTGGATACCTATTTAGCCAGGGATTCATCGCAAGGACATCAATGGGTGAATGCGTTACCTTTTCCATTTCCTCCTCAGTCCTGTTTTTTACCCCCTCTTGGCCCTGAAAAGGTGTTCCCTTTCTTAAGGCACTTTGACTCTGGGTGAGAGGGGTGATTACATATGGCACATGCGTGCCTGAATTTACAGGTGCCTTGGGCTCTAGTACAGGACTTCCTATTAAAGTCCCAACACACTCCCTTTCGCTTTCCCCCTTTCTCAGTGGCCGGCGCCGCCGCACCGGAGTGCCCTGACCGAAAGGGCTGTTGTGGCGGCGAAGTGTGTGCCTTGCCCCAATTCTGACCTGTACTGCCCGACTGCCCTGGGCCAAACTGATCAAACCAAGAAATAGAATCCACCCTATCCCATGTGAGTGAAGGGTCAAACTCTTTTGCCTTCCTGAAGTTCATATCATAGTCCTTCCACCCCACACCCCCGTATTTATCATGCGCCATTGCCACCCTGCTTTGGTAACAAGCCATTTCAGCTTGCATATTAGGTGTACGTTCAGCCACTATGGCCATATACACTGAAAATGCCCTTATCCAGTTTGTCCATGTCTCCTCCACCCTGAATCTAGACATTTCCGCCCGCCACTCACTGGGAAGCATCAAATCTTTTTGTTGCTTTGCATAATCCATTTCCCTGTTCTCCATCAACAAGGAAAACATGTTTACATACGCCCCAGCCCAAATCAATTCTTTCACATCTTTTGCAACATGGCGCGCCAAATATTCCTTCCTGGAAGGTAACACTCCGGCGCCCAACAAAGGTAAAGCCAGCTCCTTACCCGCTGGCTCTGCCGTCTTGTCTTTTCCACTGTCGCTTTGCTGATGCCCTGGCTGTACTTGCTGGGCCTTCTCCGCGCCCAAGCTCTGTTCTCCGCCCGGGGCTGCCATGATCTTTGCCACCAATCTTTGTGCCTCTGCCAAAGGATCGGTGCCCGCCGCCAAGGGCAACACCCCCCCCTTACCTAACCATGGAAGAACTGCCGCTATTTGAGTGGCTAATTCCGACGGGACCTGCCCACCCCCGGCTGGTGATGGTACCGGGGCCACAGGGTTCAAGACAGGAGCATTGGGGCCTGCTGGGGACACAACTGGGATGACACATGGCACCACCGCTTCAATCACAGGGGCCACCGGAACTGGTGCAGGTACTGGCACTGGTAACCCTGGGATGTTAGGCACTAAATCAGGAGTTTCTGGCGCTGCTGGGAGACCGGACGGGCCACCCCCACCCGGTGTCTCTAGAGGTGCCACTATTCTGGGATCCTGGATCTTACCCTTCTTATGTCTAACCCTCTTAGGGAGAGCCTCCAATTCCCCCCTTGGTTTTGGGGGTACTATTGTCCGCTTCGGCCTCCCAGGCGGCCCACCCTGCTCCTCCACCTTCTGCCTGAGCTCAGCCAGGCTATGGCCCATTTGCTCCACCTTGCCCCACCTCCTATCCATAGTCGCCATCCTACGCATCATTGCCTCTAGCATATGCTCCATGCACGAACGCTTGGTTCCCCGCTTCCCTGACATGCTATGCTATGCCCCACAAGCCTATCCTTCAATACCCCTGCCCCAACTCAATTCAACTTGCTCTTTACCTGGGGAAAAAACAAGCGACACAGCCTTAGCGCAATATAACAATCACAATATTGAAGACACTGTACCTGCCCCCCTTAAAACTCACACATGAAGTCCGGTACACTGCAATTGCGGGAAAATGCGGGCCAGCCGTACAACTATAGCGAAATACTACACCCTGTTTCGCCAAATATACCCCAATTCAGATTAGATACCAATGTATTCACTTGTATGCCCCGAGATGCTATGATGAGGCCCACGAAAATTCCCAATGCGTTGCCTCACAAGAGCAGTAATTAATAAAAGATCCACCTGAACAGACTCAATGAAGAATTTGAACCTCTAACCTTGAGTAAGAGCCCCAGCCTTTAAATATCAGGCCACAATGACAATTGCTCCTAACAAATAGTACCGTTGGTGCCCAATCCCATCAAAATTACGAGCTCCGGTCCCCCAGATCAGCCCCCTGGGCCCCCCCCCTTGATGACTACCTTATCGGCGCGTGCGCTTGCGCGCGCCCTGCACCAAACCTCACGAGCCTCCGCTGAACCACACGCCGCCGATCGCTATGCAGGCAGCTCTGCCGGTTCTCGTACTCGCGCTGCCCCGGACGATCCGCTCCAACCTCTTAAACCGGGAAAAGACGCGACGACGCGACCTCCAGACCCGGAACCGCGACGAAAAAACACCGGCGCTGCAGGCAGATAAAGTCCTCGTCCTCGTCACGAACCTGCAGAAAACAAAAAAAAAAAACAAAGCAGTTAAGCAGCCTCCTGAGGGCTGCGACCAGATGCTGGGAGAGCGCGGGACCAAGAGATCGAGTCCCACGCTCCCCAGCCTTTTAAACTACTACTTGGGGGCAGACCAGTTCTAACTGGTATGACCCCCCAGCCCCATGACCCGGAAGCGCCTTAATCGCTTCGGGGCCATGGGTCGCCGTCACCAGCCAATCGCGGACAAGGCGCGCCCACCGCGTCATGATGACGCGGTGGTCCGCGCCCCCGTGTGGACATGCGAGGGCGGGGGAGGATGGGGTCGGTGCCCCGCCATATTTGCGGCGGGGCCGATCCCGGCCCCGCCTTTCGAGTCTGTGGGAGGAATGTCATACATAGGGTGTGCTGTTTATCGATGTGAGGGTTGGTCTGTGCCATACGCAGTGCGCGCTATTGGTCTGTGTGATTGAAAGCAGGCTGGTGTACACCTGCTCTGAAAGATTCTCACTGTGAGACCACACGAGGTGCCTCTGCCTAAAGCTACCTTTGATTCCGGTCACGCGCACACATGTGATTACAAGCCCGGAACAGGAACAACAAAGGCTGTACTGGGGACAGTGCAGAACTTGTAGTGCCATACTCCGAAACGGTGTTAATATACCTAGTATGTCCCCAAAACCCACACACAGCATTTCATCATTCAGTCTCAATATATTTTTAGCGCTGTCGGTGTGAGGCTGTGCGCATAAATCATGCTACATCAGGAATGCACGCATGTTTATACCATCACACTGCAGCGCTGCAAGCAACCCCCCTGTCTCAGTGCACAAGTCCTAAAAAAAGAAGTGGGGGGACGCTCCAAGTTAGGTGGTGTGACCGGAAGAGACGTCACAACAGGAAGTGACGTAATGGAATGTAGTCCCCTCTCATTAACAAAGGTTACAAGGCATGGGGGTAGGTTCAAAGGGCATCAGCAGCTCAATGAATAAGCACTGGCATAGCCAATAGGTCTCGCCTTTGGGATCTTATAAGTGTTTAGTTATCCAGCACAATATCCTTGGTGCAACAACATCAACTGTTGCATGGCTAAACACTTATAAGGTCCCAAAGGCGAGACCTGTTGGCTATGCCAATGCTTGTTTGACTTGCTAACAAAATGCGGGTGTACACCTAGCATTATCCGCATGATGTATCAATATATTCATCATCATTGTTTATTTTAATATAACACCTATTAGCAGATTTTTTTTACGATCTCTATGCACTATTCATAACAAATGTTACTTTTGCCTCATTTAATATTACTCGATTTACAAACCTTGGAGGTTTAAATGTTCAGATTGCCATGTCAGGATTCTTACATTTAATCCAAGCCTCATGACAGATGTTAGTAGGGAGTGGTTAACATTCTGAGCCACCTTACCGGGTATAAACTATTATATTTGTATTACATATTCCCAATGTTTAACAAATATTCTACAAGGGATGCTAAAAAAAAAAAATTCCCAGTCTAGACATATTTTTTAATGATTCACAACGTGAATGGGTATTTCCGCTGCATCAAATACAGCTTTAATCTCAATGTAATATCTAATTTGTTTTTGGTGCACATAGATGAGTATGTGTTAATAAGATGGTACTCAGTTCAAATGTACCTGTCTACTATGAGTTTTTAACTATATGTGTTTTGCGTCTATGAACTGAAAATGTACCACAAAAAACGTTACTGTTTCAATGGATATTTATTCATTACCTACTGGCGGTCGCCAGTAGGTAGTTATAGTTAGGACCCTGTTTCCATAGGAGAACCGCAAAATTCTATTTTGAATAACTTTGGCGCCGGTCGACGAATCCTCGCGAAATTTTCAAAACTAATGGGGCGCTACGCTCCGCTCCTACCCTGAAAGTCTCGGGGGGATTCGTCAAGCGGGGGTTGAGAAAAAAGGGGGGTCCCAAAACGCGTTTTTCCCATGCATTTTTCCATAGGACCTTTAGACACAGCTACAGCCCGAACGGCTGAACAGAGTTACTTGAAATTTGGCAGAGAGGTAGTCTACAGGTCAAGGAAGTGCCTTTTGTAGGTCTGGTGTAAATCTGTTCAGTAGTTCCTGAGAAAATAGCATTTAAATCAATATATATATCTGTGGCAGCTTACCGTGCGCTTACCGTGCGCTTACGGTAAGCTTACCGTACGCGTACGGTGCCGTGCGCGAGCGCGATTCTGATTTGCTGTTAGATCTTAGTAAACATTCGAATCGGTCGAAACCAGGAAGTGGCGGCCGCCATTTTCTCTCTCGTACTCTGAGGGGGGGAGGAAAACCAAAGTTTGATAACATGTAAAGGGGCAGGCTAGACTGCTCCTAACCACCTAGCCTTGGTTAAGGTGTCACAAAACAACCCCCAAGGCCAAAAATTTTAAAAAAATTTTTGGGGAAAAAACGCTGATTGCGCTTACGGTAAAAATTAATTAAATAAAAAAATTATCCATTCCCCCCCCCCCTACCCCCCCCCTCCCCCGTGTGCAAACGGTGCCCGCAGGGCACCTTTTGTGCATGGCATACGAACCACAGGAACATTTACTAGATTACGTTTCACAACGAAGCGCACAATATGTCCTCCGTGTGCGGACGGTGCGTGAAGCGCATCGTGCGTACATGGCCCATCCAGCGTAACGTGGGCACCGTGCGTGCACGGCACTAACTGCGTAAAGTGGGCGCTCACTGTGCGCGCACGGTGCGCGAAGCGCACGGTGCGCGAACGGAACGAACTGCGTTAAGTGGGCGTGCACGCCACGAACGGCGTAAAGTAACTTAGCATTTAAAAAACCGTACAAATTCACTGAAAAAACCATAGGTTCCACACACGTTATAGTTAGGAATTAGCATTTAAAAAACCTTGCAAATTCACTGAAAAAACCATAGGTTTCACACATGTTATAGTTAGCTGGACATTTTACTCATAAAAAACCAATGAAATTCCCCCGTTATAGTTAGTGCAGGCAACTATAACTCACGCGACCGCAATCCTCTGCTGATGCTAATACTGTATTTAGACACTTATTTGCCCATGTCTTCTTCCATTAAATTTTAGCTATACATATATTACAAATATTTTTTTTTCATAAAGACTCATATGTCATCAGCAGAGGATTGCGGTCGCGTGAGTTATAGTTGCCTGCACTAACTATAACGGGGGAATTTCATTGGTTTTTTATGAGCAAAATGTCCAGCTAACTATAACATGTGTGAAACCTATGGTTTTTTCAGTGAATTTGCAAGGTTTTTTAAATGCTAATTCCTAACTATAACGTGTGTGAAACCTATGGTTTTTTCAGTGAATTTAGATACTTATATAAGCGAGGACCCAGTCACGTAGGTAGACCAGCGCTTGAGGTCTGGGTCTGAATCACCTCAAGCTTTTCTGATTTCATTTTATGCAGTGATTGGAAAAGGGGGACGAAGAAAGGTTTAAACCTAGAAAAAAAATACTTATTTCATGCTCAGAAGCAGAATATAAACATAGGCAAATTAGGAAGAAGCTAGAATATAAATAAAAACTTGCTAGATAGGTAAAGGCTAGTGGCTCGCCAGTAATTGTTGTAAAACACGTCTGATGAGCTAGTGGTTGAAGTTGCAAACCTTCAGGTGAGGTGCTGGCAAGACCCTTAAAGAAAGGGCTGCGGGCAATGTGCACTGGAAACAAAAGTAAGGGTGTTTAAAATCAAAGGTGTAAAATGATATGCGCCCCTGCTGGCTGTTTATTCACAATAGGATTACTGGTGGTCCAGATGAGGCCTTCTCGACGATACTGCAACGTGACGTAAAATAAGGTGGAGCCTTCAGCTGGTACACACCTATTGGTACGCATGCGTCTTTCAATCTGCAACATTTGACTCATGCGCGGAGACTTTAAAAAATAAATCTAAATCCATGCCAAATATTTTGGCTTTTATGTATCTACGCATTTCCCATAGATACAAAATGGATGAACCCCGTTGACATATCAGGCCCTTTGTTCCTTGAAAGTAGACAGATAAAACAAGCATATAGTGCAAGGCATTTTCCAAGTTATGGTGCAATTTATCCGATGAGATTTCAAATGACCTTGGTGAGTAGGTCATATAACAAGTGTATGTCTTGGAATCATTTACCGCATGATGGATTCTTCCAAAATGTGTAGTCTGCAGAGCCCCTATTTTGCAGTTCAATTTGTAACATAAATAAATGACCTATTTGCATGATCTTTGGTACAGTGGGCTGTATGCTGAAGATGCAAATCTATTAAAGAAGTGCAAATGTCAATAGGATGGCTAAGAGGATGTGGCCTAACGGCCAGAGCTGCCGACTTTGGAGCTGGGGAACCATGTTCGAGTCTCAGCTTAAGGCTCAACATCCTGTGATTCTGGCCTCCCTGTGCCTACCGAAAAATGAATGTGTCTTGTGTAAAATAACTAGTGCTCATGTAAAGCGCTCCAATACCTTCAGGTAGAATTTGCGCTATATAAAACTGCCCGAAAACATTTTTTTGTGTATATCGGTGTTTACATAGCGCGAGCTTAGCAAAGAAGCGCTATGTATTATCCAACAGAACACATCACCACGCCACAATGATTTGTGGATTGGTGTTCTTAACGTGTGGTTTGATCTATTTGAGCCAAAAGGTGCATTCATCTCTGTCTTCAAAAGAAGATGTAATAATGCCAGGTGGCGGGTGCGGCTTCAAAACATGGAACATTTAGAACGCCAATTTGCGCCAAGACGTGACCTGTAAGTTACAAGGCTGATTTTCAACAGGCCCATATCAGCACCTCATCCTTCTTAGTTGAACTGCAGCGCGTTCCAAATCACCTGGGTAAGAGTGACTGTTTTATTATTTGCAGCGCCCAGAAAAGATAATCTGCCAGTGCCCAACTGAGGCCCTGGCTGACAAAAACAAAGGTCGGAACAGGCCGCAGCAGGAGCCTGGAGTGCACCTCTCTGCCGATTCCCCTCCTCCTTCGCGGGATCTCACTCTTACCTGCTGGACGGGGTGTTGGCCCCAGTGACCCGCGAGAGCTGTTCCGATAGGGTAAGGGGGCCTGAAGCCGGGTTCGGGGAGAGAGCGGCCGCCAGGATGTGTCTCTGTGACTGTGTCCGGAGTCAGGCTCAGTGGCAGGTGAGGAGTTTGGGAGGAGCTTGTAGGAGGAGTGAAAGGCGGGCACCCCAGACAGAGCCACTCCCAATGGGCAGCATTTCGACAGACAGTCATTTTCATGGGTGAGCAGCAGCCGCACACTTTAAACTCGACTCTCCCGGCGTTTGCAGAGTTTTTGTCGAACTCCGCGTTCCAAGCGGAGTTGGCAAAACTCTGCATACTCCACCGGCAGAGCGGAGTTCACCGCCCACCCCAAGTAAAACCAACTTTATTTTTCTCTGCCCAGAGGTAACCCATTTTTAGGTCTGATAGCATCTTTCTGACTTGCGCCAGCCAATTACTTGCCTGCATCCTACCACAGTGTGCTACCTCCTCCACCATCTTTAAATATGTGGAGGCATTTGGGTTCCTAACCAGTTTAATCCAGTACAATACTGGTTTAATCTCAGCCAAATCTGAGATCAAAGTATGACCAAGTTCAGTTACCAGAGGCAGTGCCCGGCCCAAGCCTTGACAATGCTCTTAAAAAGTTGTTTTTCCCTACAGTCAATACATGCAAGTTACTATAACCTGATATCACAGCCCCATATAGGGCAGTGGCTACAGCTTTCGATTAGTAAACTTCGATTATGGTGCTAATGCACTAGGAGCCTGCTTTTCCCCTAAATTTGAGCGCAACCCTGGATGCTTGCAAAATGGTGGTACTTCCTTTCAATATGTGCTCCTTTCAGAGAAGCCACTGGGTATAACATATGTCCAAAACATGGAAATGCTTAACACACTTATGTTCTCATACACCATTAGCTTTCTTTTCAATCTTTGTGCGGGTTTCCTTTGCATCACCTTTGTTTTATGCAGTTTATTGTCAAATCCTTCTCGTTGCAGTAACCCACTAATCTTCCCAATAACATATGCCTAGCATGTGCAGTTCTAGTCAACAAGACCATGTCATCGGTAAAAAGTAAAATTTAGACAATACGGCCATCAATAATGGTAACATCCTGTGCAGATTCCACTAAATAACCCGGCAAACAATTTAAAATAAGCTAAATAGCAGAGGAGCTAATACACACCCCTGTCTCACACCCTTTTTAATTGGGAATGATTTGCTACATTCGCCGGCAGGGCCATACCTTGCTTTTGCTTTATTACTAGTATAGAGGGCAATTAATGCCCTCAATATTAGGGGCTCAACCCCTTGCTCCTCCTAGGCTTGCCATAAAATGTTACGGTTTACGAGGTCAAAGGATGACTTCAGCTCAATAAAGGTTAGATATAACTGGATGTTTTTAACTCCTTTATATTTGTGACAGACCATATGTAGGCAAATAGCCTGATCAATGGTTCCTACCCTTGACCTGAACTCAGCCTGCTCCTTGGAAACAATGCTTGCATTAGTCACCCAACCCTGCAAACGACTTAATAAGACCTTCCAGAGTATCTTTCCTACCCCATCCAGGAGGAGATTGGTTGGTAATTTGAAGAGCAGCCACAGATAACCTTTCTCATTCAGCTGTACTATAATAGGAGAGCACCATGATTGTGGGACATTTGCTGTAGCAAGTACTACATTAAACACTTTTTTGAGTATTTGACTCCAGGTTAACATATTTTCCAAAAACAGATCCACTGGGAGTAAATCTGGGCCAGGGACTTTATTCTTTTTCATGCTACCTAGCGTCCGCATCACCTCCAGCATTAAAATGTTCAGTATCGGAGGAGCGTTGCCCCACTGCCTCAGCCAGCAGATGAAAACATGTAAAATAAAATGATGATAAAGCTGAAGCCAAATAATGAGGGCGGGGCCATCCTCTGACAGCAGGAGGAGGAATGGTGGGCACAGTGCACTGCAAGTGAGCATGACGGTTTGGCTGGCTGTCTTAGGGCAGCCGAACCGTCATGCTCACTTCGATATCTCCAGGCGATAGCCTATAGCATGGAGAAGAAGCAGGCACAGGCTCCCAGTCCCTCTGGGAGTGTAAAGCCAGCCCACTCCGTCCAATCCCAGCGCTACTCCCATGCTGGGTGGGTAATAGTGTTACCAGCATGAGAGCAACGTCTGGATTGGCACTGGGGAATTTGGGAGCAGAAAAGCACCGAAGTGGCAAGGCGGCAGGTGAGTTTTCGTTTTAATTATTTTTTTATTGTCCCCCCACGCTGTCCACCACTTTTCCCTGCTGACAGCCACCACTGTTCTTTGGTTGGATTATCTGTCTCAGTAATCTGGGTGTGGGCAAATTCTTTACTTTAGGTCTGGTGCAAGATCATTGTAGCCCCTAGACTGCATTCTGCAGTGGTACAATGAGGCAGCAACTTTGATTTATTCCAACTTGGGAACTGGTGAGTACAGAAGCAGTTGTGTGAAATCAGAAGTTTAGGGTTTAAGTTTTTGTGGAATACAATGTTCTGGCGTCAGTAGCACGGGTGTCATAACTGAGGTGCAGTTGACGCCTCATGCCTGTGCAACACACTGGAGCAGCTGCACTAATAATACTTGCACCCTCCAGCCCCCCATGCCCTGTACCATCTGCCCTAGCGTGTTGAATGAGAAGATATTTGTGAAGCCGGTCAGCTGTGCCTACATATTTGATGTAAGGCAATAACATGATATATTGCCACAACGAGACTACTGAGGGCAAGGGCTCAAGGGAAAATACTTACAGCATTCATACAGTGCATCATGTAGCACGGAGTTGCCTCAGAGCTTTTTTGGTGGTATAGAGCGAGGTCATCATTTGCAGGAGTTAGTCTTGATGAGCAAATGGTGATTTTCATGCTTTAATATGTTGGTACTTCTCCCAGTGGCCAGTTCATGTATGCAGAATGTGATTATGTTAGGAGAGAAAAGGGCCCCTACATGGCTCTGGATAGCTTGTGCCCCTACTTTGTGTTCCCCATCGTGAACTTCTGTTGATTTGTTATTTTTGTTTAGCCTAAGCACACAAGTCAACCATGGGTGGCCATGGAGAATTCCCCTGTAACATGTGCTGCGAACAAGTGTGGGGCTAGATGGGCACACCATGTGTACCCTGTTTTAAGGGTCGAGCCTGCGACAGCATGCTCTAGTGTTGTGTAGTTCCTATAGACCTACACATAATCTGCGCGTTTGGATAACATAAACTGTGGGACTAGTGGCAGACTGATTCTGGGCACCCCCACCGGATACATTAGCCTGTCTGTATCAGCTAGCTCACAGTGCCACTATAATCTCCCCTTACCAAGGAGAGAATAGATTCTGGCAACCTCAGTACATGACAACCCTGATCCCTCAGAATCATGGAAACAATATACTACCTTTCGCTCAGTCACTCGTGCTCACTTAGTTTGTCTCAGAGAGATACACAGAATAAACTGGCTGGGCGTTTTCAATAAGAATTTATTGAACAGTTGTTATTCTAGTGTAGAATAGATGAGCTGCAACAACCATTAGACAGTAGCACAGATATATTATTAGAAACACTAATAAAGTAAATGGATGGTATAGCTCTACCATCTTGCAATAAGCATGAATACATACAACTATATAAAACACATGATAAAAAGTGTGTACTCCTACGATGCCTCTCTAACTAGGTGTCCCTAAATGTACCTAGCTTCTGTGTAGGTGTTATACCAAGAATCCCTCTAGGATCTAGTCAATCCCATTACCTGAGAATGAGAGAATAGGGGACCCCATCCTGGTCTCGAGTTGGACACCCCGCAAGGGATGTTAGACCACTGCGAGCTGGAGCGTCTTCATGCAGGAACCTCAGCGTCTCTGGTCAGTGTGTTAGCCGGGAAGTCTCAGTCTCCTCTGTCTTTCTAAGCAAGGCATGATGTATATATACCCATAGGTCTCCCCAGGGGTCCTACCTTGCTGTGTTACTGTGTCGGCCTAAAGGATAACGTCGGGCCTGAACTTTATACAGAGATATTATACGGTAGATGTTAGTCCTGCTGTGCTTCCAAGAAGCCTGAGATTTGAACTACGGAAAAACCGCGTTCTGAATGTAGTGTCGTATCTAGATAAAAGGTCAGTCCCTATGAACCGTTATGTATGTAATGTAGGGAAGAATATAGGTGAAAGGTTGTAATGTTACCTGCGTCTATATAGGGTACCTATATGGAATATAACACTTGTGCATGCTCTCACTTATGAGGCACTATTATTTTCAGTAAAGGGCTTGAAGTTCGTCCTTTGCTTTCCATTTGTTGGATTCCAATTCACTCTTCTTTGCTGTCTCTTAATTAGCCCGCAAATGTCACTTCTGTTGGTCTCTGTAAGTCAGGGACCAAGCACACATTAATTCAACTTAATCAGTGCCCGTCTGCTGTACCCGATGCAATTGAGGTACTATTTCTTCCTCCAGTCTTCAAGACCCTCTCCCCCCGCACTGTATGGTACTCCCTCCCTCTTTCCCCATGCCTTCCTTGTTTTATTTATTCCTATTTTGATTGCCTCTGTCAGTGCTCAAGTGCAAAGGTAATTTGTTGGGTTTTAAGTCGAGCCTGGGCAGCGCATGCTCTGCTCTGCGAAGCATGGTGTATTAGAGTATGGACTTGAAGCCCCACCCACTCTCTGTCCATATTTTTTATTGGCTTGTGTCATTGTCCTTCGTAAATGCTGGTTTGAGCTATTGCGATTATAAATGACTATAGCTTAAACTCTCGCAAAAGCGAGACCTATTGCATAGCAATTTTTTTTTGTAAAAGCTCCCCATACGGCGCTTTCACTTTAATGTCGGCCACGCCCCTTCCTTTAGACGAGCCGCATCTAAAGAAGGGTGCGCGGCCACTATCAAAGTGAAACCGTGGCATGGGACACTTTTTAAAAAAAAAAAGCATTTGTCAACTTGACAAACAGATGCTTTTTTTGCAAAAGCCCCCATATGGCGCTTTCACTTTAATGACGGCAGCGGCCCTTTCTTTAGACACGGCTCTTCTAAAGAAAGTGGTATGACCGACATTAACGTGAAAGCACGGCATGGGGCGCTTTTCCAAAAATTGCATTTGCAATGCAATAGGTCTCGCATTTGCAAAAGCTTAAGCTATTGGTATTGTCATCTACAATGCCAATAGCTCAAACTCTCATAAATGCGAGACCTATTGCATTGCAAATGCTTGTTTTATTTGCCTTCGGGATAAACGCAGTACAGTCAATAGTCGCACATTTTACCACAAAGCCAAGGAGATTTGATCATAAAGAACTTTAGGTTATTGCTGGATGCTAATTATGACTAACTTAGAGGAAATCCATTTTTCATGAATGAAAACCCACTACAATGTATACATGGTTATTGCGTGACGAATAGGAAATGTACACCTTTTGCAAGCCTGTGAGTTTTGGATGTAGTGTGGGCAGTTAGGCACGCATATTCACTTTCGCTGTCAGCAATTTCCATAATCTTGAGAATCTTTGTATTGAGCGTGCTTTGGTTGAGGGTTCTTTTTATTAGGTTGAGTCTATCTGGCCAGCGCATATGCTGCTCTGCGAGGCATGCTGTATTCAGGTAGGGACTTAAAGCTCTGCCCAGTCTCCACCCATATTTTTCATTGGCTTGTATCACTGTAAACTGTGGCTGTTCATTAGTCAATAGGCTCAGTAGTCCCTCCTTAGTACCTCCTTGTCTCATTTTGTAACCGCCTATGGCGACACATCCTGTTACGTGTGTTGTTACTCTGTAGGCTTTAATTATAGCCTCCAAGCACTATTTTTCTCAAATAGCTTTGTCCTGCCTGCAGAACGCTTTCTTTTTTTATAGCACGGACGCTGGCATTTGCAATGCAATAGGTCACCCGTTTGCAATAGTTTAAGCTTTTAACATTGTAAATGACAATGCCTCTTATTTATCTGTTTTACAAACAACACATAAATAAAAGGCATTGTCATTTACAATGCCAATAATTCAAACTCTCTTAAATGTGAGACCTACTGCATTGCAAATGCTTGTTTTTAACTGGCTCAACTAATTGATGTATTGCACTTTAAAACGTTAGTCAAATCTCTTTCATACAGTATTCAGAGCTGAGCAGACGACATGTTTAGTCATAAGTGCACAGAAATTGTACCTAGTCACTATACAAATACTGGTAGCATAATATATCATCCTGTTGTTTAATATTCTTCTGTGTAAGCACAGCCCAGAAGTGCACTCTTTGTTCACTTTTTAGTTCTGTAAACTCTACGTTCACTTGGGTCGAGTGGAAATGAACAGGGGGAAACAGACTTGCAGCATATGTAACAATGTAGCGTCACTTTCAACAGGGCCGAAATAAAGATAGTGTCATTTTCATCACAACTACGGAGTTCGTGAGGCTTCTTCGGGCATGTGGGGGGCACAGTGAGGTGGCATTACCTGGGTTATTATTGAATCTACAAGGAGAATTGAGTTATAGTCATGGCTAGCGCAATTATGTGATTCTGCTGCTCCAACATTTTCCACATTAAATGTGGATTTGCTGCAATTGCAACATAACCCTCATCTGCATATGCAGATTTTTTACAAAAAAAATAAATTTCTACATCAGATGGATATAAAGTTACTAAAAACGCTACTGCGCGTTTGCCGCACAGTAGAAGCCTCTTTACATAGGTTAACTGGTCACTTTTCAGTTACCATTTGCTTTACTTAGGTGTTAAACAGATACTAAAAAGATGAAGCCTTACATTAGCAAAACCAATAGCTCGGGCATAGGCGAGACCTATTGGCTTTGCCAGTCCATGTTCCCATTGCCATATCTTTTGGAGCAAGGATGTTAGAAAGGGTTCTTCCATTCAGGAACCAGAGTCCCTGCTTTATGAAAAATTTCAAAACGGCCTTCTCTTTCGTATCTGATTTTACCCAACTTTTATCTGGAGGGAGATGGGAGAATGCCCAGGCAATGGGCCTCTTCTAAGACCTACTAGGAAGACAGATTAAAATCCTCACAGATCATCAGCAAGTGCTCGTCCTTATTTGAATTCCTTTCGGTTAAGCTGTTACACTCTTCCCTAATATATTGCCTGCACCTTCGGTGGCCCCCCAGGGGGATATATCTACGTTATTGATGTCAAGAGTCCCATTTTCTTTGTTCACCTTTGTGAGCCTGAAGTGTAATGCATCAGGATTGAGAGATGCTTTACCCAACTGTTGTGATTCACAATTTAAATTACATAATATCCAAATAGATAGACCAGCCACTGACTTCACTTTTTTAAACCGTTGTGCAGGGTCACTAAATTCAGTAAAACCATTTATGCAACTTTCGTTTTGGCCGGGCCCATGTTTCCTTGAAACAACAAATTCCGTGATTACTAATAAATTGCAACCTTCTTCTAGCTTACTGTTCATACCTGCAATATTCCACGACATGATTTTTACACGGCTCCTATTTATATTCTCTGTCCTTTATCTTGGCGCGAGAGCACGCAATACTCCAGTTCACTGCTATACGTTGGCATTCAGTCTGACCCTTCTGGGAACCTACTATTGCTTTTAATTGTAAGGGTTGTGGCCAGCCAGACCCAGTGCTGCCGACGGTTATCCTCAATACATCTGCCTTTGGTGTTTGTCATGGTCAGGTAGTCTCTACCTTTGGGCTGTCGCCCTGATAATTAGTAAGTTGTCAAAATCTTGTGTCAATACATTGCTTCTTTCAGGCTGATTTTCATGATATACTTCTGCCACCCTTGACTTTTCCGCAGCTCGACTTGCATCTCGGTCATTTGTTAGAGTATTGCTTCCCTGTGGTCGGGCTTGGTTAGAAAGTAGCACATCTATGCCCATTTTATGTAGGTCGCCCCGATGTTTTAGAATCACTCTACTTAAGCTCAGTGAGAAAAAATCTACTGGGGTTCTTTTTTTACTGTGCAAAGTATATTTATATCTGAAAGAAACACGTTAGTTAGATTCCTCACCTTAGAATATCCCCAGGCGTCAGACTGGATCCGGAAGATTTTTCGTCAGCAATACCCCTTGCGCGTCGCTAGGCGTCGTCTGCGGCTCCGCGTCCGTCGTCGGCGTCGTGCGCCGGAATGACATCGTCGGAGTACTTAGACGCCGCCCTCGCGCGCTGACGTCAGTTCTTCTTTTTTCCGCGCCAGTAAGCGCAGATCCGGGAGAGCTACCCCTTTAGTCACTTTTTGACTAACTTTTTCGATCCTTTTTGATCTTGTCTCGACTCCGGTGCCGGTAGGATGCCTGGTTTTAAAGCCTGTGCTGACTGTAGCCGCTTGATGTCGGTTACGGACCATCACCGCCGGTGTCTTTACTGCTTGGGCCTCGACCACGACGCGGAGTCGTGTTCGGACTGCAAGGCCCTGACCTCGAAGGCTAGACTGGAGCGGTCCCGTAAGCTTCTCGAGATTCGCCACTCGGCTCCGCGCCCCTCTCGATCCCGGTCCAGGAGGAGGTCCAAGGATCGGTCGCGGAGCCGCAGCCGACGTCATCATCGGTCGTCGGGATCCAAGTCTTCGGGTAAGTCGAAGCACTCCAAGAAGTCCAAGAGGCGACACCGCTCTTCGGACTCCCCTCGCCGGTCGCGTGACTCGGCCGAGGGTCAGGGTGGTTCCACCCCCGCGGCTCCAGCAGAGCCGCAGGCGCCGCGCAAGTCCCCATACCCACCGGTCCCTGGGACTGACGCGACGCCGGCGGGAGTCAGTGCCTTCCTCTCGGCCATGAGGAACCTGGCTCCGCCGTCGACGCCCGCTGGCGCGCCTTCGGGCCCCGCGGACCCGACTGGGCAACCTTGCCTGCCGGCGGCTCCGGCCCCGGTGCCGTTGACGGCTCCGGCCTCGACGCCGCAAGCGCCCGAGGGACCCGTTCCCGAGTCCCCGCCGACGCCGGTCGACCTCGTCACGCCTCCTCCGCCGGCGTCGACACCGGTACCACCTCCGACGCCGACTCCGCTCGGCGTCGAGCCCCGGTTCAGCCCCACTCCGGGCCCGGCGCCGATACGGCGTCGATGGACGCCGCGTTCGGCGCCGCTGGAGACACATTTTGTCTATCGCCCGAATCCGATCCTTCCTCCTGCATACCAGGAATCGGATGATGGGGACAACTGGGAGGGATCCGAGGATCCTATGGCCGTTCAGGCTCAACTGTCACAGGACTGGGCAGATGAACTGGGGGAGGCCAGTGGCCTGGATACCTCTCCGGACACTGGATTCATCTCTCCTCCGACTGTGGCTCCGGAGGAGGGTGCTGCTTTCTCCGTGGTGCTGCGCAAGGCGGCCGCAGCCCTTGGGCTCGAGCTACCTGCCGTGGCTGTGAGGACTAACGTCCTCACTGAGGTTCTTCAGTCTGCAGCAAGCTCCACTGAGCCTCTGCTGCAACTCAATGAGGCCCTCATTGACGTTCTGCAGGGCACCTGGTCCAAGCCCTCCACAGTTCCTCCTGTGGACAGGAACGTCGCCAGGCGCCACCGCCCTGCTCCGAGCGACCCCAGTTTTCTGTCCCAACACCCTACCCCCGAGAGCCTGGTTATCCAGGCCTCTACCTCCCAATCCTCCTTCCCGACCGCTCCGCCGGACCGGGATTCCAAGAGACTGGAACAGTTTGGCAAAAAGCTGTTCTCCTCCCTTAGTTTGGGCCTGCGGTCTTTGAACACCGCCTGTCTCTTGGACCGTTATTCCCACTCTCTGTGGGATACGGTGGAGGACGTGCTGACCCTGTGTCCGGAGGAGGTCCAGACACGACTTACCCAGGCTCTGGCCGATGGGAGGGAAGCAGCACGGCATGCTATCCGCTGTGGGCTTGACACTACGGACTCGCTGGGTAGGGCGATTTCTACCACGGTGGCGCTTAGACGTCACGCCTGGCTGCGGTCCACGTCCTTTTCGGGTGATGTCCAGAGCACTCTCATGGACATGCCCTTTGATGGCACTCGCCTTTTTGGTGAGAAAGCGGACAGTGCGCTGAATCGCTTTAAGGACTCCCGGGCTACGGCCAAGTCCTTGGGCCTCTCGGCCCCGCGGTCGCAAACTTCCGCTTTTCGCCCCTTTCGTGGCCAAGGAAGGGGTGCCTCCTCACGTACGCCTAGCCACTAGCCGCAGAACCAACCTGCGCGCGGTCGCGGACGTGGTTTCCGCCGAGGCGGTTCTGGAGGACGACGAGGTCAGCCCACATCCACCCCGGCAGCATCCGCCTCAAAGCCTTCCTAGTCCGAGCTTTCAGGCCCATTCCACGCCAGTGGGCGGCAGAGTTCGCCATCACCTGCTCCACTGGCGGTCCATCACATCAGACAGGTGGGTGCTGCAAATCGTCCGAAGGGGCTACTCCCTCCCCTTCGAGACGACCCCTCCAGCCATGCCACCGCAGCACCACCGTATCTCGGGGGATCATTTGAATCTTCTCCACGAGGAAGTTTCGGCCCTCTTGGCCAAGGGGGCCGTCGAGCGCGTTCCGAGCCCAGAAGTAGGTCGTGGTTGTTATTCCCACTACTTTCTGGTTCCCAAGAAGGGCAAAGGAGGCCTACGCCCTATCTTGGACCTCCGGAACGTCAATGCCTTCCTCCGGAAGAAAAGGTTCAAGATGTTGACTTTGGCTCAGGTTCTAGCTGCCCTAGACCCTGGAGACTGGATGGTAGCGTTGGACTTGCAGGACGCATATTTCCACATCCCCGTCCTGCCGGCCCACCGGCGTTACCTGCGGTTCACGGTGGGCCAAGAGCACTTTCAGTTTACCGTTCTCCCCTTCGGCCTCACCAGTGCCCCTCGGGTGTTCACGAAAGTGATGGCGGTGGTCGCAGCTCATCTGCGCAGATCAGGGGTTCCAGTCTTCCCCTATCTCGACGACTGGTTGTTGAAGGCGGGCTCGCCCCAGACAGTCGTCTCCCACCTCCAGACTACGGCGGATCTCCTGCATTTGCTGGGATTTTCCATCAACGTGCCGAAGTCACACTTGAGTCCCTCTCAGAAGCTCCTCTTCATCGGAGCGGTTCTCGATTCGGCGCAGTTCCGGGTCTATCCACCGGAACAGCGGGTCCGGGATATACAGGCCCTGATTCCCATCTTTCGGCCTCTATCCTGGGTTTCGGTCAGGCTAGTGTTGCGGCTTCTGGGGCTGATGGCCTCCTGCATCCTCCTAGTGCATCACGCCAGGCGGCGCATGCGGGCTCTGCAGTGGGACCTGAAGTTTCAGTGGGCCCAGCATCACGGCAACCTGTCCGACCATGTCTTGATCTCGGAGGGCACTGCACAGCAGTTGCAGTGGTGGCTCACGGACCGCGATTGGGTCAAGGGCAAGAGCCTCTCCCTTCCCCAACCGGAGCATGCCGTAGTGACGGATGCGTCCCTCCTGGGATGGGGTGGCCATATGGGAGAGGCGGAGATCAGAGGCCTCTGGTCTCCGGCGGAGTCTCGTCTCCACATCAACCTGTTGGAGTTGAGAGCGATCCGACTTGCACTGAAAGCCTTCCTTCCCTCTGTCAGGGGAAGTGTCGTGCAGGTGTTCACGGACAACACCACCGCCATGTGGTATTGCAACAAACAGGGCGGGGTGGGGTCGTGGACCCTTTGTCAGGAGGCTCTGCGCCTCTGGACGTGGCTGGAACACCAGGGCGTCACCCTAGTGGTTCAACATCTGGCGGGCTCTCTGAACGCCAGAGCAGACGAACTCAGCCGCCGGTGCATGATGGATCACGAATGACGTCTGAACTCCGAAGTGGCGCAAGGTCTCTTTCTGCAGTGGGGAGAGCCTTGGTTAGATCTATTCGCCACCGAAGAGAACGCGCAATGTCAGCAGTTCTGCGCGTTGGAATTTCCAAGGCGGCACTCGCTCGGCGACGCTTTTCGTCACGAGTGGAGTTGCGGTCTGTTGTACGCCTTTCCGCCTGTACCACTTCTGCCCAGAGTGCTGAAGAAGATCAGGCACGACCGGGCCCAAGTCATCTTGGCGGCTCCGGATTGGGCACGAAGGTACTGGTATCCCGAGCTACTCAGTATGTTGACCGATCCTCCGATACGTCTGCCCCTTCGGGAGGATCTTCTGTCGCAGCAGCAGGGGACGGTCCTCCACCCGAACCTGTCCAGCCTCCACCTCCATGCGTGGAGATTGAGCGGCGGCAGTTGATGCCATTTGACTTGCCTCCTGAAGTCTGTGATATCATTCTGGCAGCCAGGCGTCCCCCCACAAAGACGGTATACGCCTGCCGGTGGAACAAATTTGTGGCATGGTGCACAGCAAAGGCTGTGGATCCCCTTTCCGCCCCTCTTTCTGAGGTTCTACTGTTGCTTCTTTCTTTGGCCCGGCAGGGCTCTGCCCTGGGCACCCTGAAAGGTTATCTTGCTGCCATCTCTGCCTTCTTGCGGCTTCCTGATCAGCCTTCTCTTTTCAAGTCCCCTGTCGTTACACGCTTTCTAAAAGGCATTACTCACACGTTCCCTCCTGTCCCTTTTGTAATGCCTCAGTGGGACTTGAATCTTGTTCTCACATTTCTAATGTGTGCTCCCTTTGAGCCTCTTCATAATTGTCCTCTTCGTCTGCTGACGCTTAAGACTGCTTTTCTGGTAGCCATCACCTCGGCTAGACGGGTGAGTGAGCTCCAGGCTTTATTTTCAAAGCCTCCTTTTCTCTCTGTTCATTCGGACAAGGTTGTCCTTCGGCCTCGTCCCTCCTTTCTTCCGAAAGTGGTGACTCCATTTCATCTTGGGCAGTCTGTCACCTTGCCCACCTTCTTTCCGCCTCCGCATCCTTCCAAAGAGGAAGAGAGGCTCCACCGTCTGGACCCAAAACGTGCGCTCTCCTTTTATTTGGACTGCACAAAGCAGTTCCGGGTGGACGACCAACTTTTCGTTGGATACGTGGGTGCTAAGAAGGGGAAAGCTGTGCACAAACGGACCATCTCTCGGTGGGTCGTTTTGTGCATCAAACTTTGTTAATCCTTGGCGAAAAAGGACCCTCCTATTGGGCTGCGCGCCCATTCTACTCGGGTCACAGCGGCTACTACTGCTTTGGGACGGGGTGTCCCTTTGCAGGACATCTGTCAGGCGGCGACGTGGGCTTCGCTACACACGTTTGCCAGGCATTATTGCCTTGGCAGCCAAGTCCGGAGGGATGGCTTCTTTGGCCGTTCTGTCCTCCAGGACTTTCTGGTGTGATCTTGGTTCGCAGACCCACCACCGGGGATGGTATTGCTTGGGTATCTATTCTAAGGTGAGGAATCTAACTAACGTGTTTCTTTCAGATGAACAAGTTACTTACCTTCGGTAACGATGTATCTGTAAGAAACATTAGTTAGTTAGATTCCTCACCGACCCACCCATCCTCCCCGTTTTGCGAACTGACATCTAGGGTTAAGGTTATCCTTTTCAGGCCCCTAGATTTTATTTTTGGCACCAGTGTCGGTCTTTGCATGGCTCTGCGTTCCTGGCGCGGAAAGCTATGTACAAGAACTGACGTCAGCGCGCGAGGGCAGCGTCTAAGTACTCCGACGACGTCATTCCGGCGCACGACGCGGAGCCGCAGACGACGCCTAGCGACGCGCAAGGGGTATTGCTGACGAAAAATCTTCCGGATCCAGTCTGACGCCTGGGGATATTCTAAGGTGAGGAATCTAACTAACTAATGTTTCTTACAGATACATCGTTACCGAAGGTAAGTTGTTCTTCAGTTAATAAAAACCATAATGTTTTACACAGCTGGATTAGTAGAAATTACAAATTCATAAAATATAAACAAGCACTTCTTTCTAGCATTCAAAGTGTAATTTTGAACGATTTCTATTTAAAAACAGAGGCTAACATTATATAAAAAAATTATGATTTTAGCATATTGGGATATATATATTGCCATCATGTCCAATGTAATAGCTTTATCTATTTGTTTAAAATACGATCTTTTTCCTGCCTTTGAGCATAATAAAGTGCGAGTGTATTCGTGCATAGTCGCCGTGAGTCATAACGTTATCAATTTATTAAAATGGCACGATTCCCCTCCTGTTCCTCTTTTTTCCAAAGGTATAATTGTGTACGGTCTCTTAAAATGCATGAGGCTTTTAAATTAAGTATCTCCGGGTTAATGCAAACTTGCCAGGTTAACTTTGCCCACCACCTGTTGTAAGCTGTAATGTTCTGTCAAAACATTACAATAGAATGTTTCTGTAGTTGCAGACGTTACATTAACTAATTGACAACTACTTAGTATTCATCAGGCCCTTTGCTGTTAATAACTGATCCGCTTTGAGGAAGAATTTTTTCAAGGCTGCTAATATTTGAGGAGTCTCCCCTTTCATACAAAAGAGTAAGGCGTGCCGACATGTTCTAATGTCGTACAAATTAAAAATGTCTTTTCGGTAAAATCTTTCTTTCAGTTAATAAAATCGGGCAGATCGATAATATGTGTGTCAGACCTGCTTCGTGTAATTGGCATAGTCTGCACTTTGTGTCCTGTGGTTTTGGTTACCATTTTGGAATATATTCTAATGTTTGATATAAGTCAAATCGCAGGTGGAGTAACTTATTTTTGTAAAAAGATCTAAGTAATGTTGTAAAATATTTCTGTGGGGGGCGATGTTGCCTGTAAGAATCAATTGTTGTCTAGGCATGACTTCTTTTACTGAAATCCTCTTTATCGTTATGCCTTGACAACCTCCTTATTTGTTTATTAATTACTTTCTAAAAAGAATTGTGAGGTAGTCTATAATCTCATAACTCTTTTTCTTTCAGATCTTTTAATGCTGCGTCGAAAGCTCGGGCCCAATTATTCCAGTTTTGTTGTGTATTACTTTGGATTTCTTTCCATAGCAGAGCACACAGTGTGGTTTCACCAGAAGACTTTATTAATTACATATATTTGATCAGTGAACCTGCTTGAGTCAATTTTTGATATGTCAGACCAAATTCAAGTTGAATCTGGGAAGGTGATGCGCTCTGGGGAAGCTGAAAGAAAAGTCTGAAAACCTTATTTTGTGCAGAGTTGAGAAAGGTTCCGAACTTGCCTGGGAAGGCTACTGTACCATAGCAAAGTGTTGGAATAAACTTGGCTTTAATTGCTGCAAGTAATGGCTGAAAGGTTGGACTTTGCAATTTTCGATGTATTCTCTGGAAAGCTGAGAATATGGAAGCGATTCTTGGTTTCATTGAATTCTGATGTTGTTGATGTGTTAGTCGATCTTGTAGCCAAATGCCAAGATATTTATGTGACTTACCTCGAAGGCTTGACTTGCCACCCAGCGACCAGCTCCCCTTCTTGATTATTTTCCTGACAAAAAACACTACCTGTGTTTTTGTAAAGTTAATGGCCGTTTTTTTTCAGTGCAGTAGATGTTTAGATGGTTAAGTAACCTTTGTAGGCCTATCCAAGCCAGGTTCAGCAGGACTAAATCATCTGCATATTGTAATGACGTCACTTTTCTTGCTGCCAGACTTGGCGGGTGAGAATTAGCTGTGTCTAAGATCCGCCAAAAAAAGATTAAAAAGAATTGGCGCTAAGACGCAACCTTGCTTCAGGCCTTTCTTTATTAAGATTTTATCTGTCAAGCCATTGTTTTGTCCAAGTTTAACCTGGGCCCAGTTCTTAATATATAAAAGCTGAATTGCATGTAGTAAATTTGTGGGAATATCCCAACTAATCAGTTTTTTACATAATAGATTTTGGTTGACATGATCGAAAACTTTGGAGAAATCCACAAAATGTGTGTATCAAAGTTGTTTTTTTGGCACACATTTGTCCATGATCATAGTGAGTGCTACCAAGTTGTCTACAGTACTAGATTTTGGGCTGAACCCTGTCTGGTTGAATGGGATTAGATTTTTCCTTTCAGCCCATTCTTCAAGGTCAGCCAACATGAGCCCTGCAAATATTTTAGAATCTGTGTCCATAAGAGCAATCATACGATAGCTATCTGGAGAAGAGCCTTTCTTATATACTGGCTGAAAGATGGAGCCACGCCAGGTTTCAGGGATTGTTTCTGTAGCTAGACAGTGGTTAAACAAGGTTTAGAAGCGACTGCTCCAAAACTCCCGATCATCTTTATATATGGCCCTCGGGAGGCCATTTGGGCCAGGCGCACTTTTCCCTCTGCTTTTCTTTTTTATGATTTCACTTTGCGTAAAGGCGAGCGATGTTTTGCATCGAATATTGGTGATGATTGGTAGGTGTACATTTTGTGTGTCATAGAAGGAATCTTTGTGTGGGTTCCATGCATCTTCTGTTAGATTATTTCCGAATGACACCGCACAGTGTCTGCCTAGATGGTTTATTAATGCCCATAGAGATTTTGAATTATTTTTGCATGCTTGCACTATATCTATCCATTCTTAGTCAGTTTTAGCCCATTTCAATTCCCGACTGGTTTTTTGTAAGAGTTCCTCAATTCTCAAAACTTTACTTGTGCCTGGGGACTTCATTGGGGGTTGATAGATTTCATTACCTCATCCAGAGCTCTTCGTTGTCGTCTAAGACTATTTGAGTACCAAGTTTGGTGCTTGGGTCTTTGCGAAAATGTAAATTTACTATTTGATATTTTTAACATGGTTTTAAGTTCTTCCTGTGTCGTTCTCCAGGGCAGCATCGGGTCTCTAAGGTCCCAATTAATAGCCAAACCTGACCTTTTCCAGGTCTGATAGCGGGTTGATGTCAGTTCATTCCATCGGATTTTTTTCCAGTTAGTACCTGCATCATGAGATCCAACAGGTTTATACACCTGACACTTCGTGTTATAATTTGTAATAATGATGAACTTAGAGGAGTGGTCACTTTCACACCTTCCACTTGTTTTGTAGGACAAGATCGTGTGGAATAGCTTAAGTGATACAAATGTATAATATATGACCAAATCTGTTATACTAAATTTTCTTGTTGCGGTCATCGGGATGTTCCCATGGGTGCGCACATTCAGTGCTCCGAGTGCAAGGGCCTCCAGTGTTCATAGTAATGCGTGGTCTGGTTTGTTTCCTGAACCAAATTTGGAGATTTGAATTGTGATTCCCCAGTGCATGTCTATTCTTTTTAGATCTCCAGTTCTTCACTGGTGATTTGCCATATTTGCATTAAAGTAACCTGTGACTGTATGTGGGATGTCATAGTGCGAAACTTCCAGTTCCATGAGAACATTTTGTATCAATCTTATATTCCTTTGTTTTCGTGCTGAAGTATGGTGTATATTATCTACTGGCGGTCGCCAGTAGATAGTTATAGTTAGGACCGTGTTTCCATAGGAAATCCGCAACATTCTATTTGGAATAACTTTGGCGCCGGTTGACGAATCCTCGCAAATTTTTTAAAATAGGTGGGGCGCTCCGCTCCGCTCCTACCCTGAAAGTCTCGGGGGGATTCGTCAAGCGGGGGCTGAGAAAAAAGGGGGGTCTCAAAACGTGTTTTCCCCATGCAATTTTCCATAGGGACCTTTAGTCCAAGGTACAGCCCGAACGGCTGAACAGAATTACTTGAAATTTGGCAGAGAGGTAGTACTCAGCTCAGGGAAGTGCCTTTTGCAGGCCTGGTGTCAATCTGTTCAGTAGTTCCTGAGAAAATCAAAAGTAAAATCATATATATATGTGGGCGGAGCCTAACCACACATCTCATCCTGAGATCTGATTGGCTGTCAGCACTTCATCCAAGAAGTGTTGGCAGCCATCTTGGGACCAATATACATGATAGCACCTCATTAAAAAGCATTGCAGTTAATAGAAGGTTTTAAGACTTTAGTTACATTATAAATCATTTGTTGATGGTACCATACTCATTTTAGGAATTGTGGTATGTTCTAAGGTGATTTCACCATGTGAAAAAGCCTTCTGCTGGGATATCATGATTGAGAGAAAAATATTTTCTCATGCTTTTCCCACAGAGGTTTGGAAGGTGATCTATAAGCTAAACTGAGAGCTTATTTTCTGTAAATTCACATTATCTTTCTCAGTCATGTGAGAATGAAGTCTGACATTCTCAGTAAAACATGTACATCCAACAAGGGCAGAGACTGTCAGTTGATTCCTTTGTGTTCTACTGCAGCTTCCCAGAGTGTTCCAAAGAACAACTAGAGCGCTAACAGTCCTACTTATGATAAACGTATGGCACACCTGAAGCCATCTTGATTGGATTAAAGTGGTAACTCTTAAAACATTTAATTTAAAAAGGAACAAAATGAGGGGGTTCATTTCTCCATAACAAGTATGATTAGTGCTGCAGAAAGAAAAACTAGGGCACATTTTGACTTCTGAAATCCTCTTTTATTTCATTAAAAAATTCCGACATGCAGACTGAAACATGCACTTTCAATACCAGCAGCAGTTTTCCCTGGTGGGCAGTAGCTTTACTACAGTGATCTAATGAGCAAAAAGAGTGCTAACATTCTGAATTTATGGCAAATGTATGACACATCTGAATGCCTTCTTAATGGAATCAAAGTAAAAAACTGAAAGTATTTCCTACTGAGGAGACTGCAGTAAATGAGGAAATTAGGAAACTTCATAACAAATAAGTCTCTCAAGATGGCCACCAGAGACAAAAGAGTCCAAATGTAGCCCAAATATCACCCAGATGTAGCCCAAGTATAGCCCAATTACAGAATGTCCCAGAGTGTTCTTAAAAACAACTAGAGCGCTTACTGTCTTCATTATGACAAAAGTATGGCACACCTGAAGCCATCTTGATTGGAATAAACTGGTAACACTTAAAACATTTAATTTAAAAAGGAACACAATGAGGGGGTTCATTTTGCCATAGAAATTATGATTAATGCTGAAGAAAGAAAATGAGGGCACATTTTGAGTGACTTCTCAAATCCTCTTCTATTTCATTAAAAAATTCTGACATGCAGACTGAAACATGCACTTTTAATACCAGGAGCAGACTTCCATGGTGAACAGTTATTTTACTACAGTGATCTAATGAGCAACTAGAGTGCTTACTTTCAGAATTTATGGCAAATGTGTGACATATCTGAATACCTTCATGATGGAATCAAAGTAAAAAACTGAAAGCATTTCCTACTGAGGAGACTGCAGTACATGAGTAAATTAGGAAACTTCATAACAAATAAATCTCCCAAGATGGCCACCGGAGACAAAAGAGCCCAAATGTATCCCAAAATCACCCAGATGTAGCCCAAATATAGCCCAATGACAGAAGTGTGCAAAACACTTATTATTTTGTGTTTTTGCAGTGTTAAATAGTGCAGACTTGTCAGGTATTGGAGTGCTTTACATGAGCATTGGTTACATCACACAAGAACAAATTCATTTTGGTTGTAGACATGGGGAGACTAAGTGATTTGACCAGAATCACAGAATGTCGAGCTGAAGCAGAAACTCCAACCTGGTTCCCCAGTTGCAAAGTCTGCAGTTCTGGAAGTAACACCACATCCTCTCTCCTAAGTGCAACATTTAATCAAGTGGTCAACTGGATAAAAAAACATAAAGATAACAAATAATTTAAAAGTGCTTTGTCGCTATTTGAAAACTCAGAAAATATGTCCTTATTTTAGTCTTTTAGAGCACTAACCATAATTGTGATGCCAATAAGACCCTCTCATATATGTAATTTCTAAAGGAAATGCTCTAGGTATTACAGTTTTGATTACATCAAGATGACGTCAGGCGTTCCACACTTTTGTAATAAATATAGAATGTTAGCAATCTAGTTGTTCATTAGGATACTGTTGAGAGGCAGAGGCCAGGGGCACGGACTCTGAAAATTGAAGGCAGGTAGGAGGGTGCAAAGGCAACAATTTAACCACACTGAGCAGGCAGGAAGGGCCGTGGCAGCACAACAGACTATGGAGGGCAGTGGAAAGGGGGGCAGGGGCAACAAACCAACAATACAGGACTTGCAAGAGAGGCTGTGGCAATGTAATAGACCATTGTGGGCAGAAGGAAGAGGCAATGGTAGTACAACCATACATGCCAACAGACCCGATTCAGCCAGGAAACGTCCAATGTTTTTTAAGCTCAAATGGGTTTTATTTGATCTGTCTCCTGTCTACAATCTCCTCTTTTTCAATGTAACTCAAAGGGGAAAATCAATACCCCAGTTTTTTTTCAAAATCTCCCTCTTACCAAGTTCAAAATGTTCGCAAGTATGGTACATTGGATCATGGAAGGAAATGGGGTAGGGACATGGACTTGGATAACAGAGGACAGGAGGGACATGGAGAGGTGCACCAAACTGACCCTGCAGGGCAGGCATCAGGGTTTGCAGCAGCACAATACACCACACAGGGCATGCGGGACGGGAGTGCAGCACAACAATCCATAGAAAGCAAGAGGGAGGGGACAGGACCATGCACATGGACAACAGAGAACAGAGGGGCAAGAGGCAATGGTAGCTAGCTGACCATAATGGACAGACAGGAGAGAAGGCTACAGCATAGCAGACCATAAAGGGCAGGAGGGACGGATCAGGGGCATTACAATGGAACAGACAAGCCAGGAGGGAGGGAGTAGGGGTCTGCACATGTAAACAGAGGGCTGGGGGCAAGGGGGCAGGGCAGGAGCAGCAAGATAGCCATGGAGGTCAGGCAGGATGGGCACTAGAAGCAAGACACACCATGAAGAGCAACAGTGAGACTGTGATGGCATACACACAGACCATGGAGGGAAGGTGGGAGGGGGTCAGGGGCAGCTAACTGACCACACAGGGAAGGTGGGAGGGGCCATGGCAGCACAGAAGACCATGCATGGCAAGTGGGAGGGTTAGTGGCAGCACAATGGCTATGATAGGCAAGAAGGAGGGTGCAGGGGCATTCACAAAGGACGATGGAGGATAGAAGGGAGGGTCAGGACCTGTGCACAGACAAGAAAGTTCAGGGGAAGGGGCCTCACAACAGACCGCACGGGGCAGGCAGGAGGAGCAGTTGCAGCACAACTGACCAGGGAGGGCAGAAGGGTGTGGCAGTACAATGGACCATGTAGGACAGGAGGAAGAGGATAGGGGCATGGCATGTGGACAGGCAGGGTGGAGGTGGCAGGGACAGGTTACAGTCATCTGACAATGCTAGGCAGGTGGGAGGGGAGTGGCAGCTCAACAGAACACTCAGAGTAGATAGGAGTGGCAGGTCCATGGAACATGGTGGGCAAAAAGGATGGAGCAGGGGCATGCACAAAGACATCGGAGGGCAGGGGGAAGGAGAATAGGGGCAGCAAGCTTAGCACAGAGTTTAAGCAGGAGGTCAATGATGGGGCATAGAATTGGGCAATGGAGGGCAGGAGGAGGGGACTGGTACATCATACTAAATTGAGGGCAGTGGCAGCACATCAGACCATGCATGGCAGGAGGGAGGAGGATAGTCCATGGATTCACACAACAGAGGATAGGGAGGAGGGGGATGGGGCAGCAAGCTAACTGTTCAGAGAAGGCGGGTATTAGGAACTTTATTGTTTTTAAAACGTGTGTCTGTGCGAACTACTGAAAATATGAACAAGTATGCAGCATAATCTCACTTTTATTCAGGAAGAAGAGGACGTTTGTGACTGTGACTCCGGGCTCACTTGGCAGAAACACCCCCTGACCCTCCACCCCCTATCGCAAAATGTAATGCCCGTGAAAAGGGTAGGTGAACACAGTGTTATATAGAACATAGTCCTGAGAGCACGATTGAAAATGAAAACTAGATACAGTGTATGGTATAAACTATGCACCAAAAAGTGTGATATAAGATGAACCGGGCGTGAAATATAATATGCAATACATTGTGCGCAATGACAGATTCATTGGAGAGCGCGAGATAGCACAGGCACTAGCGCGTGCTATGCGATGTGCGCCTTGGAGTGTAATATGCACAGGGCAGTGTTGTGTAACCTAACTAGTCTCTAAAGTTGTAATATAAAATATGTGCTGGGGAGTGTAACGTTGCATATGCACTGTAGCAAAGATATGGATCCCAGATTGTAATATGTATGGCATAGCACTGTGCGTTATAACATAGGCATCGAGGAAGGGACGTTAGATGGGGCAATATAACCCGTGCGAAAACAAGTGTGGCATGACATATTCACGGGGTGGTGTTACAGTGCACATGGGCTAGAGAGTGTCATAGCATACGCACTAGCTGGTGGAATACAACACAGAGGTGTGTGGCACTCGGCAGGCAATGGTGGGTGTAATACAGCATTGGGCTCTGCCAGGAGCGCGCTGTGACTCTCAAGTGATGTTCGTCCCCTTTCCAGAGAGTAAAATAAAAAGTATTACACATCCGGCAGTGGATGTGTGTTTTATTAACCGTGAGGGGGGTTTCTTACCTAGTTTTGGTCGAATTTTTGTCGAATCCCTTTTGAATGGCTTGGTGTGCATGTGTATTAAATGTGCCCGTCAATAGCTACCCATGTTTGTATAAATAAACAACAAGGGTGTCTACCGGCATCAGACATGTCAGAGCTTCACTAGTGGTGTAAATACATTCCACGTGGATTCATTGTATGCATAGTCGCCTTTTATGAATATCACTCAAATCGTCATGGTGATAGGTACATACGGTTTGTCCAGCATGTCCTAGGTGTGTCTATAAATATATATTTTTTTAAAATAATAAAAAACAGTGGCCGGCCCTGGGAATTGGGGTCAAAAAAATATAATTAGGAGACAGGCCCTGAGGGATGGGGTCATCAGGGCCAATAAATTAGAATAAGAAGGGGAACCACACAGCCCCCCTTCTTAAAAAATTAAAATAAATTAAAGACTGGCATCGTGCCGGAGGCCACGCCCCCTCCTTGGAGCACTCTGCAAACGCGCCCCCTGGCGAGTTGTAAGTTGGGGAATTAATTCCTCTTCAATACTGAGGGTCCCTGAGGGCCAACTAGCCCAACAGGCATCTCCAGTATGCGCCAAGGAGCTGCGCTGCAGACAGGTGTTCTGAGGCCAAGCCCCTTTTTACACCTCTCTGCAACGCAGCTCTGTGGCGCTTACTGGAGGTACCTAGTGGTCTAGTTTGACCCTAGAGACCCTTAGGATTCAAGGGGACTTAATCTCTCAACTTAGAACAGCCACAGGGCGCGTTTACACAGTGGTGAAGGGAGGGGACGGGGCCTGAGGTGACGTGTGCAAACACGCACTATGGCACGTTTTAAATTGGGGATATAATTTCCCTTCAATACTGAGGGCCCCTGGGGGCTAACTAGCCCACCAAGTGCTTCCAGTAAGCGCCACTGAGCTGCATTGCAGAGAGGTGGTCCAGGCTGTGCCACTTTTTACACCTCTCTGCAACGCAGCTCTGTGGCACTTACTGGAGGTACCTAGTGGGCTAGTTGGACCCTAGGGACCCTCAGGATTCAAATGAACTTAATCTCCCAACTAAAAACGGACACAGGGCGTGTTTACACAGTGGTGAAGGGAGGGGACGGGGCCTGAGTTAACGTGTGCAAAAACGCCCTGTGGCCTGTTTTAAGAGGTAGTTTTAATCCCCCTGCCCTATTATATACTAGGGGCTTACAGAGGAGGTCATGCTAATCACAGGGGGACCCCAACGCATAATGTTCCCTAGTGTATGTAGGTGTTTTCACTGTATTCTAAGTGTCTTTTAACATAGCACTGGCTCTAGGACTGGTTAGTCAGACTCAGTTACCACCAGTATCCATCTGAAAAAGTTGAGGGTACAGGATGATTTTGCAACAAGGATTCTTTCTGCTCTTCTTTTTGTTCTTTCTGCACGTTATCCTTCTTCCTGCACTTTTCTTCGTCTTTGAGGACTTCTGTTGCTTCTTTCTGCACTTCTTTTTTTTCTTTCTGTGCATTTTTTCTTCTTTCTTCACATGTCCTAGATCTGTAGGCATAGTTAGAAATTAGCATTTAAAAAACCTTTGAAATTCACAGAAAAAAACATAGGTTTCAGGCACGTTATAGTTAGGAATTAGCATTTAAAAACCTCAGAAATTCACTGAAAAAACCATAGGTTTCAGGGGTGTTATAGTTAGCTGGACTTTTCACTTGTACAAAACCATTGAAATTCCCCCGTTATAGTTAGTTCAGCTAACTATAACTCGCGCGCCCGCAATGCACTGCTGATGACGTCACATATTACATCACTCATGACATGGTCAGTGACATAACTCATGACATCACTAATGACTTCTCAAATGACATCACTGATGACATCACTGATGACATCGTCCTTGTGATAGAGTGGCAGACCTCCTCTCACCCTAATATAACCTTTGATACACACATTCAAAAATAGAGACTAAAATTTTCAAAACAATGGACATACCAATACCAGTTACAACAACCTCTTCAGTGATTCTAAGATCCACATACACATCCACTCATTCACCAACAGTCCTATACAGTCACTCATACATGTACTCACTCATCATATGTACTCATACACCTATACATCCTGTTACACAATGCCACTCATCCATAGAGTTACTCACACACATAGTCACTCATGCTAATAAAGAATCAAACATACATTTACTTGCATATACAGTTATACACACACCACCACACTTACTTCTACGGAAACTTACACATACTTAGTCTTTTAAACAATCACTTATAGAGACACATACTTATTCATACAGGAACTCTTTCAATCTCTCACTCTCACATATACTCACTTATATACACCAATAGTCACATATACTAGTTTAAAACATATGTAGTTACTCATAAAGACACTATTGAGACAGTCATTCACTCACTAACACACCCATACACACACTCATCCACCCATACAGTCCTGCACACATGCTGTCTTCAACACATACAAACAGTGAGTCACTCATTCATGCACCTATGCACTACGTAATACCCCCCACCGAACCATGCAGACACTCAGACTGATACTCAAAAAACCAACTAATAACCTATATAGACACCCATGTAGCTACTCACCAACCCATGCAGCCACTTATACACAAAGTGAGAGACTGATACAGATATTTACATATTTAAACATTACTCACTAAGCCATGTATTCACTATGATACACTTAATCAGTCAGTTACACAATCAATTTTTCAAAAACAAATCATCCATTTAGACACTTATATACCCATTTATTCTTCCATCGACCTTGAGATATACATATATAAAACATATTTAATTTTCAGAAAAACAGACTTTCACTGGATGATGTCATCAGTGATGTCATCAGTGATGTCATTTGAGATGTCATCAGTGATGTCATGAGTGATGTCACTGACCATGTCATGAGTGATGTAATATGTGACGTCATCAGCAGTGCATTGCGGGCGCGCGAGTTATAGTTAGCTGAACTAACTATAACGGGGGAATTTCAATGGTTTTGTACAAGTGAAAAGTCCAGCTAACTATAACACCCCTGAAACCTATGGTTTTTTCAGTGAATTTCTGAGGTTTTTTAAATGCTAATTCCTAACTATAACGTGCCTGAAACCTATGGTTTTTTCTGTGAATATATATTTAAAATTATAATTGGGCCCATGGTATAGTTCCTAATATTTATTATTAGTTGTATGGATGTTACGTTAATTGGAAGGCTTGTATGAGAGAAATTTTTATGAAGTGATACACATATAGATAGTCCCCCTTTTGGATGACCCTTTTTCTTTGCTTTTTGTGCAGAGGTGAACATTTCTACATAACCTCCTAATGGCTATTCCTCCTTGTTCCACTTCTCTTGCAGACATATGATGTCAAAGCTTGTTAGAAACTTTTACTAGTTCAGGATCTAGGAGTAGCTTTTTTGTGCCAGCAATGTTCCATGAAAGTATGGTCATAGACTTAGGGGCTTTAGCAACTTGTTCTTGGGCGACTTCGTTGTTTACTAGTTTTGTTCCCGGAAAAGTTGCTGCATTTGAGGCTTGACATTCCAGTGAGGAGTGAAAGTATTTCTATTATATAAGGTGTAGAGATTTTGATCCTGTCAATTTATTTTATTTTGATTGAGGGTTGGGGCAAGCCGGTTCCTCTCTGTTGGGTCGTAGTATATGGTATTGGAAAGTCGACAGGTTCGTTATTGTGCTCAAGTTAGTGCTATGTTAATGGATCTGTTGCGATAGTATAGCTGGTTCCACCTGCACCTTTTGCATTCATCAATAGAGAGACGGTCTTTGCCTGTTCTGTCTCGATTTGTTTCTTACCTTTTGTTGGTATAAGTATTTGATAAATCTGTATTAAAACTGTCAGATATTTTTCCTCCGACACCTCTGATACCGTTATTCCCCAGTTGAAGAAAATGCTACGATTTGATGTGATCAAATCTGCAACTTTTGATGATGCCCAATTTACTAGTGTGGCCTCATACTGATTCCCACTCTTGAATTCAATTGTCTCTATACATGTGGGTGGTAGATGTTTTAGATCTTCCTGTGCTGCCAGCAGTTTCAAGATATTGGATCTATTTAAGATATACATTGGTAACATGTGAATTATAAAGGGCTTAGAATAAAGTTTTAGTATTTTCCCTTTGAATCGTCTCCTGGTGTGGGAACTTTCGTATGAAGTCAATATCTATTAAAGACTTATTTTCTGTGGGACTACATTGTTTTATAAATGTGTCCCTATTAATGATAGTCTGAACTAGACTGGTGTGGCAACTCGTTTGCGGGGTTTTCCTTTTTTGCTTTGTTTCTACTAAGGGCTGATTTGTAATGGGAGTTGGTTGATTTAAGTGTGGGTCACTATCTACAGTTGACTGGGCAGAACTAGTATGTTCGTTTATTTGCTGAGTATTCCTTTCCTGCTGTAGATCCTGAGAGTTTAGTGTAGTTACTACATATCCTCTTGTAGTGTTTTGAACCTTACTTAGAGTATTTGCTGGATTTGTTGAGGAACGATTGAGAAAGGAACAACTACATTTCAGTCTTGGTAGGGGAGTGAATCATTTGGTGATCGACCTTGTTGAATCTTATGAGGCGAGCTTTCGAGGTTCGACTGCTCTCTGTCAGAAGGAAAAGTTGTACCATTTTGTTCTTCTATATTTGTTTCAAATATTATTGCTTGCTTGAATATTCAAAAGAATTTTGCAGTTGACTTTTAATTTCATTGACTTTTCAATGATCTCTCTTTTTTTGTTTTGCTTTCTTATTTTGTTTCATTTGAAATGGCAACTGGTTCCGTTAAGGAATTTAATATTGAGCGCTCATTAAGGGAATGGGTTTCTTTAGGTGACTGCAAGGTGTTAATGACAATTAATGGATCAGCAGGCTTTGGACTTTCACACGCATTGTTGTCGAAGGGTTCCTGATTGCTGTGTACTTACATATCATACAGTGTTTAGCTTGGAGTTGTGGCACTGAAGAATTCAATTGAGGGAGTATTTAATGTGACAATTTCTTGGTCTCTGAAACTGTTGTGGATGTAGAATAATTGTAATCTGTATTTAGTGAGAGATGCGCCTTCTTGCTTTTTATTTCTTCCACGAGTGTAGATACAATAGTTGGAAATCCTTGCGGTTTTTCATTAATTGGACTACAAGTACAACACTGGTTTTATTTATCATATTCTTTGCTAACATCTGATGCTTTCGGGCCTTGCTCAATAACTCCTTTATTGTGGTATGCATATTCTCAAATCGAGAGTCAATGGCGGCGGTGTATTGTGCTAGTGATTCCAACAAAGCTATTTGTATGTTAAATTTATTAGATTGGTATTCAAAAGCTTTTGAAGTGGTATCTAGAGTCTGAAACAAGCGAAGCCAGGTGTCTGACTCCATGACTCTACTTTTTTCACAGGGGAATTGCGCAGTTTCCTCTTCATTGTGTAGCGTAAATTGATTCCAACACTCTGTCTCACTGTCATTCTACAGTGGTTGTTTGGAACCATCCCATCTTGCCTGAATACTTCCTAAGGATTGCTTTTTTATGTCCTGTGACATTATTATCGTCAGTGCGTGCACTGTGTAAAAGAGAGCTAACAGTCTGGACCTATTCAGAAGGTTGGACATGCCAATGTTAGGTAGTAGGTCAATGAAATTGTGATAGTAAGTGACTCCTGTAGCATTGGTTTTATCAATGCTACTGGTGCTACTCTCCCAGGTTGCGGTTTTATTTCCTTTTTTCCTACTCCATGGAAGAATGCTTTTGCTAGCAGATTAGGAGCTTAATAGGGGCTTTCATGGTCGTTAGAGGTAGTTGGTCTCTGCATAGTTGCTTTGTCCTCAATTGTTTTTTATACCCAGGCAACAAGACTAATTTCCCTTCATGCGCCAAGCTCAAGCTTTTTCTCTGCTTGACCAATCTTTTCCTCTTCTGGAGTGATCACTTGGCCCTCCTAGTTTGGGCCTTCTTAGGAGGTGAGTTCTTTGTTTCCTTTTGTTCCTGGGTAATTACTTTCCCAACTATCTTGCTTGCTTTGGCTTCAAACATGGGGTACAGATTCCTTCTTGGTTAGGCAAGATTTGTTCTCACTCCTCTTGCTACAGCCAGGGCATACTATCTCTCTTGTCTGTGCCTTTTGATCTGCTTCTCTAATCCCCCTCTGCTTGCTCTTTGCCCCTGGCCATAATCAACGACCTTAGGGAGTAAACTGGGTATTTCCCGTTCCTATCCTTCTTCCCCTTGTTTCTCTTGTTTTCCTTCCACTTCTTTCAACCTCTTTGTTCTTAACAGTCTCTAAAACAGAGTCCACCTTGATCACCTCAGGATGAATGTCATCTAAATTTTCATATATACTACAAGCTCTGGTGGTTCCTCCTCCGCAATTGTAGTCTGAGATACAGGCATGCCTGCACTGGCTACAGGCTCATTGGTATCAGTTATGCTTATTTTAGCATTGGTCATGATGAAGTACATCATGTTTGGTCATAGTATTTGTTAGGGTATGAAGTATCATCGTTAGGAGTGATGCAATGTGATCAGTCTCACCCAGTGATTTCTTCATTAGAAGGAACATCGAGGTCAATACTTTATGTAGGGCATCCAGAGCCTCTGATATTACAATATTGTGACAACTGTCCCTCCTTACAGGCAATTGTAGGGAGGGAGTAGGGTAGGTTGGTTATAGCCAGGTATGTTAAGAAAATGGAATCATCCATATGCGGTTCGGATTGCTATCTTGATAACCACCTGAGCAGCAGTTATCAAATTCAATATGCACCAGTAGTTTAACTGTCTTCGTTGAGTGCATATTATTTGTTGCTTTGCCTTGGGAAGCTGGCACATCTGGGAGGATAAAATCTAGCCCAACAGAAGAGCTAGCCAACGGAAGAAGAGTTGTATCCTCTTCTTGGGTCACATATTCAACTTCATGGGTGACCATGTGTTCAGCTACAGCTCCCACTCCCTGCCTCCCTTTTTCAATTTGAAAAACTGATTTGTTATTATTTACAGACACATTTGTTACATTCAGCTGTCTCGTGCTCACCAGAATCACCTTACTTCTATTCTCAGCTGCGGGTGGCTTTTTGGAGCAGTTGTTAAACAAGCACCCTTGTGCCACCCCCTACTTCAACTGAACCATCAATAGTAGCTTTCCCGATTGATTGCCCAGGTGGTTTCTTCTCGTAAGAAGTTGGTGATCATATTTTATAGGGCTTATGGTGTCACATGAGACTCGTCAATCACCTTCAACTGGGGAACTAGAGATGGAGTGGGAACCTTTCTCAGCTTTTTTCCCTTTGGGGTATGCAGCAATCAGTTGATTATAGGCCCTCAGTGAGTGCCTTATACTTTTTGATTTATTGCTCACTTTTTGATTCCTGTTTACAGTCATTGTGATAAACTACTTAAACTTGCTGAAGCTAAGCAGGAACAAACAACAATAACACACACTTGCCTCCTCCCTCTGCTTTCCTCACAAGAATTCTGCAGCTGCCTCTACCCTGGTGCTTATTAATAGCTGCTCAAAAATGCTTGTAATACTTGTAGTGAGATAATTGTAATGTTCTCCTTACGGTGCTCTTCTTCGATGACTCCTTCAACCTCTTCTGCCTCTCCTTGAGGCTAAATATAGGCTACTGAATACTGGAAACACACTGCAAGCTACTAGCTTCCGTAGCAATAGGCAGATGGCAGGAAAAGACAATTAGCAGCAAGCAACAAGCAAACAAGGCAGCAAACCTGGGAGGTACTATGGGGGCACTGTGCAGCAGCTTATATGGCCAAACAGAGGGAACACAAATGGCACAATATGAGAACAGGATTGCCACTGGGGACAACAGAGAGGCAGGCTGAGACCAGGCTGTCTCTGCGCTGGTGCACGCTTACGTAGCCAGGTCCCCCCTTCCTTCCCTATGGAGACGAGCATAATGGTTTTGGAGCCCAACTCCCCGCAGCCTCCACCAGCCCCTACTTCCTTGCTGCCTGGTAAAAATTACCCCCCCTGACTTGCTCGGGTAGGATGCCTGGTACCTAGTGCTTGATGCCTGGTGTGGCTAATAAAGCGAGGACAGCTGCAATGTCCCAACCCCCCAAGAGAGAACTAAACATGGACTCGTGTTTTCCTGTGTTTCCTGTCTCTTTTGGTCAGGGCACAAGTCCTAAAAAACGAAATTAGGGAACTAGCCAAGTTAGGCAGAATGCAAGTGATATCACGGTGCATGACATCGCAAGTGGCATCACAGGACGTGACATCACAGGAAGAGGCATCACAACCCATGACTTTACAGAAGTGATATCAGATCTTAAGATTTCACACTTATGTTTAGCATGTCCATCATGTATACATTTGAGCACATTCCAAGTATACATGTAAACACTCCTGATTTAGGCAGAAGACTCGCATTTTTGTAAGCTACACATGTTGGCTTTTGTCAGTGTAAAGCTTCCTTTACCCAAGGATTGAACAAACTAATTCCACCACGAGCCTACTGCAGCCCACTACACTAGGCATAATATTCCAAATGCAGCACATTTCCATGTAGATGTGATTGCTTTAGCTGCCTGCGCTCTTCAGAGGTGAGACCGCTCTCTCAGCAAAATATGTTCACTCAGACCTACCTCCCACTTAATGTGACTGTGGTGGGCAATGTGTCTCTGGTGGGCGCCTGCACTCATTTTAGGAGATTGGGCTAATTTCTCCCCAACATACCAAAGCTAAATAAAAAGACAGAAAGGTAACAAAAGCAAAAGAGAGATAAAAAAAACAATGATGAAGGCAGAAACGGTGATGAAAAAGAACCTGTTCGAATAAGCAAGTGTAGAGTAGTGAAAGAAAAAAGGTTACGGCAACCTTGGCATTCAGCAATAGGGCCCTAATAAAAGGTTTAGGACTCTGCATTTATGTTTTTTACAAAATACACATTGCCCCCCAAATGTCACCTCCACATTTCTCATGTTCTTATTGTTGGCATAACTGTATATACACAACCCTAGCATTCACTAGCACAACCTGACAGCTCACCCTGAAATCAGCACAACCAGAATACCCACACAAAGAAGGGACCATAAATTTGAAAGTAAGAGGTTTCAGCTACACATCAAAATACGCTTAAGCCACCCAGTATCCAAGGATGAGAAGGAAATGGTGATAAAGGAAACTCACAAGAAAAGATGAATGCAATTTCAGTCTAGCACTGTCAAGGAATATTGTCCTTCAGCAAAAAATATTGCTAGTTTGCATAGAAAAACTGTGTAGAATGTATACTAGACTATGCTCGATATTAAGAACTTTGAATATCCTAGACATGTTACACTACCAACGTGGTGCACTGGAGATCGCCTACTTGACCTGATCCGCCAAGCCAGGTCCTCCCTGGACCGGAAACAAGCATTCTGGGACCGGTTTCGGGGCATCACCCCTCATCAGCCAGGCTTGCTTAAATCCAGTGGTGCACTGAGCACGGGACCCACGTCTGAGCTTACCCTTCCCACTTAGGACGACAAATGCAAAAGGAACAATTGACGGACGGATTGCTGAACTATGCAAACATTCACCCCAGTCACAAAGATCTGGGTTTAATCCATCGTTCTTTTGCTCACCACGCCACCCCATTTTGGACCCAGCCATATGCAAATCAGTCTTGACCCTTTGCCTCATGGGAACAGTCCAGCCCGAACACCAAGCCAGGTCCTCCCTGGACCGAAAACAAACATCCTGGGACCGGTTTCAGGTGGCTGAGTTCAAACTGGAATGGCATGGGGAGCAAAAAAAACGATGGAGTTAGGCCCAGATCTCTGTACTGGGGTGAATGTATGACATTGTTCTGCATTCTGTCCATCGATTGCTCTTTTTGCATTTGTCACCCGAGTGGGATGGGTATGCCCAGACGTGGGTCCCATGCACTCCTTGCCACTGGAGTCAAGCTGTCCTGGCTGATAAGGGGTGAAACCCTGAAACCGGACCTAGGATGCTTGTTTCCAGTCCAGGGAGAACCAGGCCTGGCAGTTTGGGCTGAATTGTTCCCATTGGGCGATGGGTCAAGACTGATTTGCATATGGCTGGGTTCAAACTGGAATGGCATGTGGAGTAAAACAACAATGGATTTAGGCCCGGATCTCTGTACTGGGGTGGATGTATGACATTGTTCTACATTCTGTCCATCAATTGTTCTTTTTGCAAAATACAGTACATCACAAACGTTGCAGCATCACTGCAGTAGGTAGGTGTGAAAATGGCAAAAAAACAAGACCACCCATACCCCTGCAGGGTAACAACTTAGCAAAAGTTAGCACTCTCAAATTTCCAGAGCTACAAAAAACAACTTGTCTTCCTTTCAAGGAAAACAGTTAGTCAACATTTAGTGATTGGAACTGATAAATAAAACACATAATTTCAAATCTTTGGAAATCATTTTTTGTTGTGGTGGGATGGATTTGGATACTTCTGTACAAAACTGAAACATTTCGGTCATGGAATAGCAAGCAGGATTATGCAAGGGAGTCCTTTTTTAAGTAAAACCTCTTATGACAAGATTTAGAAGCAAAGCATTTGATGTAAAACAGGATAAATAGGGTAAATAAAGTGATGTCCAACTAATGGCCTAAATAAACAATGTGAATCAGAAAACATGGGATAAATCTTGACTTACCACCTTGACTAAATTGGGTGATCCGAGGCAAATCTCTCGCTTGTGTTTGATTTAATGACTGTAATGCTTCACCATGTATAATAAGAATCTAGCCCACATATAAGATGCACTTGACTTTCATGTGGCTTCTGCTTGCCAGCCACACTCTAACTTCATGTGCCAAGAATTAAAGACAAAACATTAACCTTTGATGTGAAATAAAGATATGCCCATTTAGTGGCTGAATTGCTCAAAATAAATGCAAAAAACTACAGTGATGTTGAGGGCTGTCACCTGCTCCATCGAGAAGACGGCTGTTGCCCTGTGCAATGCTGTGACCTGATGGGGCCGTTTCCTTGTGTGTGCTGTTATGAACCCCGTATGCCAGGAGGGGAGCTGTGGTAACATGAAAGGGTTGTCGCCCTGGAGCAGCATACAGCTGTGAAGGAGAAGCAAGCCATTATCCACAGAGGAAGAGCAACGATTCAACTACTCAACAATCCAGGAGGACTCAAGACCTGAATTCAGAGAGGCTTGTCACGTAGGAGGAGGAGCATGTGGACGCATTCCCCCTCTACCATAATATCCAGACTTTTGCTTACCACCGGGCCAGAGATGCGGGCCAGGGCACTCCGAATCTCTACTCCAGTGAGAGCGGGTAAGACTGAATACTGGGCTGCCAGGCCTTGGGGAAACTTGCTCTGACTGACACGCGACGTGCAAAGGTAGTTTGATTTTCTCAAAGCCATCATGGAACTTCTGAGACTTGAACCCACTGGCGGGCCTGGCTGGAACGTCACCTTATATAAAATGGGGAATGAGCAGGATCCTTTGACAGGGGAGAGAGGCTTGCGAGCTGACCCCGGGAAAACTAGTGTGTCTGCCTTAAGAAAACTGTATATTACTTGTAAACAAAATACATGGGTGAATGTACAGGAACGCCATGCACCACCCATGTAATGCCTTCCTGATGCACTGTGATGTCCAGGCAGTGTTAGATTTTTTCTTCTTTTTTTTTTTTACAAAATCACGCAAAAAGTATCTTATGAGACTATTTCCTCCTTGTAAGTGTGCTGCAGAATGCAGCATACATGCAAAGAGGAAATAACAAGGAGAAATAAATATATTTATTCGTAGCATGTATTGGCTGCAGATACACATGCTATGCATACTCCTGTCATCTAGTGTTGGGCCAGGACATTGCAAGTTGTTTTTCTGGAGGTAGCTTTATGATCGGTGTTGTGCGTCGATTCTCCTCCCCATCGAGGCATTGCGCATGTCGAAGTCTTTGTTCCTCACAAAGTTTTTTTTCCGCCATCGGGCTCGGACAGATTACCTCAAAGCTGTTCCAGGTTCGAGGCCACACGGCGTACGGGAAAAAAAGTAATCACTGGAATTGGTTTCTACTCCTGGGAAGGACTTCCCGGATTCCAAATCAACCAACCATCAAGAATGATTGGCTCCGGATGATGGAGACAAACAAAGCACTCTTCAGACAGTGTCCTTGGCGCAGAGCCAAGTACACACACTCTGACACACAACGTCTGTAACTTGTGCCTCCGCAGCCCAAAGAAGAACAGTGCGCCAACAGGGCATTGTTTAAAAATAAAAAGACTCTTCGATCATGACAGCTTCAGTGGCTCGCACATGATATGAAGCACGTAGCTGAGGCCCAGTTCATCCAGAACAGCATCGCCAACAGCTAAGCCAGCGCCCCAGCAGGAGGCTGGATGGTAATAGCCAGCCCACACTACACGGCGTCCGAAATATCTTTTAGGGAAGAACTAGCTCCAGTACAACCCAAATCGCTGACGCTGACCACAGACTCGGTACCGAGGAACAAAACGACACCACATACTGTGAGTACTGCTACCCCCATAAAATGATTAAAGATTCGTCACCATCAAAACCACAACATGGTGCACCACAACCTTCGGGTTCAGGCTGACACCGTGACAAGCCTTGGATCCAAGAAAGGACGAGAGTATTCTCCATCCTGATCCGGTGGCCAGGCATCAAAAGGGGGACGGTTCCGAAACTATTACGGCATCGAAGACCACTTCGACCAAGCCTTCAACACCAAGACATCAATCAGGACCAACAAAAACATCTGCACTGAATAGCTTCAGGACACACATTGAAGCCAAAAAAGCATATGGAAGCGAGCGGAAGGAGTTCTGAGAAGCCCCATGGACACATCTAAACAGAAGAAAAGATTCCAGTACTCTTAAGGCATAGACTGTTTCTAAAAGCAAAACAACTGCACACAAGAAACAGAAAACACAAAGTACTAAACCCGCTGAAGATCAAGGGGTGGTATTTGAGGGATTACAACAGTTCATGCTAAAAAAGAGAAAGGAGGCTACAAAAACAAAACCAGAAGAGGGAGAACTTTTTGAGCCTCCCCAAAAGATTATAATCCAAGAAAATAAAGACACAAGCCCTATAGTTTTTAGGCCGAGACTGGGCAGCGCATGCGCTGCTCTGGGAGCCGTGCTGTAGTCTAGACTGTGGCTTGAAGCACCTCCCATCTTTTCCATATGTTCCTGCCCTTCATAAATGCATGCTTTTGGTTGGTCAGCATGCTTAATAAATCCCGCCTTTTGGTATTACAGAACCTCCCAGGAGACTGTCCCTGTTACACGCGGCATTAGCCTTTTTTTCATATAGATTCCGTTGTGCGCACTATTTCTTTTTTTCTTGTTTGCCTCAGCTTGTGTATCAGCACTGCGCCTGCTTCACGGACGTGGTGCTTCATGTTTCGGTCGACATTTGCATCGTGAGTTTAATAACTGTTTTACTTTGGAGGGCGTGCGCCTTTTAACGACGTGCTCACTTTCATTTTCACCATTGCATCTTATTTTCTGCTTGCGGCCGCCTGCTCGCCCTGTGCATTCTCTCCCTTCTCCCTTCTCCCTTCCCCCACCACCCCTCCGAGATCGCTGCTTGTATTTTAAGTGATTTGCCCCGAAATCACAGCATGTTGAGCCGATGCCGAGACACAAACTCCCGAGTTAGCGGCTCTGACCGCATGCCCTTCACCACATGTTTGATGCCATTTCATTGCTGTTTTTTAAATGTTGCCAGATGGAGTCATTTATAAGCTCAAATGCTGTTCCAGTCACATCGCGTGCCGTCTCCTCACCGCTTTCATAGTTACCATTGCGTCTTGTTTCCTGCTTGCCCTGTGCTGTCCCTCCCTACCCTTTCACACCACACCCACCACCCCTCCGAAATCGCTGCATGTATTTTAAGTAATTTGCCCAAAATCACAGGACACTGCTTTCATTTTCACCATTGCATCTTGTTTCCTGCTCTTGGCAGCCTGCTCGCCCTGTGCGTCTATCCCTACCCCTTCACCCCTCCCCCACTACCCTTTCGAGATCGCTGCTTGTATTTTAAGTGATTTGCCCAAAATCACAGGATGTTGAGCCGTCGCTGAGACTCAAACTCCTGAGTCGGCAGCTACGACCTCACACCTTCTACAGCATGTTTGATGCTGTTTCATTGTTAGGTCTCGCCTTGCTATCGCGTAAGCGATCGCAAAGCGAGACTATTGTAAGGGGCTCCCAAAAGTACTCCGAAAAGCGGATTGCATGGCGAGTACGCGCACAATCACGCGCATCGTGCCGCAATGCAATCCGTTTGGCATCGCACTTCAAAGGGTCCGCTCCCGCGCCTGGAATGTGCTCCCCCGCCCCCGCCAAGCGCGCGCGTCACGCTCCGCCGGGCTTGTCTTGTTTCTCTTTCTTTCAAACACAAACACCCACTTAGGTGTGTCATTTCCACAAAGTGCTTTTACCTCAGGGACTTTCACCACCTGCGGCTCACGGCCTTTGTCTCCTTCCAGCCTAATCTCCCCTCACCCGCTCCAGGGGGTTCTTGGAGAAGGGAAACACCCAACCGCAGCTTTCAGCGTTAAAAAAATAACAGCTGCGCGGCGCGAGAGCTTGAGAGAAGTGCTATGCATGTACCGAGGCCTCGGCAGGGGCTTACTACAACCCAATGTCAGGGTTGGGAGTTAATGCCCGCAAATATTTCCGCAAACATCCATTTGGTCATTTGATATGGACAACCGGTTCTTCATACCAAAGCTTGTTTAATTCCACTACACAGCAGGTTAATAGCCTTAGGTTTTAATTAAATTTAGTGCCGAAGAGAAGCTCTTACGTAGCTGCGAAGTGGCCCCATGCCATGTGTGATACAGAAATCCACTCCTGTATTTTTAGCCAAGAGAAAGTTGTATTATGGTTATGGGCCCAACATTCCTGGCATTGTACATGTTGTTGGCTAAAAAGCAGGATATGTCTGAAAGTGTCACACATAAAATGGGGGGAAATGGCAGCTATGTTCATGAAATAACGGGGGAAAGTGGTAGATATGCTCATGAAATAACAGGGCAAAGTGGCAGATATGCTTGTGAAATAACGGGGCAAGGGGGCAGATACGATCGTGAAATAAACCAATGCTTACAGTGCTGGGGGGTTTTTTGCTCTGAATTTACAAATACCCTTATGTACCTAGTCCATCTGTGAAGTGTGGGATCGGCACACACAATTCCAGTACAGCAGTCAAATGTTTGTCTCAAAAGAGAAACAATGCCAATCTGAGACACTGCAGGGACAAAGAAAACAAGGTCAAGAAGTAGAGTGAGCATGCATGTTGCCACATGCGCGACAAAGACATGAATTCCTAGGACTAGATAATAACATTTAATCACAACCTCTGCAACTAAGTGCTAGGAAGCCATCATAGTGCAGATGCACACTCCTGTCAGCTGTTAAAAGTACTTCAGGGGGGTACAAATCATGCCTGGGCTCCATTCAATGCAGCACATGGAGGTCAGTGGAGGTGGTGTGTCAAAAATAGCATCTCTCATCATCTCACAATAATAGAGGTCGACTTAAGTCATGCACGGTATGCTCAAGCTTGAATTCATCATTAAATGCACTGAGATACTACATGGCAATGGGTTGCAGAAATGTCTCTTTCCACATGGCATATGCATACTGAGTTTCAGAGCCTAACACAGTCAGTAATTGAAATGTTTATTTTTGATCTCAGTCTTAAAAACACCATACAACCATATTAGAATAAATCACTTGTTTCATATAAATACACGTAAAATCACCACGTGCAATCTATAAATTTAGTTTATAGATTGATAAAAAGGAAAAATGCTTTAAAAAGTCCCACTAAAAAAATCTAATAAAATGCCTTTGATGGCGACTCTCAATCTTCATAAGGCACAAGTCACATCCAAATGTTGCATATCAGTTAAAAGTGCCATTGATTGCCACCGTTCATGGATACCATATTTAAGAAAGAGAGGTTTTAAAATTATTTTCAGTGGTGTCTGAAACTAAGCAATCTAAAAGAATGTGCAAGTTGTCACAATTTACATTTATGCCACTGATGCATTTTCTGTGTTCATCCATCATAACCACTTTTGTCTTAGTATTGCTGTAGCACGGGTTTAGACCTTTTCTAAATGTTAGTGTCTCTGATCTAAAAGTGGATTTTGGTATTGCGTCAGCAAAAGGAACCTTACAAAGCGGCTCAAGGTAACAAGTGACTTGCATGCAGCAGAGTTAAGGGTTGCCTATATCTGCATGGAAACCACAAAATGTAAATATGCCATTGCTTTCTGCATCTCACTGTGTCTCAGCCGAACTGAAAAAGCACCTTCAGAGGACGGCCCGTTATTAATAAGTGATGGATTTGGCCCTAAATGCTATTGATCAGTTATGCCCATGACAAGGGAGAAGTCTGGAAGCTTTCCACGAGGACACAAAGATCACATTTGACCAAACCTGAAAAGATCGAGTTTGCTCCTGGTCAACTCCTAAACAAATGTCGAAGAGCTCATCTGCTCAACCGCTGTGCACCACAGACCACGTCTGACAAATATCAGGTGCCATATCTGATTGACTTCCAGAGATTATGCTTTACGACTACACAGAGAAACTAGAACGAGTGTTTGATCAGTACAGAGAGGCATCAGAGACCATGTGACATTAGAAATCATATGTGGTCATTGTAGGAAGGTGGATATCTGACTATGGTTACCCCCAACTTTTTGCCTAGTGTCTAGCTGGTTTTTCGACTTAGTTGGCCTGAGATCCTGCCATTCAGGGTCTCAGGCTGTCTGCTCTCTCTTTAAAATGGACTCCATGTACCCTAGGTACATAACCAATTGGTAAGGATCACCTTATTGGACCCTGTACAGTGTACCCTAGGTACCCAGGGCATAGGTGTACCCTAGGCCTCCCAGGGGCTGCAGCATGTATTATGCCACCCCTGGTCTGGCCTTCCAATCAGACACAACTGGCTGATCACTCAGCTGGGGCAAGGTCGTGTAATCACCCCTTGCTTAGATATAGTATGCCTATATCTACCCTTGTATATAGACACATGTGTACCTATCAGTCACTCCTATGGCAGGCCTTAACAATCCTGGAGGCAGAGTGCTTGGTAACATGTGAGATGGTGCTCTAGCATGAGCTGAGCCTGTCTGCAGCTTTCGGAACCCCGTCCTTAAAGCTGTTCTATGATATAGCCTACCATATACTCTTAAAGTGCCTTATAATCTTAAACGGTTATGGTAACTATGGTTTGGCTGTATCAAAACATGTCGTGTAAGGTGTCTAACACTTTGGAATAATACCCCCATACCATTTCTGGTGATGAGGATATTATTCCTCCCTTCTAGAGGGAGAGACATGTTAAAATCCTGCTTTGCTGTTTAACTCTAACCAAAGCCTCAGCATCACAAAATGGATGCTGCTGCCACAGACACAAGTCTGACCTCCTGCTGCTGGGAGTGATCGCGGCAAGGGAGGCTTGGACAATAGGTTTCCTGCTTGGGGAGGTGCTAGCACCTCCCCAGACAGACTTTAGTGTATTGGGGCAGGGAGGGCTGAATGGAATGAGACATGCCTGGGGCACACAAGGTGCCCCATGCATAGTCCAGTTCAAACCGGTGCTGGGGCACTCCAGCCCCAGTCCTGGCGCGAAACTGGACAAAGGGAAGGGGGTGTAACCACCCCCCTCCCAGGTCCCACCCATAAGGCGTGACCTAGCAGGTAACCCAGCCCCCCAGATTAGTATAAGAGTGGTAGCTGGGCCCCAGGAGATTAGATTATCCTGAACCTGCAACTTGAACAGAAACTCTGGACCTTCGACATTCGACGAAAGAAGAAGACTGAAGAATCTCCCTTGTTGCCAAGGAGAGGCTACCCTGTGCAAACAGGCACCATCAAGAGACTACCCTTTGCTTTGCTGAAGTTCTACGAGGGACCGACTGCAGAGCCCGACCAGAGCCTTGACTTCCAGACTTCTCCAACCCTGATCCACATCCACAGCCGAGCTGAGATCCGTGGAGGCGACAAGAGACGTGGGACCGGCTACCTGGGAAAAGTGGCTAGTATCTTCCAGCGCAGCTTCTGAGGCACCCTCGAAGTTGTGCACCGGGGATTGAGAAGCCCCAACCCCAAGCACCATCTGCACCGAAGATCAGCCCCCCACACTCCACGAGTCCTGCGTGGGGCCCTTCTGCATTTTCCTGCTTGCCGCGTCTGTCCGGTTGCTTGCCCGTTGGCTAGTGGCCTTTGTGACGACGCATCCAGAAATCTTCATCGCTGGTTTGGCTCCTCCAGACTGGCTCCCGCTTCCTTGCAAAAGAGAAGCACCCCAGACCTTCCTGGTCTGCACCAGAAGCAAGTCCTCCGTTCTTCGTGGGTTCCACTTGCCAAGGCTTGGTGAGTCCTAGTCCAACTTCGACGCCGCCGACAGCAAGAGCCTTCGTGGGACAGCTCGCCTCCTGGTCCTGGTCGTCCTCGACGTTCCCTGGTCCTCGTGGCTGCAGCGACAAGCTTCACCTGCAATCTTCACGACATCGCCTGGTTCCTTCCTGGTTCCACGTGGTCACTGGCTAGTGACCTTGACTCTGTCCCTTCTGCTTGCAGGTCTCCTTTCTTCTTGATCCCAGCCTTGGGATCCACCGGACACTCTTCACTGACTGCCTGTCAGCAACTTTCCTTCAGGCATCCATAGAAGTCCACAACCAAACCCGACGCAAGTTCACACCTATGCACCCGCAGCCTGTGGGCTAGGTAACTTGGGTACTTCGGTGCTCACAAGGGTAGGGACTATCCTAGGGTCTAGTTTCCAAGTCTCGACTCTCTAGCTGCTTTAGAAGTGTCCTTAAACTGTTAATTTCTAACAAGTACTATTTCTATCGACTTTTACGCATTACGCGTGAGTGTTTCCACTCTGCACCTGAATCCCGTGGGCCTCCCACTTCCTAACTGTTGCTAGTGTAGTGTAGCCCCAGCGATTCCCTAGGCCTAGGCCTATCCTATTTCCGTGACAGTGGTCCTTATACCACTTACTTAGTATATGGTTTGCATGGCCCCTAGGGCCTAACTGTATTACTTACCTGTGTGACTTAATGTATGCTTAAATAAGACGTGTGTTGTACTTACCTCTAATCTCATAAAGAGTGCTGAGGGTTTGACTAGAATAAATACACTTTATTTTATATATATATCTGTTGTGGTGTCCTTTCATTTGGTATTCAAGGGATCATATATGGTATCACAGCTGGCTTCACATGCCATTCAGAGTTTAGCCTAAGACTGCTCTTGTCCATGCTACCACTAGGATAGCTGGTCTATAAGGTTGACTTTACAACCAATCACCATAAGGGTATTTGGACTGATATAAGGTGTACACTAGAACTAGTGACATCATACATCAGGCCAACTTCTCACAGTCATTCGCTAGAGCCAGGCATTATGTCTGATCGATCATTTGGCAGCACTAGAGAGTGGTGGGGCGGGCAAATGGGTGGTGAGTGGGGAACACATTAAAACAAGCATTGGCATAGCCAATAGGTCTCGCCTTTGGGACCTTATAAGTGTTTAGCCATGCAATAGTTAGTGTTGTTGCACCACGGATATTGTGCTGCATAACTAAATACTTATAAGGTCCCAAAAGCGAGACCTATTGGCTATGCCAATGCTTGTTTTTAAATGTTGCCAGATGGAGTCATTTATAAGCTCAAATGCTGTGCCAGTCACATTGCGTGCCGTCTCTTCCCACCTCCTCACCGCTTTCATATTTACCATTGCGTCTTGTTTCCTGCTTGCCCTGTGCCGCCTCTCTCTACCCCTGCACACACTACCCTTCCAAGATTGCTGCTTGTATTTTAAGTGATTTGCCAAAAACCACAGGACACCGTTGCATCTTGTTTTCTGCATGTTTTCTGCATGTGGCAGCCTGCTCGCCCTGTGCCATCTCTCCCTACCCCTTCACCCCGCCCCCACTACCCCTCCGAGTTCGCTTTTTGTATTTGAATTAATTTGCCCAAAATCACAGAACACCTCTTTCATTTTCACCACCATGTCTTGTTTCCTGCTCGTGGCAGCCTGCTCGCCCTGTGCTTTCTCTCCCTACCCCTTCACCCCACCACCCTTCCAAGATCGCTGCTTCTAATTTTTTTTTTCATAACATATTTTATTGAATTTTGCCATAGCAGCTCCCTTGCCTCAGCCCGCCCCGACTACATAGGCTTCGATCACAATGCATCTGTTGTCATGTAAGGAGGGTCCCGGCAGGCGTGTGCTGTAATTTTGTGTAGGTAAGGCATGGGGAGGATCACCTCCCGACCACATGCCGCACCAGAGCCAGAGTATATTTGCACCACCACAACATTACGTGAATGCCTCTTTATTTTGCTTCCTCAGTGATTGTTTGTTTACATTGCCACTTACGTACTGCCAATCCATCTATGAAACTGTTCCCATTATTTCACTGCCTGCAGACTTGCTTCAGCGGTGCATCATTAAGGCCGACGCCGTTGCTGCTGTGGTTATTGACTCGTGATGAAGTCACGCAGTGAAGGGAGTTGACCTAATGCATTTCATAATTTTTCTCAGATGTTTACATGGCCTGATTAGCACTATTCTCCCGAAGTACAGCCAATAGTTCCTCTCGTTTCCACACCAGAACGGAAACTAGGAATATTTCTTCTGCAGCCATCTCTCCTTGGAAGAAGAGTATTTGGACAAGATAATATAGTATCTTATTTTGTGCAGCCAGAGTTCTAAATTTGGACCCCTCTCACTGCGCCAAAAGAATGGTGTCTCGGTGTCTGGTACAAAGACAGCTATGTGCCTTGTTACTATAGCGTTCCTGTTCTTTTGTGAAGTTTTTAAATATATTGTAATCTAGATTTAACACTTATCCCTTGACAGTTTCTCAGCTGCTCTACTTTTCAGTGTTTTGAAGACACCCTCTGGAGTGCGTGAATAAAACTGGTGTTGCTTGTTGTAAGACTTGTATAGGAGGTGTGTGAGATTGACAAATGTGCTTTAAACATGGAGCCACAGCAGGGTTGCACATAAGAGAATCTTGCTCATCAGCGACTCGGCACCCAGAAAGCTCTGGTGTCGCACAATATGCTGCATTACTAAATCCTTATAAGGACCCAAAGGTGAGACCTATTGCATTGCAAAAGTTTGTTAGTGTATCTGCTTCACCTTCCACACGTTCACCATCTCCACAAGGAGAAGAAGAGGGAGAAATACAGGACACTGATTTCCAGGGTACACACAATACTGATGACACACCTGACCCACGGGAGGACTATCATGTGGTGCTACCAGATTATGAAATAGACCCGCCTGTGCCCACAAAACATTCTCCCCCGGTGACACTTTCTCCTATCACAGTGTCATACAAAGAGATGCTGAATATCATAAGCTCCCCATGCATTCAACAGAAGAGGAAAGTAACTTTCTGGTTGACACACTATCACGCACTGAAAGAACTGTCCAAAATTTGCCCATGATTGTATCCATTTTAAATGTGGCTAAAGAGGTGTTCAGGGACCCAGTAAAATGAAGAGTCCTAACACCACATATTGAAAAGAAATATAAAACCACGCCAAAAGACCCAATATATGTTCAAGGTCATCCCCCTCCAGATTGACTGGTTGTCACCACTTCTAGGAAGAGAGCTGCTGCATAAGGCACTGGAAAGGTACCTCCTCCAGATAAAGAAAGTAAAAGATTAGATGCTGTAGCAAAAAGAGTTGCTACAGGCCATGCAAACCATTGGAGAATTGTAAGCTCTGTGGACTCCTCCCACGCTATAATGGAGCTACCTGGGACGAGATACAGGAGCTCATGCTACATCTTCCAGAGGAATACCGGAAGAAAGTGGAAAATCTAGTTATTGAACGGAAGACCATTTCAAATGCTACCATCAAATGTGCCTTAGATGGAGCTGACACTGCAGCTAGGGGCATAAATATTTCTATTATGCTCAGAATGCATGCATGGTTATGCATTTCTGGCTTCAGACTTGAGGTACAAAAACATATTTTAAATGTACCTTTTGATGGAGAACATCTTTTTGGGCCTGCAGTAGATGATCAACTAGAAAAGATTAAAAAAGACAGAAATACTGCAAAGTCAACCACTACACAGAAACAACAGCCCTTTCGGAAGTACCAAGGTAGAGGAGCTGCAAAAACCTCTACCACAGTAAATACTTCCTATTAATGCCAACAGCAGCCAAAGCCTCAATAGGGTCGTGGTTATTATCGGGGAAAATACAAAAACAATAGAGGTAGAGGCACACCCAATAAAGGCTCGTTCACCCCCACAATTAAGTGACTTGCTAATACGTCCCCAGACCAGAAAACCCAAGTCAGGGGAAGGCTACAAAACATCCATTTATTGTGGCAAAACATTACATTGGACCAATGTTTTTTTTTTCACAATTTGTCCCCAGACATAGACGCACTCGTCACCAGGTACTTCAATTATTGTGGCACAAACCGTCAAAACTTAGGCTTAGTTTCCTCTTGCCTAACGTGTTTCAGACTGCCAGAGTCACAAGCTGGAAATGCAGAAACACCATCACATGTTAGACGCTACTTATTCATTCTTCAATTATCTTTATTGTCCTCTGGTGGACTTTTTCAAGTAAAACAAAGCATTCTGGAATAAGTAGTTTCGTTATGTCATTAATAACCCCTCTGTGGGTGTTGTAATGCCACATATTTAATTCCAATTATTGTTTTCCCTCCAATGGGCTGCCAAAGTGAATTGCACAGTTCATTATTTTTCTTGTACCTGACGATCCGTACCCAGCTCGGATAGTTCCAAACCTCGGACCAGCATTTTGTGTGCAGCGCGGGGGCACAGTCTATACAGCTGGACTGCTGTCAATATTTTTTCCAGAATTTGTCCCCACACATAGACGCATTTGTCACTAAGTACTTCAATTATCGTGGCACAAACCGGCAATACTTAGTCTTCGTTTTCTCTTGCTTAACGCGTTTTTTGATCACAGGGTGGAAATGCAGAAACACAATCACATGTTAGACACTACTTATTCATTCTTCAATTATCTTTATTGTCCTCTGGTGGACTTTTTCAAGTAAAACAAAGCATTCTGGAATAAGTAGTTTTGTAATGTAATGAATAACCCTTCAGTGGGTGTTGTGACGCCACATATTGAATTCCAATTATTGTTTGCCCTCCAGTGGGCTGCCAAAATCAATTGCACAGTTTGTTATTTTTCTTGTACCTGACGATCCGTACCCAGCTCGGTTTTAGACATTATCATTCAAGGATATTGCCTAGAATTACTTCAACAGCCACCAAATATTCCACCAAAAAGGCAGGTATTAAATCCACAATATCTACACCTGCTCAAATAAGACGTAAATGCATTACTGTAAAAAGGGGCCATCGAGACAGTCTCATACAAATACCAAAACAAAGAGGTTTACTCTGTTTACTTTCTAATACCAAAGAAAGATGGAACCCTAAGACCCATTCTGCTACATACTGGCAGAAAATTTTCACTTGGTGACACTACAAGATGTAATACCACTACTACAAAAAGGTGACTTCATGACCGCATTAGACCTGACGGACACTTACTTCTACATTCTAATCCATCCAGCACACAAAAAGTTTGTAAGATTTGTGGTAAGTGGACATCATTGTCAATTTAAAGTACTACTCTTTGGAGTAACAACAGCCCCAAGGGTATTGTAGTGTAGTTCCTATATCCCTGATAGGCTCTGCGCATTGGAATAACATACACTATAAATTTGACATAGGACCACGGTCAGTATGTCTCTATCGAGTATATTAAACTTAATTACTTGTGTGTGCCAGCTAACTCAGAGGTCACTAGAAACTTCTCGAATATACAAGAAGGGATTAGTCTCTGACAACCGCATAAACATGACAACTTTGTTTCCTGTTAGAATCGGAACAGTCTCAGAATCGTGGAAACAATAGATAACATTTTCACTCAGTCAATCGTGCATGCACAGAAATAGAGAGACGGGCGTTTCAATAAAAAGGTTTATTGAACAGTCTTATTTCTCATGCAAGAGATATGAATTGCTGCAATCGTAAGACAGACTGTAAAGTACAATATGTACGAGGTTAGCAGTAAGATAAAATAATACTGCAATAGAATGGTTTGTAGCTATGACATATATTAATCAAAATACATACATAAATAACATAAGCTAAAATGTGATATTCATCTGATGCTTCTAAATTGTTCTACCCCAATGTACCTAACCTAAGTGCAGTACGAGGTTTGAAATAGGTACCATTTCTAAAGTATAGGTAGCTATATTTTAGTTTAGCCAAGAGTTGCCAAAAGTTTCTCTAAGTTCTTAGTCAGCTCCATACCTTAGAATGAGAGAGGTTGGAATCTCTTTTCTGGACTCGATAGTCTAACCCTCCGCAAGGAAAGTCAGAGAGCACTGGAGCTGGATTCTCTGCGAGGAGGATGGCAACGTCAGGTCAGTGCATCAGGCTGGAACTCGATCTCCTTTCGAACTTGCAGTGGCGAACCGCATAGTCTGGGTTGGATCGAATCCTCCGGGAACCGCAATTTGCCAGGGCAAGTGCTGGTATATTTATACCTTGAAGGTGTCTAGGAATGCCAGTATTGACGTAAAAGTCGGGCAGAGGAACGTCATGAATGAACCCCTAAGGAATAGATGTTCATGCACACTTAATGAGTTCTTGGAGAAATCAATAATTAAGCTGAGGGAAATTCCTAAAGGCTTAAGGGTCTGATTTTCCAAGAATTCGTTTGGACGTGGATGGACGGATGTAGGTGGCCGTGCCTGTATTTGGTTTGTACGGACAATGTCTAAATAAGGGCCGGATTTCTATGTCCAAATAAGGGCAATGTGAATTATACCAACATAAGGGCATAAATCGGGGAAACCTATATACGGAATCTAAATCTGCACACAACACCCACGAGAATTTCGTATGAACGACGTTACTAAATCCTAAACGTTCTAAACATATCTTAAAACAGAGTATTGCATGGGTTTGCTAAAATAAGCTAAAAACATATGTCCTAAAAATACATTACAAAACTAATTGCTATGCATAAAGTGTTGTACATATTAAAGGCAATGTTCCATTCTAAGCATAGGATCACATTGGAATGCTAAATGAATGAACCAAAATATATACATGTGATGAAATGGCTCGTAAATACAGAAGAAAAACGGGGCCGAAACCATTTCATATCAGGTTACACCAGTCAAAATGTTATCCATGACAAGGTGGCATACTGTCCCTGGAAGTGTTATCAAAGAATTCTGGTCTCTATTAATAGTTCTACTATAAGCATATTACTGTGCCAAAAAATGAAAAATACAATTTTAGGATGGGAAGAAAAAATATATATAATCATAGAAAAAGTTCCAAAGTCAGTATCGCGTTTGAAAAAGAATGAAGGCCAAATTCAGAGTCTCTCCGGAACACTGTGTGCTTGAATCAAAAGTCAGTGTTTGGGGATGGAGAAAACATAACATTTTCTAAATGTCGTCTACCGTTGTGGGTGAGAGTTGGAATACCTCGTGTAGACGATCAAAAGCACATAGATGCGAACTATCGCCTTCAGCATGGGATGCATCAGCAATGTCCGGATTGGATGTTACCTGCGTGCCTGGTGTTTCCTCTCGTACCTCAGCAGTAGCATGTTGCGTCTGTGAGATCTCAATGAATGCCGCCATCAGGATTGGTAGCTGCTGGGGACAACACATAGCATGGGCCGTTATCGGGTCTAGCAGAGTATCGATATCCGTAGGCATGACTGATGGGAGTGTCAGATAAATGTCCAGCACGCATTTTTCACCGCATAGCAGGCAGCACAGAACAGGTAAGATGCAATCTTGCCAGATTGGTCGGAATGACAGAAAGCAAGTGGTGTTTAATTCTCGTAGACGAGGTAAACTCACGACACTTCATCTCCAATAGAGTTCTTTCCATGGTGAACTGGGTGTCGCTGTTGATTTGGCTTGCCATATCGTAGCAGTAGGAGCAAAAATAGTATCCCTGCAACGAGTGCTAAAAGGAGCGGCAGTCCGCCAAACACAGAGTGCACGAAGTTTGGAAAAATTCTGAGGACTGCTTGAAAAGGTGCTAACAGTCCTGCACACACGTTCTTAAATACATGTACAATACCGCTCATATCAGACATGTTTAAGATGCGACCTAACATTTCTGAGAAATGCACAGGGCAGTTTGTATACAAAAGGGTATGTATCTCTGCAGAAGTCCTTGCGACTTGGAGATCATAGGTTTCTTTGGCAGAGGTCAAAGGCACAGTTTTTTGTAAAAGAATGGCTTTCATTCTGCTTAGAGTATCAACTCATATAGAAGAGATATTCAGTGAAGGCCATAAAGGCGACTCCCTGACTATGTCTATTTGGGGAAACAAGACCTGCATACAGCAAGTGACCCTGGATGTAACCGTTACTAGATATGGGATACCTGGCAGCATGCCACAGCAGCTGTGATCATTCAACATAATGTAACTCCCATTTGAAAGTTGACCAAAGATTGGATTAATCACTGCTGCCGGTGAACCGTGCAGGTGGCAGGATAAGTTTGTAGTGGAACCGTCACAGGCCCCGTGTAAATTAATATCCTAACAAAGGAGAGAACCACTTAGTGCGTGTTCACAGTTTTCACCGCTAAGAAACACTTCACGTCCCCCCCTCCAACATCTGTGTGTGTAAGGTAAATCCCAAGATTTCTTGATGTATTCTTTACCCAACCTTTCATATTTGCCTGCTGGTATATTTTTTAGACAATACTGAAAATGGAAAGTCGTAACAGGCAGAGTAATCTTACCATGTATGGTCCACTCAGTAGCTGTTTTTCTGCCACTGAATAGTAATTTCACCAGTTTTTCACTGCTCAGCACCGTATAGTCTGCTCCCTTTGTGCCAGTTTGATCTGTCTATCAGTGAGATTGAATTCTGCAAACAGTGACGTAGTATTGATTAAACGCCAAGGCACATATCCAGAACGCAGGTTTTGAAGTGTCCAGCATGATAGAACGTAGCTGTGTCTGACCATGTTGCAACATGACCAAGTCTTGTTCCATGATGTCTATGACAGAGGATACAATGCTGTCCAAAGAATATATCCTGGACGACAGAGTCGTTAACCCATTGTCTACTACAGAGAGAGATTTCTCTAAATTAATACAATCAATTTCTCGTATTTGTTCTGCAGTCTCTGCTTGGGTGAACAAACAAAACTACGTGAGAGGGACCCTGAAGAGGTTAAATGTGTGAGGAAATATTCAGGGAAACAGTATTCAGTAGAACAACCTAGATTTCCTACACATACATATTTTCAAGGTAGGCAATATGTCCATATAATACATTAAACCCACAAGACCAAAAGTTAACAAAGAATACGATTCATTAATTTATTAAATCATTTTTCATTTTTATATATATATATATATATATATATATATATATATATATATATATATATATATATATATATATATATATATATATATATATATATATATATATATATATATATATATATATAATCAAAATACAAAACATCATTCATACACAAATAACAATGATAAAAAAGGATATATCCTATCCAGCACAAGACATAATGACAAAATTAGATAAGACAATAAGAAGAAGTATTTTCTACACAAATAAGGAATAATCAAAACAATACAACAACACGGTGATCAACACATTACAAAAGACAATTACTAAAATAGAACAAAGGAAAAGCGCCTACGCGCGTTTCGGAGATATTGTAATGACCACTCCTTCTTCAGGGCGCATAAAGTAAATCATACAGTGGAAAATGAGTAGTACATCGTCATTTCCAACATCATCTAGTTGTTGTGCCGGGCTATATCCAACATTAAAAACAATTGGTCTGTGGGTGAGAAGAAAACATTTTTTGATACATATTTACATAATGAGCTGCAGACCAAAGGGGAAAAGGAAAAATTAGAAAAAAGGATACCAGAGTTGAGCGTCAAAATAAGCCACCAACACCAGATATATTTAGATGGTCAGGATTTAAGTTTGAAAAGAAGACCCGAAAATATGAAAAATGGGGAAAGGGATATAGATGTCAAATAGTACCAGCCACCAGATCAAAATTTAAAAACAATATAAACCTTACTTGGAAGAATAGATGACATATAAATGGTAAGGTCAGGCTTGTACGTTATTTCAATAAAGTTAATCCCAGCTTAAATGAAACAGAATAAACATAATATCAACCAAATATTCAAGAAGAAGAATATATTTTTTTTTAAATAACCAAGTTAGAACCTAAATGCAGGAATAGAATGCCGGGAGGCCCAGGATCTAGTGTAAAACAATTGGATTTACAACAAGGATGGAAGACGGGCCTAAAATGCATATAAAGTGCTAAAAAATGACATGCACATGAGTGAAATGCCCAAGATAAATGGAGAGAATTAAAAAAGAAAAAGTGAAAAACCCAAATACGTAAAATAAATTCAGTACCCAAGGCGGCTAGAACAATGAACTCCTACTGCCACCTGGAGTCCAAGAGTATCTGCCTTTATCGATTCCCAACACACCTGTGGTTAAAGGGTGTCTATCTTAATCCGTTCCCGGCCCCCCTAGTACTTACAGGGGGATTAGAAGGCTCAATCAGCAAAACGTTTATGGAAGGAGCCAGGGGGTTCCTTATGGGAGAGCCGAACAAATCACGGGGCTAATGTATGGGAACAAGCAATCGGTCATGAGTCCACCTAGGGATACATAATAAGACAAACCAACTAATGAAAAAATGAATGAAACAAGGAAACGGGTGAAGCAAGAGAGCTAGGGACTAGGTAACTCACTTGCAGTATGATAGAAGACCAATGTTGGTTCTCTGATAAATTCAGTCGAATAAAGGAGAGTTTTTCGTCAATTCAAAACAATGTAATATGGCACCTACATCCGCCGATATGAATGGAACGGCAAGAGGCAGCAGACTAAAAAGAAATAGAGCGAGCCAAAAAATGTTTTAGAAGAAGAATCCTCCAATACTAGGTGTCATGAAACAATCTAAAATAAATGGGGGCAAATGGCAAATAAGTCCTTACCCGAGAGGTTTCTGAGACGAATGAAAGCGTTCCGCATCGCCGGCAAGCCGTGGCACGTTGAAGGTGCCGCGTCGGCGCTCGCTTTATATGGCATGTTCAATAAGCTGTAACTTCCATATTTCATTAGAATGGAAGAAGGACTAAGGAGATTTCATGGCAACAGAAAACGGACTAATCTGAATGTAAGAAATAGGAACATTAGATATAAGATTAAAAGCGCTTGCTAGCAAAGTGAACTGTAATGAGGTGGAATCGTTCGCCATTTTGAAAAGAGTAAAGGCGATATATAGAGCCAACATGGTGTGATTTAACAGACACAAAAGGCCCTAAAGAGGAAGGAAAAAAGATGAAAAGCACGGAATCTAACTAATAACTAGGTAATCAGAAAAAGTCATCAGGGGCTACTTAAATGAAGGAAATTGCATTTTAGAAAATGCAGAAGATGCAGCAGGGCAAGGGAAGGCCCGGACAGGGAAGGCAGGAAAAAGGCCATCCCTCCTCAAATAATGGCATTCTCCCAGGGCAAAGATTCATTAAGTCCTCCTTCATGTATTTGCAAGGTATAAATCCAAAACACTTCTCTTTTACGTCTGAGAGCATTAACAATGTCATCAATGGAACTATGTATGTGTTCCAAAATGAACCACTGTAGATCTTTCACAGAATGTTTAATATCTATCCAGTGGTTGACCAAAGGCGCCCCATTGCGTCTGTTGGTCACAGCAGCTTTATGTTCACTAAACCGTATTCTGAACTCTCTGCTGGTCTCTCCTATGTAGCCCTTATTACATGGACATAGGATTAGGTAAACCACATTGTTGGTACGGTAATTGGTCATATCTCTGAAGGAAAAGGTCTTTTTGCCCCATATAAGTTCATGGGACACAATAGCAAATTCACAGGCATGACAGTGTCCCCATTTATGTGTGCTCATAATAGGGTTAGCGCCAGTAATGGATTTCTGAATGAAGGTGTCAGTCCGAGGCTCTTTAGCTCTGACCAATGAATTTCTCAAGTTTTTGTTGCGACGGAACGCAAAAGTGGGCTTAGGAAGAGAGCTATCTGCTTGGGTGACCTTCCATGCTTCATTATAAGCAGCGTAGATACCGGTATATATGAAACGTTTTTGACGCGGTTTTCTGGGTCCTAGCAAGAATTCCCTAAGGTTTGCGCCTTCTTGAAATAAAGTTAAGTGTTGTTTTACATCCTCTAGTGTAGCTTTCTGTAGCCAGTCAAGGCAAAGTTTCCCTACACTGTAAGTTGTTACTACCCCCGGTTGCTGTCTTTGGACATAATGTGAGTCTGGACTAAGAAAGGTAAAACCTTATGTTTTGTTCTGGAATCTATCTTGATAGTTGTTTGTGTCTAAGGGCCAGAGCAACCATTTTTTCCTTTCAGGTTCTGATCTGTTATTATTCAAAATAGTAAGTACGTCGACCTCCCCCTGTGTAGTGTTTTCACTTGTAGCTGCAGGTATAGACGGAGTGTTCAGGTCTTTTATCTTGGCTATTCCAAGGCATGATGTTTGTTGGACAGTGTTGTTCAAAAAAATAATTTGCTCAGGGATAATACAGGCTCTAAACAAAGCTTCTATTCCCTGTACTTGCCAATCTTTAGTACCCCAGACAGTTTTCGTCCCAATGTTGTCTTTCCAAAAGTCGTAACCCTGTCTAGACAGTTGGGCAATAAAGGCTGTAGAATAAATCTGTTTGGTATTTGTTAACATATTCTTCATTCCTGTCTTGTTGACATTCTTAAAGTGAAGTGTCTCTGCTTTCGAGATATTCAACCCTGAAAAATATGGAAATTTCATTGCAAATGTTTTTGAGCTACCCTTTAGTGGTGTAGGGCAATGTTCCCATTGGTTATACATAAATACATTTCTAGGTGTTGCGGATTTATGCAAGAAATGATGACCATAGTGGTTATAACAATGCAGTTGTTCATTGTCTGATGAACTTTGTAAACATTCATTATTAGTGAATGCAGTTGACATCTCTAGATCAGACATCATATTATTAACAGTCTCGAAGTCCCATTCATCAGAAAAGGTACTGGAGGTAATAAAGTCACTTAATGAAATTTTAAATAAATGTGGAATCTACAAAAAGCTCAGACGGGCGAAAAATGTCATATTCGATTTTGTCCCAAACTATACCATCAGGTATAGGAATCGCTGTGATGTTCACTGCTGACAAGTCTCTTGCTTCACGATGGGATGATTTGTGTGGCTGGAGAAGTATGTTCACTCTTTTACTTGCTGTGTCCATTTGAATATATCTTCCATTAATCAGCACACCCAGAGTTATTACCAGAGCTAACCAAAGTAGAAAGAAGAATATTGCCAAAACAATCCATACTTCAATCCATGGTAAAACCAGATAAGTTTTTTCCAGTGGATAAAAAAGTCTGTTGCTTGTTCTTTGAAAGTTCTTTGTACTGGCGTCGTTTCAGGCTCACTGGGATCCTCAAAAAACGTATCAAAGCTCATGAAATAGCCAGAAGCAGTTCTGTCAATGGTTGTAATTGCATCCGTATTTGATGAAATTGCCGGAACCAGTTGATCACTTGTTACTTCGTTGTAATCCGGTGTATCTGGACGAACTGTTATTTGGGTCTCAAGAGGTACAAGGTCCATAGCATTGTTGCTTAGTCCTCTATTTCTTACTGTCGAATCTTTAAAGGTGATGAGTCTCTCAGTTTGAATCTCTTGGATTGTAGCTAGAGGAGTGCGTCTGCTACATTGGCGGAGTCCACTTGGCCTACTGTTCAGTATCGGCCACATAGTGTGGTTTGATCTGGTCGATGGACACAAATCTTTTCTCCTTTTTACCAGCAAGGGGCGACAAAAGTACTGTTCTTGATCCGTGGATTGCTAGGACAGGTACTGGTTGTCTGTATGAAGGCCCAAATTTCTTCTTATCCGCGATCTTTTCTCTGACTAGATCCCAAAGCTTTGGGATTCAGACAGGCCTTGCTGGGACCGCCGGATTTTTCACAGTGGTGGTTGGCTTCAGGACCACGTTGCTTTGTTGCGTTCTTAGTTCATTTAAGTCCTGTAAAACAGCCAAACGATCTTTGATATCAAATTGTTTGTTTTCCACCACTGTGCCTTTTATATCCAAGTCCGGAACCAACATTCTAGTCCCAAACAGGACCTCATATGGAGTGACACCCCCAGAGAACTTCTTGCCAAGTTGTTTTTTTGCGCGCTGGACCCCATATAAATGTTTGACCCACCCATCACCCGAACCTAATACCCTGGCTGTTATAGACTGCTTTATGTCCCGTTTTTTTCTTACCACAACAGAATTTCCCTCAGGATGGAATGGAGAAGAATACCGCAATGCTAAGCCCAGACTGGCCATGGCTTCTTTGTAAGCACTAGAGCTAAACGCAGGACCCTGGTCAGAATGTAGTGTGCCTATTGCGTATGTGCAGATAAAGACTCGCAAACCTTTTATAACAGTTCGAGCATCAGTCGAGCGCTGAGGCCACATCCATAGGCACTTAGAGCACGAATCCACTGCGACCATAATATATTTATAGTTCCCATCCCTTTGTAAGGGACCGCAGTGGTCCAGATAAACACAAGCTAATGGTTTATCTGAAATGAACAGGGGCGTCTGCGCAGCACGTTTCACAGTAGAGACGTTCATCTTTTGGCATATCTCACAGTCCAAAACATAGTTTCTAGTCTGTTTCCTAATGCCGGCACCAGTACCTTTGTTTTAATAAAGCCATTGTGGCTGAAACACCTGCATGGGCAGAGGCGAGCCCTTCATGTGCTGCTAGGATTAGCCCTAGTCTATGTTCCATGTTTGGAATTACTCTATCCCCCACTCCAAGGATTCGAGCAAATGGAATGCCATTTGCATCAATTATATATGAGTATTTGAGTGGAAACCTTTTAGGTAATGCCGCACCGCTGCATTTGCTTGATGCATTGACAGTCAGCATTATTTTGCTGTCTATTTACGTTTTTGAACGAGTGATTGCAGCTACGGAAGCCGTTTGCACAGCCCCCTCTCGTGGCTTCATCAGCCAATAAATTCCCTTCAACGTGAACGCCATCGCGTTGATGACTCAGCGTGTGTATCACGTGAGTGTTTTGTAGTCTGTTTCGCATCTGAACTACTTGTTCCTAAAGCAATTTGTGCTTGATTGTGCCACCTTTTGCATCTTTGAAACCATTTTGAATCCAATTCTGTAAATATTCATTGTAAGATTGAACACAGTAAAAAGAATCGCACACTATCAGTGTGGGGAATTTGCGATCTGTATTTTCAAGTGCCATCTTAAATGCTTGTAGTTCAGCTCGCTGAGCTGTACAATCTCCTAGAGATTGGGTTTTTGTGACCTTTGGTCTGAATTTGCCATCTCGCATGCAACCTTTAACGATAGCACACGCTGCACTGTAAGCTTGTTTACTCCCCGTAACGGGCTGTGCAGATCCGTCAGTATAAATTATAAATTCGTACTGGTCAAGAGAGAGAATTTCAGTAGGCAGAGGACATTCATGTTCATATTGCAGGAATGCTTGTGTTTTTAAATATGGATCAAAAATGTATTCAACATCAGTTGCAGCAAGAGAATTAACCCATTGTATCCATCTCGGATGTAAAGCTTTTGCATTTGGAATGCTAGCCTTTGTAACTGCCTCTAAGGCTGGTACAGGAGTCACAACGATAATGCGTTTCCCCTGTGCTAGGGCTCTTTCTTTTGCTACAGCGGTTTGAACTGCTGTCAGAATTTTTTCTGTAGAAGTGAATTTCATTTCTGCTTGTGTATACAAGTGGGATTTGTATGCAATTGGTACTTTTTCACCTTCATTAAAAGTTAAGTAGGTGAATCCGCATTGACCCGGAATTATTCGGATCACTAAGTTGCGTACGTTTACGCGTGTTTGCAAGTATTTCGTTGCTAACATGTCTGTTTGGAGTTTAACCCTTTCTGCGTAATTTAAAATGTAAGTTCTTCCAAAATTCAGGAAACCTAGAATCAACTGTAAATTTTTCAGTGTTTTTTGGCAGTTGGAGCAGCGCACACTTTTCTAAAAAGTTGGCTGCCAGGCTTTTACCTTCACTTGATATTTCATATCCTAGGAAATGGACATTGAGGTGGGTAATTCTTGACTTTTTAAAATTGAATTTGTAACCCTCTGAGGCGAAGCCCAATATTATGGTGCTCACCCTGTTCAAGTGCCTATCCAGGTCACCGTCTGTCAGATATATATCATCGACATATGACAATGCCTCGTCATCATAAGTTTGCAGTAACTCTGTTACCCTTGCTGAGAATAACCCCGGGCTGTTTTTGAATCCCTGGGGCAGTAGACAAAATTGACGCTGGGTCCCCATTATTGAGAAAGCGGTCAAATATCTGCTTTCTGGTGCAATATTTTGACAAAAGAAACCATTTGAAATGTTTAATGTGGTTTTATATTTTTTACGCACAATGTTATTCATTAATGCTGTACCATTTGCATTTTGCACTGCAAATGTTTTGCAACAAGAATTTAAGTGTCTGTAATCCAAAACTAGACAATATGTATTGTCTGGTTTGGAGACAGAAAACAAAGGATCGTTCATTGATGAGGTGCATGTTTCAATCACCCCCTGATATTCAAGTTTATCCAAAATCTCCCTGACCTGTTTTTTAGCTTCTTGCTTAACTGGGTACTGCCTTTGTGCAGTCGGTTGATTTTTTAACTGGATTTTTATGGTGAGGCGAGTCCTCATCCCATCCTACATGATTTTTATACAGTGCTGGGGCTTGGGCTACTGTCCATTTCCTGGCTAATGTATATTTTAAATGAACTGGAACATGGTTGAAGAAGGCAGGCATAATGATTTCCTCGCCATGTGGGCACTCCCTGACAAATTCTGGTGGCCAGTCCCGTTCTGCTAGAAGTACATCATAACCCTTTGAAGGATGCTCCCAAAAGAGTGCTTCCACTTTTCTTGGTATGTCTCCCTCCATCCGGAGTGTTAATTCATATAACCTATGTGGAGAACTAACCCTGGTGTCTACAGTCTCAACTTGTATGTCTTCATTCAAGTCCACTGTCTCCAGAAGTCCCTTCAGGTTCTGGCGAGCTATTGTAACTTCTGCTGCACTGTCCAGCATGGTCTGGGCCCATTCTCAGTTCTTGAGTTGGGTTCTCAGTATTCTCGGCATGTCTGATCTTCAGACCTGCTACCTTTTTCTTGGAGAATTGAGGTTTTTCTTTATTTTTCTGAACATGTTGATTGTCTTTGGACTTCATGCGTTCTTCCTTGTTTTCCGACCGTCCTCGGATGTGACGATATCTGAAAGGTACGAGAGGGACGTGTATCATTATCTTGATATCAGTCAGGTTTTCTCAAATTATCCATATTCCTGAGGTTGTACCTCCTTTCAGAGGGCTCCTTCTGTGGAGGAGACCTGCCTCGGGAATGAGAACGCTTCTCTTTGGAATTCTGTTTACTATTTTCCCACTTCTTTTTAGAAGAAGTAGGAGTGTTTTTAGGAAAGACCTTATCAGGACTTTCAGACAGTTGTGGTTTAACTATATATTTCTATTAACTTCTGTATGTTATTAAGTAATTCCTTGTCCGACATTGATTCGATGTCAGGGTCAGGTGTAAAGCCGGCTAAAATCGGCCACGTTGCTCCTGGTCTACCTAGTGGACCGAGCCTGGTAATGTGATTGTAATGTTTTAGGGTGCCTTTAAACCAGAGCTCATGCTCCTGGTATGTGAGTGGAATTTCAATATCCCCGAAAGGAATGTATTCCTCTGGTGGTTCATCTTGTTTGTAGAAGTGAAACACATGTGTTACTGTATTTGATTCTGGGAATACTATCCATGAATAGAATACCTATGTCTGGTGAGATTCATGTGCCTCTATCACGAAAACTGCTCTACCACCTCTTGGTGTCAGACCATGTTTTATAAGTTTTAGAGTGGTGGCTCCCCTTAAATTTGGTGGGATGTGTATAACACCCACCTCGTCTTCATTAAGACCTGTAAGGTCAGCCGCAGCTTGACCGTTGTTGACGATAGCATCGTCGTTCTCCGACATTGTTTAATGAAAGTTGCAGAGCAAGTTTCAAGGAAACAAAGATAAGATGCACAATATTTTGGAACACTGTATCCTTCAACGTTGAACAAAACCAAACAGCTAATACATAGGACTTTCGTCCTACTCAGCTATGGCGGATATTATCCCTACCCACTCCAGATGTCTTATGGAGTTTTATGAGTAGAGGGTCTCTGAGAAAAGCACGACTGAGTTACTAAAGTAACTAGCGTTAAATTAGTGCCTTACCAAACAGTTGGGCGCCATGTAGTGTAGTTCCTATATCCCTGATAGGCTCTGCGCATTGGAATAACATACACTATAGATTTGACATAGGACTAAGGTCAGTATGTCTCTATCGAGTATATTAAACTTAATTACTTGTGTGTGCCAGCTAACTCAAAGGTCACTAGAAACTTCTCGAATATAGAAGAAGGGATTAGTCTCTGACGACCGCATAAACATGACAACTTTGTTTCCTTTTAGAATCGGAACAGTCTCAGAATCGTGGAAACAATAGATAACAGTTTCACTCAGTCAATCGTGCATGCTTGATGTCTACAGAGTTGCACAGAAATAGAGAGACAGGCGTTTCAATAAAAAGGTTTATTAAACAGTCTTATTTCTCATGCAAGAGATATGAATTGCTACAATCGTAAGACAGACTGCAAAGTACAATATGTACGAGGTTAGCAGTAAGATAAAATAATACTGCAATACCATGGTTTATAGCTATGACATATATTAATCAAAATACATACATAAATAACATAAGCTAAAATGTGATACTCATCTGATGCTTCTAAAGTGTTCTACCCCAGTGTACCTAACCTAAGTGCAGTGCGAGGTTTGAAGTCGGTGCCATTTCTAAAGTATAGGTAGCTATATTTTAGTTTAGCCAAGAGTTGCCAAAAGTTTCTCTAAGTTCTTAGTCAGCTCCATACCTTAGAATGAGAGAGGTTGGAATCTCTTTTCTGGACTCGATAGTCTAACCCTCCGCAAGGGAAGTCAGAGAGCACTGGAGCTGGATTCTCTGCGAGGAGGATGGCAGCGTCAGGTCAGTGCATCAGGCTGGAACTCGATCTCCTTCCGAACTTGCCGTGGTGAACTGCGTAGTCTGGGTTGGATCGAATCCTCCGGGAACCTCAATTTGCCAGGGCAGGTGCTGGTATATTTATACCTTGAAGGTGTCTAGGAGTGCCAGTATTGACGTAAAAGTCGGGCAGAGGAACGTCATGAATGAACCCCTAAGGTATAGATGTTCATGCATACTTAATGAGCTCTTGGAGAAATCAATATTCAATCTGAGGGAAATTCCTGAAGGCTTAAGGGTCTGGTTTTCCAAGAATTCATTGTGACGTGGATGGACGGATGTAGGTGGCCATGCCTGTATTTGGTGTGTACGGACAATGTCTAAATAAGGGCCGGATTTCTATGTCCAAAGAAGGGCAATGTGAATTGTACCTATATAAGGGCATAAATCGGGAAACCTATATACGGAATCTAAATCTGCACACAACAGTATTCAGAAAATGTTTAGCAGTAGTAGCAACAAAAGTAAGAAGAGAAAAAATTCATGTGTTTCCTTATCTAGACGATTGGCTGATCAAGAGTCCAGACAAACACAAATGTGTAGCAGACCCCCAAAAGACAATAAATATACTGCATCAATTGGGTTTCTTATCAATGTGACAAAATCCCCAAAGGTTTCTCAATCTCCAGAACAAACTGGATCTTTTCAGCCACATCATCACCTACCAGTGAAAACAATCATGAGACTTTTAGGAATGATGGCTTCTTGTATAGCAATAGTACATCATTCTTGCGTATACATGAGACCCCCTCCCGGAGTATTTAGCATCTCAGTGGTCACAAGCGGAAGAAAATGTGGAAGATCTAGTGTTGGTTTCAGCAAAGGTATATCAGGCCCTAAATGGTGGAACAATCGCAACATTTTAGCAGGGAGAGCCTTCAAGGATCCAATCCTTCACATAACAATCACACCAGATGCTTTAATTCTAGGATGGGGAGCTCATATGAAAGACATTGTTGTTCAGGGTCACTGGACACCATAACAACAGTTGCTACACATCAATATGTTGGAGCTATTAGCAATTCCCATGGCTCTCAAAGCTTATCCTACAAACACTACAGGAAAGACAGTCCTTCTATGCACAGACAATATAACTGCCATGTATTACATACAGAAACAAGGGGGACCCATTCCATGCCATTGTCTCAGTTCGCACAGAAAATATGGAAATAGGCCAACAAGCACAAGATCCATCTCCTAGCACAATAAATAACAGGAGAGGCGAACACCATGGCCGATCTCCTCAGCAGAAGACACCAGCAGGTGCACAAATGGGAGATAGACAGTATGTTACTACAAACATACTTCCAAAGGTGGGGAACACCCACAATAGACCTGTTTGCAACAAACAAAAACACAAAATGCCAAAGCTTCACATCCAGACATCCACACCTACATTCCAAGGGCAATGCTCTATGGATGACTTGGTCAGGAATATTTACATACGCTTTTTTTCCTCTCCCACTACTACCTTATGTAGTCGGGAAACTAAGACAGAATTCAATGACCCTCATTCTAATCGCACCAACATGGTCTCACCATCCATGGTATACAACACTATTAGAGCTCTCCCTACATCCTCACAAGAAGATACCAAATTATCCAAATCTTCCTACACACAGCAATGGCAGGGTGAGATAACCCAAACCTCAACAGCTCAATCTTGCAATCTGGCACCTGAGGTCTTAGAATTTGGATACCTCAATCTACCGGAAGAATGTAAGACAATCTTGAAAGAAGCAAGAAGACCTACATCAAGAGCATGCTATGCAGCTAAAATGGAAGCGTTTTGTACATTTTTGTGATACACAACACATGAACCCTTCTTCTCCAACAGAACAGCAACTAATATGCTATTTGTTATATTGACAAAAGTCACACTTAGCGTACACCTCAATACGACTACATTTAGCAGCTATTGCGGCATATTTACAAAACAGAACACACCAATCACTTTTTTACATTCCTGTAATCAAAGCCTTCATGAAAGGATTAAAAAGGATCTTTCCACCTCGTACACCACGAGTACCAGCATAGAATTTAAACATTGTACTAACAGTGCTTATGGGACACCATTTGAGCCACTACACAAATGTCAAATACAATTTTTAACATGGAAAGTAGCTTTCCTAGTAGCAATAACATCATATAGAAGGGTCAATGAAATACATGCTCTTACCATTGAAGAGTCTTGTTTCCAAGTCTTCACAGACATCAGACAAAGTGCGTTTGCGTAGTAACCCAACACTTTTTGCCAAGGTAATCTCACCGATTTATTTAAATCAAACCTTGGAACTACCATTTTTCTTTCTAAAACCACAAACTGTTGCAGAACGTTCCTTACACACCTTAGATGTTAAAAGGGCACTTATGTACTATGTGGAACGTATAAACCAACTTTTTGTCTCCTTTACTAATCCAACAAAAGAAAATGCTGTATCCAAAGCTGGTATAGCATGATGGATTGTTAAGTGCATCCAAATATGTTATGCAAAAGCAAAAAGAACAATACCACACGCACCAACAGATCTTTTAACAAAGAAAAAGGAGCAGCCGTGGCTTTTTTAGGAAATATCCCTCTCAATGATATTTGCAAATCTGCAAAATGGATAAACCCACACACCTTTACAAACATTATTGTGTGGATGTTCAATCAAGAGAACATGCTCTAGTTGGACAAGCTGTCTTTCAAACATTATGTCAAACAACTGCACCATCTCGTGCCTAAAGCCACCGCATGGAGGGGTACTGCTTTACAGTCTATGCATAGCATGTGTATCTGCTTCCAACACATGCTACGAATGGATTATGTACTTACCCTATAAGCATCTATTCGTAGCATGTAGTGCTACAGATTCACATGCATCCTCCCGCCTCCCCGGCAGGTAGTAGATGGTGCCAAAATACCTACAAAAGCAACATGTCCTAAAAAGAACACTTACGAAGCAGACTATATCCTCACTCCTTTCATGGCAAAAACAGAGGAACAAAGACTTCGACATGTGCAATGCCTCGAGGGGGAGGAGAATCCACGCACAATGCTGATCATAAAGCTTCCTCGAGAAAAACAACTTGCGAAGTCTGAGCCTAACACTAGATGACAGGAGTATGCATAGCATGTGAATCTGCAGCACTACACGCTATGAATAGATACTTACAGGGTAAGTAACATAATTCTTTCTTGTTACGCCAGCCTCCGGTAGACTCACCAGCTTGGTGCAAACCTGTATTTGCTAGTCTTTGTAAATAAATATGGGTTTGCGTCAGAATATATGGGTGGGATACACAGGAACACCCAAGCACCACCCTTGTAATGCCTACCTGATACAAGGTAACTCAAGGCAGAGCAATGTGCTGTCCTGCGTTCATTCGAAAAAAAAATTTTACCAGGGCACTGTAAATCCCAAAATAGAAACCAGAAATGTAATGCAACCCAGACGCAAAATCTAGGACTTTTACATTTACGTTTTTAAAAACTCATTATCAAGAAGGAGAAACATGACAGTAAGTAAATGGGTTCTGCTTAATTGGCTGAATTTTCAAATATATTATCAGATTAAGGCACCTGTTGCAGAGACATTTGTGCTCTTAGTAAATCTGAGGTAATAATAATAATAATAATAATGGTAAGATACCTCACGTTAGCATAGAGGGTTAATGTGTCTCCTACAAAGCACATCATGCAACATGCAGATGGCAGATTTGTATTTTATGTAGAAAGTTAAGTAGGTTACTGCTTTTAACACAGAGATCATTTTGTTACTTGCAGTTGCATTGTAATCCTTCTAATGTAGCACAGTGAGCAATGAAGGATGTGATGTGACTCCCACACCTTGTAACGCACACTGTCCTATGTAACATATCCTGTACATTGAAATGCAAACTTGTATGATTTATTATCGATGGAATGTGTACGTGTGATGTAAAGCGTTGTGGCACCATGCAATGGGACGAGTAGCGCTATAAAAGAAATGAAAAATAGTGATATTTAAATTGTATTTGTGTGTAAATACTGGGACAGACCAACCTATCTGACATTCTTACAGTGCATTCATATCTCTTATATACTGGACTGAACAAAATCAAAATCGTGCCTCTCAAGTACTTGTGAAGTGCTAACAAGCTGTGTGCCTTTGTTTCCCATCCACTGCCTTTTCATCTAGGTGTGAGGCCCCAGATTGCTCCCAGCCAGGATACTCAAATAAAAAGAGGCCTGATGGCCCCTTAATTTTGGACTTTGTTATGGGCCCAGCTGGAGTCTGAAATAGGAAAGACGCCTCACTGCCTGCAAGTTGTTGTACCAATCGAAAGCAGACAATGTGGAGTTGCTGCTCAATGTGTCCCAGTGTTTGAAAATTACACCCGGACGAGTTCAGCATATTTTACAGTGGGGCCCAACTTCTTGGCATAGTGAACATCATCCACTCTGTGAAAATAATAGGTGGACCCCGTCGACCCACATGTATTTGTGACTTGTGCCCTGCTCCTGGTCCTACTCCTCCTTCACAATCAGCGAGAGGCAGTATGGCACAGCATGAGTGATATGAGCGGCAAGAAGGGCGGCATGAAGAACAAGATTGTCTCTGGATCATATCAGCACAAAATAAGTAGGTAAGTGAAGGGAGCAAGATGCAGCAACTGGAGCGACCCTTGACCCTGTTTAAGCAGGTCGCTCTCCACGCCGTACAGCGCTTCCTCTGTGCCCGTGTCCCCCGCTGCTGCTGCTTGCTGAAGTGCTGAAGTCGAGGCCCTCCTCCACCCGCAGGCTATGACCTGCGCCTCATCCCTGGTGGCCTGTGGTAGGCCGTCAGCTCTTGCGCTCGCTCTGTTCTTTTTCCCTTTGATTGTGCTTCGGCTCCCCTAGTGCACTTAATTGTACTTGCCTTGTTCCTTTGTACTATTGTAGCGTGATTGTGTTATTGTGCCCGTTTTTGCCTCTGTTCCTCTGCCCGCTGATTGTAGCGTGATTGTGTTATTGTGCCTGTTTTGCCTCTGTTCCTTTGCCTGCTCTACCCTCTCGTCTTCCCGCCGAAACGTCCCATACGGCCCCGCCCCCCCCTGCTCGCCCATTCGCCGCCCCGCTCCCGCCTCCCTGCTGCTCCTCCCTCCCACCTCCCCTCATACGGCGGCCACTGCACAGCCGCACCGCTGGCGTGTCAAAGGCGCGCCTAAGGCAAGCCTGTCTGTGCCTGGATCGCGCCCAGCACCAGACCCCCTGGTCCCCGCGGACGCCACACCGAACGCCACCACTACACCACCAGCACCCTCCACGCACTCAACACCGGACGACAGCACACCTGCTTCCTGGCCGCCCCGAAAAACACCAAAGAACCCTTCTCCTGCCGGAGCTGCAGCTTCACCAGCCTCCGAGCCACCAAACCGCCCACCGTGACAGGACGCAACCACCTCAGATGCATACTTCTGAACACCCGCTCCGCACGCAAACACGCCATTGAACTTTGGGACCTGCTCGACACATCCTCCCCGGACTTCGCCTTCCTGACAGAGACCTGGATGAACGCCTCCTCGGCACCCGACATCGCCATAGCCATCCCGGATGACTACAAGATCACCCGCAGGGACCGCCCCAACGGAGTAGGAGGTGGAATCGCCATCATCCACAAGAACACCATCAGGGTCTCAAACAGCACCGACGACACCCTCAGCACCTCCGAACACCTGCACTTCCAGATCCACACTGATCCCAACACCATCCTCAGAGGAACTCTCGTCTACTGACCCCCCGCACCACGGCCTCAGTTCAGCGACTCCATCGCCGACTTCGTCAGCATTCACGCCCTCTCCTCCATGGACTACATTCTCCTCGGAGACCTGAACTTCCACCTTGAGAACAACTATGACACCAACTCCACCACCCTGATTGACAACCTTGCCAACCTCGGACTCAGACAGCTCGTCACAACGCCCACCCACTCCGCCGGCCACACGCTTGATGCCCTCTTCTCCGCAAGCCCCCACGTCACCTTCAGCCACACCACCGAACTCCACTGGACCGACCATTGCTGCATCCACTTCACCTTCCGGAAACCCACCACGCACCACCTCACTCAACAAAATCCCCCGCCGCTGCAAAATCACCGAAGAACAGCTAAACACCACCCTCGCTCGAAGCCCACCCCCCGACACCGCTGCCTGCAACCTCAGACGTTGGATCGACAACTGCGCCAACACTCTCGCCCCGATCAAGAAACCCTCCAACAGACACACTAATAAGAAAGCCAGCTGGTTCACCACAGACCTCCAGGCCTCCAAGCAAACCTGCCGCACACTAGAGAAGAAATGGCACCGCGAACAGACAACAGACAGTTACGCAGCCCACAAGAACACCATCCACAGACACCATCATCTCATCAGATCCGCCAAAAGAGCCTCCTTCAAGGACCCACTTGACAACAATGCACACAACAGCAAAGAGCTCTTCAACATCGTGAAGGAACTCTCCAACCCCAGCTCCAACACCAACGACATCCCACCATCACAAGACCTGTGCGACTCCCTCACCACCTTCTTCCATCGCAAGATTGCAGACATCCACGACAGCTTCAACAACCTGACCACCCCAACAACCACCAACAACTCAGACCCCGAGGCCACCACCCACATCGATCCCCTGCTCACCTGGACCAATATAAACGACGACGACACCATCAAAATCATGAACACCATTCACTCCGGCTCTCCGTCAGACGCATGCCCACACCACATCTTCAACAAGGCTTGCGCCACCATCGCACCCCATCTCCGCAAGGCCACCAACATCTCCTTCGAGACCGTGACCTTCCCAGAGAGCTAGAAGCACACCGAGATCAATGCCTTACTGAAGAAACCCAAGGCGGATCCGAGGGACCTCAAGAACTTCCGGCCCATCTCCCTGCTCCCGTTCCCAGCAAAGGTCATCGAGAAGACCGTCAACAGACAGCTAACCCGCTACCTCGAGGAGAACAACATCCTGGACCCGTCCCAGGCCGGGTTCCGCAGCAACCACAGTACCGAGACTGCCCTCATCGCCGCCACCGATGACATGAGGGCCATGCTGGACAACGGCAAAACCGTGGCCCTCATCATCCTGGACCTATCAGCCGCCTTCGACACTGTCTGCCACCGCACCCTACGCACACGCCTCCACAACGCAGGGATCTGAGACAAGGCTCTGGAATGGACCACCTCCTTCCTCTCCGGCAGAACCCAGAGGGTCCGCCTCCCCCTTTCCGTTCCGAAGCCTCCGAGATCATCTGCGGCGTACCCCAAGGATCATCCCTCAGCCCGACATTGTTCAACGTCTACATGGCTCCGCTCGCCCACGTCGCCTGACTGCACAACCTCAACATCATCTCCTACGCCGACGACACCCATCTGATCCTCTCCCTCACCAAGGAGCCCCTCACCGCCAAAACCAACCTCCAGGAAGGAATGAAAGCCGTCACCGAGTGGATGAAGAACAGCTGCCTGAAGCTGAACTCGGACAAGACAGAGGTCCTCATTCTCGGCTCCACCCCCTCAGCCTGGGACAACTACTGGTGGCCATCCGCACTAGGAGCAGCACCAATGCCCACCGACCACGCACGCAACCTGGGGTTTATCCTCGACTCAACACTCTCAATGACCAAGCAAGTCAACGCCGTCTCGTCCTCCTGCTTCAATGCCCTCCGCATGCTCCGCAAGATCTACATGTGGATCCCCACCGAAACAAGAAGAACAGTCACCCAGGCCCTCGTCAGCAGCAGGCTGGACTATGGAAACGTCCTCTACGCAGAAGCCTCGGTCAAACTCCTGAAACGACTACAACGCATACAGAATGCCTCTGTTCGCCTGATCGTCGACATCCCGCGCCACAGCCACATCACATCACACCACACCTGAGAGACCTGCACTGGCTTCCCGTCAACAAGAGGATCACCTTAAAGCTCCTCACCCACGCACACAAGGCGCTCCACAATACCGGACCGGCATACCTCAACAGACGACTCACCTTCTACACCCCGAACCAACAGCTCAGCTCCGCTCTGCCGACCTCGCCACCGTTCCCCGCATCCGAAGAGCCACCACCGGCAGCAGATCGTTCTCCCACCTCGCCGCCAAGACCTGGAACACCCTCCCCATCCGCCTACAACAGACCCAGGACGTACTAACCTTCAGGAGGCTTCTCAAGACCTGGCTATTCGAGCAGTAGCAGCACCCTTCCCCCCCCAGCACCTTGAGACCCTCACGGGTGAGTAGTGTGCTTTACAAATGGATTGATTGATTGATTAATTGATTGAAGCAGCACCAGAGGCGGGCACGAGCACAGCTGTGAGCACAACCAAGCACTGCAACGCTACAGCAAGGAGGAGAACTACTGCTTCTTCACTGAAACCTGGACAAACGCCTCCTCCGCCCGACATCGCAACCGCCATTCCGGATGGCTACAAGATCCAGAGGAAGGACTGCCCCAACTGCCCAGGAGTAGGACTCGCCATCGCCCACAAGAGCTCCCTCCAACTCTCCACCTCCACCACGAGCGACTCCTCCGGCACCACGAGCACCTTCACTTCCAGATCCATTCCAGCCCCAGAATCACTCTTCCTCGCCTACAGACCCCCCGAACCCTGCGCTTCATTCGCCACGACCATTGCTGACCTCATCGCACCCCACGCCATCGCCTCCATGGACTACATACTCATCGGAGACCTGAACTTCCACCTCGACAACCCCAGCGACCTCCAACTCCATCACCCTCCTGAACAACCTCGCCAACGTCAGTCTGAAGCAGCTCGTCACCACTCCTACCCACAAGGCAGGATACACCCTCAACCCCATCTTTGTAGGGAGGCAACAACATCCGCTTCCGCCACACCAACCAGCCCCTCTGGATGGACCACCACTGCTTACACTTCTCTCTCAACACCGCGACTGTTCTCAAACCCACTCTCCATCCTCCGCGAAGCAACTTGAGCAAGGTCACAGAGGAGCAGCTCAACTCAACCCTCAGCCACAACTCCCCTCCCTCCCCAACCTCGACCAACGCCAACTCTGCAGCCAAGGAACTACACCGCTGGATCACCAACTGCACAGACAAGCTTGCACCCCTCCGCATCACCGACAGATAACGCCCCCTGAAGGCCACCTGGTTCACCTCCGACCTCCAAGAAGCCAGACGCTCCTGCAGACATCTCGAAAAACGATGGAGAAACGGCAAAACCACGGAAGACCTGACCACCTACTAGAAAGCCATGACTGAATACCACCAACGCATAAAATCCACAAAGAAGTCCTTCATCCGGAACAAAATCCTCACCAACTCCAGCAACTCAAAGGAACCCTTCAACATCATCCAGCAACTCACCAAACCCCCCAGAGAAGCCACGGCCGTCACTCCCTCTCAAGATCTCTGCAACAAGCTCGGCTCCTACTTCCTCCTGAAAATCAAGGCCCTCTACGACAACTTCAACAAGCAGGCTCCAGAAACCACCATTCCCTCCAACGACGATAGCCGGCCCACCATCACCGCCTGGACCCCGGTCACCACTGACGATACGACCACCACCATGAAGAGCATCCACTCAGGAGCCCCCACAGACCCCTGCCCTCCGCACATCTTCCACAGAGCCGCCGCCACCATAGCACCCCAGCTACTATGCACCATCAACGCCACCTTCAAATCCGGCACTTTCCCCGATGACTGGAAATGCGCAGAAGTCAAGCCCCTCCTCAAGAAACCCTCTTCAGACCCGACGGACCTGAAGAATTACTGACCCATCTCTCTCCTTCCCTTCGCAGCCAAAGTCACTGAGAAGATTTTCAACGCTCAGCTGACAAGCTTCATCGAAGAGAACTCCATCCTCGACTCCTCCCAATCTGGATTCCGCAACAACCACAGCGCTGAGACTGCCCTCCTCGCCGCCACAGACGACATCCGCACACTCCTCAACCAATGTCACACTGCAGCCCTCATCCTACTCGACCTCTCCGCAGCCTTAAACATCATCTCCTACTGCACCCTCGCAGCCAGACTCCACAACGCCGGAATACAGAGAGCCGCCATCGACTGGCTCCGCTCCTTCCTCGCCGGCAGATTCCAAAGGATCCAAAGGATCAGACTCCTGTCATTCCTCTCCGAACCCACAGAAATCAACTGCGGAGTCCCACAAGGATCATCGCTCAGTCCCAAGCTCTACATGGCGCCCCTCACCGCCATCGGCAGACAACATGGACTCAGCATTGTATCCTATGCCGACGACACCCAGCTCATCCTCTTCCTAGCGAAGGACCCCGAAACCACCAGACTCCGCTTCCAAGAAGGAATGAAAGACGTTGCAGCTTGGATGGGCAGCAGCTGTCTTAAACTCAACTCAGAGAAGACAGAAGTCCTAGTCTTCGGACCCTGCCCCTCTGCGTGGGACAACTCCTGGTGGCCCGCCACCCTTGGCACCCTCCTACCCCCATGGACCACGCACGGAACCTTAGCATCATACTCAACTCCTTCCTCACTATGACCCGACAGATCAACGCCGTCGCCTCCATCTATGTCAACACCCTCCGCATCCACCGCAAGACCTTCAAGTGGATCCCCCCGAAGCCAGAAAGACTGTCACCCACGCACTCATAACAAGCAGACTGGACTACGGAAACGTCCTCTACGCTGGAATCAACAAATCCCTGCTACACAAACTCCAGACCATCCAGAACACCGCGGCCAGACTCTTCCTCGGCATCCCACGACATGAGCACATCATCCAACACCTGCGAAACCTCCACTGGTTCGCCGTCAAGAAGAGAGTAACCTTCAAGCTACTCACCCACGCCTACAAATCCCTCCACAACATTGGACCCAAATACCTCAACAAAAGAGTCTGCTTCCACGCACCCAAAAGGAACCTCCACTCCACCGACCTCACTCTGACAGAAACGACACGCATCCGCAGGACCAGAGGAGGTGGAAGAGCCTTCTACTACATCACAGCCAAAGCCTGGAACAAGCATCCGGTCAATATCAGACGCTACCCCACTCTGCACACCTTCAGGAAGAGCCTCAAGACCTGGCTCTTTGGCTGAACCGGAGCTGCACCCCCGTCCCCATCACCTTGAGACCCTCACGGGTGAGTAGCGCGCTCTAAACCCCCTGATTGATTGAATGACTACTCCAAGCCAACTTTTCATCTTTCAAAGGAATGACTGAGACTGATTTTTAGGGAGGAACCATACCTTTAAGAATCACAGTGCAGCCTCATATGGGGTCTTCATCTGACCATTATCAAATGGCAGCTTTTAAGCCACTTAGGTACTGCTGATTGTGCGAACACCTTTGGGCACTGGTGCTTCAAATGCAAGAAATATTTGGACCTTAGCCTTTTCTGTTTCTTCTTGAAGTATTGCCAGTCTACGCCATATATGCCCGTAGATGAAGGCTACTAGCATATATTTCATCTCAGCTACAACATGGAAGTGAAACCTCAACCTTCTCTTTGGGCTATATAAAAGAGGAAAGACCTTTGCATCCTTTTGATGAATAGCTATACGGTGCATCTGACAACAAAATTCTCAGGTCATGGAGTAGGTATTCGGTCACAAAGCATCACATTCAGCAAACTGGGAAGAATGTTCTTACTTTGCTTCTGTCATAAAGAAGGCTGCCCTTGAAACTGAGATGTCTTTGGCAAAAGTGAAAACTTGAATGCTGATAGATTCCCTTTTTGAAATGATTTTGGTGCTGTGGTATTGCTTTACTTTGGCACCAAGCAGTAGCAGGTAGATGGCCGTACAACATTCTGGCACATGAGAACCCAATCAAAAGTTATTTAGCTGTTTGCCAAATTCACTCTCTCTCTCAGCTTCTCATGCTTCCTGCCTACTGTACGGACAAGGTAGACAAATTCTCAAATTGGCTACTTGGTATGAAAACATGTAACGTTGTGTTGGTTATATCTTTAGCTGTAAGAGCATTTTGAGGCTTTTCAGTCATGGCTGTTCTGTGTGCTCGTTTATAGTTAGAAGCTATTAGCTACAAGTGATTCGAGCAATGGCAAGCTGTGACCTCTTCTTTAGGTATTTCAGCCTCAACAAAATCATTCACACAATCCTGCAGAAGGTTTGGGTACTGAAGCAACCCTTCCAAACCAGAAGCAAAGGTTACACCAAATCACTAACACCAGCAACAGTATTTCAGATTAGTGAGAAACAGAGGTGCCACCAGGATCCTTAACAGTCCACCACAGTCCATACTCCTCCAGCACTTGTAAAATCTCTTTAGAGAAGTACCTACCTGTCCTGTTGCAGGATAACACTGTGGCAGGTGGGCGAAGGGATCCTTGGAGAACTTTGTACCAGTAGGTCTTACCAATTGTCAAGCCAATATGCTTATTTTTATTTTTACAAAAGCTCCCAGTAATGCCTCCTCCCCATCATTTTCCCTTATTTTGAATCCTGGTAGAATAAATGGAAACATCACTGGTGAGAGCACTGCATGAAAAGTGAGACTAAGGATGCTGCTCAAGGTTCTCCCTATTGCCCAAAACTGAGCTTTGTCCCTTCTAAACATTTGAAATCTGGGAATAGAAACAAATCTAACTTATCATCTTGGGCCACACCTTTCAGACACAAAAGTTTCAGCATTAGTTGGTGTGTCTTCATCTGCAGAAGCTAATTTTCACTTTGTCATAAAGCACTGTAACCAGTGTCAACTGTGATTCTTTCTTTGCTGAGAACATTTTTGGTTTGCAGCTTGGTCTACATCCAACCTTCTTGCATTACCTACGGTGATTATATTCATTGCAAGGGACCTTTGCCAGAAAAGCTTTCATATCTTCTTTTACCTGGAGGATTGGCCGATCAAGTAAGAATGTGCAGAGTAGTGATACTAGATACGACTTATTAGCGAGTGCACACAGTTTGTCAAACAATTAAAGGAGTTGGCCTAACGGCTAGGGCGGTCGACCTCGAATCTGGGGAACTGGGTTTGAGTTTCTGCAATTACGCTGAACATCCTGTGATTCAGGGCAAATCACTTAATCTCCCCGTGCCTAACAAAAAAATAAATGTGTCCTCATGTAACGCAACTGGTGCTATGTAAAGCGCTCTGATACCCGATACCTGCGGGTCAAGTTCTCGCTATATAAAAGTCCGTAAAAATAAATAAATAAAATTATTCACTGCAGCCTTGGTGCAATCTTGCTTGCAGTGTGTTTTCCTTTACCTTTTGGGGTTTATAGCTTTTTGCACTATTCTGGTGCTCCAAGCATACTGCGTTAAAATATTATTTGACTAGACCCTTTTCTCTTGTTGAAACCAACTTGCATTGAGTAGTTAGACAAAGGCTCAGGCTCCACAAGCTTGTACAATAGGCTGAGGTTGAAAGGAATTAGGACAACCTTTGCTGAACCTTCAGGTCCAGTTGACTTCAAGGGATTCTAATTTCAGACTCTTCTTCCTGGGATGAGGCTATCACCTGGAGAATTTGTCAGAAGCCCTTGGACTTCACTTAAGAAGTGACTGCGAATCAATCTACTAGAATTAATGCGTTTTCAGTTTGCCCAAATTACACTAAACCTCCCCTGATTCATGGCACATTAATGTAGGTCACCAGAGCAAGCACAACAGTTACCCATTTAGCGAGTAAGGTGGCAAAGGGTGAGCTTCATAAATCTGTGCAGTTAGGAGAGGTGAACTTGGGGCTCAATGTACTATTTACTAGTGAAGAATTTAGCAAACTGATTTATGTACTAATAGCTCTGTTGTCTAAATTCTAATTGGTAGTTGGTCACAATCTAACGTACCTCATTTTAAACAAAAATATTTTTTTGAGCATTTTGCAGTTTAAACTTTTTTTAACAATAAAGGATGCATATTTTGCAGATGGAAGTCAGCATTTTGTCCTACTTGCTTCATAAATATTAACGAAGCAGATCATGAATAGTTACTCGCTTGAATGGTTCCTATCACTGGGATGGTGGCTTCCTAGGGTCAGCAGACCACCATGTCTGTAATCGCTTTTCACAAAAGTTTTTTTTTTTAATCCAGCCTGATTTTCTTAAAGGAAACAGTACTGCATTTTAAAAGAAAAATCTTCTTTTTGTGAAATGTTTGTTAGAGAGTTGGCAGTTGTCCCCTGATCCACTGTCTACTCCCTAACAATGTATTTTTTACCTTCACAAAGAGAAAGGGGTCCTAGGGTTACCAGTCCAACTTGGGAGTCCGTATCCTTTCAATGTTTTGCCACCAGATTTCAGTCACAGAACATTGATGCACGGCATAAAGAAATAGTATTTGGAAGGGACGCCTGCAGCATGCCCTTACAAATACAGAAGTAGTATCCTATCGCATTGCCATTTTTGAAATCAATTGGTAAAAGTTTATTGATGCCTAAAATGGTATTTATACATATTGGAAACCTGTTTTGCAGGTAGCAAATGCTACTATTTTGTGGATTGCAGTGTTTGCACCCACAGAATAGGTACGTACACCTGGCCCCAAATTGTGAGCCTTGAACACAATGTCCTTATTTCCTCAGTACATTGGACGAGGGAGAAGATTCAGCAAAGTTACATGCAACATGGCACAGGAAGGAAATGCATTTTTTCAGCTGCAAACTATGTTATTGCAAGTAGATTCCCCCGCTCACTGTATCATAGTGATGGCTACCAGTTTCATTGCGTTCAGAGGGATGCCTAATCTGGGCATCGGCTAGGCAGCTATGTCTGCTTACATGAACACATTAAGAAAGTACTACTGCTGTGTTATGAAACCAGAACTGAAGCATTCTTTAGATGTGCAGTTGTTCACCGTTTTTTGGTGTGATGGTTTGAATGTTCTGCACCCGTTCTTCACACTATCCATTCAGTGGTACTGCTGGGGAAATCTCTCCGGATGGGGGAATTTGCTGGAAAATGTATCCTTTAGAAAAATAACTACATACATTTGATCATATCATTTTTTTTGGGGGGGGGGGGGTGAGGGTTCTACCTTCCAGCACATTACTCATCTTCGTACCACCTTTGCAGTTGTGGTATGTTATTGGGTAATATTTTTTACTGTAGGAAATTCCATTCTGGCTCCATCTAATTCCTGGCCTCTGTAGTTTGGGGAAATAATCAGCATTAAACTTTGTGGAACCCTTGTATCATGCTGAAAAGTTGACTTTGGGTTGTTGCAAATGGAATCCATTCTGATGGCGCCTGGCACCTCTCTTAGAGCATTGCACGTTTTTCAGATCTTGTTTAGACATATTTCTACGGGAGTAACCTGCAGGAATATATAGCTTCCATCAAGAAAAATGTTACCAAAAAATGATTTTGTGTACTGTGTTTGACACTTGATTCGCCTTAATCTCTTTTTTCAAAAATGTGGGCCTTTGATAAATCAGGACATCAAAGAAACGAATCTACTTGTTAATAGGACCATACATAATTGGTGTCTTATTGACATCTGTAGTGTTGCACTTGTAAATCAATCAGGATTTGTAAAGCGTGCTACTCACCCGTGAGGGTCTCAAGGCAGTTAGTTCCATGTTTTGGCCGCGAAAGTGGGAGAATGATCTTCTGCCTGCTCTGGCTCTGTGGATGCGCAGGGTTGTATGTTTGCATGTTTTTTCAAGACAAACGGCGTGGTATTTTTTTATTTATTTGTCCTACAGGGGGAACAAGTCTTTGGAAGGTACACCTTATCAGAGGAATTCCCTGATTTATCTCACCTATTTCAAAGCTCATTTATATGTGTGGTCTAAGACGACCATCCTAAAAATGTGTGGTTTGAGACGACCCCCTGAAAATAATGCGAGTGGAATCAGTCCTTGATACCTCTTTATGGCAATCGTTGTGAGTGTGCATATCATTTCAGACAATGTTTTGCTTAACATCAATAAAAGAGACAACATTTATAGTATTTAGACTTTGGAATACTTTTACTATCAAGGGCTTGATACAAAGGCTAGCTTTTATTTTCAGAAAATGTATCCTGTCTGAAGTATGTCTAACTATAAAATGCCCCCGCGCTGCATATTTCACATTATGCAGCATTGACTTTGAAGACTCTTGTGCTTGTTTCAAGAGTATATTGTAATTTTGCCCGTCACAGGGATGGCCTTGTCATTACAGACTGTTTGGGCTTTCCCACAGCATGTTTCTTCCTGGCTGTTGGAGGAGAGTAAGTGGCCTCTAAGCCTCTTGATCTGTGGTGTATTTGACAGGGATCTATATAACTTTCTTGCCACTTTTGAAACATAAGATTGGGGGGGGGGGGGGGGGGGGCGGGTATCACGGTGTGTGTGTTGTGTTTGCAGCCTATTTTCCACAGGTTGCACTTGAGCTTAGAAGGGAAGGTCAGCTTTTAAAAGAGCCAGCTGCCTGGCACACTGTGGCCACACTGTGCCCCTAAATTCTTACACCTCAAAAGCACACCCATAGGTTGGGTGGTTCGGGGATGGTGTTATCCTCAATTTAATGAGGCAGCGTGTCCCCAGATAAGGTTCGAATCAGCATATACAAAGTACAGTCATACAAGGAAGGACTGACTTAATAAGTGAGTTCTAGGGGAAATTAGGAATTTTACAAAGATTTGTTCCCAAAATTTTAAAAGGGTATAATAACGAAATTAAATGCAGAAACTGATACATGGACATCAATTGCCATAAAGGCCATCAGTATAGAAAACTGATAACATTAGACAAAAATGCTAAGTCTCAAATGTGCAGCAAAATCAATATGAAATCAGATAGCATCTCTTGTCGCATAGGTAAGGTGTTCTGGCTCACCCCAATTTAAAGGGTTTATATGGGAAGTGTCTCCATAAAACAGCATGAAGACTGCAGTATCATTGTGGTGCGAGCAAAAGATAAATTCTTAACAACTCAGAATTAGCTTTTAAAAATCATCACACAGCATTACCAGCTAAGCACTAACCTACTACATGAATATTGATTCGGAGCTTCTGGCCTAATGTCATCTGGAGGTGTCAGAGCAAAATACTTACATAAAGAACAGTGAACTATTGCAAATGAATGTAATACTGCGTGCACGCACTAGATCCTTGGGCATATGTACATTTCTGAGCCCATGCTAGACTCTTCTTCAAGAGCAATGTCATTCAGAAATAAACATGACTTGCTTGACTAGGTGCAGCAGAAATAATAAACAGTGAATGTGACATCCATTTTGAACAAGATTGACTTTGAAGCCTAATTGAGGCCTAGTTAGCATAAGCTAAGAAAACACGCTTTAATAAGTCATATCACAATTGTTCCAAGGGCAATAGCTCCATGTCAGTGTTAACTTGTGAATTAAAGTGTAAATTACTATTCCCCATATTGTTGTTAATGCACATTTTTATTATTATGCAAAACTCCCTCACATTACTTCATTATCTCTGGGGGTACACCCAATAGGGAGCAGGTGAGTTCCAGGCAGAGCACAACACCCCTTTTCAAAGCATGATTTCAATAGTGTTGCCTTGCTGTTTTGGAGGCAAAGTTTCCTCACATCCTTCCTTATGAAGCAGATGCCACTGGTGCCGAACATGGCAGCAATTAAGGGGCAGCTTTTCAGGCCTTGTTTGAGCTAAAATTAGCCCTCCTTATGAGTTTACCACAGTAGTATCCTCCTTGTACTAAATTCGAAAATGTGCTCATTAAAAGACTAACATGGCCTTTTCTGTTGTGTTCCTCTCAGCAGCCCAGAAGCCTGCCCTGCCTCCAACCACCCTCCTAAGCCCATGACTTCCGCACAGCAACCTGCTGTGGGCTCGGTTCCCATTTACCACCTGCTTAACGCTGGTGGTAGATGTAAATGTTAAACTCCCCAGAATCTGACAAAACCTCTGCATGAGACCCAAGCAGGTTATTCCCTGTTTGAGGGAGTTTAACCCCATTTCCCTTTTAACTCCTACGGCCACACACACTAGAATCGTTAATTCTGGCCCCTGTATCTCTCAGTGGAGTTAATGGGGAACTAACAATGCGTTCCTGTAGGCTTTTTGGCCATTACTTTATCTAGGATCATGACTCACTAGCAGCAGCAAAAAACATTTATAACTGTATATGTTATGTTGTTTGGTAAGAGTGACAAAATATTTACATGCGGAATTGTGCCCTAGAGTGTTAGAAATTAATCAAGTTATCAATTGATTTGGCAACAGTTTGAACTTTTAAGAAGGAGATGACTTTGTACATTTCTGTGATGCGAAAATACAGATGCCTACTTGTTGATGTACTTCATGTATGCCTGAACCTTCCGCCTGTTCTTTGTGCCCCATAGTAAATCAAAATGGTTTAAAGTTTTGTTTTGTTTTGTTTTGTTTTGTTTTGTTTTGTAGATGGAGCAAATACAAAATCCTCTCCTAAAGATCAGCTATCAATCAAGAAAAGATTACATCACATTTAAAAGACAAAAGAGTGTAATTTCTACACTGTATCATCAGGTTCCTGCCCAGTTCTGCAATCCGGTATGCAGAATTGGGTTTCAGAGACTTTACTCACACCCACATGGTAAGTCTATACTAGAATGTTTTAAGTTAACGAATTGTTTTTAAAAGCTCTACTTGGAATGTGTTTTGCATTCTTTTAACTTTTTCACGTTTTAAGAAAATAAGTTTATCAATGAAGAATTAAAAACTTAAATACAGCTGTGTTGCGTTGTGTGTGCAATCGTTTTAAACATTGCTCGACAATGAGACTGCTCATATGTATGGCACTGTTGGTGGAAAATGTTAAAAAGACAAATGTGCCACACATATGCAAATATTCTCATAACAAGCTTGTAATATATTTGGTAAATATATTCTAATATGGGGGGGGGGGGTAGATTTAATTAATGCATCGTATGGAGTCCTTTCCATCCATGTACTACAGTTGGTGAACACATTTTTATTTATACGACACATGCAGGAGCGAATGTGAGGTTCTAGTCAGGTACACCAACTGTGAGTGCCATCTGAGAAAGAATCGGTGGGTGATAAGGTGCTGCGCCGAGTTTATGAGCGAGTTCTTGAATGTCTGCTAGACATAATTGTATGTAAGAGAGTGAAGTGCTAGGCCAAGTGGTGAAGTCAGCTAGAGCATAATTGTTGCTTGTAGACGTATCTTGAACATTATTATCAATCCACTGTAGTCTAACAGCTTTGTAATGCAGCAGGTGAAAAAATGTATAATGTATGACACATAGGTGGGACCGCATCGGCTCCATTGTTAGATTGTTTTCTTTCCACTGTCAAGTTCAGACGTATTTTGTAGCTCTCCAGTTCAAGACCTATCTCAGTACTTTCCGGTCGCTTTTCATTTCCACCCTCCTCAGTATTGTTTCGGTCACGTTTTCCATCCTTGCATCCGTTTAATCAAACCATTTTCGCCCATCGATTCAACGTGTTTCTACTCCTGCCTTCAGGCCTCCCTGTTCAGGCCTACTTTTTGTTTCACGCAGCTTCCATTGAGAATGCCCTGCAAATGGAACAAACTCCATTCTGATTCTGCTCCCCACTGCCACGTGAAGTACCTGAGAACTGACATCCACCAGGTTTGCAACCTATGTCTGTCTCCTGAACATCATGAGACGTACTGTGAGGTGTGTCGATCTTTTTGATCCAAAAAGACATTACGGGACCGTTGGGCACGTCACAGAGAAATGCAGCACAGAGAAATCGAAGAGACACCAAACATCTTCGGTCAATATGTTGAGCAGGAACAGAAAGAGTATCATGAGGCCTCTGCTGTGGAGGAGGAGGCATTTCCCATCCATGATTCCCGATCTGGTTCTGCTTCTGATTCTGACCTCGACTCTGTACTACTTCAAATACAGTATCTTCAAATGGTTGATAGAGGTAGGGATGCCTCAACACGCTCTGCCCCTCCGCCTCCAAGCAGTGACTCTCTCCTCATTCCCCTGACCACTTAACACCTGTCGGGGGACTACTACAACCCCACCTGGAAACCCATATCCTCAGATCAATGGGGGTTGGACATTATCCAACATGGTTATTGTCAGGAGCTCACAACCACACCTCCAAACATTCTACCTTGCAGACACAATCTCTCCACAGAACATCAAACTCTGCTCAAACAAGAAGTAGAGGATCTTTTACTCAAAGAAGCCTTAGAGCCCATCCCTCTTCAACATCAAGGTACAGGAGTTTACTCCCTCTACTTTCTAATTCCCCAAAATGATTGCTCCCTAGGGGCTATATTAGATCTCAGGCCCTTAGATCACTACATCCTATCCGAGCTCTTCTACATGCTCACTCTTCAAGATGTGATTCCACTACTTCAAATAGGCGATTTTATTTCAGCACTAGACTTAAAGGATGCTTACTTCCACATTCCAATTCACCCAGCTCATCGCAAATGCCTCATATTTGTTATAAGTGGAAAACATTATCAGTTCATAGTTCTTCCATTCAGAGTCACTACCGCACCAAGAGTGTTTACCAAATGTCAGCAGTAGTAGCAGCACTTCTGCGCAGACAAAATATTCTTGTCCTCCCCTATCAAGACGACTGGGTCATCAAAGCCAGTACTCATCTTCTGTGTCAACAACACACTCAAACTACTCTACATCTACATCAACTGGGATTTACTGTACAACATACAGAAATCACACCTTCAGCCCTTACAGAGTCAACCATACCTAGGGGCCATACTCAACACTCAATTAGGGTTAGCGTACCCAAATGTTGCCAGAATTTAAAACATCCAAACATTGAAACTGCTGTTTCAAACCAAACAACACATAACAGTCCAAACAGTTATGAGACTTCTAGGCATGATGGCATCTTGCATAACCATAGTACCACATGCTCGACTACATACAAGGCAATTGTCTCAATCACATGGTCAGCTACAGGATATAGTGTTGATGGACAGCCGCACTCATTGCTCTCTGCAGTGGTGGAGCACACAACATTTGTCAAAAGGGTTGCCATTTCTCGACCCTGTTCCCCAAATCATTCTCACAGCGAACACATCCCTTACAGGGTGGAGCGCTGACCTTTAGGATCTCACAGTTCAGTGTTTCTGGGATACCAGCCACCTCGAGCTCCAAGCTGTTCACTTAGCATTGAAAACATTTCTAACTCACCTGGCAGGAAAGGTTGTTTTGGCCTGGATGGACAACATGACAACCATCTACAAAAACAGGGGGGACATACGCTCTACAGGTATCACTCCTATCTTAGACCATTTGGCATTGGGCAGTACATCACAAGTCCATCTGCTGGCAGAACACCTCCCAGGGATGGACAATCTCTTGGCCGACCTCAGTAGGATTCGGCAACAGGTCCATGAGTGGGAACTCCACCCACAAGTCCTTCCCCCATACTTTCACAAGTGGGGCTTTCCACAAAGAGACCTATTCGGGACTGCAGACAACACAAAATACCCAAACTTCGCCTCCAGGTTCCCACACCCACTATCCAAAGGGAATGCCCTATGGATGAACTGGTCAGGGATATTTGTCTCAGGCAAATGTTTCTCACCCTCATTCTAGTAGCTCCCACTTGGGATCATCAACCATGGTTCACTACACTTCTAGAACTCTCAGTAGTTTCCAATCAGAAACTTCCCCTCAACCCAGACCATCTCACTCAGAACCATGGAGACGTTGGCACCCAAAATCCAAAGGAGCTCAATCTTGCGAGTTGGCTCCTGAACTCATAGAATTTGGATACCTTTATCTTCAACCTGAATGCATGAACATTCTTAAAGAAGCACGTAAACCTACAACTACGTGTGTTATGCAGCAAAATGGAAAAGATTTGTGTTTTACTGTTGCAGTAAACAAATTAATCTGTTTGCTACAACTGTGTAAAACATAGTTTATCTTTTGCATTTATAAACCTCAGAACTAGCTTACACTTCCATACGTCTACATCTAGCAGCAGTTGCTGCATATCTGCAAAACAGACAACATTTGTCTTTATTTAAAGTACCAGTTATAAAGGCATTCATGGAAGGCCTTAAAGGAGTAATTCCACCTCGAGTTCCATCTGCACCAGGTTTTAATATCAATATAGTGCTCACCTGACTTGTTGTCCCACCATTTGAACCACTACACAACTGTTCCATGCAATTCTTGTCTTCGAAAGTTTCTTTTTTAATAGCTATACTTCTTTAGTAGCTATTACCTCACTTACACTTGTCAGTGAGCTCCAGGCACTAACTTGATAAGAACCCTTTTTCCAGTTACATAGAGATAGGACGGTCCTTCGAACCAACCCTAAATCCCTTCCAAACATTGTTTCACGTTTTCACCTCAGTCAGTCAGTTGAGTTACCCGTTTTCTTCCCACAACCTGATTCAGTTTGTAGAAAGAGCACTCCATACACTAGATGTCAAAAGAGCTTTAATGTACTATATTGACTAACTAAACAAATCCATAAATCGAAACAACTTTTCGTTCCTTTTTCGCCCTGTCATACCGGAAAGCCCATATCCAAAACAGGCATTTACAGATGGATAGTTAAATGTATTCAAACATGTTATGCCAAAGCTAAGACAACTTTGCATACACCCCCCTAGAGCATACTCTACTTGTAAAATAGGGGCTTCCCTGGCGTTCCGAGTAAATATCCCAATAGCTAACATTTGCAAGGCAAGTACATGGTCTACCCCACACAACTTTCATTAAACATTATTTTGTGAATGTTTTAGGACGTCAACAAGCCAATGTAGGACAGGCAGTGCTATGTACTCTCTTTCAAACAACTGCATCAACCACAGGATACAAAAACAACAGTTGATGGACAGAATGCAAACAATGTAATACTTCACCCCAGTACAGCGATCTGGGCCTAAATCCATTGTTTCTTTGCTCACCATGCCATTCCAGTTTGAACCCAGCCATATGCAAATCAGTCTTGACCCTGTGCCTCATGGGAACAGTCCAGCCCGAACTGCCAAGCCAGGTCCTCCCTGGACTTGAAACAAGCATCCTAGGACCGGTTTCGGGGTTTCACCCCTCTTCAGCCAGGAACCGGTCCCAGGATGCTTGTTTCCGGTCCAGGGAAGACATGGCTTGGCAGTTCGGGCTGGACTGTTCCCATGATGCACAGGGTCAGACTGATTTGCATATGGCCATATCTGAACTGGGGTGGCAGATTGAGCTAAAGAATGATGATGGATTAAACCCAGATCACTTGACTGGGGGTGAGTGCTTGCATTCTTCAACACTCCGTTCATCATCCCCTTTGGTTTTGCTTTGTTCGCCCTAAGTTGGCAGGGTATGCCCAGACGTCAGTCCCTCACTCACTTTGCCACTGGATTCAAGCTAGCCTGGCTGATGACGGCTGATTAGCCAGAAATCGGTCCCAGAATGCTTGTTTCCGGTCCAGGGAAGACATGGCTTGGCAGTTCAGGCTGGACTGTTCCCATGAGGCACAGGGTCAGACTGATTTGCATATTGCCATGTCTGAACTGGGGTGGCGAAGTGAGCTAAAGAATGATGATGGATTAAACCCAGATCAGTTGACTGGGGGTGAGTGCTTGCATTGTTCAACACTCCGATCATCATCCCCTTTGGTTTTGCTTTGTACAACCACAGGATAGCCACTGCTTTTGGAGAGGGACTGCTTTACAGTCTGTGCAGAGCATGTGTATCTACAGCCACACATGCTCGAATGGATTATTTTACTTACCCTGTTAACATCTGTTCGTGGCATGTAGTGCTGTAGATTGACATGCGCCCTTCTTCCTCCCTGGACACCTGTGGCAGTTGTAGTTCTTCTGCACTTTCTCATTTGCATGTACATCTCTTTACTGATACTTACTTTCACTCCATTCTCACCCACCTGCGGGAAAACAATCTAACAATGGAGTCGATGCCTGTGTGCATTATCACCAAGAGGAGGAGTCCTTTTGTGTCCTAACTCAAAAGACTTATTCGTAGAAAAACAACTTGCACTTATCCTCACCCAACACTAGATGTCGGAAGTATGCAGAGCATGTGAATGTACAGCACTACATGCCACAAACAGATGCTTACATGGTAAGTAATAGAATCCTTGTGCTCTCACAAAGTGAGGTAGGCAGATAGGTTTTGATGATCCTGAATGGAAATGCAGGGTGATGGCTGAAATGTTAATGAGACCTTGAGGAGCAATAGCCTGGATTTAGAGGTGGGAAAGTTTCAGAATTTTACTCTGTAGTGTTGATTGGGGTTGTGTTTTGTATTCATTTCCCTGGGATGAGGGTCGAGGGATAGATGATTTAGGGCTTGGATTTTTGCTGATTTTCATATTCTTTTTCCTCTCTCTTTCAGTCTATCTGGTCTTTTGTGTAGTGTACCTTTTGTGATTACATACAGGGTTCTGCTATACTGGGTGAAGAGGTTTGCAATGTGATTGGGTGCATGGAGTTTCTCCGCTTGGGAATCTATTTTGCTCTTATTTACATTATTTATAAAAAATAAATGAAACATATAAATCGCAAGTTAAATATCCCAAAAAACATTGGAGTATCTGTATTGCTTTATAATTCCACATAGGCTAAACAAATGTGAAGATAATCAAAATACAAGTCTTTGCTGACATGATCTTCACACAAATGGAAATCTCAGAGAAACCATCAATAGACCCTCTGTAAAACAAAACCTGAAACACCGAGGCTATCAATAAGATGACTATTTAGTTAGGCATTTACCCAATAAATATATTATGGTATGTCGCCTTTCCATTACTAGATTGCTATTATCCATGGTAAAAAAACAGAGGTTTGTTGCATTTTAAGCACTTTCCTTTTTAGGATTGATTGCAGGTGGGCCAAGATGTCAGATGTGGACTGATGGGTGGGATGGGAAGGGGGCGCCAAGATATTAGGCACATTGACCCATGAGTCTCCTGTTTCTTTTCCTGCAATCATCTGGTTGGGCAGTGGGGGCATGAAGATATAACTTGTAAGTGTTTAACGATGGTTATGGGGGAGAGGTGGGCACGGGAGGTCCCTCTGAAATAACAACAGAATAGGCTTCAAAACACTCAGTGCTAAAAAGACTCGCAGTCTGACGCCAAGTGTCTCTTTGACATAGAGTCAAGTCATAATTCCTCATTCCTGACTTCAGAGTGGCCATTCAGGCTTTGTTCCTGTCCCACCTACATGGAGCCAAGCCGGCTATTTGCCGTCCCAAATTCCCAGCTGGCACCTCTGAAGTGCGTCCTCTGTGATGGTACATGATGAATCAAAGTGGTGAGAAAGTTCGCCACGATCACCCCAAATTATCAGAAACTTCATTGCCTGCAAGACAACAGCTGCTGCATCGCACTTCCATGCGCAAACCTAGCAGGCAAACATGATTAAGATCCCTGGTGCTTATTGCAGTGCTTGCAGCAGTGACGTAGCCTAGATTGAGACCAACATGTGCAAAATGAGAAATCCAGAAGGAAAGCCTGCTGAGTATCCAAGATCTGAAATTCTTCCTTGAAACAGAACAATTACATCTTCTTAATTGAGTCAATATGGAGATTGACCAGAGAGTCTGCAAATACATTTTATTTGCTTCATCCTTACCCATCCCTCTATGCTCTTCAAATTGCTTTTTTGTTTCACAGTTAGATTTATTACATAATTACACTTATATAGATATATAATAAATCCAGGCCTTCCTCTTTTGTTCTAGTCTTTCATGATCTCATGGTACTAGTCTTTTCTCCTGGGGGATGGCCCCTTTGAACTCCATCCCCCACACAGGCACCCTGGAACTCGCCTCATGTGGAAGACATTGCACCACAATTATCCCCTGTTTTTTATCCCCGCCTTTCCATACCTTCCATCTTTGAATTTTGACCCAGATGTCTTATAGACCCCCTCCAAATGTCCATATGTGATATGTATGTGTTGGTGCACAATTAGTGTAGTATCTCTTCCAGACCAAGCCCTTTTGGTGGAACTTATGAGAACTATAATCTCTTATTCCAGAAATACATTGACAATCCACTGATATCAACATTTGCGTTCTTCCCGGATCGAGCTTTTGAACCATGTGCAACATTGTGCTAAGATTCTTCATTCATCAGCGCTTAAAAGGGATTGAAGTGCTGAGTGGAGCACTATTTCAATAACAGATTGTTTATTATTATTATGACTGCAATTCGGAGTCCTTCTTCCATGATTGTGAGACTTTTCTGAAACCTATGTTATTGATCATGTTCTATAATATCTTCCCATTTTGGGTAAATTAGCTTCCTCATTCTCATTACCATTTTAACAGTCATTCTGCATCTCCTGGGCCTGCCATTCACCTGCTCACTTTCTGGCATCTTGTGGATCTGTAAAAAAACATTATTTTATCTCCAATGATTTTCTGTTTAGCCAGAAACAGTAGCTAATTCATTCATTTGTTCATTTATTTATTCATTGACCATAGTTTATATTTCTTTCTTTCAGAGAACTTCATGTCTGTCAGTACTTGTTAAATGTAATTAGCGAATATCATGATTTAGTTTTTTTCTATGAGAGATGGAGCCACGTTTTTTTTTCTTTAAACATTTTTTATTAGAAACAAAGAGCAGCAATAAAAACATTATTTAGACATCTGTGGCACAGTTATGCAGGAATACAGCATGACATGACAATTTTCAATCCATCCACATAGGATTACGTTATTCATCAGTCTTACAGTTACTATAAGGTTAACAACTATGTCATCGGGTCAGGAGAGTAAGATAAGTCATGACTGGTACACCACCGGATCCCATCCCGTCAGTTGCCCTGGGTAAGTGCCATCACTTCCTCAGCCTCCCTATCCAACAACGAAAGTCTCTCCCTTCTCAGTTCCACCGTAGGGGAAATGCAGATCTCCCCCCTGTATTTATTCTAGCGTCCCCATTAATAATCAAACTTTCAGGGGCAACCTCTCCCTTTATACACTGTCTTCTCAGCAATCATGGCATGATACATGTCTTTCGCCCAATCCCGTAAGTGTGGTATGGTGTCCACTCCCCACTTCTGAGCAATATTCCGTTTCGCTATAACCCATCCCATAGTGGCCCATGACTGTTCCGCTTGTGTAAGGTCTGTTGCATCCCAGATATTAAGGAGACATAGGGCCTCATGTAGGTAAATAAATTTTACCGTTTCTTAAATACCGAGCCGTACCGAATCGGTAAATTAGAATCGGTAAGTTATATGTAGGTAAAAATTCGGTAACAGTTACCGATTCGGTAACATTCGGTAATCACGAATCGGAATTCACCGAATCGGTAAATACCGAGGTGGTATTTACCGAATCGGAAAATACCGAGGTGGTATTTACCGAATCGGAAAATACCGAGGTGGTATTTACCGAATCGGAAAATACCGAGGTGGTATTTACCGAATCGGAAAATACCGAATCAGTATGTACGGAATCGGTAAATAAAATCACATGACTTGACGAAACAGCTAATCCTGTGCAACCACAGCCCACCCAACCAGGAAGTGGCCACACCCAGGCAGGTGTACATAATTAGCCGACCCTGGAGAGGCTTGGAGTGCAGAGGAGAGGCAGGGAGCCGGTGCCTGTGCGAGCGGGAAAACGAACATCATGTCCAGCCAGAGAACACAGAGAGACGGAGGGGAAAGGAGGAGGAAGCTGAAATTTAGCCCCAAGGAACTCCAGGTGCTGGTGGAGGAGGTGGTGAAGCAGCACCAGAAGCTGTTTGGAAGGCAATCCCTGCAAGTGCCTGAGGCTGAAAAGCGCAACATATGGCTGGCCATCCAGGCCCATGTGAATGCTGTGGGAGTGACCCACAGGGACATAGAGGTCCTAAAGAAGCGCTGGTATGACCTGAGGATTGTAACCAAGAGGAAGATGGGCGACATCCAGAAGGAGGCCAGCCAGACTGGAGGTGGAACCAACAGGGCACCTGCCCTCACCGAACTGGAGGAGCTGGTGGGGGCCACAATCGAGCAAGAGAGCGTCGTGGGTCTTGGGGACGCCGACAGCTCTGCCAGAGCCGCCACACAACAAGGTAAGACGAAAGCACAGCAATGTAGCACCCCCTATCCCTATCCCACATCCCCCAATGTGAAACGAGAATCACACTGCAGTCCACACGTGTCAGTGCAGACAGGCAATGCATTCCGGGAGATGTAGTCAGGGAAACACCAACCATGACGTAAATGTTACAGGGCAACAAGGCATGTCACGCACTCGAGGCACAAGGAGACAGAGGACATCTTGGAATGTGAAATTATTAATTGTGACGCTTTCAATGCAGCCCTTCGGGGACACTGAGCCAATGTTGTATTTCTGTCCACAGATGTGACATCATGCAGGACAGGGCATGCTGCAGGAGAGACGGCACACCGGCCACAAATATCACCTCTAGCCAGCACAAGTTCAGACCAGGGAGCAGGCCCACTGGCAGCCGCACCACCAACACAGGCAGCCTCGCCGCAGCCAGAGCCAGCATCACCTCACCCAGAGCCAGCATCACCTCACCCAGAGCCAGCATCACCTCACCCAGAGCCAGCATCGCCACTCATGTTTGAATCACCGGCCACATCTCCGCTTGCAGGTGTGGGAATGAGGAGGCGTCCAGCAGCCAGGCTACGAGCCTTAGACACCTCGTCAGACGACAGCATGGGCCCTGAAGAACTCACCAGGCCCCAGGAAGGGAGCCATGCCACTGTGCCCCACACCTCACAGGCAGCACAGACGGGAGCAAGAGGGCGCCGCAGGTCGCGTGTCCAGAGTCCACCAGCACCCATTGACGGCCATGGTGTCTTCTTGGGTCTCGAGGGCCAAATGTTGAAACAACAGCGCCTGCAAACGAAGGCAGTCATGACAGTCCAGAGGCACATGCGGGTGATGAAAACTACATTACTCAACATGGACAATAACATCAGCGGCATGGCTGCGGGCATTCGGGACATGTCCCAGTCAATCCAGCAGTTGTGCAGCAAATTAGATGCTGACATCGAGGCACAGCGCCGGGAACGGCAGAGAAGGGACACTACCAACAGGGCACTCAACCGTCTGGCAACTGCGACTTCTCTACTGTGCCGGCGCTCTGTGACGATGCAGGAGGGCCTAACACACTGCTGCAGCGACCTGTCTCGGGGGATGGTGTAGGTGACAAGTGCACTAGGGGTGCTATTTACTAGTCAGGCGTCGACAACTGCTGCAGGGGATGCTGCGGAGAGCATCGACACCAGCAGCAGGAGCAGCATCACACCCCCCATCCCAGAAGCACGCAGGAGCAGCAGGCGGCTTGGGGTTGGCTCTAGTGAGGATGCACAGGCCGTGCCATCCACCACTGCAGCGCGTATGCGCAAACATTGATGTGGCCCTGCTTAGCCACTTCCCAATGGGTGACGTAACCCTGGACATACTCCTTGTATAGATGGTATATTGCCAGATTGGCTTGTTCATGTGTTCATGGCGTGGTGCCACATTAAAACTACGTCATGACTAATCACAACTGGCTGTGTCTCCTTACTTACTCAGAAATAGTTGCATGTGATCTCTGCCCGTCTCTCTCTCCCATCGATTGCAGTTGGCACTCTAGCTGCGTTGCCCTGTGGCTGGCCTGACTCATCCTCGTTGTCCTCAAAATATGTTAGTTCCACATCTGTACCTTTTTTCGTGGCAAGGTTGTGCAGCATTGCACAAGTGGCAATAATCTTGCAGCAGGTGATGGGTGTGTACTGGCGTGCGCCTCCGCTCTTGTGGAGGCAGCGGAACCTGCTCTTCAGTAGTCCAAACGTGCGCTCCACCACATTGCGTGTTGTTTTGTGTGCCACGTTGTATCGTCTCTCACTCTGGGTTGCTGGGTGTAGGTAGGGAGTGAGGATGAATGACCGGCATGCATATGCACTGTCGCCTAGATGAGTTAAAGGGAAACATCAGTCACATGCCTCTTTACACTATGATTTGCAGGTTGCAAGGGGCGTCACTGTTACTCACCTAGCAGGTATCCCTCTCCAAATTCTCCGGCACTCAGTCGTGTGTAGATCCCACTATTCTGGAAGATGTACGAGTCGTGGGTGCTCCCAGGAAACTTTGCAACAATATCTGTGATGATGTTCCCTGCATCACAGATCACCTGCACATTGATGGAGTGGGTGGACTTCCTGTTCCTGTAGATGTGCTCTGTGTCAGCTGGTGGACAGATTGGGATGTGTGTACCATCAATACAGCCGATGACATGGGGGAACTGTGCCATGTGATAAAAGTCTGTTTTTGTTTTCTGCAGTGCAGCCTGTGTGTTGGGGAAGCTGATGTAGTGGTGCATTCTCTGCATCATGGCATCCAGGAACTTCCTGAAGAAACGTGACAGGCAACTCTGGGATACACCACCCACCGCAGCTATCACCACCTGATAACTGCCGGATGCCAGCAGATGTAGGCTGCAGAGCACCTGCACATGTGGGGGTAGGGCGTGCGCCCTTCTTATTGGCTGGTCCAGGAGTGGGTGAAGGTCCCTGATTAAGTCCATGATGGTTTCGGGGTGTAGCCTGTACCTCTCATGTATCTCTGCATCAGTCAGGTGGAATAGTGTGATGCGCTGTCTGTAGATGCGTTCCTCCCGTCGCCAAACCCTCAGTCCTGCTGCCTGTAGACGTAGGCGCCTTGCAATGACATACATAGCGGCCATGTTGTCCACGCTGTTGCATTTTGGGATTGCTAATATGCACTGTTGATGGTTACCACCTGCTTTCAATCCGTGTTAATTACCGACTCTTATTTACCGATTTTCTTGGATTTCTTAATTACCGAGTGCTCCTACATGTCATTTTAATTTTTACCACTTCATATTTACCACTTCATATTTACCGATTCGTTAAGTATGTATTCGGTAAATCTGAATCGGTATTTTAGAATTCGGTAAATATGATTCGGTATTTACCGCCTCATATTTACCGAAAAGTCGTTTTTGGACTCCTACATCTCACTTGTCTGAATACCGGTCGGTAACGGCATATTTACCGAAAATCGGCCGTTACCGACCGGTATTTGGCTACCTACATGAGGCCCATAGTGTGGGAGATGGCTGAATAGGTTTGTCGCATGTCCTGGCTAGTTGTTGGGTGATGTCCTTCCAATAGTGTTGTATGTGCGGGCAGTCCCACAGGATGTGTACGTATGTGCCAGTTTGGTTACAATGTCGGAGGCAGAGTGCATCGGACCGCCTACCCAACCTGAATAGCAGTGTGGCGTCAAAATATGTCCGGTGGAGGATCTTGAGCTGGACCAGCCGAAGGCGCATCGGAATCGCAACCTCTCGGGGGGAAGCCAGCACCTCCCTCCAGTCCTCTTCGGCCAGTTCCCCCAGGTCTGCCTCCCAGATCAACCGTAGTTTCAACATGGGGTCGGTTCGGTTATTAATCAATTTCCTATACGTGAGGGAAATAGCCTTGCGTTCCATTGGGTCCAGCAATAATCTGTCCTCAAGAGGAGAGGAATCCGGAAGGAGGGTATCCCTCGGGAGGGCAGAGTCAATGGCGTGACTAATCTGGAGATAGCGGAAGCGCTCCATCGGAGCTAGTTCGTATTTCGGTTGGAGGTCCGTAAATGATGCCTTGTTGCCTTTAACCCACAAATCTCCCAACATGGAAATCCCTATCAGGTCCCATTTATCAAATCCCGCATAGTCACTGTGTCGCCCCAGAATGTCCAGTTCCCACAGAGGGGTAGCTTTCGTGAGGCGCCCCTTCCAACCCATTCGCCACTGAACTCCATGCCACACTTAGACTGTACGCGCCGTGGGGCCAGTCAGGCGTAGCTTTCTATGGTTTGTGTATAATGCTCTATTGTAGCCCCCTTGGAGCCACGTTTTAAACTGCATCCCAGTTATGGTTAGATTAGCTGTTTTGCTGTGATGACTTGGTGACTCAAGGAGCTTCTATCGCTTTTGGTGATAGGGTCTTTCTTGAGGTCACTCAAAAGAAAAGGGATGTGGCAGCATCTTTCTGTGCCAGTTTAATTTGTAACCTCAAACACAGTTCCCTATTTTATCCTTAGCCTTTTTCTGACCAATTTTTTTTTTAAACGTGTTTTTATTGCAGAATTAAGAATGAGAGCTTCGTGACGTCAACCTAAGTACACATGATACCTCAGAGCCCACCCCTCGTCTCAGCACTATACACAGCCATGTAGCCCACATCCCGGAGGCAGGGCGGCACAATAGGGCGGCACAATAATGCAAAGATTCTGAATGTCATGTCGATCATTGCACAGATGGACAGGTCAACAGCTCAGTATACCATCTGCTTTTTTACCCCTTCGCCTCAATCCCCTGTAAACCATCATCACCCCCCTACAACATCCCAGAAACTCCCCCCCCCCTGCCCACCCCCCAACTACTGCTGGCATGGGCTCCGACCATGAAATGTAGCACACTGGTTGCACTGCTGTCTGCTTTGCATGTATCTCCCTGGCCTCATGGAACCCCGCCCTCCGTTCCATCCCGCTCTGCACTCTCCAGCCGGTAATCCTTCACAGCCTGTATTATCAGCTCCCATGCCCTCACCCATTCCAATCCCTTCTCATTTCCTGCCCTGGTCGCCTGTCGCCTTCTAATCACGCTCTCACAGCCAGCCCACTTCAGCAGCTCAGCCAGCCATCTCCCATACGACGGACCCCCCCGGGATTTCCAGTGCCATGTGATTTCTCTCTGGGCCAGCATGAGACCTAAGTCTATAAATGTACTCGTCACTTTCGTCTTCGCCGTGTGAGGAAACCAGAGCAGTAAACAGGCCGCCATGTCAAACTCCACCTCCCGGTCGGTGACTGCATTCAAAAGCTCTCCCACCTCCGCCCAGTATGTCCCCAGTCTGGGGCACCCCCATAAGAGGTGGTCGAACTCCGCTCCAATCACTAGACATCTTGGGCATGCCGCGTCCTGCACCTTAAAATGCCTCCGAATCCTTCCCGGGGTCAAATAGGCCCTATGTATCACGAAGAAGTGTACCTGCTGAAAGCGGGCATTCCTACTCCCTTTCCACGTCCTCCGTATGATATGACTCCACACCGTGTCCGGAATGTGTTTGCCTATGCTGCCCTCCCATTTCTCCTTAAGAGCTGTAAGCGGCTCTATACCTTCTCGCAGCAGTCGGGAGTGGAGGCAGGTCACCGCCTTCACTCTTCCCGCTGCCATCACCACATACTGACAGGTCAGGGCCACGGCTGGTTCCGCCAGTCCCTTCTTCCAGTGCTTTTGTATCGCTGCGCTCACCGCCGCGTGTAGGAGGTAACTCCCTTCGGGGAGACCAAACTGTTCCTGTAATACCTCAAAGGGGGCGAGCGCCCCGTCGACAAATAGGTCTCCGACCATCTGCAACCCCAGCTCCTCCCACTCCGCCAGCGGGGACCAATCACCGCCGTGCGGTAATGCCGTCAGCACTCCCAATGGGATCTCCGGCGCATAGGGCCGTGTGATTTTCCCTCTCTTCATGCTCCTGTGCCAACACTGTCGGAGGGTTCTCTCCTCTATGGAGAGGTCTCTCACGTCTAGCTTCTGTTGCATGACTATGTAAGACAAAATGTGTCTCTGGATACCAGTCTCCCTCTCATGCTCCGGGCCTCTAAATACTCTTGCTATATTTTGCGTTAGGACCTGTAACTGTGCTGCCAGGTAGTACAATTCAAAGTCAGGGGCCGCTAAGCCACCATCCAGTTTAGGTCGCACCAGAGTGGCCAGTGCCACCCGCCGCCGCCCCCCTCCCCATAGGAAGCCCACTATCATCGTCCTCAACTCTGCAAAAATCCGCTGGGGAATCCAGATCGGCAGGGTGCGGAAGTAGTAAAGCAGCCGCGGCAAGGCCACCATCTTCAAAAGTGCTACCCGGCCCAACACCGACAGCGGTAGAGAGGCCCAAAAGGCCATACATCCCTTCAGGGCCCTTACACTACGTCCTATATTACCTTCTAGCAGGTCCCCGACGCTGCGGTAGATCCGGACTCCCAAGTAGGTGAAGCACGTGGCTTCCCAAACCACCTCTATCGTAAGCGGGGGGTACGGTACCTCTGCCCGTAGAGGGAAGACACAAGTTTTGTTCCAATTCACCTTGAGGCCCGAGAGCCCTCCAAAGCCCGACAGCAATTCCACCGCCCCTTCCAGAGCCTCCTCCGAATTCTCGAGGTACAGCAAGAGATCATCCACGTACAAGGAGATATAATGCGTCATCCCCCCACACCTAATCCCACCATACATCAGCCCTGTCCTCGCCCGCATCGCCAAAGGTTCCATTGCCAGGGCAAACAGCAGGGGAGACAACGAGCAGCCTTGTCTCGTGCCCCTGCACACCTGATACGCTGAGGAAACCACCGATCCCAGGCGGACTCTGGCCGTGGCAGAGGAGTAAAGGACCTTCGAGCCTTTTTCTGACCAATCATATGCTTTCCTGCAAAGGTGTCCCATGACATCCTTTACCACATATTTCAGTCTGGTCCAAGTTATACCTCTGTTTTCAGACACCCAATGTTACTCTTAGTTTCTATCACTAATTCTGAGGCTTTTTGTTAGATCTCGCTGTACTAGACTCACTTCTCTGTGTTGCTTTTCAGCCACAGGTAGTTGTCTTGAAAAACACAAAAGAAATTTGCAGTGTGTGCTTCAGGGGCACTAGTATTTTCTTGCTTTGGGTCACCAAGCCCTTCCTGAACCCGTTATCTATCATGTTGCCTACTAATGAGTGGATTTGTCCTGTGTTATTATCTTTCAACTCTAGGATGTCCCGTCACTCCCCCTCCTATGTACTTATGCTTTTTCAAACTATCCATAAAGTGTTAGTAGGTACCATGTGATAACATAATGTTCGAGGCATATGAGCTGCAGATTACACACTTTTGCATAGATCGCCATCTGGTGTTGGGCCCGGATGTTTGCAGTTTGTTTTTCCTCTTGGAAAGTCTTTGGAAGTCACGAGGTCGGTGACTCCTCCTTTGGATCGTATTGCGCATGGGCTTCGGCTCCATCCTCAGATTGTTTTTTTCCGCCATCGGGCTCGGATGTAATCTTCGCGCTCCGGTTCCGAACATTTCCAGTTCGACGATCGAAGCGGAATCCTCACCTCACATCGTGGTATTGTTTCGATCGCGATCTCCTCAATCACCTTCTCATCGACAAATCTTAGGTTCCAGTCGTCGACGGCGGCCTTCGGGCCTACCCAAGCTCCGGTCCCGGCTGATGGAAAGAACTCCATTCAAGAAGTGTCCTCGATGTGGGTCCAAATTACCCCACACCGATCTTCACGAGGTGTGCAACCTCTGCCTCTCCCCTGAACACGAGGCTCGAGACTGTCCGGCCTGTAAGTCTTTCAGATCGAAAAAGACTATTTGGGACCGAAGAGCCAGACGAAACATGGCACACTCCTCGACCTATGTTCCAGTCGACATCTTCGGAGACGACATAGAAGATCCGGGACAGCAGCGCACCGAAGAGGATCTCTTCAGTGCTTCCGAAGCCGACGACTCAGATGTGGAGGACATCACTCCGGCGCAGAGGGTCGTGAGTAATATCCCCCCCCCCACCTGCGCCGACACCCAAAAAGGCTTCGGTCACGCCTTCGCCTCCGGGCCTAGGCAAGACCAGAGACACTGCTTCACACACCCCACCTTCGGGCCCGGTGAAGAAGCCAAATAAGCCTTCCGGTGGCTCGGGCTCGAGCCAGCCTGCCAGCGGTGCCGAGAAACACACTTCGGCACCGAAAAAGAAACCGGCCTCTACCTCGACACCGAGCTCCGCACCAAAGTCCTCGGTGTCAAAACCCAGCGCTTTCGTACCGACCAAACCCCATAAGGCCCTCGGCACTGACACTTCCACGCCGAAGCCCACCTCGGCGCCGACCAAGAAATCGGAGGTTCCCAAGCCCAGTGCTAAGCAAACTGGCACGGACAAGCCTAAAAAGTCATCGGCCCCGAAGACTTCGGCGCCGACGGACCAAACATTGTCACAGGAACTATTTACACCGGATCCCTTACAAAAAACTCTTACCAAGGATCCAAAAACTGGACATTTGGCACTCTCTTCCAAAAAGAGACATTTGGACAAACCGGCTCCGCCTCCACCTCCAAAGAGGAAGGAGTCTGCTACCTCCCCTTTCAGAATAACTTCCCCACCTCCTCCAGCCTCTCCACCTCCGCCCCCTCCGCCTTCTCCACCCCCACCTCATCGCTCTCCGACCCCGTCTCCAGACGATGATGATCAGGGGGACCCATATCACGATCCAGGGGATGTGCCCCAAGACCCCACCCCTACAGGATCCCCAGACCCATGGGACAACTACAATAACCCAGATATTCCAGACGTCCCACAAGATGACCTTTACCCTTCCAGGCCATCTCCACCGGAAAACTCATTAGGTTTCCACCACCTACTTCAAAGGGCGGCACATTATCACGGGGTAGAGTTACACACTGACCCAGTGGAGGAGGATTTCCTCCTCGACACATTTGATACCGCACATAGGTCTACCTCCATACTACCTATGCTCATGGGGGTGGTAAAACATGCGCCAGAGGTTTTTAAGGACCCAGTCAGGGCCAGGGTCATTAACCCACGCATAGAGAAAAAGTACAAAGCTGCCCCCACAGATCCTGGCTATATCAAAGGGCCAGCGCCACTAGATTCCCTAGTGGTTTCCACTGCACGAAAAAGGTCAAATTCCCAGGCGTCAGGCGAAGCACCACCACCTGACAAAGAGTCAAAGCTACTGGACGCGTCAAGAAAGCGCACTGCGTCACAGGCAGCCAATATATGGCGTATCGCCAACACCCAAGCGCTATTGGCCAGATATGATAGGGCACATTATGATGAATTAGAAACCATAATGCACCACCTACCGGAAAGATACAAAACTAGGGCCAATGAATTCATTCAAGAGGGTAAGACAACAACTAACACCTCCATACGCTGTGCCTTAGATGCAGCAGACACAGCCTCCAGGGCCATTAATACTAGCGTCCTCCTCCGTCGCCATGCTTGGCTGAGAATATCAGGTTTCAAACCAGAGGTACAGGCCTCCATCCTAAATCATCCCTTTGACCAAGAACACCTATTCGGCCCAAAGGTAGATGAGGCCCTCGAAAAAATGAAGAAGGACACTGATACGGCGAAATCCATGGGAGCCCTGCAGTCACACCATCCTAGGCGCTCCTTTCGCCGCTCTTCCTTTCGGAGTACATCTAGAGGCTACTCCTCAGATAGCGCGTCCACTTCCTACAAATCCCCCACTCAGTCCACCTTCACAAGGGGTTATCAAAGAGGTGGCTATAGGGGAAATAATAATAAAGGCAGAGGCAAAACAAATACCGCCCGCTCTGCCACACCGCCTACCCAATGACTCCCCCCGCTCCCTCCAGACCATCCCACTCCGGTCGGGGGTAGACTACAACATTTCCTTCATGTCTGGGAGACCATCACCTCAGACAAATGGGTGACCCAAATTATTCGGTCAGGATACTGCCTGGAATTAACATCTACCCCCCCAAACATTCCACCCAGGCAACGCCCAATGTCACAAGAACATTCCACATTACTAAAACAGGAGGTAATCTCCCTCCTACAAAAACAGGCAATAGAACAAGTTCCCGTCAATAAGCAAAATTTAGGGGTCTACTCCCTATATTTTCTAATACCAAAAAGGGACGAGACTCTACGACCTATTCTAGATCTCCGGCCCCTAAACACATACATACAATCAGACCATTTTCACATGGTAACGCTTCAGCAGGTGCTTCCACTCCTCTCCCAGAACGACTTCCTCACCACACTGAACTTGAAAGACGCATACTTCCACATTCCGGTACACCATGCTCACAGAAAGTACCTCAGATTTGTAGTGGACGGGCAATACTACCAGTTCAAGGTGCTCCCATTCGGAGTCACAACAGCACCACGGGTATTCGCCAAGTGCCTAGCGGTAGTGGCGGCACACCTCAGAAGACAGCACATTCACGTCTTCCCATACTTGGATGACTAGCTGATAAAAGCCACGTCCTACAACCAATGTGTACACCACACCGCCACTACAATCCAACTACTTCACCAACTAGGCTTCACGGTGAACCACCAAAAGTCCCAACTAACACCATCCCACATAAAGCAATACCTCGGTGCCACCATAGACACCTCAAAAGCCATAGCCTACCCCAATCCGGCCAGGATTGCAAGAATTCAGGCTTTGCGACAAAGATTCATACTTCAACACTCCCTTCCAGCAAGAGTGTTTATGCAACTGATAGGGATGATGGCCTCTTGCGTGGGGCACTATGAAAATGCAAGACTCCAGATGCGTCCACTCCAAGAGTGCTTAGCGCGCCAATGGAACCAGGCCCAGGGGCAACTGGCAGATCTGGTGTTGGTAGACGGTCGCACCCATCGCTCTCTGCAGTGGTGGAACACCACAAACCTTTCCAAAGGTCGACCGTTCCTGGACCCGGTTCCACAAATAATACGAACAACAGACGCATCGCTCTCCGGCTGGGGAGCTCATCTATTACACCTCACAGTGCAGGGCACATGGACGCCGCAACAAAAGTTACTCCATATCAACCATCTGGAGTTACTAGCAATCTCTCTAGCCCTAAAATCCTTTCAGAGACAGATTTTAGGCAAGGCAGTCCTCATTCGCACAGACAACATGACGGCCATGTATTACATTCAAAAACAAGGCGGCACACACTCTCCACAGCTCTCTCAACTAGCACAGAGCATATGGAGATGGGCAATTCCACACAAAATCTTTCTCCTAGCCCAACATGTCCCAGGAGTCCAAAACACCATGGCAGATCTGCTCAGCAGACAGACGCAGCAGATCCACGAGTGGGAACTTCACCCACAGGTTCTTCACCCGTTCTTTCAAACGTGGGGGCATCCGCAGATAGACCTCTTCGCCACCCACGAAAACAAAAAATGCTCAAGCTTCGCCGCCAGATACCCACACCCATTGTCCAAAGGAAATGCGATATGGATGAACTGGTCAGGCAAATTTGCGTACGCTTTTCCACCTCTCCCACTAATTCCATTAGTGGTGCGAAAGCTACAACAGCACTCCCTCACGCTGATCCTAGTAGCTCCAACATGGGCCAGACAACCGTGGTACACCACGCTGCTGGAACTCTGGGTAGTACCACAGCAAAAGCTACACCTCTCACCATGCCTCCTAACCCAGAACCATGGAGAGATCAGGCACCCGGACCCGGCTCAGCTCAACCTTGCGATTTGGCTCCTGAAATCCTAGAATTCGGATACCTAAACCTTCCCCCTGACCGTATGAACATCATCAGAGAAGCTAGACGCCCTACCACTAGAGCCTGCTACGCTGCCAAGTGGAAAAGATTTGTTGTTTATTGCCATAACAACACAATCAATCCTCTAGACGTGTCTATACAACACATCATATGCTACTTACTCCACCTACAAAGGTGTAATCTAGCATATACCTCCATTCGGCTACACCTCGCAGCAATTGCAGCTTACCTACAAAACAGGCAGCACCTATCACTTTTCAGAGTACCTGCCATTAAAGACTTCATGGAAGGCCTAAAACGAATAATTCCCCCCAGAGTACTACCCTCACCTGTGTGGAACTTAAATATCGTTCTCTTAAGGCTAATGGGGCCGCCCTTCGAACCTTTGCATAAATGCGAACTGCAATTTCTCACATGGAAAACAGCTTTTCTTGTAGCCATCACTTCCCTTAGAAGGGTCAGTGAGATACAAGCACTTACCATACAAGCACCTTTTCTTCAAATGCACCAGAACAAGGTTGTTCTCCGTACCAACCCAAAATTCCTACCTAAAGTCATTTCCCCTTTTCACCTAAACCAATTTGTAGAATTCCCGGTATTTTTCTCGCAACCTCAAACTGTTGCAGAAAGGGCTCTACACACGCTAGATGTCACACAAGCCTTACTTTACTATATCCAAAGAACACAACCTTTCAGAAAGACCAAACAACTGTTTGTCTCTTTCTCTCCACCACACAAGGGCAACCCCATCTCAAAATCAGGGATAGCTAGGTGGATTGTAAAATGCATCTAGATTTGCTACCACAAAGCAAAACGAACGCTATCCGTTCCCCCTAAAGCCCATTCTACACGAAAGATTGGGGCTTCTATGGCTTTTCTAGGGAACATCCCATTAGATGATATCTGCAAAGCAGCTACATGGTCAACACCGCACACTTTCACTAAACACTACTGTGTAGATGTGCAAACCAAGCAACAAGCTAGTGTGGGCCAGGCTGTACTAAAAACACTATTTCAAACCACTGCAACAGATACCGGTGGTCGCCGCTAAGGTTGGGAACTGCTATATAGCAGGCGCGGTGCGTCCATTGGGGCGTGGGGGCGTAGCCCCCCCCCCCCCCCGCGCCTCGCGCCCGCAGCTCCCTCCTCTGTGAATGTCAGTCAGCATGACGTCGGACCGTGGGCGGTCCGGCGTCATGTTGACTGACATCATTGTCAGACGCCTTTGGGAAAGGCAGCACAAGTGCGCATGAGTGGGCATGGAGCTTAATTTTTACTCAGTGCCCAGTCATGCGTACTTGTGCTTTTGCTGCCTTGCGCATGCCCATTAGGAGCCCCTCGGTCTCCTAATGGGCAGGCGGCGGGCGAGGAGTAGGCTGTGCCGTCAGCCAATCCTGGCGCTGCTGCAGCGCCAGGATTGGCTGAGGGCCGGGTTGCCAGTCACTTGCGTCACGTGGACGTGGTGTTCCGACGGTTTGAAGGGGCAGAGAGGCGCCAACGCGGGCCAGGAGAAGAGGCGGTCACCGGTCAGGTAAGTGTTTTTTAATTTTAGGGTGGTTTGGCTGGGTTGGGGTTGGTCAGGTTTGGCTGGATAATCTGGCCGGGTTGGCGCCTCGGCAGTGCTGGGCTTGCTTGCAGTTTTGCTGGTACTAGTAATAGGTTAGTAAAAACAAGGTTGGGGGAAAGTTTGACCTTTTATGCAATGGTCTGCTAGCCACTGTCTTATTTAGACATTAGTCTGTGCTCCTCTGCCGATAGAGTGATTGTCGTCGGTGAAACGGAAAGCACACGTGGAAAATGTTTAGGCAACTAGAGGTGCAGTAGTAGTTTTTTGGGGTCCTGCATGTGTATGAGGCAGTGCAGGGTGTTGGTTGGATCTGTCAGTGACATTGGCAGCTCTCTGTTTCTTAAATCTCATTTCTGTCGGCACAGACACCTCTCGAACAATCGCTCTGCCCTTTCTCTGTCTGTGCCTCCTGAACTGCGAGGGGTTTCAGCATTGTCTATATTTTAACACGTGGCAATAGGTGTTCCTTTAGCTGTAATCCTTCAAGTGGTTCTAAGGTGTGTGGACAGGGCTGGTGCACATTGAACCTGCTGGGTACTTCTAATATGGGGTGTGCTGCTGCTGCAATGCCTGGGGTCTTAGCTGTGGTTGAACTAAGTTCTTGAAAACGTACTAGTGCCTAAAAGTAGAGCTTCCACTGCACTTGCGCTGTTAGGAACCATGCCAGAGTTGCTGTGCAGCCTTTAGTATTAATTACTTTCAATGAGTGCCTTTCATGGTCAGTCGCGTCTGCCAGGAGTAACGACTGTGGTTTGAACACCAGGATGTGCTTACTAAAAACAAAATGTATTATTGGTGTTGTTGCACGTATTATTGCATGTATTTCCTTAGTTTGGAGGCCTTTTGTCTCTAAATCCAATCGAGGGAAGCACGCTTTCTCTGCATGAAGACAAGAGGTTGATAGTGGTGACAGGAAGTTAACCTTTTAGCAACGGCAGGATCCTTCCAGAGACAGCATGTTACAAGACGGAGAGTAGGGGGACCCTTGAAGTGTTAGGGGCATATGGGGTTCCACCACTGTAAGGCCTGCAAGAGTCTGTGTTACACGCCTGCAGCTCCTTCACTGCTTAACAGTAGTGCTTTCAAAGGGGCTGCACAGGCAGTGCGCTCCAAGGAGTCAAAGGGTCTCTAGGTGATGTGCTGGTTTTGTGCCCCCGTAGCAGGCGAGGCACCTTTCTTACTCCCATAGGACATGGCTTTTTCGGTGGGCTACATTAGCAGCTGAGAACAAGCTCCAGGGCCTGGCTGTGGGCCCCCCACTTGGCTAGCAGCCAGCCCTGCATACTTCCGTCTCACAAGTCAGAATCCAAGGTTAATAAAATAACGTGGTACACAAACCTCATAGTGATTTTTCATGAATATTTTCAGCTTTAACAACCAAATGCAGTGCAGAGATAGCCCTGTGTGCAGGTAAAAAGATTGAAAACCTTGCTTGTTCAACTGTAAAATTTGCTCACTACAGTAACTGTTGAACAATTTTAATTCTGTAAAATATGGAGCATTTTTTGTGTTTAAATATTTCAAGTCTGCACTTTCACAATTGCTTCATGAATCTTCTTGCTTTCATAAATTAGCTTTAAAATGCACGATTTGCCCACTCTTTTTTCACATTTTTCCTGGGGTGAGAACCCCTCCAAACTTCCTCCCTTATGACAGTCTGGTTCGCTCGCGGCACAACACTCACCCCAACTTTTACGCCCCACTACTTTCAAAGGTCACCAGCCGCCACTGCTATATAGTCTATGCAAAAGTGTGTAATCTGCAGCTCATATGCCTCAAACGGAATATGCTACTTACCAGTATGCATCTGTTCTTGGCATGTAGAGCTGCAGATCTACACACACCCACCCGCCTCCCCGGCTACCTGTATCTGTTCCAGTCTATCTTATTTAGATACAAGACACATGGGTTTCTTCACTGTTATTACTACGCTCCTCTTTCCCTGTTGGCGAAAAACCATCTGAGGATGGAGCCGAAGCCCATGCGCAATACGATCCAAATGAGGAAAAACAAACTGCAAACATCCGGGCCCAACACCAGATGGCGATCTATGCAAAAGTGTGTAGATCTGCAGCTCTACATGCCAAGAACAGATGCATACTGGTAAGTAGCATATTCATTTCCTAAAACATCTTTTGCAAAAATTACTTTAAAAAAAGCTTTTACAATAATATTGTTTTACCCTAACATCTTAGATCAAATTTGACATTGCATCTTGTTTGATACTTTGGACTTAATAGGGGTCTTTTTTTTTTTTTTTTTTTTAAACATATTTTTATTGACATTTATATTTTTGTAGCATATTTGTACAAACACATTTTCCAGTTAGTATTGTTACATTTCTTATCAATCCCATAGGCAGTTCCCAACCAATTCAATCTGGAGGCAAATCACAATATCGCAAATCACTTCCCTGGGCGTACATACTCCCACATCCTCCGTGCCTACCAGCCAGTAATCTAAATATGTCTACTGTCCCCTTGAGCTCTGCCTATCACACTCTTCCTTGCCCTGTCTTGGTAGGTGGCTCCAGCCTCAGACCAAGGCTCGGTGATGTCCTCATCTGTTTCACTCTTGTTTTATACAACTTAAACAAACAAACCAAACTTCGTGAGGCAGCCAATTCTGAGGATCTACGTATTGTCTTCAACCAGTAAGCAGTGTACTCTGTGCAATGTGTATCTCCCAGGGGGGTCCCCATCTGTCCCCAATTTCCAGCCAGCTGCCCACCTGTCCCAGATCTAAGAATATGTTTGCGTGTCCCTCTTGTTATTAGTCGTTTCTATACACGCCGCTCCCCTCCGAAGCCTGAACCTCCAGGGTAGGAGTGAGCGGCTCCCTCATTGTCACTCCCAGTCCCCTCTCCCGTGTCCTGTTCTCACTCCGGATTTCTTCCCATGTCACCAGCGCTGCCTTGCATAAGTCTACTATCGTTTTTTTCCGTATGCCCCTCGATTCTTCCCAACTCAGGGCTCAACCCTCCGCTCCCGCCTACCAATGACATCTCGGTTCCAGCTGGCTACTTGTGGCCCAGAAGTGGGCTTCCACGCCAATGCGATCCTTCTCTTGGCTAGGCCTAAGGCCAGGTCTATGAACCAATTCCCTACCTTCCATTTCAGTGGACGTGGGAAGAGCGCCAGTAAACAAACCTCCATTGTGTGCGCCAATTCCCTCCCCAGAGCAGTTTGGATCTTGGTCAGGATCTCCTCCCAGTATTCATGTATGATGCTGTAACTCCGAGTCATGTGTATAAAGCCAGCGTCAGCGTGAGCACACCTCTGGCAATTTCTCACTCCACCTCCATATGTAATATTGAGCCAATGGGGTGTCATGTAGACCATATGGATATGGTTGAACGGTGTATATTAGAGCCTAGTGTTCCGCGATATCTTCTTATGGGACCAAAGAACCATGCCCCATTCTCCATCAGTAAGTTCCCTGTCCAACGCCCTCTCCCATTTCCCCCGAAGTTACCCCAAAGGGCCAATAGCCGCGGTGACCAGGGCTTCATGGTGCAACTTCACCTGATGTCTCGCCGTGCCCAGGGTGATCAGTGCGTGTAATACGGGGTGAGTCGTTGGCTCATCTCTGCCCATGCCCCATACCTGCCCAAAGGTGCAAACCAGAGCTTCATACTGCAGAAATTGGCATGGGGGAAGACCGCAGCTATCCATCAGGACTGCGAACAGGCACCAGGAGGCCGTCCTGGTAGCAATCGCCCACCACATCCAGGCCCGCTATTGTCCATGACACCAGCTGTTCAGCCGTGAACGTCGTCACTGGGTCTCCATGGGGTAGCCCAACCAACGGTATTGTGGGAGTGTACCACAGAGTCCCCCCAGCCTGCGCACGCAGCGCTTCCAAATATGTACAGCTGTGAGCAGCAACACCAACCGATAAGGGGCGACGACCATCGGTCTCAGTAACTTGACTAACAGTACAGCTGGGCCATCATTAGGTTCCATCAACCAAGTTCCCTCTGCATTCACGCCCTCCACCCACTGCGCTAGCCACTGTAGTTGGGCAGTCAGCATCTACAGCTCAAAGTCCGGTACGCCCAGGCCACCCTCCGTCATGGGTCGTGCTAACATCCGCAGGGAGTCCTTTCCCCTACCATCTACCGACATCCGATCTCTCACTAGGGAATTCAACGGCCCGAACCATCTCCAAGGCATCCATGTCGGCAGGTTGACGAAAAAGTACAATAGCCGCGGCAACATGACCATTTTAATTAAAGAGATCCATGCCATAATGGGAGATTGCACTGTGCACGACTGGGGGAGAATGTCTGCATTGTCAGCATTCCGTCCATCATTTGTTTGTTGTAACGCTTTTCGCCCTAAGTGGGATGGGTATTCCCAGACGTGGGACCCGTGCTCACTACGCCACTGGAGTCAAGCTATCCTGGCTGATGACGGCTGATAGCCAGAAACCGGTCCTAGGATGCTTGATTCCGGTCCAGGGAAAACATGGCTTGGCAGTTCGGGCTGGACTGTTCCCATGAGGCACAGGGTCAAGACTGATTTGCATATGGCCATGTCTAAACTGGGGTGGCGTAGTGGGCAAAAGAACGATGGATTTAACCCAGATCTCTTGACTGGGGGAGAATGTCTGCATTGTCAGCATTCCGTCCATCATTTGTTTGTTGTAACGCTTTTCGCCCTAAGTGGGATGGGTATTCCCAGACGTGGGACCCGTGCTCACTACGCCACTGGAGTCAAGCTATCCTGGCTGATGACGGCTGATAGCCAGAAACCGGTCCTAGGATGCTTGATTCCGGTCCAGGGAAGACATGGCTTGGCAGTTCGGGTTGGACTGTTCCCATGAGGCACAGGGTCAAGACTGATTTGCATATGGCCATGTCTAAACTGGGGTGGCGTAGTGGGCAAAAGAACGATGGATTTAACCCAGATCTCTTGACTGGGGGAGAATGTCTGCATTGTCAGCATTCCGTCCATCATTTGTTTGTTGTAACGCTTTTCGCCCTAAGTGGGATGGGTATTCCCAGACGTGGGACCCGTGCTCACTACGCCACTGGAGTCAAGCTATCCTGGCTGATGACGGCTGATAGCCAGAAACCGGTCCTAGGATGCTTGATTCCGGTCCAGGGAAGACATGGCTTGGCAGTTCGGGCTGGACTGTTCCCATGAGGCACAGGGTCAAGACTGATTTGCATATGGCCATGTCTAAACTGGGGTGGCGTAGTGGGCAAAAGAACGATGGATTTAACCCAGATCTCTTGACTGGGGGAGAATGTCTGCATTGTCAGCATTCCGTCCATCATTTGTTTGTTGTAACGGTAATTCTCCTGGCCATACCCTCAGCCCCCCTCTGCACTCCCAAAACAAAAAGTTAACAACAAACGTCCCCTGTAGGACAACTCTCTGACCCCAGGACGGTCTAGCAACGGCCATCCGCCCAAACCACAGATAGGACTGCATCAACTAGTAAAGGCCCAAAGCTACCAGTTTAAGGACCAAAAGGGAGCGCAACAATCACAAAAAGTGCCCAAACACCAAAGTGTACACCTGGCACGTCAGCCTAGATTGGCTGATCCGGCCGGTTCTCAGGGACCCACCAGGTCTCCCTACACACCCTCCTTGAAGCCCCAGTCCAGAGAAAAGAAGTATGTAGGGGGAAACAGAGAGAGGGAAAGAGAAAAAGGAAGTGTAAAGTTGACAATTCACAAATTATATAATCTCATTGGCTGTGTTCAGGGTTACCACTGTTAGCTTAACACTACCGCTGTGGGGCGAGTCCGAGTCTGTCCCCTCAGTCCCTCTCTTCGATACAGAGCCTCTCTCCGATGACGACCTCCGGTCCTGCATCATGGCCTCCACTACCTGCAATGGCTCAGCTCTTTCCTTCTCCGTTTACGAAGGGCTTGGTTTCTTTGGGGCTCCTCGCCTCTGCCGTTTCCTAAGTTGCGTCCCGACTCTCGTTCCCTAGGTGGTGCCGCCATCTTCTGTGCTGCGGGCTGTCCCTCAGTTCTGTAAGCCTCAATCCATTCCCATGCTGCCTTGGGATCTTCACAAAAGTGCGTCTTCCAATCCAACAATATTCGTAGCCCGGCCGGAAACATCAGGGAATACTGGATCCCCTCTTCCCGCAAGGCCCTCTTGACTTCGAGAAAAGAGGTGCGACATCTCTGGACTTCCAGGGTGTAATCCGGGAAGAGTGAAACCCTACAGTTTTCGACCACATACGGTCCATAAGCACGCGCCCTCTGCAATAAGGCGTCCCGATCTTTGAAGTGGAGAAGTCTGGCCACCACAGGGCGTGGGGGCCTCCTGGGGGCCGGCAGCCTGGCAGGCATGCGGTACGCTCTCTCAAGCGTATAGAACGGTGACAGGCCCTCTGTTGCCACCAACTCCTGGAGCCAGCCCTCCAGGTAGTTGATCATGTCTTTTCCCCGCCACTCCTTCCGGCAGACCCAAGACCCTCACATTGTTCTTTCGATTCCACCCTTCCGCATCTTCGGCTCTTCGTTCCAAAGTGTCCACTCTACGAGATAGTTCCCCCACCTGGCTGGCCATGGCCTGTTGTGCAGGTGCAATATCTGCCAAAGTAGATTCGGTCCGCTTCACCCTGTCTGCCAATTTGGCATGTTCCTCTCTCAGCAGGCTAAGGCCCACTGCCACGGTACTTATGGCCTGGGGTAGGGTCGCCTTGGTGTCAGCAATGGCTTCTAATATTTTGGACAGCTGCTGTTGGACCGGATTTTCTGGGAGGTCACCCCCTGGCTCCTTCTGTGCTTGTTCTAAAGCAGTGTCCTCTTGCTCCAGAATAGGCCCCGGCTGCTTCCCTCTAGTCTTCCCCATCACCAAGGGGGAGTGTAATGGCCAACTAGGGATCTGACCCGCACCTCTCTGCACGGTCAGGAACCAACTCCCTGGGCCCCAGCCTGGTGCAGCGCCTCACCTCGTTCCTGTACTGATCTGCGGTATCCTTCACTGCAGCCCACTACTTCGCCACAGTGTGTGGTTCGTGGCCGATATCCACTGAGCAGTCTCTTCCAGCAGTGGCACAAGGGCCCACCAGCCCTCTTTTCTCTCTCACCTCCCTGGCGTCATGTAAGGGCAGCATTGAAATTTGGCCACCGCCAGCTCAACAGGTGTTCCCCACTTTGGAAAAGTCAGTGAGGAAACACGCACCTTCTCTTTTCCTCTTGGTAACTTCTCCCCAAGGCTTGATATTCACATCCCAGGCATCCCCTGGTGAGGTATTCCGTGTCAGATTCTACAGGCTCACAGCTCCGGGATCACGCCGCTGGCAGCACCAATGCCCACCTCGTTTTGCGGCCTTCTCTATTGCCTAGGCCAACCTGGCAGTGCACGGCCACCATTGGCCTGCCCCACGGCGCGATCAGTCTTCTGCCCTCAGAGATTGCTGGGCCGCGCCAACTTCTGCCTCACCTTGGGTTGCCTCCATCTCTCCAGTGTCACAGGCCTACTCGCAGCCAACACCCTCGCAAACCTCCTCTCCTGTCTCCCAAGCCTGGGAGGGCACTCCACACGCTCTGGTCCCAGCGCAGCACTTCTGCGGTGACTTCCAACACGGCAGCCATGGCCGTAGTCAGTCCCCCTGTTGTCAAGACTCCAGGCCCCATCTCGCGCCTCCCAGCCGGGAAGGCCCTCTCCAGGCTCCGATCCTCACCACGTCTGGAAGCACTCGCTGCCTATCCTGGGTCTTTCATCTCTCTCCGGGTGCCTCCAGACTGCGGGCCTCTATCTAGCCTAAGCACCGCCGGCGTACGCACTTCCAAATCTCCTCCCCTCCGCCGTCCTCTAGACCTCGGCCAAGACAAATTAGGCTCCGGGGCACTTCTGGCGTGTCAGGCCCCCACCAATGAGCTCCCAGGACCCGGTCGTCACCGCTAGAAACAGTATAAATGGGCCAGCTGGCGTGGAGCTCTCAGCTCACATGTCCGCTATCATCAGTTTCCAAGCCACGCCCCCGACTTGATGGCGGTCTTGTCTAAATTCACAATGTGCAATCGTCTCTTCTCCTACAGTTTGGATTTCTTTCAGGGCTTATTGTACCTCCGCTTGCCCTCAAGTAGAGACCCTTTTGGACTGTTCATATTTTTTGGGTGGTTACAACCCTGTTAGAAAAAAAAGAACAATTGATGGATGGAGTGCTGAACAAATCAAACATTCAACCCCAGTCACAGATCCAGCTTTAATCCATCTTATTTTTGCTCACAGCGCCACCCCAGTTTGGACCCAGCCACATGCAAATCAGTCGACCCTGCTCCCCATGGGACCAGTCCAGCCCGAACTGCCAGTGCAGGTCCTCCCTAGAATGGAACAAGCATCTTGAGACCGGTTTTGGGGTATCACCCCTCATCAGCCAGGCTAGCTTGAATCCAGTGGCACAGTGAGCACGGGACCCACGTCTGGCCATATCCTTCCCACTTAGGGCGACAAAAGCAAAAAGAACAAATGATGGACGGAATGCTGAAAAAATCAAACATACAGCCCCAGTTACAGATCTTTCCCATTACAAGGCAGTTGTTGAGATGTGGTTTGTTCTACATTCTCTTGTCTAATATCCAGGGCTCCCGGCAAGTTTAAGTGGTTTGTAACAAACAATGGAGACTATGGGCCTTGTACAAAAGGTTTCACATTCGCAAACCCTTTGGTTCTGTAAATGTGAGGGTTTGGGCATGCTAAAACCCATTTTTATATGTACTAAACTCATTTAACATGTTAAGGGCACCCCTTCCAAATACTGATTCCCTATGGTATGCATGAATGATCTGTGACTGCAATCCTGTCGTAAAACAATATATTACCACCAACTCAAGGGAGGTGGTAGGTCATTCGTAAACGTAAAGGGAACGCCCCGGGTTTCCTTACCCTTTGTGAATGTCTACAAAAACATTTTCTAGGAAGGTGCAGTGGTCCATGGGACCACTGTTTGCTTATAATGAAGACTTTTTTAAAATTCATCCTGTTTTCCTTTCAGGTAAGCAGGGAGCATTTAAAAACAAAAGGATGGCTTTAATGAATAGAAAGCAAAGACATGGTGGTCTGCTGAGCACAGCAGGCCACCATACATGTGACTGTAGCCAATAGCAGTGGGTCGCTATGTGTGACCTACCTATTGCATATTAATGAGGTAGGTCCAATTTGCCATATTGTGAGAACTGACCTCTTCAGTTTGTAAAATACAAAAATGTATTCAGTAAAAGTTGGTGCGCAAATTGCAACCCCTTTAACCCATATGCATTCTTCGTGCACAAGGCCTGGTATTCTTTAATAGCAATTCCTGAGAAATTGCGAGTTCGAGGCATATGAGCTGTAGATAGTATATTTTAGCATAGATCGCCTTTTGGTGTTGGGCTCGGATGTTTGCACTTTCTTTTTTTGTTCGAAGAAGTCTTTGTAGTCACAGGATCGGTGACTCCTCCTTCTAGCGATAGTGCGCATGGGCATCGACTCCATCCCCAGATTGTTTTTTTCCGCCATCGGGTTCGGATGTGACTTGCTGCGCTCCGGGTCGATGTCGCTATGGAAAAGCCCCCTTTGACGTGCAATCACTATCACTCGACGGTATTGTCTCGATCACGTTCCCCTTTCGACGCGCATCTTCCACACTCAAAGAAAATTTCGATAAACTGCAACGCGGGCCGTTGGGCCTACCCGCGCCCATCACGGCGGAAGTCGATGGAACGGACTCCCTTTAAGAAATGTCCCCAGTGAGGTGCTAAATTCCCACACTCGGACCTACACACAATGTGTAATCTTTGCCTCTCGCCAGAACACCGAAAGGATACCTGCGAGGCTTGTCTGTCTTTCAAGTCCAAGAAGACCATTCGTGATCGTCGGGCTCGACGCCACGAGATGTCTCGAGGAAGCTGCTCCATTTCGGAGACATCTTCCATCCAGGCCCGACAGCCTTCCGGAACAAGACCAGGAGGAACGGGTCTCAGTCTCCGAAGCAGATGACTCTGATGTCGAAGACGCAGTCACCCAGCTCAGCGGACCGTGAGTACTGAGACCCCTGCCCCACCAAAGGCTCCGGTACCACCTTCGCCACAGGGCCCAGAGCCACACCGGTCAAACATTTCAGATGCCCCGCCCTCGGGCCCGGCTATGAAAACCAAAGACAAGGCTTCCGGCTCAGGCTCGAGCTAACCACACTCTGGTTCAGAAAAAACACCTTCGGCACCGAAGTCTAAGCCCTCTGAGATGCCACGCCCTCCTCCATCGGCACCGGAAACCCCCACCGGCGCCGAAGCAGTCAAAGGACAAACCTTCGGAACCGGGCAAAAAGATCAGACTTCGACACCGAAAACCTCGGAGTCGAAAACCTTCCGCACCTGTGGAGCCGAAACAACCAACACCGAAGTCTTCGGAGCGAGAAAAGGCTTCTAAACCGGACACTATCCTTAAACAGGCTAAGACTCTTCATAGGGAGAAACCTTCGGCACCGAGAAAACCCACCGACTCCAAAGAACTTTTTTCCCCGAATCCAAAACAAAAAACTATTTATATTCATCCAAAGACTGGGCATGTTCTTGCCAAAAGAAAACCGGACCACTTGCAGGATTCACCGGTTCTGGATAAAAGAATGGACATGAGCACGAACACCTCTCCTCCCCCTACACCTCCTCCTCCACCTGTTAATCCTAATCTACCGATCTCTCCACTACACTCTCCAGAACACACTTTTCCACTCCCACAACCAGAGGATAGTGAGGATGGCCATGGGGCCGGACAAGGGGACGATAATATAGTTCCACAAGATAATGATGGCAATGATCCCCCACAGGAGCCAGATCCATGGGCAAACTATAATACAGATCCTGACTTAAACAACGACCTGGATCTTTATCCCTCTAAGCCATCCCCACCAGACGATAATGTAGGTTTTGCCCAATTATTAAATAGGGCTGCAACATATCAGGGGGTAAATTTACATTCCGATCCTGTAGAGGAGGATTCTCTCTTAGAGTCTTTTGATCAGCCATAAAAATCCTCACACGTCCTACCAAGGTCTAATTAAACATGCACCAGAAGTGTTTAAAGACCCTGTGAGGGCTAGGGTTCTTAACCCCCCGATAGACAAAAAATACAAAGCAGTTCCAAGTGACCCCATATACATTAAGGTTCAGCTTCCTTTAGATTCCCTGGTAGTAGCTAATGCACTTAAGAGGGCCAACTCTCAAGGTTCAGGTGGCACCCCGCCCCCGGACAAAGAATCTAAATTATTGGACGCATCAGGCAACGTATGGCATCTCAAGCTGTTGGAAAATAGCCAACACACAAGCGCTCCTGGCAAGGTAGGATAGGGATCACTATGATGAGCTGGAGAAGCTCATTCATCATCTGCCCGACCAATACAAAGATAAGGCCAATGACCTTATACAGGAAGGCAAACTAATCACAAACACATCCATCAAGCGAACTCTAGACGCAGCGGACACCGCGTCTCGCGCAGTTAATACTAGCGTATTGTTACGCAGACATGCTTGGCTCAGGATATCTTGCTTTAAAAAAAGAGGTGCAAAACTGTATCCTTAATCAGCCCTTCGATCAAGAGCACCTCTTTGGCCCGGCAGTGGACACATCTTTAGAAAAGATGAAAAAGGACACGGAAACTGTTAAGTCTAGGGGAGCCTTGCAGTTATCTTCTCCTAGAGGTTCCTTTCGACGCTCCGTTTATAGAGCAGGCTCAAAAACCAACACACCAGAGCACCCATCCTCATCCTACAAAAGCCTCAATCAGAGCTCTTTTTCCAAAGGAAACTTTATAGGATGTTACAGGGGTAACAACAACAAGGGCAGAGGCCAGGGTAATAACACCCGCAGCTCCCCTACCACCAAGCAGTGACTTCTCTGCCCTTCCCCCGACCATTCCACACCTGTCGGGGGACGCCTTTCACAGCTCCTACCTGTCTGGAATTCCATCACTACAGACAAGTGGGTAAGTCATAATATCCAGTATGGTTACTGCCTGGAACTCACTTCCAGTCCCCCACACATTCCTCCCAAACACCGTCCAATGTCCGCAGAACATTTGACTCTCCACAAACAAGAGGTTCTCTTTCTTCTACAAAGAAATGCAATAAAACCAGTCCCCTTACGCTATCAGGGCACAGGGGTTTACTCTCTCTACTTTCTGATTCCAAAAAAGGACGTCTCTCTCAGGCCAATATTAGACCTCAGACCCCTAAACTTCTACATCCAATCAGACCACTTTCACATGGTCACTCTCCAACAGGTGCTTCCACCACTTCAACAAGGTGACTTCCTCTCCATTCTGGATTTAAATGATGCCTACTTTCACATTCCTATTCACCCCTCTCACAGAAAGTATCTCCGGTTCATAGTGGACGGACAACATTATCAGTTCAAAGTCCTCCCCTTCGGGGTAACCACAGCACCCACAGTTTTCAAATGCCTCTCAGTGGTATCAGCTCATTTAAGAAGACAGCACATCCACGTGTTCCCTTATCTGGATGATTGGCTCATAAAAGTTAAATCCCATAACAGTTGTGTACAGCACACACACAGAACTATCCATCTACTTCACAACTTAGGTTTCACATTAAACCTCACCAAGTCTCGCCTTCAACCATCCAACATACAACAGTACCTAGGGGCTACTCAAGACACCTCTAAAGCTCTAGCATACCTCAATCCAGACAGGATTCACACCATGCAAGTTCTAATATTACAATTTCAACCTCAGCACTCGTTGCCAGCTCGAGTGTTTATTCAGTTAATCGGGATGATGGCCTCTTGCATCCTCATCGTCCCTTATGCAAGACTCCAGATGCGTCCTTTACAGGAATGCTTAGCACAACAGTGGAACCAGGCTCACGGTCAGCTAACAGATCTGGTGTTGATGAACGGCCGCACACATCGCTCTCTGCAGTGGTGGAATACACAAAACCTTTCCAAAGTGCAGCCGTTCCTCGACCCGGTTCCTCAGATAGTACTAACAACGGACGCGTCGCTCACCGGCTGGGGAGCTCATCCACAAAATCGAACTGTGCAGGGCCTATGGACCCCTCAACAAAAACAACTCCACATAAATCACCTGGAGTTACAAGCAATATTTTTAGCACTAAAGTCCTTTCAACTATTGCTACTAGGCAAAGCTGTCCTAATACGCACAGACAACATGACAGCAATGTATTGCATTCAAAAACAAGGAGGAACACACTCTCTCCAACTTTCACACCTAGTGCAAAGTATATGGAGATGGGCCATTCCCCAAAAGAAATACCTCCTCGTATCTCCCGGGAGTACAAAATCAGATTGCGATCTGCTCAGTCAACAAATGCAACACATCCATGAATGGGAACTTCACCCTTAAGTTCTTCTTCCATTTTTTTCAGATGTGAGGAAACCCAGACATAGATCTGTTCACCACACATCGCAACGCAAAATGCCCAAGCTTCGCCTCCAGTTATCCACACTCATTGTCCAAAGGCAATGTGCTATGGATGAACTGGTCAGGCAGATTTGCAACGCTTTTCTGCCTCTCCCTCTCATTTCGTTACTGGTTCAGAAGCTCAAACAACACTCCCTCACAATGATCCTAGTTGCTCCAACATGGGCGAGACAACCTTGGTTTACAACTCTACTAGAGCTATCAGTAGTCCCTCAACAAATGTTACACCTCTCACCCAAGTTTCTTACACAGAGCCAACGGAGAGATAAGACATCCAGATCGCAATCAACTCAATCTTGCGATCTGGCTCCTGAAGTCCTAGAATTTGGTTACCTCAATCTCCCACCAGAATGTATGAACGTCATCAAAGAGGCTAGACGTCCTACCACAAGAGCATGCTATGCAGCAAAGTGGAACAGATTTGTTGTATCTGATAGAGACATCTAGCCGCAGATTCCTTAACTTAGAATATCCCCAGGTGTCGGGGAACAGTGTGCAATGCCTTCGGGCTTTAAAACTTGTAATTCCTGTTCGCGACAGATGTCTGTGACGGACCCGCATCTTATTTGTATGTGGTGTCTGGGCGAGCACCATGACTCCACAGACTGCAAGGCGTATCAGCACGTGAAGCCCAAGTCTTGGCGCGAGCGCCATATGAAACTTCTCTCGGCGCGGTTGTCCAGGTCGGAGTCGTCTCGACCCCCGGCTTCTTCAACCGCAGGTCCCTCCCACTGTCGTTCGGCCTCCAGGGTCCGGGGCCGTCGTTCGCCACCTGGTAAGTCGAGGCGCTTGTCACCAAGGTCTTCGACCTCCCCTTCTTCTGTTGTCAGGAGCTCTGGTTCCCGGAACGTTCCGGACATATGCTCCCAGCAGTCGCCCTACCCGCCCTTTCCGGGTGTGGAGGCAACTCGGGCCCAAATGGAGGCATATGCCATAGCTTTGCAGGCCTCCCTTGGGCCCTCTCCCGTCCCTGGGGCGTCCTCGGGGCCTCCGCTACTTGTGGACTCTCCAACGGACTCGCCGGTGGGTTCGCCCCTGGCGCCAATTGAGCCTCCACCTCCCAGGGACGTCGGAGATGTGGTACCATTAGGGCGTGGCCCAGTTGGGTCCCCCTCTGTGGCCCACGTGGAGTCATTAGGGCGCGGCCTTCCGGTGTCCCCGTCTACGACCCACGGCGCCTCTGCCGCGCCGCATAGCCCCGCTGGGCTCCCTGCTGCGCCGCAGGTGGTTGCCGGTGCTCATAGCCCTGCTCTGAGCACACCCCAGGCTCCCGGTCAGGCGGCCGCCTGTCTGGAGCCGGGGTCGGCACTGTACTGGTGCCGGAGGCTCGCCTCCTCGGCTCCGCCTCCATTGCTTTCCCCAGAGTCCGAGCCTGTTCCTATGCCCCGGGCTCCCAGGCAGGCGGTCGCCGGTCTGGGGGCCGGGGTCGGCGCCGTACCGGCATCGGAGGCTCACCCCCTCGGCTCCGCCCAGTGTCAGAGCCTAGTGTGGATAAGGTGGAGTCGGCGCTGAAAGCCCGTGTCGCCGGCTCCGGCGTCTGCTCCTTCCTCGGAAGGGGAGCTTATCATAGTCTCGGCGCTATACAGCGCCGAGTCGACGCCGGACGCAGCCGAGTCGGCATATAATGACGCGGGGTTGGCGCCGATGCGCGTTGCTTCGGCGCCGTGTCGGCGCAGAATTATGGACTCTTCTCCAGAAGGGAGTTTGTCGTCGTCTTCTCGCCTACCATCACCGGATGTACTGTTGCCTGTACCCCCCTTGGAATTTGTTGAGCTTCCTCGGGAGCTCCCAGATCCGACAGGCTCTTCACCTCCCCAGGAGCAATGTCAGGATCCTCATTCTTCAATGGGACTCCCTTCTGTGGAACATTGGTCGCACCCTCACTGTCTGGGGAGGGTCAGTTTACAGCCCTCCCCCACTGATGAGTTGTTGCCTCCTCCACAGAGGGCTACCGAGGCCAGTGCGGCTTTTTTTAGGGTGATCTCATTGGCCACCTGCATTTTGAGCATGCAACCCCCTTCTGCCCCCTTGTCTGTCGACCCCTTACTTGAGGTCCTTCATCGGGGGTCCGGGACTGTGGAGCCGCTTCTACCCTTTGAGGCTTCCCTTTATGATACCCTTTTAGGTATCTGGGTCCGGCCTGCTTCAGGTGATCCGGTGGCTCGTTCAGTTTTGCACCGCCACCGTCCAGCTTCGCATGATCCTGTTTGTCTTTTTGTACACCCTGATGTGCAAGGGTTTGTGTTGCAGACTGCTTCCCCTGCCTGCCTCCTCTAATGCTTACTCCCTCTCGGGAGTCCCGATGGCTAGAGTCATGGGTCAGGAACGTCTTTACCTCCACTAGTGTAGCCCTACGATCCTTGAATACAATGTGTGTTTTAGCACGGGCTACTTCTGCCCTGTGGGACTCTGCAGAGTCTTTGCTTTCGGCCACCTCTGAAGGTGCTCGGGTTGATCTCTTTTGCCTCCTCCGGGATGGCCGCGACCTTGCCGAATTCACAATCCGCTCAGCCTTAGATGCTGCGGATTCTTTGGGACGTGCTATGGTGTGCTCTGTTGCCTTAAGGCGTCACGCTTGCCTACAGGATAGTGTCTTCCCCGAAAATATCCGGGAGCGACTGGTTGACTTACCCTTTGATGGGGTTTTGCTGTTTGATGCTCACGCCGAGTCGGTGGTTCACCGGCTCCTTGCGGGATTTCGTCCTCCCACTTAGGTCTTCTTAGGCCTTTCTTCCATGGTGGTACTTTTTTATTTTGCATCCTTTAGCTGCGCTCTGTGTTTTTACTAAGAGTGGGCGAAATTTGCGAAATTGACTTTCGCAAATTATCGCGAAATTGCGCTAAATCTCCGCGAGCATGCAAATCTTCGCGATGTGTTTTTGCGTGCTCGCGGGGAAATATATCTCCAACTTGCCCATGCGGTCGCTAATGGGCGCGGCCATCTTGCTCGCGATGCCTATTTCCTGTTCGCGATCGCAAGACATGTTCGCGATCGCAAACTCTCGCAGGATAGCGTGACTGGGTACCAACAATCCAACATCTTGTGGCGCGCGCGAGCGGATAGGAAAACTCGTCGGCGAACGCAGGGACCCGGTAAGTCGCGACCGGGCGCGCGAGAAGGCATTTTTAAAGCGCGAACAAGAAAAATACTTCCGTTTCGTGGCAGGTTGCGAAAGTTTTGACATTTTCGCGCTCTCTGCGGAACGCGAAAATGTCAAAATATCGTAATTTCCGAGAGCGGAACAAAATTTACCGCCCAGGCCTAGTTTTTACATAGGCGGTGAGCCTTACGTCTTCATTTTTGTGGTCAAGGGTGATTACCCTTTTATTGGATGCGTTTTGCTTTGAGCTGCCTGTTGTCCTGCTGTGGCCGTGTTCCACAGATTGCTGTGTCCGGTCCTCTGACTGTGGTATTGAGCCGGTGGCACAGCTCAGTAATGTCATATGGCTCGGAACTTATGTTCACGGGTTCCGTTCATTACTGTGCTCTTTTAGCTTGGCTTATTGCCCGAAGAGGTGTTCCCTGTTGTTTTGGGTATGCATACTCCATGTGGGGTACTTGTATGCTATTATATAGCTTTGCTTATCTCACCTGGGCCTGGAGATCCTGTGGGCTCCATGCGTTGCTTGGTGGTCCATTGTACGGTGTTCTATGTTTTTTCCCTGGTGCCATCTTCTTACGCCATGGTCATCCTGCCTGTTCCACTTCCTTGGAAGGTTCCTTGATGTCCTCTTCAAAAACGGCTCCTATCTGTCCTTCCTGTACTAGGTATGTTCCGGTATGGACATGTTCATGCTCCTGGCTTGTTCTGTCTCTACATATTTATATATGGCCGTGCGGCGCGGGACACCCCCGCGCCGCACGGCCCTCCAGCTGTGTCTGTGTGCCCCCTCCCTCGCTCGCTGCTGATCGTTGCCGTTTTTGATAAGTGCTGTGCCCTGTGTGTGCCAACAGACCACGCACGCAACCTGGGCTTCATCCTGGACTCCTCCCTCTCGATGACCAGACAAGTCAACGCCGTCTCCTCATCATGCTTTCACACCCTTCGCATGCTTCGCAAGATCTTCCGATGGATCCCGACCGAAACCAGGAAGACGGTCACCCAGGCCCTCGTCACCAGCCGCCTGGACTATGGAAACACCCTCTATGCCGGAACCACAGCCAAGCTACAGAAAAGACTCCAACGCATCCAGAACGCCTCCGCCCGACTCATCCTGGACATCCCCCGACGCAGCCACATCTCCGGCCACCTGAGGGACCTGCACTGGCTCCCCGTCAACAAGAGGATCACGTTTAGGCTCCTCACCCACGCACACAAGTCTCTCCACGACCTGGGCCCCAAGTACCTCCACGACCGCCTGACCTTCTACACGCCCACCCGCCAGCTACGGTCTACCAGCCTCGCCCTCGCCACCGTACCACGCATCCGAAGAGCCACCGCCGGTGGCAGATCCTTCTCCTACCTGGCGGCCAAGACATGGAACTCCCTCCCCATCCACCTTCGGCTGACCCAGGACCACCTCGCCTTCAGGAGACAACTCAAGACCTGGCTGTTCGAGCAGTAGCGGACCCCTCCCCCAAGCGCCTTGAGACCCTTCCGGGTGAGTAGCGCGCTATACAAGTGTTATGATTGATTGATTATGTTTATACATTTATGTATACGTGCCGGTTGCCTTGGTATTCCTCTTCCTATGTCTCCACCTCTTTTCGGGGCTGCGATGTGTGGGGGAACTTTTCTAACTTGTTGCAAGTTGCCCATAGGTTCCTCCTTGCTGCCGCTTACTGGGGTGATTTCCAAATTTGGCAAATGCTCCCTTTTTGGTGTTCGACACTGTACGTGTCTTTTCTGGAGTGTTTGGTCTCAGATTCTGAGGTTCTTTCCAATTGTTAGCGCTACGCCTGCGAGACAGCTTTTCTCATGGCATATGCCTGCAAGTCTATATTGTGGGTTGTTTCTCACTTTGGCTTCATACTGCCCAGTCGGGCACTCTTAAGCTTCTTGTGTAAGCCACTTTAAGGTCTCTGTGGCCGTTTGCCTGCTGCGTGTTTCTACCTGCTTCAGCGGGTTTCAAATTGATGCTATTTGCCCCTATTTCCCCTTTTTGGGATTGGGGGTGCACTTGGCGTGTTTCTTGTCCCGCCGGCTATTCCAATCACATTGCTCAGGTTCTAGCTCTTGCCTTTGGACTCTTAGCACCGGCTCCTTCAGACTTCCTTCTATGGGCTAGTCTGTTAGGCTCCGGTTGCATCTCTTCAGGTTCTTTTTGACCTTGGGTCGGTGTCCTGATCGTGCTCCATTAAGCAGAGAGTGGTCCTTCTTTCTCTCTCTCTCTTTCTCTTGGCTCAGGCCGTTCTACCTGCCCTTTTTAATACGGGTATGGTGTAGCGCCATTCGGGCATTTTTAGGATATCTACCATCCCGTTGGGTTGCTGTCGGGCTGTTCCGCCACAGCCTCCCCTCTTTATCTGTCACTCTGCTGCCGGATCGGATCCTTGGCAATGTCTGTTGATCTGTCACAGACCCACCTCCCCTTTAGGTTATGGCTGTGGTATCTATTCTAAGTTAAGGAATCTGTGGCTAGATGTCTCTATCAGATGAAAGAGTTACTTACCTTCGGTAACAATGTATCTGGTAGAGACGTTGTCTAGCCGCAGATTCCTTAACACCCACCCAGCCTCCCCGTTCTGCGAGGACCTTGCCAAGTGGGGTTCTCCGCTGGCCCCCCTGTTACAGTTGGCATTGGTTTTTTCTCTCATGGATGCTCACATTGTTGCGTCCCTTTGAGAATTGCCATGATACCACTGACTCCCTCTCAGGGGTTTTTGTCACAATAATACATTTCCTCCCTCTCAAGGGTTTCTTATCTGTAACATGAGGACTTTTTGATTGTCCTTCACCAGGAGATTCCTCTTCATTTTCTTCTCCTGCTGTCTTTCCTGCCTTCTGTTTTGGCTTAGGGTTCTGGGCTCCTCTACGGTACTCTTCTTTGGAGGCTCTGTTCGCCTCTGTTTCAGACCTCCATTACTACAAGGGCAGTGCCAGACTTTTCATTCCTGCGGTGGACTGTTGTTCTCTCTGTGCTCCGCTCTTGCTAGACGGCACAGTTCTACATGGTACTGACAGTCTATTTTTGTCTTATTCTGCATGATACTAACAGTCTATTTCTGTCTGTTAAGATGTTCTTCCCTTCTTACACTAGGCAAGGGTCTTCGCTTAGCTTGCGAGGTTCTATCTCACAGCTTTTTCACCTATATATGTAGGAAGTGTCTAATTCTGTCTTTTACGATGGTGTCTGCACCATCCTCCTTATTTATTCACGGATTTTCATCCATTGCACACTGTTCCTATACTTTCACAGTTTTTTTATTGGTGGCTCCGCGTTGTGTCGCGGAAAACTTTCTCTGAAAAAAACTGACGTCAGCACGCCGGGAGGGACTTATATGACCTCACTGTTGTCACGCACGTGGACGACGTCAGGGCGGGGTCGTGTGGCGCCATCCCCCGGCGCGCAGAGGTGCTTCTGCAAAGTTTTTTCTGGCTCCAGTCTGATGCCTGGGGATATTCTAAGTTAAGGAATCTGCGGCTAGACAACGTCTCTACCAGATACATCGTTACCGAAGGTAAGTAACTCGTACATATTGTACAAATAACAACATCAACCCACTAGATGCTTCCATTCAAAACATTATCTGTTATCTCTTGCTTCTACAACAATGTAATTTGGCATATACATCTATACTGCTACATCTAGCTGCAATCGCGCTTACCTCCAAAACAGACAACACTTGTCTTTATTTCGAGTACCTGCGATCAAAGCGTTTATGGAAGAACTTAAAATAATTCCACCTAGGGTTCCACCTTCTCCAGCTTGGAACCTTTATATTGTCCTTACCAGACTCATGGGTCCCCCATTTGAACCTCTACACAAATGCAAGCTACAGTTTCTCACCTGGAAGGTGGCCTTCCTCGTAGCAATCGCATCCCTCAGAAGAGTTAGTGAACTCCAGGCATTAACCATACAAGAACCATTTTTGCAAATGCATCATGGCAAAGTGGTTCTTAGAGCTAATCTAAGGTAATTTCTGCTTTCCACCTTAATCAGTCTGTTGAACTCCCAGTTTTTTTTCCTCAACCAGACTCAGTGGCAGAACATGCTCTTCTCGCGCTAGACGTCAAAAGGGAGTTACTATTCTACATAGAAAGAACTAAACCCTTTAGAAAGACTAAACAACTCGTATCTTTCTCCCCACCTCACAAGGGCAATCCCATTTCAAAAACAGGAATTGCAAGGTGGATTGTTATGTGCATACAAATATGCTATCACAAGGCTAAGCGCACAATAACCATTCCCCTTAGATCTCATTCCACACGCAAACTAGAGGCTTCTATGGCATTTTTGGGAAACATTCCCCTAGATGACATCTGCAAAGCAGCAACTTGGTCTACACCACACACGTTTACTAAACACTATTGTGTAGATGTGCAAGCAAAAAAACAAGCTTGTGTGGGCCAGGCTGTATTAAGAACACTTTTTCAAACCACTGCAACGGATACAGGTTGCCACCGCTGAGGAGAACTGCTATATAGTCTATGCTAACGTATACAATCTACAGCTCAAATGCCTCGAACGGAAAATGCTATTTACCAGTATGCATCTGTTCTTGGCATGTAGAGCTGTAGAGTTGTATACGCCCACGCACCTCCCCGGATACCTTTATCCGTTGCAGTATTATCTTACTTAGATACATCACACACACACGGAAATCCTTTTCTATTTTATTACTAACTCCATCATTACCCTTTATGGCGAAAAACAATCTGGGGATGAAGTCGATGCCCATGCGCACTATCACCAATAGGAGGAGTCACCGATCCCGTGACTACAAAGACTTCTTCGAAAAAACAAAGTGCAAACATCCGAGCCCCACACCAGATGGCGATCTATGTTAAAGTATACAACTCTACAGCTCTACATGCCAAGAACAGATGCATACTGGAAAGTAGCATTTTCCTTTAAGAAACTGGACTTACAGTAAATTATATTTTTCGGTTTTGAAAATTTTACTTTTTGTATATGAAGCCCTATGTTCTTCTAACCTCAAAACAATTGCTCATATGTTATGCTTGTGTCCGATGCGATTTTGCTCAAGGTAACAGGTATTAAGGCAGTTATTTCAAGAAAATGTTTGCAGAACAAAGAGCACTCAGGCCAATTCTATTATGATAAATTAAATAAATCAGTATGTTAAGTTAGGATCCATAATGATGAACAATTTGCCATAGATGAGAGATGACCTCAATTTAGGAGTTGTTTTAAAATTCTGTATTTAACTAGTCAGTAGGTATTTCGCTTTTATAGCAACGTATTTTGACTGAAAAGATATATTTCTGTTATAATTTTATTAGCGAAAACAAGAGTTTGCAGTTCCTGAGAGGGAGGGGGTGGCGGGAAAGGGAAACAATAGCCAGGTGTCCAGAAGTGAAAGAAGTGGAGTGGCTCCTATAAGGAGCAAGGGCCCTCACACACCCTGAGGGGTGTCATGCTTCATCATAGCTCTTAAATGTGTGTATCGGGTGATAGGGGTCAACATGTTTCATGCCATGTAATGTCCATAAGATCTCGGCATTTCATCAGGACCATGAAATCCTCTTCTTTAATAGGGATGGTATGGAAAAGTCTCCGTCAAGTGCCGTACCTGCCAGCATGTATTTAAGCAGTGGTTCTGCGTTGTGAAAGTGATTAAAAGTGTATATGAACCATCATGGTCGCGCGGACGTGAATCGGCTCGGCTCCCACACCGAGGTCCGATTCCATGAGGAATTGGATGTCCCTGAGGGCACCCATGGACCTCACTGTGGCGCGCAGGGACGCCTGAATGATCGCCCCTACCTGCGAAACGTTGGGGCACCCAGCTGAGCGATATATCCCTCCCGATGTGACAGGGGCCCAGGAGCAGCCGCTAACTCCAGAATGGCGGCCCGCTGGTGATATTGCCGGGTCTCCCGCTTGGAGCAGCATAGTGGAGCCGCCACCTCCAGCCAACATCAGAGCGGCCCCCACTTGCATCGATCACATCAGCGGTCCCCTACAATTCGAATGATCAGGGACGTAAGTGGAGATCCGATACCTCTGGCGGGCTGCCTATTGTGACAAAATGGCGGCCACCACGGAGGACTGACTTGGAGCGCGGTTACCAGAGGCTGCGGCATGATGACTCCTTGACTGAGCGACTGAGAGGATGAGCGGCTTGAGACCCTGGCGGCGCGTCTGCTGTCTTCGACGGCTCCAGAGCATCGTGGAGTCTCACGACTGATAGCTTCCTGCCGTGAGAAGGGGTGCACGGTGGGACACGAAGGTAGCGCCATCCAACACGAGCCCGCCACTAAACACTCACAGTGGGGCACATCCCAGAGACACAGCAGACGTGCAAGCGTCCTGAGGCACTCACGTTAATGCACGTCTGCCCTTATGCGTCCAAAGAAATCCTAAACAAACAAAGCCTTTGGCTACTTTGAAGCCGCCGGTGCAACGGACAGCGCAGAGCAGGGGGGCACCCATGCGACAGGGAAAATGGTGCTCTCTAGGGATGACCTACTAGCAACACTGCGCGATTTTAAGAACGAACTACGAGCGGACTTCAAAGCAGACATCACCGCCTGCCTCTCTTGATGCCTTTAAATCAGAAATGAGCCTCAAGCTCAGCGATCTGAGGGCTGACGTGGACTCAGTGGGGACTCGCGCCCTCGACCTTGAAACAAAATGCCAGAGCTTGGAGGAGCGACTACAATCACTCGAAGAAAGCTCCGAGGCCGTCACCACTCAACTGAACGCAGCCCTTCTAAAATGCGAGGACTTAGAAAACTGCTCTAGGCGGGAAAATATTCAGGTCCGGAGACTAGAGGAAGGACGGGAGGGAGCTAACCTGGAGCAATTCATGGTGGCCCTCTTCACTAATATTGTGGGAGACGACAGGCCACCGATCCACCTGGAACGCATACACAGAGTAGGTCCTGCGCCACAAGGCAAGACGCAGCGGCCGAGGGATATCTTGACCAAATTCGCCTCCTTTAAAACCAAAGAATTGGTACTTCGCAAGGCCCGAGAGCAGGACACGATTGAGTTCCAAGGAAGCTCCTGCACCCTGTTCCAGGATGTCGCCCAGGCCACACTGATGAGACGTCAGCAATTTCGCCTTGTCACTACTACACCTAGAGAGCAACAGATCAAATATAGATGGACATACCCTTTTGGCCTCGCCTTCTCCTACAATAACAAGCATCTCCACTTCACTGAGGTGAAGGAGGCGGTGAACCTGCTGGGAGTTGCCTATTCACCGCCACGGTCAGGCCCAGTATCCGCTGATGACACCAGACGGCCGAGGAAGGCACGAGACACACATGGAGCCTGGCAGTTGGCATCGACCTTGGGCAAGAAAACACAGTGAGAAGAACATACCAATCTCCTGTGTCCAGCCATACATGTACGGCGGCTGACTGAACGCGGTGGATTGTCCATATTGGGATTCTCAGTGACGGGCTGTGCTTTCCAGCTCTTACTGTAATCTGGCTGACCAGACTGGGACCGCAGACTTGGTTTCATCCTGCAGTGAACTACATACAGGTTTTGTTAACTGTTTTACTTAATATGTTTGACCTTTTTGTGTTTTATTTTCTTTTACCCAGGGAGGGCGGCACCGAGACCGGAGGGGAAGGGGGAGAGAGGTTCAACTAAGCTTGCTCATTCTAGACAGAGCTCATGGGGGTTAAGCTCTTCACATGGAACGTTAGGGGTCTTAACTCCCGTAACGAGCGACATCGCTTCTGGAGGTTTTTGGGAGACCAAGGCCCACAGGTAATAGCGGTTCAGGAAACTCACATAAAGCGAGAGGAGGAGGGTAGACTCAGGCATAGACGATTTCCCCTCATATATCGGGCTACTAACCATAAGAAGCACAATGCGGTTGCGCTGATATTCCACACCTCAGCACACTTTATACATGAGGCTGCACAGAGGGATAGGGAGGGCCGATTTATTATGGTCAAAGGCACTCTGAGGGGCTGGCCATGTACCTTGGCCTCTGTGTACGCCCTAAACAATGGCCAGGCAGACTTTCTTTCTGCCTTTCTAGACACACTGATGGGCTTTGCGGTAGGAGACCTAATTATTATGGGGCACTTCAACCTAGTCTGGGACCCCGAAATGGACTCCTCACATGGCCACAGAACATGAGGAGGGATCTTTCCAACTACACTTAAGTCTACAATGCAGCAGCTGGGACTGATAGATGTCTGGCACCATCTCAATCCGACAACAAAAGATTTCTCACTCTTCTCACATGTGTACAAATCATATTCGCGGATTGATCATGCCTTCATAAGCCAATCACTCATCTACACAGTCCTAAATTCTCTGCTTTTACCTATAGCCCTTTCTGACCATGCCCCCTTGACTTGTCTCCTGGAGTGGCCGGCCCTACGTTCCAACTTGGTCAGATGGTACTATCCTGAGTTTTTAGGCAGAGATCGCTTACACAGAGACGATCTCCGCAAGGCTCTTAAAGATTTTTTCTCACTTAATGACCCGGCAGACACCTCCCCGATGACAAATTGGGATGCTTTTAAGGCACACATTAGGGTCCACTGCATCTCCCTGGCCACCTCCCTTAGAAGGCTCCAGACTAAGGACCGTCTAGACTTGGAACGAGAGCTCTCGGACGCTGAGAAAACACATAAAGCCGCTCCATCCTTGAGGAAACTCACAGCCATTAGAGGGAAACTCAACGCTATATATACTAATATAGCTGAGAAAACACTCCTCAGACTCCAAGCCCGAGGCAACGAGGGGAAGGACAAAGTTGGGACGCTGCTAGCGAAACAGCTTCGAGCTAAGCAAGAGAAAGACTTTATTTAACACATTACGGATGAACAGGGCACGACATACACAAGCGAGGAGGGGAAGGCGCGAGCGTTTCAAGCATTCTACCACACACTCTATCAGGTCCCTGCCACAACCAATGATAGATTGGGGGCGCCAATTGCTAAGGAGGAGGTCCAGGCGGCGATCGACTCCCTCAAATTGCGCAAAGCACCAGGACCTGACGGGTTCACAGCCCAATTCTATCGCACATTCGCAGCCGACCTGAACCCCCACTTGACTCAATTATTCAACGCTATTGCCACCCAACAAGCCGTCTCACCAACTATGGGAGGGGGCCCTGATCTCGGTCATTCCCAAACAGGGGAAAGAGCCCCAAAGATGCTCATCATACCAGCTCATTGCCCTCCTCAACCTTGATGCTAAATTATACTCCAAAATCCTCGCCACCCGTCTCGAGACCATACTCCCTGATCTTATTCATGCTGACCAATCGGGGTTCATCAAGGGCCGACATACACATGACAATCTTGGATGAATTTTCTACCACATGGATAATGTTCAAAAGAAACGAATCACGGCAGCTTTAATGTCACTCGCCGCAGAGAAGGCCTTTGATTGTGTAGATTGAACTTTTTTGATTCTCTCTCTGCGCTGATTTGGCTTTGATGAGACCTGTATCAACATGGTTTGGGCCAATTTCAGTGCGCCTCGCTCTCGAGTGATGGTGAATGGGGTGGCTTCTGATTTTTTCAATTTGACGAGAGGGACCAGACAGGGCTGCCCCCTATCCCCACTACTTTTTGCCCTTAGCATAGAACCTCTTGCGGCCCGGATCCACGCTAACCAAGCAATCACCGGAATCACCTTCGGGATGGACGACCACAGAATTGCACTATTCGCGGACGATGTTCTTCTCCCGGTCACCAACCCTGAAATCTCCCTCCCAGCAATTAGCCAGGAATTACTGCGCTTTGAGAAGGTCTCGGGATTTAAAATTAACCCCACTAAATCCTCTCTTTTACATCTGACCCTCTCTCGGGGGACGCAGACCAGGCTAGAGGAGGCTTCTCCCTTTCACTGGGCTAAAACGTCTTTCATGTACGTGGGGGTACAAATCACCCCCAATCTCACTAACTTATATAAAGCTAACTTTCCGCCCCTTCTCCACCAACTAAAAAATGATTTTAAAAAATGGAGTGCGGCTTATCTATCATGGAAAGGCAGGATTAACACAATTTAAATGAACGTACTGCCCAGACTCCTTTACCTCTTTCAGGGCCTCCCCATTGTCCCTGAGAAAACATTATTCCCTGAACTGAAATCTTTGCTTCTTAAATTCATCTGGCAAGGACAGCGGGAACAGCTGTCCCATCATTTGCTGATGAGACCTCGGGACAAGGGAGGCTTGGCCCTCCCGGATTTTCTAACATATTATAGGGCGGCGCAGTTGGGAGTATTGGGTGAATGGTCAAAGCGAGAGTCAGAAAAACTATGGCCACACATTGATAGGCAGGTGACGGGCAGAACTCTCTGGGATCTCCCCTGGAGGCACAAATCAGATAGACCATTAAACGCATACTTAAGTGTCCCTACCTCTACCACTCTATACGTCTGGGATGCAGTCACAAAATCTCTCCCCCTAAGGAGTTTCCCTCAGCTCTTCAGGAAGTGCCCTTTGACCTATGGAAGGAGGGAGGTTGCCTAATGATTTCAGACCTGTTTCAAGGGGACAAAATACGCTCCTTCCACGATTGAATGAATCGATTTCACCTCACCCACACCAAACGATTCCATTACACGCAACTAATTCACTGGGTCCAACAGCCTCAGATACGACAAGCTGCCACCAGGGACTACCTCCCCATGGAAAAATGTGTCCAATCCAGCATGACGGCCAAAGGATGCATTTCCTTCTTATATAAGCTCCTGCTCACTCTGTCACCCCAGCGCACACAGCGACACAAAACATTTTGAGACAATATATTGGGAATGCCGCCATCGGAGAAACAATGGGAATCCCTCTACAGGGACATGGGGAAATTCAACAGATCAATGCATCTCCGAGAAGCCCATTACAAAATGCTATATGGCTGGTACCTTCATCCCCACAAGCTACATACTATTTTCCCAAACACTTCCGATCGCTGCTGGAGGGGCTGTGGCCTACTAAGTGATTTTAAACATATATGGTGGGATTGCCCAGCTATACAAACCTTCTGGAAGGAAATGTTGGCCCAAATAAAACTCATTCTGGGATACCCTATAGGGGAGTCTACAGAACATGTGCTCCTAGGCCTCCGAGACCCGCTATTCAATACCAGACGCACGCTGATCGGTCAGTCCTATGGGTGTGCTTGGGTCCTGCAAAAATGGCAATAGCAGCAGCATGGAAGAAACCCGAGGCCCCTTCACTCATCCAGTGGCACGTGCATCTCTGGAGAGCTCTGACTATGGAGCGCCTAACAGATATAGCTGACGACTCCCGGAAGGGTTTTGATTATATCTGGGGCCCCTTGGTTAGCTACCTATCGGAGGGACTGCCTCTATTTGCCTGTAGCCCACGACTCAGAGCCTTGCACCTCTTCCTGATCTAGACGGCGTGGGGTGGGCCAGACCGCCCCCCTTGATCCCCGAGTGGGGTGGGCGTTCAGCGCTGGACGTGGCCCCCCCCCCCCCTGCCTGGAGCGGACGGCAGCCCCTACTACATTGATACTCAGAAGTCTCAGGCCTCCCTGGGTGCTATTGGTGTTGGTTTAGTTACTTGGTGCCTTTTGGTTTTTTTTCATTTCGTTTTTCCTTATCACTTTTTGTTATTCTACAGCAGCAGTCAAAGAAGTTACCCTCCAGAAGACGGGGGCCGTTAAGGCACCTACCACATACACTGTCCTCTATGATGTTAATGGGGGATATATAAGGGGTCCGTACAAGAATTCGCTTTGAACCGTCTGGCTATATTAATGCATTTATCTCGAGTCCCGATACAAGGGAGGGGAAGATACCGAGATTGTATGAAACTGTGTTCTTCTGTTTTAGCTATCTTATGTGGGTATCTCTACCTATACCGAATATGATACCAAAGAGCGCGTCCCCACTGAAAAGGATGGCAGGCCACTACACTGGCCCACTCTTCTCCCAACACTAACTTGGGGTGATTACTCTTCTTGGGATTAGACCTCCGGATATTTATGGAGGATAAGAGGCTGTAATATTATTTACAAATACAGGCTGGGGTGATTTGAATAAACCTTCGATATCGGATGGAGGTGCTTATGATCTTGTTTATATCGGCATAGGACTGTTTTGAGCCCTCGCAAGACACTTTTTTGAGCCTTGACGAAGTTCCTATGCAACGAAACGCGTTGGCTGTGGTGGAAATTTAAAAAACTAACTTATAGAATAAAGGACATTTTGAATGAACTTGAGGTTTTCCTTTGACTCCGTTTCTGGTGCACCGTCCTCACCCTCATGGGTATCTCTACCTTCCGAGGTCATTTCATGTATTATGACTGCTTAACATATGCTGTGTAACATTATATGCAAAATGTCTTAATAAAAGAATTTGACAAAAAATGTGTATATATACCTTCTGGAAAACCTGGAATATGGTTAAACAAAGAGGGAAAACAGAGCAGATACCCCCATTTGCGTAGAGGATGATGCAGGACATCCACATTGAAATAGAAGGGGAAGTTTGTGATGGTGGTGTCAGGCACCCAATCTCGGTGGTGATAATGGTGTGGCAACCAAATAGTACACACAAGGAGCAGCATTGTCATTAAAATAAACCTCCTGCACGGAATCGATTATATGTCACAAAACCTTTATGAGTATATGACTATTGCACAGAGGGTGGGGAGGGAAAGAAAGAAGGGGAGGGGCATCCGTGGGGTGCGGTGGGGACGGTCCCCCATGCTCGTATCCCAGAGCTGAAGTCCCTCTAAAACCCATTCAGGGGTGGCCGGGAGGAATCTTACCAAGAAGGAAGTGGCAAAGGCCCCAGCAGTGACAACGGCTGCACTTGCAAGGTGGCGAGATCCAGGCCTGTCGACAAGCGACATTTCTTGTCACAATATTTTAATTAAAGATGATAAACTTGGGGCACCCTTCCTCCTCCGTCCTGGGGCGGGGTCCGGACCATTTCCTCCTCCGTCCAGACCATGCTTCAGCCCGCAGGAGAAACCGGTGCAGTGACTGCCATGGAGACAGGGACCGGGCTCAGCTGGATGTTCCTTTTCAACCTGGAGGCGCAGATTGCACATAACAGTCTAGCCCCTGACAGAGAGCCACAAAAAGGTTGCCTCTGCAAAGAGCTGCTGGTGACCGACAACATCCTGCCTGTGCAGTGGAAAGCTGCGGAGGCCAGGATCCTGCTGTTTCTATCAACTCCTTCCTGGACAACCTCTTCCTTCAAACCATTGACTGCTTCGGGCCAGGGGTGGAGTGACTGTGACACTAGTTGGAGAGCTCTTGGGTCGGTGACAGCAGCCACTGCTGGAGGATAGACTACAACAGTGACTTGTGAAGCTAGCCTGAGGATAGTCCAGCGGCGACAGCCAGAGCACGTAGCCCAGCCGGAGCCTTGAACTCTTTAAAGTTCATTAGCTACTCTAGCTGACAGTGCCTTGGCTGCAAACATGAATGGGTCCAAGTCTAAGCTTTCAAGCACCTACACCTTTCTAGACAGGGGTTGGGAGGGCGCTAGCATCTGACTGGGCATGGGCAGTGGTAGTTGGAGGGACAGAGGGTTGTATGCAAAGGTGCTGCAGCACTGATAAGTGAATAGGCACTAGCACTGATATCTGAAGAGACAGCCTCATTGATATGTAAAGGGTTCCAAGCCCTGCATGTTTACTAAAAAATGTAAGTAGCAAGGGCACTGCCGACAATATTACAGGGGCCCTGCTCCCAGTTGCAGTGTCTAGTGTCACATGGCGAGTGCTTGTGGAACATATAGGGAATAGCCTTGATCTCGCTCCAGCTCGCTTAGACCTAGAAAGTCATTTGGCCAGAAAATTAAATGGCTAGCCAAAGAAAATCCTGCGGTCCTTTTCCCAAAATGAGTGGTGAGTGGGAGCAGCGTCCACTCTAATGTCGATATGCGACCCTTCCCCTGCATCTGTTGGAGGATGTAGAAGAGTCCCACATACATTTCCTAGAATAATGCACAACACCACTGCTTGTTAACTCGTCAGTTTACTATCTGTTCTGAATCCAAGATGCAAAATCTGCCTGCCTAAGGTGACAGTTTTATTGTTTATTTTACCTATTCAGAAAAATGTGAAGCAGCTACCTGTTTGTGGTCCGCAAGATGTGCCGGTGGAACAAAGCTTGTTCCAGCTCCTGCCGTGAAGTTGGAGAAACCTCAAGCAGCCTCGTAGGCTATAAAATAAAGAAATCTTCACATATAAAAGCATTAAACCTAATATCTACCTACTATAAGCTTGCGGTCTAGGTCTGGCACTGTGAGATCCTGATATCTGTGACTCTGGAACTGTGTGTGGTCTTGATGTCAGTGCAGATGGCATTGTGTGAATGTAGTTGAACTGGACACCTCTCAACCCGAGGACTTCCCTAAGATGCATCGGTATGCTTGGTGTGGTGTTGGTGTCTGTGTAGATGACTGTGTGGTTTTGGAGATGTGGCATTGTGTGGTCTCTTTTTGCAGGCGAGACTGTATGTTTGCCACTGACACTATCTGATCTTCTAAACGAATATTTCTCCCCGGCACTGTGCAGCACCAGAGCATGCTGCCCAACCAGCCGAGCTGCTAATAAAGTTAGTAGAGCATTTTTGGATGCTAGTAGGGTCAGTAGAGCTCCGTGTTCTGCTTGGTGGAGCAGATATCAGTTTTGGTGATCTTGCACGGTGTCACTGACACTATATGTGGTTTTGATGTCTAATCAGTTAAAACTGTATGATCTTGAGATGTTCGAGTTTGTACTCCCTACGCTGTGTAAGATCTTCATCTCCAAGACTGGCATTGTGCAATATTGGTTGAACCCAATGCTCCTCCTCTCCCCAGGACAGGGCATATTAACGGAGATGCTAAATATATAAAAAGAAAATGTTCGACTGGTCGAAACAGCCAAAAACGTGTTAATATGTTTACAATGTCAGTTTGTTAGTGCATCACATCCGAGAATTGATTTTCTTGAATCGCTCACAATTGCAAACTGAAAAGCTTCTAAGCATTTCTCATTTTTAGCAGCTGAGATAAGCACATAGTGACAAGGTGACCTGTCCAATATAACAGACTTTGTTCAAATACATGAGCCAGGATCTAAACCCAGGTGTCCTGATTCCTAAGACTGCATTTTGGCTACTATCTGACATCTACTCTGACAGTCTTCTTGGTGAAGCACTTACATGTGAGGCGTGGTGCGGATACTAACCTAAAAGAAGCTAGCTCCTGGGGCTAGGGTTTTCTTTGGGCACACAGTCCGGTATTATTCTTGGAATGCAATGACTTTGTACGCAGAATAGGGATGAATGCCGGAGTGCAAAGATGCATCTATGGGGAAGATGAGTGATTGAGGTCATAGAGGGCTGAGGCCACGGTACTGGTGGTGACTGTCATTCCATTGATGACAGGATGCTGCTGAGCCATCAATGCAATGCTGCTGGCTGCACACTCATTCATGCACTCACTTATCTATTCATCTGTTTGTACTCTCTAATTATTCACCCATCCATTAGCACTCACACCAATGCACACAACCATACGCACAAATCCTACAGGCATTGAAGTAGAGCTTTCAGATGTTTAAAAAAAGCCAGGCTTACTAGCTTTGACAATGTTCATTTTAATAGTGTCAGTCTAGAAGCAGCTGCAGGATTTGGCATTTAGTGGATGTTTACTATGTTCTACTGATTTTATATTATGGCTTTGGTGATGTGGAAGAGTAGTTCCTTACTGCACACACAGCAAACACTTATCTCTCAGCATTAGAAGGCACTTTTCCAGTACTGGCAGAGGCTTCACATCTGATCCTGGCAGCCTGCTAGCTGCAGTCACCGAGCTTCCTTGTGCTGACTGTGGCTGTTCCTAGATAGTTCGCTAATAGCTCTCACACAGTACAGGTTATAAATATTGGTTTTGCCAAATGCGTGTTTTAAAACTAGTGTTTGGGTGTCTGTGGGACCATGATTGAGGGTAGCAGTGTAAGAAGCAATTAAAAGGTACAAGATGTCCACAGCCACGGTAGCACAATTTTTTTAATAAGGTATCAGATATTCACAGGAGGTATTGACGGAGAGAACCCATTGCACTAAGAGTATTACATATAACACAGGTGAGAAACTCATCAAAAGGTCGACTCTATTTTCTGCTCAATTATTCTCATGTTAAATGCTAATTATGGGTAAACTAAGTGATGCTTCGGATGCACAACTCCACCTACATTTATTAAAAACTGTAACCCATTGAATACTTGTAATTATGTGCATTGGCTAGTGGTTCTGGTAAGTAGATGGATAAATGCTTTTTGTCCATTATTTTATGCAAAGTCTCCAAATGGACAGAATTACCTACCTCGGGTAAAATAAAAATATATATATACAATTCTTTTCTCTCTTTGTGATTTTCTCTAACATTCATTGAGAGTATAAATGATATATTGAAAACAAATGTCACAGTAATATAAAAACTGCAAGTTCAACGTTAATTTTAAAGCTCTGTATCCAACGAGCATCTCAACAAATCCAGTCTGGTGAGATGCACTAGATAGGGACTGAATGGCATTTGTAATGGGACGAGGGGATATCCTTATATGTGGATGAACTCCTGTTGTACCTTGCTGACCGTGATACCTCCTTACACGTTTATGGCAGTTTTTGTGGTTTTGGCATGAACTGGAGAACTCTCCTTTTCCCCTTGAGAAGGGACACCATTTTACCTAACGCTGCGTATCCACTTTCAGTGAATACTTGAGGCTTTTGTTATTTTTTATCAGAATGGCTAGTGACGTAATTATGGCTGACAATGTAGTTAGTGCCTTAGCCCAACTCACAGAGGATGTACCCTACAGGAGGATTCTTCCCCTCGCCCTGCTGAGTACCGTGGCTCTCCGTAAAATGACTGCCTTTCCTTAATTTCTTGAAGGTTATCAGAATGCTTCATTTAGGGGTTCCCTATAAATTGTTAATGAAACGCTATTCTGTGGTTCGCATTCTACTCAAGAATGGGGTTAGCCATAGAATATCGCTGGCCTCCCTTAGTAAAGGAAGGTATGATGTCAGAATGTCTCTTCGAGGATCACTGGGCACTCAACTTAGTACTTTTGAATGCCATGGTATTGCCATGGTGTTGTTTCCCCATCAAGAGCCTTTCTTGACCATTTATAGATATGCCCTGGGACGAGAGGATGTCCTAGAGCTGCTTGTGGTAGGGTCTCATATGGCCTTTTAACTTAACATTATTATAATTTTATCGTTGTTTGGGGCGGGGCAGGCTGGGCTGTTTAGAGGCTGGGGAGGAGTGGTGGCACCCACCTAAGTGCGCATGAATGTTTGTCCGGCCCTCTGGGGTCGGACAAACTTTATACGAACTTTGCATGTTCTCCACCCAGGCTGTATTACAGCCTGGTTGGAGAACATGTCCAGGGTCCCATTCCCTGTCTAAATGCCATACCATGGCGCTCCGACCAATCACAACGCTGCATTGCAGCATTGTGATTGGCACAGGGGAGCATGAGTGCTTCCTGCTTCCACAGAAGCCGAGACGAGGACGAGAGGATGGATGAAAGGCGGCATCCGGCTGAATCCAGGTAAGTGGTTTTTTTTTACATTTATTTTTAATTCCCTCCCCCTATACTCTCCTTCCCGCCCCACACCTGTTCGGTAGCAGCCGCTACTGCCACTACTGGATGTAAAGGGATCATGACTCTGGAGACCCCACTCTGGGACACAGCTCTGCTGGGTGACTCAAGAGATCTGAAAGGACTTAGTGGGTGTGACTTTTTCAGGACCTCTAAAGTGGATGATGTGTGGGATGAGATTTGCTTGAAAACCCTTACAGGTTTGAGCCTCCCAACAATAAATACAATCACTTGAAACATGTCCTTCACAAATAAACTGGCAAACAATGGGATCTTCAAAGCACTACCCAGTTCAAATAGAGTGCTGAACCAACTGTTAGTGAACAAGGCTACATCATTGCTATTCCAAACAATGTTCAGTGAAGCTCCAGACAAGCTTATTAAATTGTGTGATGCATGGCAATAGGCTGTAGGCACACTCTGGCGCTTAAATATGAGAGGCTTGCGCCGCAGTACCATCACTTTTTCTGAAACTCCAGTGGCGTAAACTTCTCAACCATATCGATGAGGCCACACAAAGCCACTTTATATGGCTTTGGATGGCCTCATAGATATGGAGTACGGCAATGCAGCGCAAGTCGCTGCATTGCCTTACTCTGCGCCAAGGAGGTGTTCCATGGGTATTGTAGTGGGTTTTCTCACGCAGTACTCATGGGTTTTGATGCTGCTCCAGATTTACTTAATCATGTAAACCTGGGGAAGCGCCAAACCATACGCCTCCCCAGGGAAGGCGTAACAAGGAGAAATATTTGGATTTCTCCTTGTTTTTATCTCTTTCCATGTGTGCTGCATTCTGCAGCTTGCATAGAAAGAGGAAAACGCCTCTCTATTTTTTTTGTGCATGAAGGGACCCCTTCTGGCACAAAACAATCCTGCCCGCAACTATGGCACCCTTTCATCATTGTGCAAGGGTGCCTACGTTGGCGCTAGGCTGCATTCATGCCCTTTCATTTTGGTGTAGAGCAGCACAGCAAGGTGCCTTGCTGTGCTGGCCTACGCTAAATTGCCATAAATGGGGCCGTAAGTGTGGAAAATTGTGATAAGGCGAAGTTAATTCCCAGGGAGGAGGCAATTCGGTCAAGGTTTATTTACACTGATTGAACTGAAATTAATATATAGGGTATACAACAAATGAATATAGATTGGCAGGATGAGATTTATTGTCAAACGAGGAGACTTTCCTCAGTAATCTGTGGCAGAGTCCATCAAGGAAAGTGTTTGGGAAAATGTGAAGAAATGTCTTAGTAAAGTCCTGGAGGCCTGGGTCCAGATTTCTGAGAAGATGGCATTGCTGGGAGTGTGGGGAGAGCTTGCCGCTTGGAAATTCAACAATCTCGTCTGCTATTTGGATGTGAGCCTGACAAGGCGAAACATTGATCAACCCCGGGGAATCTGTCTTCCTCCAGAGATGGACACATAGAACACAGGCATGCACCTGTGTATGATGGCAGAGAAGGTATGGAGTGCGAGTCAGGGTTGCTAGACTTCTGGCATATGTACTGTGGCCTCCGATAGATTTCTTGAACCCTTCAAATCTCTACCCTCTTCTATGATGGATGTGCCTTGCCAAAGTATTGTATGCTCCCACATGGTCCTTATATGATGTGAACGCAGGCATTGTTGCTCTGTTCTTATTATGCCACCGGATTAACTGTTCTATAGTGTCTTGGAGATTTGGTTTGGAAATCTCCCGCTGTATGGAGAACTAAGACGTCGTAGTATTTGATCATCTATATTGTTGAGACAATATAGAGGAAACCTGGAGGATACATCATGTATTAATTAGGAGTAAACAGTGGCGTACTCCTTCCCGTATTGAGACTTACTTTTGACACATCTGCATTTTGCTCTCCATTCAATAGACAAAAATAGTAATTAACTCATATTTCATTTATATTTTCACAGAACCACGCTACGGAGCTGGAATGTATTTTAGTAAATCTCTTAAACGTCTCCAAGCAATTAACAAGCAGGTGTCCGTTCCGGATCAGTATGTTTACATCTTCCAAGCTGAAGTAATCACAGGCTCCTTCACCAGAGGCAAAGAGTCGTACATTCTGCCCCCTCCAGTAGGCGAAGATTGCATGGATTTGCATGACAGTGTTGTAGATGTTACAACGGACCCAGAAACCTTTGTAATTTTTAACAGCAGCCAGGCCCTTCCACTGTTCTTGTTTACTTGTAAAAGAATAGGATAGAAACGTACATCTACAGCTCAGATCTGATCTATCTTTACTGCAAGATCAATAATGTGATTCATGATAAAGCTTGCAACTTGTAGAGTTTTTATTAGGGGCGCATCTTTCGATAATTTTGATACTATTAGAGAAATTGCTTTTGTTCTTCATAACAAATATTCTTTTTTGTTCCCATACACCATGTTTATGTTAGAAACGAGTTGTAGTCATTATCTTAAGTTAATACAGAGAGAGAAATATATGTACACACACTAAAGCATTTTCACATGTATGTTAAATCCATAATCACAGTTCAAAATTAAATTGAACTTTGTTGTGTTTTATAACAGTGAAGCTACTAAGAGCAACAGTAATACCTGACACAAAAGTGTTCAATCAAATAAAACGTATTAACCACTAATTGACTTCGGCCCTTCTTAGCAGTTGGTTTGGTATTATGGTTCTTTGAATGTTAGTTCAACACCTCTCTGATAAATGTATGTATCTCTGTTGGAATACGGAAGTTTGTACTTGGCTCCTGCACTCCCCGTAGAACTTTTGGCACTCTATATTCACGGCCTATATAATTCGGAGCGGGGGTGGAGGGAAGGGTGGGGCAGACAACAGAAGTTCTGCATTGTGTGTTCTCTGTTTGCGTTTAATGATGAATTAAAAAAGAAGCATGCAGCTAAAAAGATTAGCAACTTCCTTCAATGTTCCTTTTGTTACTTTTAACACCTTTTAGTGTTTCTTTGAAGCAGCTGTTTACACAAACTTAGGGCCACCTGGTATAAGAAAATACTTTTCTAAATCAACTATAAATTTACTTGTTATGATGCTTTATGTTTTTTATGATCTTCATTAAAGTTTCATAGGATACAAGATGTAATTATAATAAGCGATTGGTTTACATTTCAAATTCATAATGCAACCTTCGATATAGTCAGACAGACAAATCCCCAACAAACCCCACTCCCCCCGCTGCTCTCCAGTCAGGTCCCATAAAAACGTAGTAAGGGGCACCCTTGTTTGGACGGGCCGTGAAGTTGTTTCAGAGATAACTTAACCCTCACTAGGGTCCAACACTCTTCCCCTTGTGGTGAAGAAAATGGGGCCTCCGGAAGCCTCACCCTACTGGCTTCTCCGAGGGGGGCAGCATCTGGGGGTTCTTTTAAAAGAGACAGTATCGCCGCCCATGCCCTCAGGTCATCTCCCAATTTTTTTATCTCTACGGACATGTTTACTCAGCAGTCGTCCACTCAGGAACCTCTCTAAACCAGTCCAAGTGCTTCAGGGGATCCGATCCCAGCCATTTTATAGCTATGCAGCGTTTCGCCAACACTACGCTAACTAAACTATCACCACGGGTATTGTATATGGTATGTAGTGTTTAGGGAGAAAGGTAAGTTTGGTGCACATAATTATACTGTAATAACTTAAATCTGGCATTGGAGCTAACCGCCCTCCCTCTCTCATGTACTCATTTGCTTTCTTTGGTGGTCATGGTGTCCTCTAGTGCACCCTCCAATTTGGTCTGGACTGAGAGTGTCGCAGTTGAAATGTTGGCTTGCAGGGCCTTGTTTATATTAGAAATCTGTCTGCGTCCCCTGCCAAATTCAGCAGCGTTACCAGGGTGTCGGAGGCCCATGGTACGTCCTTAAATGTCGACCAAAGGTCCCACGCAGTTGCTGAGATCTTTATATATTGCAGATATTGTCCCACTCCAAGAGTGAAGGATTCCTTAGCATCATTTTGTGTAATAAATCGTCCCGCGGGGTATAGGTCCTTTAGTGTGTTACAGCCACAGTCTCTCTATTTCTGCACTGACCTAGATTTTGTTATTTTTTTAAAAAGGTTAGAGGGACCATAGCAGCGTACCCAGGGCATATGGTGCTCTCCGCAGCACTCTCTTGACCGCCCATTCCCACAATTTGCACGCCTGCCGTATAATGTAGGGTGTATTCGGGGGCACCCTCGGTCCTCCCATCAAGACATGTGTTCTCCCTTCATGGGAGCCTCGTAGGAGTTCCTTCTCCCAGTTATCTTCTGGGTCCAACCAGTGGACTGCTTCATTCATGTTTGTAGGGATCTCCTGTTTTTGAATATTATGTACACATTTGACTCCACGGTAAATCATTTTTGCCTTTGTCCTAAAGTCCAGGAGTAGCCTGGGACAAGTACCAATTGTGTGACAAGCTTGCCAGTAAATGCTGCTACTCATTATCATTGTACTCTTTTCCATAGGACCTATGTCTTGCCTTGGATGATACATATGTTATAGATATGAAGAACGGCCAGGAATAAATCATAAATTACTGTAAGCCCCGGTAATTAATACACTTTGAAAACACTTGGCTCCCGCTATATATTTTCTTAACCAGTCTACATATGCATATAATTTATTTTCCTTCTGCTTTTGAAGGCAGTAAACCCAGCCTCGGTTGGTAGTGGGAGTAGCTGCCGGGTGGTGATGTGGAGAGGGGTAGGGGCATGGTGGGGGTTAGTAAACTATGGATTACGGAGGTTTTCAGGTAAGTACACATATAAATAAATAAAACGAATTTCGTTGCGCGCACTGCATCCCCAAATGCGATGCAGTGCACGCAACAACATTTGTTTTATTTATTTATATGTGTACTTACCTGAAAACCTCCGTAATCCATAGTTTACTACCACCCACCCTGCCCCTCCCCCTCCCCCTCCCCACGTCACCGCCCGGCAGCTACTCCCACTACCAACCGCAGCTGAGTAAACCCATTCTTTGTATAAATTCCTTGCTCCATTTCATTTGCTTTAAAGTTATCTTTACCCTTTGTTTATGAAAAGTGGCTCACATGCTGAATGTTGCTAACTTCATCTTCAGTCAGAACCCTTTAACAGTGTTGCCTAGCAATCTTGGCCCCATCTGGTACATTTGTGTTGCCTCCAGACAATACAGGTATACCAAGTACCATTTGGAGCTAAGGAAATGGGCAGGTGTTCATTTATCCTCATCCATAGCTTACCTAAAAAAGGATCCTTAATGGGAACTGACAAATAGGTCAAAGACGTATAGGTAAGATTTTTGGCTTCCTCTCACTCATTCCCCTGAATCAGCACACACACAAAATGTTTAGACTAGTACTTTTAGTGGCTTTTATTAGGAGCAAACGTACCACGGATATATGCAAAAGAATGGTAGCAAACTGTAGTGGGCTGGCCCCACGTATTCAGGTGATGAAGTAGACGTAGCCGAGATGATTTTATGTAGTTTATTAGTCCGTAAGTAGAACTTACAGCAAGCTAGAACAAGCCCCACCAGGAGCAGCCTCCTAGCTGCTCAGCCCATCTTCCAACTGACAACACTCACAAACCAGGCACTCAAGCATTCCACTCATGTAAATCACACCAACATTCTACACGGAACACTCGCACTGGCTGAGCAGCTAGAGATAAGGTGAAAGGGAACTTAACAGCATAACATGAGAATACTACATATCCTATCCCTTTTATATTGAAAAATAAATAGAACAACAATAAAAGGAAAACAACTATACACAGCAAAGTACAAAAGATGTAGATAGTCCATAAACCCTGGGATGAATGGTAAAACCACATCACGAGAGGGAAAACAGACAAGCAAAGGAGGAAAGGAAGATGAAAGGATATAAACACACTAACACCATCCTCCTCCTTTAATAGTGAACAAAGAAAAAGTAAATAGCTTAAGAAGAGCTCACATAACAAGTGAGCAAGACACACGTGAAAAGATTAAAGAGAGAAATGTACCCCAAGACTCCACACAATGGATGGACGACACCCAAAGAAGTACTCCTCTACTTAGGAGACAGTGGCCAAAACGCCACCCCTCATGTAAGGGACCATACTAAGATGGGACTAACCCATAAACTAAGCAGAGTAAAGACTAGTGTTGCATGGGACTTGCACCCAAGAACATGTAATGTTGCATGGGACTATCACCCAAGAACTTGTGCAGCACTAAAGCAGCACAGTGTGACAAATGCACACATTACATCGACGTGAAGCACAGGGTGACTTGCACACATATAACGATTTAAAAATACAGGGTGAGGCGCAGGGCGGCATACACACTAAAACAACATGACGTTAAAACGTGTAAGTGGGACTGACACCCAAAACACACATCCAAAAGAAAGGATGTACATCAAACCCAAGTAGTGTAAGGTATGACGTAAAAAGAGATATATCCAACATGGTACAGGGACCAATGACTTGGGAATGGGGCTAACACCCATACCAAACATAACAAAGGTAAACACCCCTTACAAAGTTACAAAAAAATGGAAAAGAGATGTGGGACTAAGACCCACTCCCATCCCTTAGGCAGGGATACAACATCTGTAAAGAAAACATGGGTGAATAAGAGACATGGGACTAGGACCCACTTCCATCCCAATGACTGGGATAAAACATCTGAAACGTGAAAATGCGTGAATAAGAGACATAGGACTAGGACCTACTCCCATCCCTTAGGCAGGGATAAGATGTCAGAAATAAGAACGTGAGATGTGTAGTGTCAACAAAACATCAACGTGTGAAATGCAAAATAACAATTGTTGGCATATAGCAAAAACAAATTACTGTAAATTCATAAATGTCTTTTTCCTGCAAAAACAAGACATTATAGTGTTATAACTTGTAGAGATGCACAACAAATTCGTAATCTTACAATGGCAATGGTGTGCCTGTCACCGCAATCGTGCGAGGCAGGCGGTCAAAGTAAGCAAACAGCAGAGTAAAGTTACTGGTTGGACTAATGACAGGTAGGCCGTATTACAACAGAAATAACTCCATTGTCACAACACTGGTGCTATTCAAAATAATTAATGTGCCATAAGCTGTGGCAATAAAGATCCTTTAAAGTGTGTACACATTAGGAATGGATATTCCTCTGTCAGAGCGGCACAAATTTCTCTGGAGGCAAATACGCTGCACGAGGAGTTACATCTTGAAAAACAACAGCGCTAACAGCAGAGCAATACGAAAGCTGGCCCACGACTAAGTGCCATGCTTAAGAGTGTACCTGTGGTTACAAGCTGATCCACAAAGACCAACAAGCAAGTAGCAAACGAGATGATTTTATGTAGTTTATTAGTCCATAAGTAGAAGTTACAGCAAGCTAGAACAAGCCCCACCAGGAGCAGCCTCCTAGCTGCTCTGCCCATCTTCCAACTGACAACACTCACACACCAGGCCCTCAAGCATTCCACTCATGTCAATCACACCAACACTCTACACAGAACACTCACACTGGCTGAGCAGCTAGAGATAAGGTGAAAGGGAACTTAACAGCATACGATGAGAATACTACACAAACCATACACTTATTGTGGGGATAAAAAAGTAAAGAATGTAAATTATTTTGAACAGCACTAATGTTATTTGTGTTTCTTCTTCCTTCAAAGGGTCCCTGCAAATTGTTAGCAGCTAAAAAGCCTGCCATTGTGAGAGGTGGAAGAATAAAGCTATTGCATACCTAATAACAATGGGCGTATTGTCCTCAGCTAATGCAGCCCACTCGCAATTTTTTTTTTTGAAGACCTTTATTTTCCACAGCTGTGTCATCATACAGTATACATTTACCATCCACGGTGGCTAATCAAGTAGACATTAAGCAGACGCTTCCAGATAAAATGACACAGCCATTCAGCCGGTAACCCGGGGGTCCGGCGGCGTTGTACATGGTGGTTTTGTTACAATCATTAGGTAATTACCTCGGTAAATGACAGGTCTATGTTTTTCCTTAGTCTTAGTGTCGGTAACAAAGATAACGCAGTGTTCCAGCCCGCATTGTGGCCAGTGCGGTCATCACCCAGGCCCTTATTGAGAGTTGCACAAGTCGTCGTGGGTAATCCTGAACGTGGGGGTCCCCGGGCGGCACAGTGGCAGCGTCGTGTTCGCAATGCTGGCCGGAGCGTGGCAGCTGTGTTTCGGTATAGCTCACCAAGGCATGAAAGCTAACGCTTAAGTTCGGCAAGTCCAGTCTACAGCTTCATAATTAGGGCCTATGTGCGGGCTGCGTGGCGCGCATCCGTCCCCCCATCGCGACGCCCCTGAAGCCGCTGGTTGTCGGGGTTGTGTCCAGTAGTCAACTCAACGTACCCTTGTCAGAATCTCATTGAATGCTCTGGATGTACCCATCCCTGGTAGGGCGTGTATGTCAGCGCATCTCTGCTGCCAGAGAGCGGTGTGTGTTTAATAGGGTATCGCTTCGGGGAGTCCAGACGGCGCGCCCATCACCTGTTATCCGAGATAAGATAGGAGTCCGGTCAGGGAACGTGACCAGTAAACAAACTGTTCCCTACGCTTGTGTGGCGGTAGGGGGAGTAGGGGTTAGGGTTGTAAATTCAGGTGGGGTCAAGGGGGAGGTGGGGGAGATCACCATGCGCTGTAGCGGGGGGGTCAGCAGCTGTCCAGTGGGGCACAGCGGGGCTGTGCACTGTGCGCGGGAAGCAGCGGACGGGAGGGGGGGGGGAGGAATCCCCAGGCAGGTTGTGAGCCCAAAGCGTCGATACCCTCACTTATTTTCTTGGTGCGCAGGATGCTCTGCTGCGTTGGGGGGAGATGGGCAAGGTGGGGCGAGGTGGGTATGCCCTCTCGCCTGTGTTCCCAGCCAGGTAATGTGCGTGTAGCGTCAAATCGTGGCAGCAGCGTTCGTGTGGTGTGTGATATCCGCATGGTAATGTATCCCTGGTGACGGTCTCTTTTAGGGCGGGAGCAGAGGCTACCAGAGGCGAGTGGGGGGGAGGGAGTTGGCTCCGCCGTAGCATTAGGGCCGTCTCTGACTGACATTGAGAGATCAGTGAGATCTATAGTCTCAGGTTATCCCACGTTCCTGGCAGGCCATCTGGAATGCTTTAAGGAGGTCATCCCAAAGCTGGGCGATGGGGAATTTCCGGAGTCCCGCGGTTTCCTCCCGAAGGAGCACCGTACTCTCCGCTTGTGTCCAGTTGATGAAGGAGGCTTTCCAGTGTCTAGTGTGCGGGGGGGGGTCGTGACCTTCCAGTGTTTAGTGAGCAAGCGCTTGGCCGTTATAAGGCCCATGTCCCAGAAGCGTGCCTGCACTTTGTTGTTTTTGGTGCGCTTATACAATCCCAATATGCATGCCTCCCATGTGTGTGGCAGTTGCTCGTCAGTGTCGCGCGCGAGTAATGTCAATATTTCGCCCGTATATCAGGGCAGTGCCACAGCATATGTAGGAGGTCTGCTCCCGGTAGCGAGCAGCGCTGGCAAGCTGCGTCCGTTAGGGAGAAGTATCTATTGATCTTTTCGGGCGTGAGGTATGCACGTTGCAATATGTAGTATTGTATAATTTTAAAGCGGGGATTACGTGGGATGTTGGTCGGGCCAGCCAGGATCAATGCCCATTCTTTATCTGTCCAATCCCTTCCCCTGTCTGTCGCCCAGCGTTCTCTTAGCAGTAGTGTGGATGGTTGCGAGTGTGCCTGCAGAGCTTGCGCTAGCCAGTGTATGATGTGCGAGCCATTGCCCATGACGTGCAAGTATTGTATGAAGCTGTGCATCGGGAGCTCTGCTGTGATGTCGCCCCAGGAAGTAGTAAGCGTGCGCAAGAGGGACGCGTGCAGTAGGAACTGCCCCGTCGGGAGATCTGTGCCATCAGTCAGGTTTGTGAAGGTGAGCAATTCACCATCTGCGTATAGGTCACTCAGCGTGCCTACCCCTGCACGCTCCCAGCTGGTCAAGTGGGCTTCAGTAAGCGGTCCCGTCGGGCCAGGTGTGCCTAAAAGAGGTAAGATCGGGGCATATGGCGTATTTGCTCGTGTGAGACGGAGGCACCGCAGGAAACACCTGCGCGCCACCGCCAGGTATATCTGGGAAGGGCATTGAGTGCGGGTGATCGGATGGAACAGCGTGTTAATTTGCGTTTGTGTCCAGGCAACTGTGTTCGAGGCGGTATCCTCGAGGTGATTGCCGCTCAGCCATCCCGCCACCCATTGCATCTGCGCCGAGAGGTAGTACAGCTCCATGTTAGGGACTGCCAAGCCCCCCGAGTCTGTGGGCATGTATAGTTTGGTCAGCGCCACTCGTGGTCTCCCCTTGTTCCAGATGAGGCTGCGCAGCAGCACCTCTAGATCGTGGAATAGCTTGGTGGGAACATACGTGGGCATGTTTGCAAAATAATAGAGTAGACGAGGCAGCACAATCATCTTAGTCAGCGCAATGCCGCTAGGCACATTGAGGGGTAGGGTGTTCCAGAAGCCGATTTGCGCTCGGATGGAAGCTATCGTTCGGAGGAGGTTTCCCTCTAAGATGTCTGTTGGGTTTCTGTATATTCGTATCCCCAAGTAGCGAAAGGTGGTGGGGCACCACTGCAGCTTGTCCCCGCCCAGACGGATGTCAGATTCAGGCGTGTCCGAACTAAAGGGGTAGGCCCCCGATTTGGACCAATTGACTCTCAGGCCCGACACTTCCTCAAAGATGCGGAAAATGTCAGCAAGGGAGGCGGGGATGTCAGTTATATCTCTGACGTATAGCAATAGGTCGTCCGCGTACAGTGACACCGCATGCAGGCCGTCCGCTAATGGGATTCCCCAGTCCGGTCCATGTGCCCTGAGAGTCGCGGCCAGGGGTTCCATGGCCAGGGAAAACAACAATGGCGACAGTGGGCAGCCTTGTCTAGTGCCTCTGCGGACCCGGATGGCATCTGAAAGGAGCTGGCCCGTGCGGACTCGGACTGTCGGTCTGCCATAAAGCAGGCCGACCATGGCTCCGTACCCACCCCCTAGTTGGTACTTCTCCGTAACCGCTCTCAGGTACGGCCACTCGACCGAGTCAAAGGCCTTCTCCAGGTCCAGTATCAGGCATCCCGCTCTGGGCCATTGCTGAGTAGCGTACTATGCAGCCCACTGTCTATGGTAGCATGTTAGGCCAGATATCTTTGGAGCGATAATCCTTCCTGGTGCAAATCAATGCACTCTTTGCCTGAGAAGTAGCATGGCATCCTGTGTGTAACCTATTTCACTGTTAGATGGTGCCCGTACTATGAGAAAGAAATCATGAAAATTTACTCAGGCGTATACTCCTGCATACATGCATAGCAAAGCTGTGCTTGGACAAAACCCTATACCACATTAGCTTTACATATATGAATGAACATCACACTATAATGATATACAAATGTAAGGCCCTTATGTACAAAACACTGGGGCTGCGATCGGCCTACCAGGTGAATTTAAATGAGGTAGGTTGCAAATTGCAATTTTCTCAGAATGGATGTCATTACAGGGATAGTGGCCTGCTGAGGACAATAGATCACCATGTCAGTGTTCACATTAAGATAAACTTTTATTTTGTTTAAAGCAGCCCTTTTTCCTTATAGGAAATTGGGCTACGTTTAAAAAAAAAGTGTATTTAAGAGTTGGCAGTGGTCCCCTGACCCTCTGGCGCTATGCCTCGTCCCCAAACAACTTTTCCCATTGGGAACCTCTTCTCTTTTGTAAATGGTTTACCACCTCAACTCAGGAATCGGTAAATTTTCAATGCTTTGCAACCATATTTCGGTTGCAACACAATGATACATCTCTTAAAGAATTGCTACTTGAAAGGGACGCTTACAAAATGCCCTTCCAAAAATTGATAGTGGAGGCTCAAACTTGTTTTAGTAGTCTGTAGTAATTTCCTGACTCCTAAAATACAGTTTGTACTTATTTTAAAAAGTTTTTACAGTCACAAACAGTATGACTCGCCCTATTTGCATCCATAAAGGTGTTTTGTACATCAGGCCCTAGATAAAAATATCTATGTATATATAAATTCACTGAAAAAACCATAGGTTTCAGGGGTGTTATAGTTAGCTGGACATTTCCCTTGTAGAAAACCCTAGAAATTCCCCCGTTATAGTTAGTTCAGCTAACTATAACTCGCGCGCCCCCGCAATGCACTGCTGATGACGTCACATATTACATCACTCATGACATGGTCAGTGACAAAACTGATGACATCTCAAATGACATCACTAATGACGTCATCCAGTGAGTCTGTGTTTCTGTAGAATTTTAATATGTTTAATATATATAGGGAAAGACCTATGGAAGAATGAGTGGGTGTATAAGTGTGTGAATGGATGATTTTCTAGGTGTGTGACTAACTCTATAAGTGAGTCATTAAATATATCTTACTGCAGACTCGTGACTAAACTGTGTGAATGTCAGTATCTGTCTGTTGGTGTATAAGTGGCTGCATGGTTTTGTGAATAGCTATATGAGTGTCTATATGGGTTATTGATTGGTTGTCTGAGTATCTGTATGGGTGCCTGAGTGTTTGTGTGGGTAGGGTGTGTGTGACTCTGTGCATAGATGTGTGAGTGGGTGAATCTATAGGTGCATGGTTTTAAGAGTGCATCTGTGAGGGACTGTATGGTTGGGTGAGTGTATGTATGGGTGTGTTAGTGATTGAATGTATATCTCAGTGGTACATGCATGAGTAACTACATATGTGAAAGGCAGGGTATATGTGTGTAAGAGTATATAACTGGGTATATGTGAGAGTGTGTGATTGTGAGAGTGGCTGTATGGATGAGTGTGTGCTTGTATCAGTAATTGTATAAGAGCGTAAGAATGTGGTAGTATTTTTATGAGTACGTGAACTTGTGTGTGTATAACTGTATGGGTGAGTAAATTGGAGTGTGATTAATTATTTGCATGATTGACTAGGTGTGTGAGTATGTCTATGGATGATTGGCGGTGTCTAAGTGTCTATATAGGTGTATAAATGCATATGATAGTCCTGTACTGAGTGACTGTAAGTATGAGTGAGTGGAGGTGTGTGTAGACCGAAGAGTCAATGAGTGTGTATGTAGTTATTGGTATTAGAGTATCTATGGGTTGAGAATGGCCGTTTGAAATTTTGAGTCGGTGTATCAAAGGTTATATTAGGGTGTGAGAAGATGCACTAATTTATTACATGGATGATGTCATCAGTGATGTCATTTGAAATGTCATCAGTGATGTCACTGACCATGTCATGAGTGATGTAATATGTGACGTCATCAGCAGTGCATTATGGGGGCGCGCAAGTTATAGTTAGCTGAACTAACTATAACGGCGGAATTTCTAGGGTTTTGTCCGAGGGAAAAGTCCAGCTAACTATAACCCCCCTGAAACCTGTGGTTTTTTTCAGTGAATTTCTCAGGTTTTTTAAATGCCAATTCCTAACTATAACGTGCGTAAAACCTATGGTTTTTTCAGTGAATTTCAATGGTTTTTTAAATGCTAATTCCTATCTATAATTTATCTCTAAAGCTATGATGTTTAATGATTTTCATTGAATTTCTAAATTTTTCAATTTCAGTGTGTCAATTCCTTTAATTATGTTTTTTTTAAATACTTTTTTATCACCTTTTTTTAACTTATTTTTTCAATTAATTCTTTTAAAAATTAAAAAATATTTGTTTTTATTGGGTTTTTCTTGAAAAAATTGTTACTGTTTTAAAATATTGTTTTATATTTTTTAAAATATTTTTTAAACTATATTTTCAAAACTTTATTTTCCATTTTTTTGGGATCCGCGCACCCAACGCGCTATGAACCGCGCACCCTGCGCGCATTTCGCCGTTTAAAAAAAAAATGAAAAGGGAGCCCCAGGGGGTTCTTCTGGGACCCCCTAAGCAACACTAGAGGGTCAGAGTATTTCTACTTTGCCCCCTTTACATCTTTCACACACTTCTTTACCTTACTTAATCAGCCTCGCTTCTACCGAGGCAAAAAATGGCTGCCAACAGTTTCTGGTTTCGAATGTAGACAGACACTTGACAGCCAATTAGCATTCAGCGCGTGATCGGGAGGGTGCGCGCTCTGTTCGGGGAGGGTGGGTAGGGTGCGCTTAGGGTGCACAAGTCCTCCGAGGCCATATATATATCTATCTTTTTTACTCTAATTTTCTCTGGAACTACTGAACGGATTTACACCATTTATGCAAAAGGCACGAGTCTGAACTGAGGACTACCTCTTTGCCAAATTTGGTGTCATTCCGTTCAGCAGTTCGGGCTGTAGCTGCGTCAACAGGTCCTATGGGAAATTGCACGGGGAAAACGTGTTTTGGGACCCCCCTTTTTTCTCAGCCCCCGCTTGACGAATCATAACGAAACTTTCAGGATATGAGCGGACCCGAGCTGGCCAACAGTTTGAAAAATGTCACGAAGATTCGTCAACCGGCGCCAGACTTATTGGGAATAGAATGTTGTGGATTTCCTATGGGAAATAGGTCCTAACTATAACTACCTACTGGTGACCGCCAGTAGGTAAAATATGTATATGTATCAATATATATATATCGTATTCACGTGTGTCCCGCACAGAGCTCAACCTCATCCACCACTCAGGGCTGATGCAGGGTGACTGGTGCGAGTCCCATTTTGAGTGTAGAAAGAACTGTCCTCTCAGTTAACAAAGTAAAGAAAAATCCACACACAGCGTGTCAGCTTCAAGTGATATTTAATCAGCAATATATATATATATATGTATATATTTCAAATCAACAACTTCCTGCAGTAGAGAAGACGCGCGCTCCAAAGTGTATGCCAAAGGTTTATTTGTGCACAGGATGTACCACGGCAGTCCTGGTACGGAGGCACAGGCAAAACCTGATATGTTTAGGCGATCAAGTCAACTTGGTCATATACCGTATATATAGACTGAGCATTATTTGTTTTGTTAATAACTTTAGCGCCATTTCACAAATCTTTCTGAAATTTTCAAAACTAGTTTACTTTTCACTTTAGCTGCTGTCTGGAAAGCTTTGGGGTGAGTTGTCAAGCGGGGGCCGAGCAAAAGGGTTCCTAAAACATGTTTTCCCCCTTCAGTTTCACATAGGGATTTTAGACACGACTGCAGTCTGAACCGCTGAACTGAATTATACCAAATTTGGCAGAAGACTAGCTCTTTGTTCAGAAATAGTGATTATTGTAATCTGGTGTAAATCTGTTAAGTAGTTTTGGAGTTAATAAAGAAAAAAGAATTCTGTATATCTAGACACGTGGATCCACCATGAAGGGTCCGCAGATCCACACGTCAACAGCAATGTTGTGATGGGCTGACCGCAACCTGAGAGAAAAGTTGTGCCACCATTTTGTCAATTGGGACACGGTTCCGAGGGGGAGGATAAAGGTTAAATCGCATATAAGGGGTCAGGCTAGAGGTATCCCGACCCCATGGGACTAATGGAGGGGTCCAGAAATATTTTATTTTTCACGCTCAGATACCCACACACCTACTCACACTCATTCACACACCCACTTACACACACTCTCACTACTCTTATTCCCACACAGCCAATCACAGACCCCCAAAACCACTTACTCACCCACTCAGACCCATTCAGCCACTTACACACCCATACAGTCATGCACACCCCAGCACAGACCCATAAACTCGCTTGCGCACCCAGTCACAGGCCCACACAGCACTCACAAACCCACTTACACATACCCACAGAACTACCCCTACAGGCACTCACACACCCATACAGACACTACAACAACAACTCAGACCCACACAGCCACTCACACCCATTCACACTCCCACTTGCATACACAGATAACCACTCACACACTCACTCATAGACCAATGAAACCACTTGCACCCACACAACCACTTACCCTCACACACACAGTCACTCACCCACTTAAACACCCTCAAAATCACATCTGCACACACTTACAGACCCACAGAGTCATTCACATTCCCACTTGCACACCTACACAGCCACTTACATATCCACTCACATATCCTTTCGCACACTCGCATAAAACAAAAGGTTGGAAATAGCATTAAGAAAAGTAGAAATTCACAGAAAAAAACAAAGGATACAGGGGCGGTATAGTTAGGAAATAGAATTTAAAAAAACCTTAGAAATTTACTGAAAAAAACAAAGGTTACAGGCATGCTATACTAAGGTTCATATTTTAATCACACACACAAAACCATACAAAGTCAGCAGGTATAGTTATAATTATCTCAAGTAACCGTAACTCGTAATTACCTCAAATGTTACATCACTCATGACACCTTCTATCACATGATTGATAATATCATTGCAACATTTCTGGTGAAATTATTGATGACAAAACTGTGCATGGTGGGGCCGTGGGTGTTCCCACACATCCACCCATGGATTTTGGCTCAATCCCAGATTTACCATCAATGGTAGACCTGGAAGTGCGTCAGAATGCAACGCCTTCCCAGGGGAGGTGTAACGAGGAGAAATATGCCTATTTCTCTTAATTTGTTCCTCTTTCACGTGTGGTGCATTCTGCAGCACACATAGGGGAAAAAGCTTAAGAGAATTGTATTTGTGCAGGCAGGTGTCCCTTCCTGCACAAAAATCCTGTCTATAATGCAAGCACCCCTGCATCATGGTGCAAGGGTGCCTGCGTTGGTGCTAGGCAGCAGTTTGTGTGCCAGCGCAGGCAGAGAGCAGGAATGTGCTGTGTAATGTTAAATACAGTGCATTCTTGCCCTCTCCCTTTCACGCAGCGCAGTAAGGTGGCTTGCTACATTGCACGAATATTTGCTAAATATGCCCCATACATTTCTGTAGCCTCCTCCCCAGCCTGAGTACTCGCCAATGGCTATGCCACACACGGAGCTTAGTATAACATGTTATTATTCTTCTGCATGTAACGCAACTTCAGCTTTCTAAACCTGCATTCAATCCACTACCCGCTAACGCTTACGTCACAGTTCTACTGCGTCCATCAGAAGCCATGAGGGTTCCGTCATTGCTAACTCACACAACACTACATCTCCCCCGCTGTTAAATAAAATATTAAAATTTTTTACAAATATATACACAATCATAGTTCTGCAATGAGTCTTTGTGGCACTTTGATCACGCGTCCCGACTGTTTCTTCCGAAACTTATGGCAGTCAGTAGAAGCGTCCATGACCAGCATTGGTGATATAGGAACAACAGCAGTCAGAGGATTTCACTTGTCCTTTCAGACTCAGTCTCAACATTGACATCAGTGCCTGACAAGCGATGGAATTTCCCAGGACGTTGGCCAGTCACCATGTGTCCTTTGCTGGTCACAACATGAAAGAGCTCAGCATCGAACGGAGCATCAGATTCACGTTTTCTAGACTGACGAACAAGCACTCAATCTCTTGTTAAAATAACGTCCTTTTCAGGTCAGCGCTTGTCTGCAAAGGCCTTCATGTTCCTTCTGCGATCCAAGTCTTCTACACAGATTTCTTCCTCAGTTCTTGATCTTCTGGTGGTCCATTGAGGTAACTTGGTTGTCATGGCTCTCCCGAGCATCAAGGTTGTAGGGCTTTCATCTGTGGTCAAGTCAGGGGTCGAACGGCAAGCTCGAAGAGTCGAATTCAAGACAGTTTTATGGTCAAGCTTTTTCAGTACAGCACGCTGAATAGCTTTCCTAATAGTACTCATGAAGCATTTGACAAGGCCATTCTGCTGATGCTTCACTTACGATGACTGAGAAAGACTCTGAATTCTCGGCTGTTGGAAGGTGGGCCGTTGTCAGATTTTAAGATTGCAGAAAAGCCCCATGTCGCGAAGATGCTGTCAAATCTCTCGATGACTCTTTCTTGAGTGAAAGATGAGAGATCTTCTAATAATGGAAAGCGAGAGTATTCATCAGCAATCACCATTAGGTAATGTCCGTTGTCAAGCTGACCGAAGACGTCAACATCAATTCTTTCTCATAAATGATTTGGCAACTTCAACATGTTTAAGGTGTGTTGAGTTGTTTTCGATGAAAGGCAGTTGTACAGAAGACAGGCCTTCAATTTACTTTCAACTCTCTCATCCAGATATGGAAACCAGACTCGGTGTCTGAGAGCTTGTTTTGTTGCCACGATTCCACGATGTCCTTCATGGGCCACTTAAATTTTTTGTTGTTGCAGAGTCTCCAGAATAATAATTCTCAAACCTCTTAGTATAATGCCTTCTTGAGTAACGGACAGTTCATCTTTGACATTTTTGAACTTGTACTCACTGTCACTGATAAGAGGTAGAGGGTGCTGGTGGCAAGACTGATATGTAATGTCTTTTAGTTTTAACATGTCACTATCTTGACTTGTGGCAGTTACACAAATTTTCCAACAAAATGGCAGCCGATGTGCTTGATTTCACAATGAAATTTATGTATGCTTCAGCCGACTTGTAAGGGGTGCCTAAGCACTGCAGAGCGGTACAAAAGGAGGTGGTGATGGACGGAGCATCAGAACCAATCTAACACTCACACCCAGTCAACAGATCTGGGTTTGATCCATCACCGTTCTTTAGCCCACTCTGCCACCCCAGTTCAGACATGGCCATATGCAAATCAGTCTGACCCTGTGCCTCATGGGAATAGTCCAGCCCGAACTGCCAAGCCACTCCTTCCCTGGACCGGAAACATGCTTCCTAGGACCGATTTCTGGCATTTTAGCCGTCTTCAGCCAGGCTTGCTTGAATCCAGTGGCAAAGTGAGCAAGGGACTCAACGTCTGAGCATACCCTGCCAATTTATGGTGAACAAAGCGGTACAAAAGGGGGTGGTGATTGATGGACGGAGCATCAGAACCAATCTAACACTCACACCCAGTCAACAGATCTGGGTTTGATCCACCACCATTCTTTAGCCCACTCTGCCACCCCAGTTCAGACATGGCCATATGCAAATCAGTCTGACCCTGTGCCTCATGGGAACAGTCCAGCCCGAACTGCCAAGCCATGCCTTCCCTGGACCGGAAACAAGCTTCCTAGGACCGGTTTCTGGCATTTCAGCCGTCTTCAGTCAGACTTCCTTGAATCCAGTGGCAAAGTGAGCAAGGAACTCAACGTATGAGCATTCCCTGCCAACTTATGGCGAACAAAGCGGTACAAAAGGTGATTCAAGCAAGCCTGGCTAAAGACGGCTGAAATGCCAGAAACCGGTCCTAGGAAGCTTGTTTCCGGTCCAGGGAAGGCATGGCTTGGCAGTTCGGGCTGGACTGTTCCCATGAGGGACAGGCAGGGCCGGACTGGGAACCAAGACCGGCCCTGGCAAAGTGCTCGGCCGTCCCCCGGGGCTTGAGGGTGCCGCCAAGCTCTTTGCCAGGGCCGATTTTCGGCTGATTTTGTTATAGGGACGATTTTGCAGCTATGCTGCAAAAACGGCCCTGTAACAAAAACGGCCCCCAGGGGCTCAAAACCGGCCCCCACCCGTGCGGCGCACCGGGGCATTGCCCGGTGCCCGCTACGGCCAGGGCACAGGGTCAGAATGATTTGCATATGGCCATGTCAGAACTGGGGTGGCAGATTGGGCTAAAGAACGGTGATGGATCAAACCCAGATCTGTTATGTTATGTTATGTTATGTTATGTTATGTTAAAATATTTTTATAACGCGCAGTAGTTACTCCGAAGAGTGTCCCAGCGCGAACCCAAGTGGGGGGAGAGCCAAGGCAAGAGCAAGAAAAGACTTATGGAAACAGATAAGTTTTAAGGAGACGCTTAAAACAGCCTGGGTCCTGGGTATTTCGCAGGAAAAATGGGAGAGAATTCCATGCAGCGGCAGCTTTGACAGCAAGCGAGCTGCCCCCAATCCTAGACCGGGAGAAGCGCGGAACCCTCGCAAGTAAAAGAGCTGATGAGTGAAGGGTTCTAGTCGGAACATAAAAGGCGAACCGCCTCTGCAGATAGATAGGACCCAAAGTATGTAGGGCCTTGTGGGCAATGACCAAAGCCTTGAACTTAACCCTCTCAATCAGGGGCAGCCAGTGCAGGGCCTGAAGATGAGAGCGGACACTGCACCTTCTAGCGATACCAAGAAGGAGCCTAGCGGCCGCATTCTGGTTCCCTTGAAGTTTGTTCAAGGAGTAGCCAGGCAGGCCAACATAGAGGGCATTGGCATAGTCCAGGCGGAACAAAACCAAAGCCCGAACAACCGTTTCCTTCGCCGTTCTAGGGAGAAGTGGGAGAAAACTCCTGAGAACCTTAAGAAGGCCAAAACAGCCACCCGAGATCTTCTTCACCTGGACCGAGAAAGACAGATTGTCCTCGAACCACACTCCAAGATTTTTTACGGAGCTCCCCTTGGAAGAGGGGGGGGGAAAGGTCCGGGGGCCAAATCTTACATCTAAAGTCCGAGGGGAAGTTGCCATAGAGAAGGATCTCCGATTTGTCTTCATTGCATTTGAGTTGAGCCCTGGCAAGCCAACCAAATACCGAGGACAAACACTTCTGTACAGGCAGCACGGAATCATCCCCCTTGCTCCAGGTGAAAAGAAGCTGGGTGTCGTCAGCATAGGCTATCACCTTAGCCCCCAGCTTCTCGGCCAAGAAGACCAGCGGTGTAACATAGATGTTAAAGAGGAGGGGGCTAAGTGACGAGCCCTGGGGGACACCGGTAGAGACCTCCTGTTGAAGTGAGGCTGCGGGAGGCAGCCAAACCTGTTATGTACGGCCCTCCAGAAAGGACCTCAGCCAGGCTAAAGCCAGGCCAGAGACTCCAATCTCGGAGAGGCGGGAAAGCAGTCTGGCATGTGGCACCGTATCAAATGCGGCTGACAGATCAAGCATCACCAGAGCTGCTCTGCCACCCGCATCTAAACAGTCCCGAATCGCCTCCGAGATCTCAACTAGCACTGACTCTGTGCTATAAGAAGCCCGAAACCCAGACTGGGCTGGGTGCAGGGCCTCAGATCTTTCCACAAAGTCTGTTGACTGGGTGTGAGTGTTTGATTGGTTCTGATGCTCCGTCCATCACCACCCCCTTTTGTACCGCTAAGCACTGCAGAGGCACTCTTGAGAAAAAGTCATCAGGGTTTTGTTCTTTTCCTTGGCGGTGCACAATTGCAGGGCTCCAAATATCCACTCCCCCACTTAAATGGTCGAGCAAGATTTATTCAGGAAGTGTTATTTTTAGAGACTACTCAGAAGACAAACTGACTTTTGACCTCTGTCTCTGAAAGCAGGGCAAATGTGACAAGATAACAAGATTTAAAGGCATTTGTATTGCTCACAAAGTGAAAGAGCAATAAAAATGCCAATAAATCTTGTTATCTTGTCACATAATGCTGGCTTTCAGAGACAGAGGTCAAAAGTCAGTTTATGGTATTACATTTATTTTTCTTTCTGCAACTTAAGTTAGAGGATTTTGTAAAGTAAACTGTGTGACAATTGAACTGTGCAAAGCATGTTAAATGAAAGGCTGTAAGATGGCAGCCTTTTTTCTAACACAACACTGAAATAAGTAATTGAACTGTTCAAACATTTCACATTTATTTCACTAGTTATGAAGACCCATGTTTGTAATTCTGTGGTGATTTATTTTTTATGGTATCAAAACAAATTAGAACACATAACTTGGTGATGTGCAAATTTTACATATTTTTGCTGAAACCCAATTTCCAAAAATTGTTTATGCACTATTATCATTAAAACTACATGGTCGTAGGAAAGTTTTGTGGCCATTTCAATGGAAAATATGCAATCAGTAAATAACAATGCACTACCACATCATGCTTTGGTAATTTATTTATGAAAAGTGAGTTTTTTTTTTTTTTTTTTTTTTTTTTTTGAAACCGTTTATTACAATCTCAAATATATACAGGTATGGGCCTACAACCTTCCGGCCGGCCGCTAAAGTGACAGAAATAAATGACATGTATACAATAAGGCACTTGGCGTTACAGAGACGCTAAAGCAGGAGGTATCAACAACGTGGGCCACATGACTCTGAGCCCACAATACGGTTTCGTTTTATACAACACAACAACATAAAACCACACCCGCAAGGCAACCTGAGAGCTAAAATGACAACATGTGCTCCTCAAATGGGGGGACCCCAACCATACACTAAAATCGAAGGAGGGGAAGGGGAATAGGTCCGGGACTGGGAAAGCACTGTGCCCGGGATTGAGGGAGGGGGTCATCTAGGGGGACGGAGCTGGTGAAGCGGGAGGCAACAACGGCGGCTCACAAATACCCCCGCGGTAGGCGTTCCAGGGGCCCCACACCTTCAGCCACGCCCCAGGCTTACCCCGCGCCACATACACCACCTTCTCTCGGAACATGCACCAATCCATGTGTTCTTTCCAGGCCGACACTGCCGGGGGCCTCTGGGATCCCCACAGTTGAGCGATGTCACGTTTAGCAATCATATAACCCAGCGTCACCCATCGCGTCTGCGGAACCGAGTAATCGGTCGGTTCCCACACATTCAGCAGGCATCTCCTCGCTTCAGGCACCAGCACGACATGCGTAACCGCTCGCAGGACCTCATGCACACCACGCCAGAATCGCTCCACCCTCGGACATTCCCACAGAATATGTAAAAAAGTCGCCAATGCACCGCACCCACGCTTACACAGTCCATCCTCGGCATAGCCCATACGCAGAAGCCCTGGCCCCGTCATGCACACCCGGTGAAGTATCTTAAGCTGGACGAAGCGAAGGCGAGCCGGGATGGCCACCTCCTTCGGGGAGGCCACCGCGGAAATCCAGTCATCGTCGTCCAGCTCCAACCCATCGGCAACCCAAGCCTCGCGGAGCCCAGTCAGTAAGCCCGAGCGGTCATTAATCAACTTCTTGTAGATGAGGGAGATCGTGCTGTCCGGTACGTGGCCATCTAGCACTCTATCCTCCAGTGGGGAGGACTCCGGGATGGCGGCCACGTCTGGGAAGACAGAACCCAGTGCGTGACGGACCTGCAGGTATCGAAAGTATTCACTGCCCTGCAGCTGAAACTCCGCCTGCAGTGTCTCGAATGTTTTGAATCCTCCCCTCATCCAGAGGTCCCCCACTGTACTAATGCCTATCGTGTCCCACCTATCGAAGCCCTTCGAGGTCCATAGGGAGCCCAACCTCTCAGACGCATACAACGGTGACGCCCGGGTCAAACGGTCCTTCCATCCCATAGCTGCATTGGCCGCGTGCCATACTCTCACCATGACACGCGTGGGTCCCGTCAGGCGGGAATCGGGCACGCTAGTGTAGAGCGCTCGATTGTAATCGCCACCGGGCAGGAGCATCTTGTCCATTTCAAATGCCGGGTTTAAGGCGGGCCCGTAAAGGCCGTGATTAATTGCAGCTAATTGGGAGGCCCAGTAATACCGCTTAATATCCGGGAGGGCAATCCCTCCGTCATACCACGGGAGCGTCAACTTTGCCAGGGCTATACGCGGCCTCCCGTCCCAGAACAGGCGGCGCTGCAAACTCTCCACCTCACGGAAGTAACGCGCCGGGACCAGGTCCATCGAGTTCTGGAGAGCGTACAGAAAGCGCAGTAATGACATCATCTTGAACAATGCCGCCCGGCCGAGCGGCGAAAGCGGCAAGCGCCGCCAGCGTGCGACGTCCTCCTTCAAGCGCTGGAGGGGGGGAAGCAAGTTCCGCTCGTAGCGGGCCACCGGGTCCAGCGTAATATAGACGCCCAGGTAACGAAACCCCTGCGAGGCAATCTGGATCGAGCAGCCCCGCGGGAGAACAGGAGCCTCCCCGGAAAGCACATAGACACAGGATTTAGCCCAGTTGATGACAAGACCTGAGTTACGGCCAAAGGAGCGCAGAACATCGACCAGGACAGTCAGTGATTTACGCAGGGAGGCTAAGTACAACAGGATGTCGTCGGCGTAGAGGGACACGCGGTCCTCATACTCAGGGGTCCAACGGAGACCACGGATAGAAGGGTGCCACTGCAGCCATTCCGCCAGGGGTTCCAAGGCCAGTGCGAACAGGAGCGGCGACAGGGGGCAACCCTGTCGCGTGCCCCGTCCCAGCACGAATGGGGCCGAGACTCGACCATTCACCACCACCTGCGCCAATGGGTCAGAGTACAACAATTTGACCCAGCTGATGAATCCCGGGCCAAATCCAAATTTCGCCAACATCGCCCAGATGTACGGCCACTCGAGCGTGTCAAACGCCATGGTGGCGTCCAAGGACGCCAAGATGGCCGGCTCCCGCACGAATGGAACACGCGCGAGCACCCCGTGCAAGCGCCGCAGGTTAAGGGCCGTGTTGCGATGGGGAATAAAGCCGGACTGGTCTTGGTGGACCAGATCGCCCACCACGCCGACCAGCCGGTTGGCAAGCACCTTGGCGAGGATTTTAGGCTCCGCATTCAAGAGCGAGATCGGCCGATAGGATGTAACCCGGTCTCGCGGTCTCCCCTCCTTTTGAATAACCACGATGGTAGCTAGACGCTGGTCCGTCGGGAGGGAGCCCCGCGAGTGGGCCGCAAGGAACATCGCGCGGAGGTGAGGTGCCAGTACATCCGGTCGCAGCTTATACAATTCGATAGGAAGGCCATTCGGGCCCATGGCCTTGCCCGAGGCGACCGAGCGTATGGCGAGGGCGATTTCATCCGAGGTGGGAGCGGCATCCAACGAATCCCTGTCCTCCACCGAAAGCGAGGGCAGCGCGATGTCCCGCAGCAGGGCATGGGAATCCTCCTCCGAGCAGGGAGAGACCGGAGAATATACCTCGCGGAAATAATCCGCGAAGCAAGAAACAATGCCTTCCGGCTCAGTAATTCGTACACCATCCATCCTCTCAATCAGCGGGACCACACGACTAGCTCTCTCCTTCTTATCCAACCACGCAATCAGTTTGCCAGCCTTATCACCCACATCGTACAGTCGCCCCTGTTGCTCTCTGCTAAGGCCCCTGGCCGCCTCCGTGACGAGGGCCCTATAGGCCGCCTGTTTAAGGTGTAGAACATGCAGCGCCGCGTCAGTCACCCCACTCCCCAGACCACCCTCCAATTCAGTAATTTCGGCCTCCACCCGGGTCACCTCCTCCTGTGCGCGTCTGCGGGCATGGGAGATAAAGGAGAGGGCCTCCCCTCTGAGAACTGTTTTGAAGGCTTCCCACAGGGAGATAGCCGACGGAACGGACCCCACATTCTCCTCAAAATACCGTTGCAATGATTTAATCAGGTCAGCACGAATAGTGGGGTCACGCAGGTACCAAGCATTGATTGGGGCTACCCTGCCCTCTCCCCTCGGGAAGACACCCAAGTGCAATAGGAGCGGGGAATGATCTGAAATACCCCGCGCCAGATGGCGCACCTCTCCCACCCTCCCAGCATAGGCCGCAGGGACAAGGACATAATCAAGCCGCGAAAGGCTACCATGGGCACCCGAATGGAAGGTGTACTGCAGCTGGGTGGGATGCTTTAAACGCCAGCAGTCCACCAATCCCAGTGTGTCTAAAAGGCCCGCTAACCACGCCTGTGCCCGGGGGAGGTCCCTAGGGGGATGACGATCCATAGTCCCAGAAGCCACCGCATTGAAATCCCCCCCAACCACCAGAAGCCCCCCCGGGAGGTCAAGGAGGAGGCGTCCCAGACCTGCAAAGGTGGTGGACTGTAGCCCCGGTGGGACGTACACAGAGACAAAGACAACTACCTTGCCCTCCATCCTCCCCACCAAGACAGTGTAGCGTCCCCTCTCATCATGGCGCACCTCGTCTATTTCTAGCGGGAGCGAGGTCTTGACCATGATGCCCACCCCCCGTGAGCCTGATGTGAAGCCCGAGTGGGCCACCAATCGAAAGCCACGGCGATTCATGGCACAAAAGGAGTTACCAATAAGGTGTGTCTCCTGCAGAAAGACCACATCAGGCGAAATCCGTTTCAGATACTGCAGGACCACACCCCGCTTGATCCTATCACCCAGTCCGTTAACATTCCAGGATAACAAAGTCAAATCCCTACCCCCCATCACATAATGAAGCCACCATTTGTCCCCCCCAGAGCATCTCAAAAACAACAATACAATAACGGGTTTGCCTTGCGGTAGAAACGAACCACACCCCACCCCAACCCACCCAACCCAACAGAACTCCCCCCACCCTGCACCCCTGCATGAGCCCGAACAGCCCCCCCAAAGTGCAGTGTGCCTGTCGCCCCATAGATAAGAAAACTAACTAGTCCCCCAGAGGAGGAGGGAGATCCCCCAAGAGACCCCACACGACCTCCACAGGAGGGGAACTTACCCTAACAGTCAATAGTGACAACAACGCAGTCCAGAGCAAGGCCTACCATTAGTCCCTCAGTCCTGATCCGGCGGGCCCTCCCCACCAACCGCACCCCCCCCACCCCCCCGGCCCCGATCTCCGGGCAAAGTGTCTAGCCAGTCCCCGGCCACCTCGGGTCGATCAAAAAAGTGCGTGCGGCCATCCACCTCCACTCTCAGCTTAGCTGGAAAAAGCATCGCATATTTGAGATTCAGGTCCCTTAGGCGACGTTTAACACCAAGAAAGCTCAGTCTCTGCTTTTGGACTGCCGGAGTGAAGTCAGGATAGAAATTGATGTCCATATTGTCCAGTTTGACCGGTCCTTGTAGCCTGGAAGTCTGTAGGATAGCGTCTCTGTCCCGAAAATTGAAGATCCGGGCGATGAGAGGCCTCGGAGGGGCTCCAACCTTAGGCCTACCCCCGGGGACCCTGTGGGCACGCTCCACCGCAAAGAATTTACTCAGCCCCCGAGGCTGGAGATGGGTGAGAACCAGGTCCTCAACAAATAGATCCGCCGCCTCCGCCTCGCGTCCCTCCGGCACCCCGATAATGCGGACGTTGTTCCTCCGGGCCCGACCCTCGGAATCCTCCAGCCGACGATTCATCAGGGCGCTCGCCTGGCCAAGCCTGCGCACCTCCTGTTGGAGGGCCGCCACGTCCGTTGTGAGGCCCGTGGTAGAGTGGGCCAAAGAGTCGACCCGGTCGTTGGTTTTAGACAAATCAGCCCTCACGAGGCCCACGTCCACGAGGACCGAGTCAATCTTCTGCGCCAGAGTGTCGAAGCGCTGGTCCACCGAGGCCTTCATCTCGGCGATGGCGCCCATGACGTCTCGGAGGGTCAGGTCCGTGGGCAGAGCGGAAGCATCAGTCGGGCCCGTGGGGGACCTACGCGGCGCCTCTGGGGATCCCTTCTGGAGGGTGTAGCGGTCCATACTGTTGGATTGCTGGGCCGCGCCACGGCGGGTCGATTTTATCTTAGCCCGATCGCCATCTTGTTTTGTGGACATGGTTTCGATCCCCAAGACGAGTCAGTCTCCTCAAGAAAGGGGGGGGCCGACAATCCAGTTCAAGGGGTCCAGGGGGGAGCGACCACCGATCCGCAGGACGGACCGCAGCTGGCGGACCGGCAGGGCACCCCAGCGAGACCACACCACCACACACCGCCCCGCAACCCAACCTCGCCTGGCAGCAAGGAGGGCGCAAAAGCGAAAGTGAAAGTGCGGGGTACGCGAGTCACCCAGCCTTGCCCGCCGCTGTTGTTCACTTTGTGTCCGGATCGCCCCACAACTCCAGTACGGGGGGCCGGTGTGGAGAAGGCCGCAAACCTCAATCGATGCTCCCGCCGGTGTCCGAGGTCCGATTTAAAAACGGAAAACGGGCGTCACCTCTGCTCGGGCTCACAAATACAGTCCCCTCATCTGGGACAGGATTCTGTCAGGATTTATGCAGGAGGTCGCGGAGGTCCTCGGGAGCCTCGCACCTACGCGGCCATCTTGGTTGCGCGCTAGGCTCCTCCCCGAAAAGTGAGTTTTTAAACATAAACTGGGAATTATTACTGCTCCTGCCCAGATGACAATGCTATTAGTGACCTAAGAGGCAAGCCAGCAATCATGTGTACCCTATATATGGGCTCGATTCTTGTTATACATAAAGTTAGTCTAGGTAATAAAAAGAGTTTGTTTGTAAAGCAGAAATAGTGAACCTGCATATTTGAAGGTGCTCTCTTATGTGATAATAAAGAAAAAGGCAGCTCCATAAGACAAAATATTTGCTAGGATCACACAATTTGAGACCAGCTCACGGGTCAAGTACATAACAGTTAGGTCGAGGAGATTATTAAAGTTACTAGACCTGCAGGTCTAGTAAACGTTTTATGATTTTTCGAGCCCTGTGATTGTATAGTTGTTTTCTTGTAATCGCAGACCCCAATATTCAATGCAAGAAGGCATCTTTGCCTTTGGATTGTGAAAGATGGTCAACAATGCTTGATGATCTGTCAACAGCGCGAAAGACTTCCCATACAAGAATAAGTGGAAATGTTCACAAGCCCACACCACTGCTAAGCTTTCTTTATCAGGTTGTGAATAAGCAGGTTCAGTTTGGAACAAACCTCTGCTTGCATAGGCCACATTATATCTTCATTTGTGTGTCCATTGTGCTATGCAAGGATTGCGCTTAACTCAACAGGGCTAGCATCAACAACAACCTCGATATGAAGCTTTGGACCAAAGTATGCCATTTCAGTAGTGTTCGCAGTAGCTTGTTTGATTTTCTTAAAACTTTGCTTGTATTCGTGTGACCAATGAAATCAAACATTCTTTTTCATCAAGTCTCTTAGTAGAGCACACACGATGGCAAAGTCTTATATATATATATATATATATATATATATATATATATCTTGAACAGTAGCTGGCCATGCCAAGGAATGAACGTAACATGGAAACATCTTGTGGGGGACTAGCAGTTGACGACACTTGCACTTTAGCTGGATCGGGTGTCATACTTGAAATTAAAATAAATATACAAAAAAGATTTTGATCACAGGAATCACAAATTCTATACTTGAACCACTTATCCTGGTACTGCCTGAGGTTCCGTAGACCCTCGTGAGGTCTCAAGATTTGCAAATTTGGCATGAGATTTGCAAATCCTAAAAAGATTTGAAAAATATGTTTAGCACACTTCATCTGCACCTGGTTCACAGCCATATGTGGGGTTTGGCCACCAGCTGCTGGGGTTGGGCTCAGTGCCTGGCCAAAGACCTACTCCAGTTGTGCATGGCTTTATGCCGTACACAGCAGTGGTTGCTCGTAAGGGTTGGATTGGATTCTTTCCCTGCCCAATAAACAGTGTTATGTTAAGGAGTGCAAACCATATTTCACACACCAAATGAAATGCTTATGACTTCACAATTTTCATACTAATTGGTAAGAACTAAAAGAACAACATAATCAAATAACAGTACACACTAAAATCTACAGTACCAGATGTAGGCAACTTAGGTCTGTTATGGCCAAAAACAGGAACATTCTAAAATCAGACTCCGTGACTGGCAGAGATCTGGGCACTCGTGCTGCTATTACCTTTCCAAAACTTACAGCCCTGAAAGACACCCACAGGCCAGACCAAAATGATTTTTAAATATATTACATGTTCTTCTGCTATGAAGGCTCTATTCATGATTCATTTTAGCTCCCAACACTGAGGGCCTGATTATGATATCGGGTGGACAAAACCGATGCAGAAGCAGGACCGCCCGTTGGAGTCAGAGGACCTGCTGGCCGCATTACGATGCGACCACCATGTTTTTTTTTTTATTGTGGTGTGTGCTGCAGGCTGGAGCACATGCCGCAATACAAAAAAAATCACATCTGACATATCTCTGCACTATGTGGCAGGCACCATGCGGTATCTGCCACATAGTGCAGGGATATGTAGGAGGCCCCATAGGCGCCCCCCATGGCCCATATCGGAGTGCCAGGGGGAAAGGAGGGGCCTGCTAGGGCCCCCAAGTCACTTCCCGCCTGCCTTTTCATAGCGGGTTAACTGCCATGAAACGGCCAGCGGAAAGAGACATTGTAATCCCTACGGCTGTCCCTGATCAGGCACCACTACTGTTGTAGGGATTGTAGAACCTCCAACGGAAGGAACCCATCGGATGCGTGGCAGTCTGTCTCTCCGCCTGCCCTAAATCCACCTGCCATCATAATGCGGCGGGCAGTCCTGCAGGGTTCGATGGCGGTGGGACCACCACCACCGGCCTGACGGTATCGGTTCCATTGCCATCGTAATGAGGCCCTGAGTCCCCAAAAGGCCTTCATGTTCTTAATCAAAATATAATGTTTACAGTTTATCGTACGTTGAGCCATGCGCTGCCATTCCAGTTAGGAACCTCTTCCTGTACATGAAGTTGTCAGCTCCACTAGTATCGTACTCGGGTAATCCCAAGGCATCTTGGGATGTGTATTCTGATCCTCACAGTAATTTCGTGCAACACGACACATTGCAGTATCATTCCACTCTTAAGAAATACCTATACTGCCACGCAGTGTGAAATGCTGTTAATTTACCCTGTCCTCAAATTATGGTAGGACATTTTTTCACATTGCACAGATGCCACTTCCTTTTTCAAGAGTTCAGTATAGACAAATACACACATAATTGGGTCTCAGTATAAATGTTATGATGTCTTTTTAACTTACTATGGATAGTGATTATATATATATATATATATATATATTTTTTTTTTTTTTGGAGTGGGGATAATATTAACATAATGCAAATTGAATAGTACTTAATTTATGGAGAGAAGATGAATTTTAACAAATATTGTGTATAGATTACTGATGCTGCTCATGGCTTGGTAGTCTGTTTTCACTGTTCATGACGGTTGTGTATCTAGTTTCTATTGGTGCTAGGGACATTTTAATCTTGAGAAAGGCTTTGATTTCACTTACACGAATAAAGGTGTTGCATGTTCCTTGAAGAGAAATGCTGCTAAGTATATATGGTGGGCTCCACAACCCTTTTGCTGGCACTGGCACCAAGTGGTGGATATCCTTATATAGTTTTGGAAAGTATTGAATAAAAGCAATAAATAATACTGCATTCATAGTCCATTCTTTCAAAGTGATAATGATAATATTAGAGGTAATCTCATCTGTAATTTTTTACAACATGAATACCCACACATGTCATATTAAGGGTGAGGTCATGAGCATTGCTTTTGGTGTGCGAGTTATGGTTTGCACAGTTGTTGCATGATTTATGTATTGCTGAGTTAACTATAAAATTACAAATTTCAGTGGTTTTTAGATTTTAATTCACAACTATATCTTTACTTTAACTGTGGTTATTTAATGGAAATAGATATATGTGTGTCTGTGTGTGTTTTTATTTTTACTGAAAAAACAATGTTCAAAGTGACATTATAATTAGGTATGTTAATAGTATCTTATATTACATGAAAAAAAATAACCCTTTGAAATTCACTGAAAAATCAAAGATAGGAAATGATGGTATAGTCAGGTGAAAATGTCAGTTAAGATGTAACACTTTAAATTCAAACAAACACTGTTATGTTTCACTCAAGTAACTATATCTTGCACCCTCGCCTTGCACAGTGATGTCATCTCAATTGTCATTAGTGATGTTTTCAATGATGTTATAGAACACGTCATGAGTATTGTTATATGTGAGGTCATAAGAAGCGCGCTTTATTTTTTAATTTGCATGCTCGCGGGACATAGGGGGGCGTAGTGAGCAAAAAAACGATGGATTTAACCCAGATCTCTTGACTGGGGGTGAATGTTTGATTTATTCACCATTCTGTCCATAATTTGTTGCTGTAGCATTTTTTTGTGCTAAGTAGGATGGGTATGCCCAGACGTGGGTCCCTTCCTCGCTGTGCCACTGGATTCAAGCTAGCCTGGCTGATATGGGGTGATGCCCCGAAACCGGTCCCAGGATGCTTGTTTCCGGTCCAGCGAGGACCCGGCTTAGCATTTCAGGCTGGACTGTTCCCATGAGGATCAGGATCAAGACTCATTTGCATATGGCTGGGTCGAAACAGGTGGCATAGTGGACAAAAGAACAATGGATTTAACCCAGATCTCTTAACTGGGGGTGAATGTTCAATTTATTAAGCAATCCGTCCATCATTTGTTGCTGTAGGACTTTTAGAAAGCTGCCATTTTCTTGTCCTAACCATTTGGTGCCTGCCTCCTGTATCCCAGGTCACAACCCTAGATGTAACTGGCAGTTGGTCTTTGTGTATTGCTCCCAGACAGTGAAACAAAGGAGGAGTAGATGTTGGCAGAATGATCTCTGACTTGAAAGGAGTACGAAGCTGTCACCTACCACACTTGCACATCACAAACCCTCCACATGAGAACACTCGCAAATGGTTTGACACTATTCTTTTGTGACCCCTGACAAGCTGAGGCTAGGGTAAGGATGCAAGAAATTCCAAGCACCTCTGAGGCTGGAAGCCTCTAGAATCTTCTCCTACTTGAAAGTGGGCACCAGGTAAAATATTGGACCCTAAAACCCAACTCTTCATTGCACTCCTCGACCTGTGTATGCTACAGAACAAGGATTGCTGTGCTGCTCTGCTGCTAGAAGGACTGCTCCCCTGCTACTACCATCCACCTTTTTACACATGCCATTGGATATAATGTACTTGCAATATGGTGGACAAGATGTCCGTCATGTTTATGACAGAGTAACCCATCTATTGAACTCTAAATCAAGCCCAAAATAGGCCCATCGTGGCTGCTAGACACTTTGTGGCATGTCTTCTTGATGGTCTATGAGGGGTGCACTAACTCACAACTTCAAGGCATGTGTGGCTGTAGATACACATATTGTGCATACTTCTGCCATCTAGTGTTGGGCCCGGATGTGTGCAAATTGTTTTTCTTTGAAGACTTCTCGAGTCACGGAATAGTATGACTTCACATCTTGTTGGTAATGCGCATGGTCATCGGCTCCATTTTTAGACTGTTTCCTTTCCGTCGTCTGGCTTGAACTTATGTTACTGAGCTCCGGATCAACGTTGTTGCTGTGTTCTCTTCAGTTGTTTCTCTCCCTTTGTCAGTATTGTTTGGCTATTGTGGCCTCCTTTTCTCTCATCGTCTTGATGCGCGCCCGTTTGTTCGGGCAGGGATCAGGCTGACTTCGACCCCCCCAGAGGGTTTTTGCCTTTCCGGACTTCTCTTTTCTGTTTGCTCCGTTATCACCATACCTTGCCCGTGATGGAACAGATGAAATTCTGCTACTGTCCTTGGTGTTACGTTATATACCCCTGGGTTGATCTCCATCAGGTCTGCAACCTCTGCCTGTCGCCAAAACACAAAATGATGTCTGATGCGATGCCTGCTGCTCCCTCTGTTTGAAGAAGACTTTTCGAGACCGTTGTGCTCGTCACTTGGAAATGACGCACAGAAGTGGAGACGACACCCCAGAACTCTTCAGCACCGAGGACCTCGAGGGGGAACACCAACCGGTGCTGTCAGCAGCTTAGGAGAAGACCTTCTTGCCTAAAGCAAGTTCCTGCTCTGACCTGGAGATCGAAGACCTTCTGCCCGCTCAACTTGTCATGAGTAGAATCCCTCCTCCCTTACCCCCTTGACACAGCAAGAACTAGACAGCCATGCTTGAGGCTCAAAGACGGGCTTCTGGGCACCACTGCCTTTGGGCCATTGCCGGCACCAGATGTCCACTTTGGACCCCACGCTCATACATGGCACGGCGTCAAAGAATATTCTGAAGCCAACGCACTTGGCGCCAACTGCTTCCACCTCACCACCGAACAGCCCTTCACATCCAAAGCCTTCAGCATCAAAACCCCGCTTGACACCAACAACCAGTGCACCGGCACAGAGCCAGACATCTGCTGTCGGCTCTGTGGAACCTGTCCTCCAAGAGCTGCAGGACAAACTTGACGCCCATCATCATCCATCCCTACACGGGATGGAGCCTCATCCAGCCACCGGCGTCCTCCTCGCAGACATCCAAGAAGCAGCTCCGCTTCGAGAAGACTCTCCAGCTTCCACCTCCACCCATACAGGGGGAAGCGGCACAACAAGACTACCAGGCCTTTTCCACAGCCTCAGTCACCTGTCCCCTCCCCACTTCCACCCCAGCCTCAGACATCACCTTCTCCACCCTTTTCTCCCCACTGACACCCTTCCTTACACGCCACAGGGATCACCACACTGACTTTGGGGCTCAAGGTACAGGGGACTCTTATGACATGCCCCCACAGGATGACCCCTGGGATTCTTATGATGTGGACCCTCCAGGGGGCATAGACCCCGATCTCTATCCTGTATGTCCCTCCCCTCTAGATGACACTACTACCTCATACTGTGAGGTACTTGGTAGAGCTGCCTCATATTATAAGGTTGACATGCATAGGGATGCCATCAAGGAACATTTTCTGCTAGAAACTCTGTCCTCCTCACAACATTCAATGCAGTACCTCCCAATGCTGAAAGACATGGTTAAACTGGTCTCTGACATCTTTAGGACGCCTGTTAAAGTTCATGTAGCCACCCCTAGGGTAGACAAAAAAATTAAAGGCCTCCCCTTCTGGCCAACTGTACATACAGTGTCAACTCTCTTCCGACTCCTTGGTGGAGCATACAGTTCACAAACGAACCAACGCACAGGGTACCGGTGATGTGACACCACCGGACAAGAAAAGTAAGCGCATTGATGCAGCTGGTAAACTTGTTGCAGTGCAAACTGCCAACAGCTGGCACATTGTCAACTCCATCAGCCTGCTTTCCTGATACGACCTGGCCCACTGGGATGAGATGGGAGAGCTCTTTATGTTTATGAGATTTATAAAGCGCTCAAATACCCATGGGTGTCTCGGCGCTAAGGACAGGCGGCTTGAAACTTATACCGAGGGACTTATTGTGTGAACAGCCATGTTTTTGTCATTTTCCTGAAGGTTAATAAGGATTGGGATGCTCTGATCTGTAATGGGAGCGAGTTCCAAAGTTTAGCAGTCGCAACAATGAAACGTTTATCGCCCCAGGAGGCAGTTTTAGTGCATGGCACTGTGAACAGAGATGCCGTAGATGAGCGAAGAGCCCGAGCTGGAATATGGGCTGCTAAATCTCTAATCAGAAACTGAGGCCCTGTGTTGCGAGATGTCTTGTATGCAATACACAAGGCCTTAAACATTAAACGACTCTTCACAGGGAGCCAGTGAAATTTCTGAATAACATGAGATATAAGCTTATATTTAGGGATTCCCGACAGCATCCTGGCAGCTGCATTCTGAATAATTTGCAACTTATGGATGACCTTGTTTTGGGCATTCAGGGGAAGGCCATTACAGTAATCAATGGTAGACATGACTAGAGTGCTAACCAGAGTTTTTCCTGATGTCAGGGGAAGAAATGGTAAGATTTTTTTTATCATACGTAGTTTGTAGAATGCAGCTGAAACTACCGAGTTGGCATGAGGTAGAAAAGTCGGTCTATCGTCAAATATGACGCCTAGATTCCCTGCTACTTCTTCTCCATCATTGTGTATTGTCAACACCAACTGAGTGTCGTCGGCATGTGAAGTGAGGCCCAACCCATGTCCCTTGATAACTCTGGCCAAGTCCGCCATGTAGATATTAAAAAGTGTCGGACTTAGGGATGAGCCTTGCGGGACACCACACAGGAGGCTCAATTGGGTGGACTGAAAGGTACCAAAGTTTACCGACTGAGTACGGTTGGCAAGGAAAGAGGCCAGCAGCTCTCGGGCTTTTTGCTGGATACCCAGTTTAGTGACCCGGTCGATCAGAATGGCATGATCGAGTGTGTCAAAAGCCGCTGGGAGGTCCAGCAACACGAACAGCCGTGCCTCCCTGGTCTAAAATGACTCTGATGTCTTCGGTCGCTTTAATGAGTGCTGTCTCTGTTCTGTGGCCTTTGCGGAAACCAAATTGTGTGGCATATAACAGCTGGTGGTCTTCAATATATTTGGAAAGTTGGGTGTTCATCACCTTTTCAAAGATTTTTGCCGGAAAAGGCAGGCTAGCTATTGGCCTATAGTTTTTAGTTTCTGTGGGATCCAGGTTTGCTTTTTTTAAGAGTGGTTTTATAATCGTTTTCTTCCAAATCATGGGATAGATACCTGAGGCAAACATGGAATTACAGATACTAGATAAGACGGGTGCCACTTGATCTAAGACTGAGAGAAGTATAGCCGGGGGGCAAGGGTCGTTAGCGGAACCTGATTTCACGGAGGAGATTATACTAGCAATCTGATCAGAAGTGGTATTATCAAATTTCACTAAGGAGTATTCAAAGCAGTCCCTTATTAACGGTTGAGCCATAGTGTTGGTTTCAGATGCAAATTTCGAGTAAATATTATTTACCTTCTCAACAAAAAAGTTTGCTAAAGAGTCGCATATTGGCTGAGAAGGGGCCACGTTGCTGGAAGATGTTTGGCCTGACAATTTGGCAACTACTTGAAATAGGTGTTTATTAGAATCTTGCGCAGCTTCGATCTGAGCAGTATAGTATCTACTTTTTTCCTGCGCGATCAAGTGTTTGTAGTTGGTAAGTGCTGCTTTATAGACTAGTTTTTCCTGAAGGTTATAGGATCTACGCCATTTTCTTTCACAATTCCTGCACAATTTTTTTTGTTCTCTAAGGGGCCGATGGCGCACTCCAATTTTTTGAAAGAATTTTGTTTGTAGTTTACTGAGGCCACATTGGGATCTGACGGGACTACTGGTTGGGTTGAGCATAAGTGTATTTTTAAAAGCTGGGGATCTAAGCTCTTCCAAGCTCTTCGAAGACCCGGCTTGATCATTAAGGTGCTGGGAGGGTGCTTGAGGTTGGTCTGAATATCAAAGATGATTGCATGATGATCAGACCAAACTAAAGGGAGAATACTCTGTAGACGAATGGCTTGGGAGTTTGAGAAGAGACCGTCTAAAGTGTGGCCGGCTTGGTGCGTAGCGTTTAAGACTCGCTGAGATAAGCCCACCGCTTCCAGATCTGAAAGTAGATTATTGGTGTTGTTGTCCAGATGATTTTCTAAATGAAAAATAAAATCCCCTAAAATCGTAAAGGTAGATTCGACTGCTAAAGGTTCTAACAAAGTGCTTAAAGTAGAAAGAAACTCTGTCCTGGGTCCCGGTGGGCGATAGAGTAGAATGCCCTTAAAAGTTTCAGATGGGGTGAGCTGGATAGAAAAATATATGGCTTCGCAGGTTAGCAAGGGGATATGTTCGATTTTAGCTGTGAGGCTGTTGCGAAAAATTACCGCGAGCCCACCACCTTTTTTATTGACCCTGTCTTGCCTTAAAGCGGTAAAACCCTCTGGGGTAGCATCTGTGAGATCTGGTCCTGATGAAGGATCTGTCCGGGTTTCCGTTATGAAGAAAACATCAAGTTTATGATCAATCATCAAGTCTGCGATTTCGTGTTTGCGTTTAAGTAAAGAACGCGCATTGATGAGCGCTGCGCTAATATTTTCACTGTCAGGGTTCAAGGAGTGTGTTATACAGGCCTGCCGGTTAAGTCGTGGCGAGGGTAGGTAGTTACAATGAGGGCAGGCTTTTGGAGGCCCATTGTTGGCATCTAGCATCATACGCATGCAACCCTTAATAGGTGTTGGGCGTAGTTTAACTAGTTCCATGACTGAGTAGCTAAGTATCTTGTTGTCTAAGAGCTCAGGACCAGAGGGAGTGGCCCTGGGTGCGGACGAGCTTGCCTTTGGTGCGCCACCGGCATGCCCGCTGCGCGAGCGCATTCAGGGGCTTTAAATGCTGGTGGGGCGCCAAAAACAACTGGTGCGCTGACCCCAGCAGGAAGTTATATCTGCTCCCAATAGCCCTCAGAGCAACGGCACTTGCCGCGTCGGACGGGGGCCAGGGAGAAAAGCAGGGAAGAGCTTTCACAAGTATAACATCAACGTAAAAACCTGAGCGGTGAGCTAGCAGCAACAAAGTAAGGTTAAAATAATCAGGCAATGTTAAAAACACAATATACACACAATACAGCTAGCAGCGTCCCAAGCAATCGGTGACTGCTGCGTCCGCTGCATGTGCGCATTCAGGGGCCTTAAATGCTGGTGGGCGCCAAAAACAACTGATGCGCTGACCCCAGCAGGAAGTTATATCTGCTCCCAATAGCCCTCCGCGCAACAGCACTTGCCGCGTCGGACCGGGGCCAGGGAGAAAAAGCAGGTAAGAGTTTTCACAAGTATAACATCAATGTAAAAACCTGAGCGATGAGCTAGCAGCAACAAAGTAAGGTTAAAATAATCAGGCAATGTTAAAAACACAATATACACACAATACAGCTAGCAGCGTCCCAAGCAATCGGTGACTGCTGCGTCCGCTGCACGTGCGCATTCAGGGGCCTTAAATGCTGGTGGGGCGCCAAAAACAACTGGTGCACTGACCCCAGCAGGAAGTTATATCTGCTCCCAATAGCCCTCCGCGCAACGGCACTTGCCGTGTCGGACCGGGCCAGGGAGAAAAGCAGGTAAGAGCTTTCACAAGTATAACATCAGTGTAAAAACCTGAGCGGTGAGCTAGCAGCAACAAAGTAAGGTTAAAATAATCAGGCAATGTTAAAAACACAATATACACACAATACAGCTAGCAGCGTCCCAAGCAATCGGTGACTGCTGCGTCTTTCAACATTTTCCAGAGGAGCACCGCAAGAGAGGGCATGAGTTAGTCTCGGAAGGCAAGCTCATTTCTAACATTACTATAAGATGTACCCTTGATGCTGCTGATACCGCCACTCGTGACAACAAATCCAGCATAATCATACGCAGACATATTTGGCTTCATGTCTCCGGCTGCAAGGCAGATGTCCTACAGCATCTCCTCTACCTGCCCTTTGAAGGAGAGCACCTATTTGGGCCACAGCTTGAGGAGTTGCTGGAAAATCTAAATAAGGACATGGAGACCACAAAAGCCATGGGTGCCCTCAAGACACCCACCCCCTCGTTGGTATTTTTGCAAGTCAGCCTACCGGGGTAGCTCTAAGACCACCTCCCCAGATGCTTCCACTTCCTTCCAGTGTCAGCAGGCTCTGCAACCCTCCACAAGGGGCTACTTCCGATGAGCATAATGGAGCAACAGCTTCAAGGGTAGAGGCAAGGGCGGCTCCCCTAATGGTACCACCCCTGCCAAGGAGTGACTTGCTCCACCTTACTCCAGATCATACAACAAATGTCGTTGTATGACTTCAGAGGTTCTTCCCAATCTGGCAACACGTCACCTCTGAGTAGTCGGTAATAGACACAATTCAACACAGTTACTGTTTAGAGCTTACTTCCACACCTCCCAACATACCACTCAACAGTCACATCCTGTCCCCAGAACACCAATGCTTGCTATGGGAAGAGGTTCAAGCGCTCCTTCTCAAAGAGGCCATGCAGCCTGTGCCTAGAAAGCTACAGGGCACAAGGGTTTTATTCCCTCTACTTCATCATTTCCAAGAGGGACAGGTCCCTCAGGCCTATCCTCTACCTCAGGCCCCTCAACGAAAACATCCTGTTAGAACATTTCCACATGGTCACTCTTCAGAATGTAATTCTGCTGCTACACCAAGGCGACTTCATGGCTGCACTCGACCTAAAAGATGCCTACTCCCACATCCCAATTCATCCAGCTCATTGTTGCTACCTCCGGTTCCTGGTAAGTGGCAAACACTATCAGTTCAAGGTGCTGCCTTTGAGGGGCACCATGCACCTCAAGTGTTTGCAAAATGCCTCACAATAGTAGCAGGGCACCTGCGAACACATGACATCCATGTGTTTCCGTACCTAGACGATTGGCTAATGAAGAGCACAATACAGTGTTGCACACACCCAGGCCATGATAAACCTAACCTCTTACGCAATCTGGTGCTTATCATCAATGCCATAAAGTCCCACCTCCATCCCCATCTAGAGGCAATCCTCAATTCAGAAGTGGGTAATGCTTATCCCAACCCTGCAAGGGTGCAGTCCTTCCATGCATTGCTCCCTCTTTTCCAACCGTATCAACAGGTCACAGTTCAGATGGTCATGCGCCTCCTTGACATGGTGGCCTCCTTCATTGCCATAGTTCCCCACGGCAGATTACACATGCGCCTGCTGCAAGAATGCTTAAGGCATCAATAGTCTCAGGGGGAGGGTCACTGGGACAACCTAGTGTAAATCTGCCACTGCACCCATCACTCTCTGCAGTGGTAGCACACCAACAATTTGTTGCAAGTACTGCCTTTTATCGACCCAGTTCCGCCGATTACCATTACAACAGAGCCATCTCTCATGGAGTGGGGTGGGCATCTACAGAACCTGACTGTTCGAGACCAGTGGGAACTCAGTCACCTGGGTCTCCACATCTACTATCTAGAGCTGTTAGCCACCCGTCTAGCGCTGAAAGACTTCCTTTCCCACATTGTGGGCAAGGTAGTCTTCCTCTGGACGGACATGACAGCCATGTATTACCTACAGAAACAGGGAGAAACTCACTCTCCCCAGCTCTCACAACTAGCCCAGGCCATTTGGCGGTGGGCTCTCCACCACAGGACCCATCTCTTGATGCAGAACCTTCCAGGAGTAGACAACAACTTTGTAGACCTCCTCAGCAGGATGCAGCAAGTCCATGAGAGGAAACTCCAACCGTGAGTCCTTCACCTGTACTTCCAGCGATGGTGGTTTCTCAACGAGGACCTCTTCGCTACAGCAGAAAACAGAAAATGCTCAAATTTCGCCTCCAGATTCCCACAGTCAATGTACTATGGATGAATTGGTCAGAGACATTTGGATATTTGCCTACGCTTTCCCACCTCTTCCTCTCCTTCTGTTTGTGGTTCGTAGACTCCAGCAAACTTTACACCCTCATCCTAATGGTTCCCACCTGGGACACACAGCACTGATGAATCACATCACTCTCATCAAGCACTTAGTAGTTCTGTAGAAGAGGCCTTCAGCAAACCAAGCCTTTTCACACAGAACCACGGACAAATCAGGCTCCCCGACCCCAGGGGCCGCTACTTTGCAATCTGGCTCTTGTAGTCTCCGAGTTCATTGCCTCAACCTACCTCCCGAATGCATTAATATTCACAAGGAAGCACGCAGTCCTACTACTCTTGCCTACTACGCTACCCAAAGGAAAACGTTTGTCCGTTACTGCCTCTGAAAACACATAGAACCATATTTATGAAAACATAGCGCAGCAAAGCTGCATCACTGAGAAAGATCAGGAATGTGCCATATTTAAGGCAATATGACTCCTTCCTGTCCTTTCCAATGTGCTGGCGCACCATGAGCTGCCTAGCGGAACGCAGGCAGGATTGTTTTTGTGCAGGAAGGGGCCCCTTCTTGCACAGAAACAATCCTGAGAGGCTTTTTCCTGTTGTTACGTGTGCTGCACAATACAGCACACACAGAAAGAGGAAACAACGTGGAAAAATAACAATATTTCTCCTCGTTACGCCTTTCCTGGGAGGCGTATTTTTGTGATACATTCCCACGTTTAAAAGTTCTTGTAAATCTGGGAATACGTCAAAATCCATGGATGTTCCATTTGATCACACATGGAAACGCCTCCCTGGCGCAGAGTAATGCAACACAAAGATTTGTGCCATGTTACATTACTCAAGATTCATGAAGCCACGGAGGCCCATGCAAGGTGGTCTTGCGCGGCTTCATAAATCTCATTTTGTCTTGGTGTCGCTCTTGCGCCACATTGCATGGTGCAAGAACGACGGAAAGGGGTTCATAAATATGCCCCTATTGATCTCTTAGCAGCTAGCGTACAGAACATTGCATGCTAGCTACTACACATACAAACCTGTGGACTAGCCTTCACCTCAGTCTGGCTCCACTTAGCTGCTATGGCTACTCAACTCCAAAATAGGCAATAAATTTGCCTCTTTAGGATTCCGGTCATCAAAACTTTTATGGAGGTTCTCAAAATAGTCATTCTTCCACAGATCTCCCCAGACCTGGAGTGGCATCTCTATATTGTTCTTACTAGACATATGGGTCCTCCATTTGAGCCGCTCCATTCATGCCCCCTTCAATTCCACTCCTGGAAGGTGGACTTTCTTGTTGCTATCACGTCACTCAAGTATGTCAGTGAGCTCCAACCTTTAATGTTGGAAGAAACTTTCTTTCAGGTTCAGAGAGATAGGGTTGTCCTTCGCACTAACCCCAAATTCCTTCCTCAGGTGGTCTCTCCATTCCACCTTAATCAGTCTATATAACTCCCAGTTTTCTTTCCTCAACATGACTCCGTTACAGAACAGGCCCTCCATACCTTAGATGCTAAGTGAGCCCTAATGTACTATGTAGACATGACAAAAACCTTTCGAAAGACTAAACAACTCTTTGTTGCATTTTCCAAATAGCATAAAGGGAAAGCTCTATCAAAAACAGGCATAGTCAGATGGATAGTCAAATGTATCTAAACATGTTATCCAAAAGCAAAGAAAGCTTTGCCTATTCCTCCAAAATCCCACTGTACAAGGAAAAAGGAGCCTCTATTGTCTTCCTGGGGAACATTCCCATAGCCGACGTACAAAGCAGCTATTTGGTCTACACCACACACTTTCACTAAACACTATTGTGTGGATCTACTGGCACGCCAGCAAGCCAACGTTGGTCAGGATGTACTCCATACCCTATTTAAATCTATTACAACACCTACAAGCTAATCACTGTAAAGCAGTCCTCCCATAAGCAGACTATGCACAGCATGTGTCTCTACAGCCATGCATTCCTCAAACTGAAAATGTTACCCTGTAAGCATCTGTTTGTGGGATGTAGTGCTGTAGATTCACATGCACCCACCCTCCAACACAGAGGCCTTGGTCTGTTGCAGTTATCGTTCTTCCTTATTTCACTTGCATGGTCATCTTTCTCTGTCTCCTGTATCACTTTGCTCCATCTCCACCCTCACCCGCCATGCAGAAAACAATCTCAACAATGGAGCCAATGACCATGCGCATTACCAAGAGGTTGAGTCGCGCTACCTCGTAACTCAAGAAGACTTCTTCGAAGAAAACAAACTTGCACACAGCCATGTCCAACACTAAATGGCAGGAGTATACACAGCATGTTCATTTAAATATTTTATCTGTGTTCAATTGTATCTCATTTTAAAACTGTGTTTTTATTGTGTATAGAAATCAATTTGCGCTTTTTGCACATTCGTGACGACAGTCACTCTGGGACACTTGAAATTGTATTGGTAGCTGCTGGTGAGCTCTCCTCACTTCCGGCGGGACAGAACTAGGCGCCATTTTTGTTCTTGAACGCGCTCTAGTCTCCCCACCACCTGGCACTACTTAAATGCACGCTGCACGTTTGCGCAGCGGACGAGCGCAGCGGGCGCGCCGCTGGCGCGCCTAAGGCAAGCCCGTCTGCGCCTGTCAGCAGCCCGACGGGAGCCGGGGCCAGTTATGCTGGCCATTTCATGGCAGATGATTCTCGCCATCGGTCCTACTCACGTGAGTTCCTGATCCAGTTGGGGGGGTCGTCATGTAACACGCAGTCGTTCCCTAACCTATACGGAACCCGAGACTTTGTTTGTGGGGCGTGTGGCTTCTGCCTTGAGTTGGGTGTCGCTCTTGGCACTAGGACATCCAACTCCCCTGTCATTTCGGCGGCACTACTCAATGTGCGCTCTCTGAAAAAACACTACTCAGAGGTGTTTGAGCTCCTAGACGATAAAACTCTGGACTTTTTATTTGTCACAGAGACCTGGCTTGATAATTCTTCTGACCCAATCGTCACCTTGGCCATTCCCCCTGGGTATAAAATCAGCAGATTAGATCGCTCTACAGGGAGAGGGGGGGGGCTGGCGGTAATTTTTAAAGATACGTGGGCACTAGATAAGTGCTCGCTTAGCACGTGGGATGGTTGTGAAGTATTGGATTTCAATATTCGTTGTTCGGCCCACTTCTCTCTGGGTGGGTCCTTAATCTATCGTCCGCCGGGATTAGCCCATGCCTTCCTTCAGGCTTGTGTGGAGGCGGTCTCCATGAGAGCCCTACAGTTCTCCCATTATCTGATTCTAGGCGACATTAATATTCATCTGGATCAAAATAACTCAAAAGACACACGTGATCTTCTTGACATTTGCCAATCTGCGCAGCTCTCTCAATGGGTCGACCAGGCTACTCATAATGGTGGACATATTCTTGATCATATCTTTTCCAACTTTCCCATTTCGGTCAAGGCTCCACTCCCTGTCCCCTGGTCTGATCATTATTTAATTCCCTTTTCTTGGGTGGTGACCCCGCCCGCAGTTTGTACAACGGTCAGTCATAAACCAGCGTTCAAGAAGGTTGACCCCCTACTTTTTGCCAAGGCGCTGGCGACCGATAGGCCGCTTTTGTCACAAGATCTTGATCAGTGTCTTGCTGCCTTTTCCAACTGGCTCTTGGGCTCTTGGGCGGCCATTGCCATACCTACTTCGTCTAGACAGTCAAGGGCTTCCCCCTCTAAACCTTGGTTTACGGAGGATTTGCGTCTTCTTAAGCAGGGTTGTAAGAAACTGGAGCGCTCCTGGCGTCTTAGCAACTACTGCCCTTTAGCAAAGAGGCAGCTTAGGCTTGGTCAAAAAACCTACTATAAAGCAATTTCCTCTGCTGAAAGAGTTTTTTTTGCCACCCGGATTGATCAAGCTAAGAATAACTCGAAAGAAATTTTCTCTATCGTCCAAAGTTTTTTGTCCCCGGTGGCGCAGAGCTGTATCCTACCAGCTACTACTGCTTGGTGCAAGACGCTCTCTACATTCTTCCGGGACAAGATTCTTAAGATACAAGGCAGCTTCTCTGCCCCGCCTGTCGCTACTGGGCCCATGGGTCCCTCTACCCCCTCTTTTATTACTCCTGCTGCTCTGTCTTCCACAAATTCCCTGTCCAATTTCTCTCCGGTGGATTTGTCCTGCACTTTGAAAATTCTTCAGGGCCTGAAGTCTGGCTCTCCGGACGACCCTTGTTCAGCAAGACTTCTGGCCTCAGTGGCGGAAACAGTTAATGAGGAAGTTAATTTTATTATCAACCTTTCCTTGCATGATGGCAGGGTTCCCAGCTGCTGGAAGCAGGCCAAAATTCTTCCATTACTGAAGAAATCGACTCTCGATCCTTCAGTGCCGGGTAATTACAGACCTATTTCTCTTCTCCCCAGCCTGTCTAAGGTCTGCGAGAAGATTGTGAACAGACAGTTGTCTGAGTATGTCGAGAGTGCGGATCTTCTTCACCCTGCCCAATCGGGTTTCCGCCCCTCCTTCAGCACGGAAGGTGCTTTACTGGAAATCTCTGAAGCCATACGGGAGTGTCTAGACGCTGGTGGGAAGGCCGCCCTTGTCCTGCTCGATCTGTCGGCGGCCTTTGATACTGTCCCCCACTCACTACTGCTTGACAGACTATCAAAGATCGGGGTGTCGGGCGCGGTTTGGGGCTGGATCAAATCATTTTTGGATGGCCGCTATCAGCAAGTCTGGATACCCCCGGTGGCCTCTTCACCTCTGCTAGTGGGCACGGGTGTTCCCCAGGGCTCGTCCCTTAGCCCCCTCCTGTTCAATATCTATCTTACTCCTCTGGTATCTCTTGCTGAGGGGTTGGGGGCTAAGGTCATTGCCTACGCCGACGACACGCAACTGTTGTTCACTTGGGACAAACAGGGGTCCTCGGTGGCCCATGTCCAGAAGTGTCTTTCCTCGGTTTTCGATTGGATGGCCTCGGCACATTTAAAGTGCAATGAGGATAAATCCGAGGTTCTGATCTTTGGGGACTTTCCCTCCGGATTCAGAGAGTCTATTTGGCCGCCTGAGTTCCCACTGCCTATTTCAAACAGTCAGACTGCTAAGAACCTGGGCTTCTATTTTGATAGCAATCTTTCCTTCTCTAGCCAGGTTTCTCGTCTGACAGGTTGCTGCTTTGGTCTCCTCAAAATCTTGAGAAGATTCCTTCCGCTGCTGCCTCAAACGGCTAGGGAATCAGTGGTCCGGGCACTTATTTTGTCCCGCTTGGACTATGCCAATGCCCTCTATGCTGGGCTCCCAGCTTATGCACTCAATAAGCTTCAAGTTACCCAGAATGCGGCTGTCCGCATGCTGGGAGGACTGGGCCCCAGGCAGAGTGTTCATGGTTACCGTCGCTCCCTTCACTGGCTACCGATTAGGGCCCGGATAGCTTTCAAATCTCTCACCCTTGCTCATCGCGCCCTGCACAGACAAGGCCCGGGCTACCTTCAGAAACGGTTTTCGTTTTACGTACCGGGGCGACACCTGAGGTCTTCCTCACTCAGGCTTATGAAGGTGCCCTGTTTCCAGCGTCATAGACTAGGTGGTGCTTCCCTGGTTGTGTTTGCTGCCCGCGCCTGGAATGCTCTTCCCGTTTCTCTCCGAATGGTTGAAGACATTGTGGCCTTTAAGAAACTGTTAAAAACTTACCTCTTCTCGTAGGACTGAGTCGAAATTCTTTCTCCCTGATCCGCGCCGGGACACTCTTTGAGTATCTGTGCGCGTAATAAAAATAAATAACATAACATAACATAACATGTGAATCAACAGCACTACATGCCACGAACAGCTGCTTACACAGGTAAGTAACATTTTCCTTCTGTTTGCTGCTGGTATATTTGTGAATTTTAAATGTAATTACTGATGATTACATCACACAGGTCACAACCCTACCTACCCCACAATTGACGCGGCGGAGACAGGGGTAACTATTGTGGGCTCAGCCGCAATGTACCATGTCAGCGCCACCTGCTGACTGTGCAGTAACAGAGGAGGTTGGGTGCTTCCAAAACCTGCCCGCAGGACAAAAAATGGCTCGCAATACTGGCCTATCAGTGAAGACTAATATTACCTTGGCATGGCCAAACCCCAAGTCTGTCACAGGAATAGCCATCTAAGCAATGGTGCCTGGTCTACTGGTGTGGGGATCTTCTGCCCCCAAATGTCCCAGCCCTCATTGCTCTACCACTAAACCACTAACCACATTGAGTCAGCTCAGTAGCTGATCCAAGCAGTATTCCTAGATCTAGATGTAGCTGCGTAGCTGGATCTCAGTATTTAGAAATGCCCCCCTGTGCACGCCTGTTGTAACTTCTGCCACTGTACAGCATAGGGCCCTGTGGCCTTATGCATGGGTACATGTCCTGTCCAGAAACTTACCACTCACCCCATTTCAAGCCTGAAAGCCCTAAGCATTAAAGGGCCATGATCCAGGAAATAGCTTTTTCTTCCTCCTACAAGTGCTGAAGATAGAGTGCATGTGCTCCTCCTGACCTCCATAACCATGTTAAGATTTCTTCTATTTCTCCATTTACAACATGTGGCAATCTCATGTACCTATGTCAATCTTCTTGCAACTCCAGACATTTTCCCGTTACATCCTTTTTATTATTGAAACTAGTCTCTTTGAAAAGGTAAAGAGAGCACTTGCCAGCATCATTTCTAAATGTTGAACATCTCAGTGACGTTACCATGGCTTATACAGTTACAACTCCATGAACCTAGAAAATCAGCAACTCTTAACCTAAAAAGCATGATTGTGGTACTAGCAACTTTCAAGAAAATATAATTTGTACATCTCAAGTCATTTATGACGCATATATTTTCGTGGACCCGGACTATTGTGTTGTTTCGGATACCGGTCTCTTGTCTGTCTTAAGAAAAGCTGCTAATTCTTAAAGTATAATGTTTATTGGGCCAACTTTGATAATCCGTTGTTAAAGAGGCAAAGCACAGAGGATGGTTTATAAACAGAATACTTGTGAATCTGAAAAAGAAAGAGTACAGCTGATGTGCAGAAAGGAAGTTGTCCCTCTGGAGTGTGGGGCAGCAGTAGGGGGCACATGGAATGGTGAACGTCTGATAGTGGCACTGGGTTTGGTGAACCTCTGGTGGGCCTCGCACCCGCGGGTCCGACAATTTACATGTGTGTCCAACGCAGCTCATTCCCTATCAAGATGAGATTACTTTCTGGTGCCAGTGACCCAACAGATTAGATATGAAATACGGCGCACCTGCAGAGAGGCATCTTGGACCAATTCCATTTTCAATGCAGTTCTCCAGAAGCAAAAAATGGGTTGTAGTGGTTTAGCTACCGTACCTCGTAGGAGACCTATGGTTTGCTGTGGGTATAGTACAGTAGAAAAAGTAGTTAGATATGGGATGGTGCTATCTGGTTATCCACACACTACTACCCAAGGTGTGACTTACAAGTTCGATCCAAGGATTCAGAATGTATACAATTTAAAATGAATGGAACCCAAAGCACTCAGACAGTATCTTAAAGTAGTACAAGGTCCAAACAATAAGGACTTACTTTGAACAAAGGTTCATTTTATTGTAGATGTAAGAGATTGTGTGTTCTTCTGTACATTCAAATTTCACAAGTTCTTTTTTTCGGAAACAGCTAACGCGTGTTTCGTCACACAGTGACTTTTTCAAGGCTTAAATTTATATGGGCAAGTGGTCACAAATTCCATATGAGAGTATCCAGACAAAGTCAAATAATGTCTGCTGCTGAAACCTTGGAAGTGGTAAATCCACACAGTATACAATGGCACCAAATTCAAATTGTAATGGCAATGATGGGCAAACGGTTTACTCATACAGCTGTGAGGTGTGGTAAAAACCACAGATCCTAGGTTAAGAAATATAATGGGTCACTATGAAAAATTAAAGATTATGGAGAAGGGGCGTGGCTTGGCCAGCTACAAGATGGCCGCACTCTAAGTGGGCTCTGCCGGCCAAGCCGATAATCCGTAACTATCCTGCAGGCTGCGGAGGGGTGTCTTTCTCCACCGAGTCATCTACACTCACCTCGCCTTGGGGCTCATGTTGCTGTCTTCCCGGGCCTCCACACACGCCGGATTGCAGAGATATCTGTCTGGGCCTGGTGCGGCAGCTGGGCCTCGTGGCTGACGCTCTGGGGAGCTCGGCCTCGGCTGCTGCGGTGCCCTTGCTCCGGCAACCTGCCTGATTGGCTTCCACTGAACCGGGTTTCCTCATTGGAGCTGCTCCGCTACACTGCCCCTCTGGACCCGGTGAGTCACCTCTGCGGTGGGTGCCCTGCGGCGGGGTGGGGGTGGGCTCGCTGTAACGCTGGACCAGGGCTGGCCCTTCTTGCGGGCTCCTTTCTACCTACTCCGGCGCCCGCTGCACTGGCCTGCCTGCCCCTGGCCTAGCGACGGGGGCGGTGCTCCCCCGCGACTCCCTGCTGCTTGGCGGCCCCGCGGGCGCTTGCCACCAGCTGCTCCTCCGGCTCCTGGTCGTGGACTTTAGGACCCTCTCCTCCCTCCCCTGCCGGCCAGCCGCTCCACTCCTGCGGCCCGCGCCTCCTCTGCCCAACACGAGAAGTGCATCCCCTCCCGCCCTGGCAAGGAGCTGACACCTGCGGCACCGAGCTGGCTCCTCATCGTTGCTACTAGCTTGGACGATCCCCTGCCGGGCGTGTCTCCGTGGCGGATTGCGGGCCCTTTGCTCTCAGAGACTGTTACTCTGCTGGGACAGGGACCTTTTCTCGCCAGCCAGCCATCTCCTCCACTGCTCAGGAGCCACCTGCCACACACGGACCTGCTTTTGTGCCTTCCGCCTGGAGAGCCTTCTCCTGGGAGCGCCCCACTTCTCCTCACCTCTCCTCTCTCATTCGACCTGCTGGACCTCCTCAAGATTTCACGGTGGTTCGCTGCGGCCGCACCTGCCCTAGCTGGCTTGGCTGCCACGAACTGCCTGCCCTTACCTTGCTGTGCTCCCCTCCCTGATTGTCGCTAGGACTTTCCTCGTTGGCCTGGTTGGCCGCTTCGCACCTGCTCCTACTCTGCCTTGTGGGCCTGGCTGCCATCATCTCCCCAGGCGTCCTCTCTCTGTCTCCGCCTCTCCTGCTTGCCACGGCCTCCACACAAGCTGCTCTGCCGCTCCCTGCCTCACTGAGCGCGCTGGTGCTAGACCATGTGGCGAACCGATCCGAAGCAACTGAAGATAGCGTTCGACCAGCGCAAATCGTCGCGACAGGAGGAGAAGGTCACGGACACTGGTGAACTCGCTACCCAGCCCGAAAATGACCCTACTCGGGAGAACGACCTCAAAACTATCATGCTGGACGTTAAATCCACTGTTACTGGTATCGCCGCCCAGCTTGACCAGCTCTCCACCCGCCTCGACACTGTCAAGGCACGAGTGGACTCTCACGATACACGCTTATCTCAAGTCGAGGCCAGGATTTCTGACGCCGAGGATGCCGCTGCCTGGGATCACCATGCTCTTTCCCAAATGGACAAAGTACTGGAGCTCATCAAACTTAAGAATGAGGATTTGGAGGCGCGCTCCCACAGAAGCAATCTCCGCATTACGGGAGTGCCTGAATCCTCCAACATAGCCAAAATGGAAGACTTTGTTGAAACACTGATCCGAGACCTATTTGGGGAGGTCCTCTCCCCGGTATTCATCATTGAGCACGCCCACCGCTCTCTGGGTCCGCGGGCTGCTCCTGGTCTTCCAGCTCGACCTATCATTGCCAAACTATTTAATTTCTGAGACCGGGACGCGGTCTTTCGAGCTGCCAGGGAGAAAGGAGAAATTCGTCATCAGGGAAACTTGATCTCCTACCCTGATTATACTCTGGCGGTTCAGGCTGCCCGCCGCCAATTTCTCCCGGCCAAACGTCTCCTGCTACAGCACGACATCTCATACTCTCTGGCATATCCAGCTAAGCTGCGCGTCCGACACGGCTCGCAGGTCCACACCTTTCTAGAACCCAAAGCGGCGATGGCCTACACCAAGAAATTGGATAAATCTTGGCGCTCCACTCCCTCCGGCTCCCAAGCGGCCGCAACCAACAATCTGAGCGACAATGACTGAGTATAACCTCTACTTACCTACTCTGCCTTCCTGCGTGCCGCTGCACGAAACTGTCTGCCATGGACCTTGTTCTGGTTGTCATTTCATTGTTCCTGAGTTGACTCAAGGTGACTGCCCTCACGCTCCCCAGCTCTTGGACTCGGCTACCCTGTCTTGCTGATGGGACTTCTGTCACTATACCGTGCCCCATTGACTTGCATTTTTCTCCTCTTCTCTACGCAGCACCGACACTTATATTGCATTGTATTTGTAATTTGCTAGTCTGGTTGATTCTGGATTTTGAAGAGTTCTATCGAATCTCCGTCCCCTTCCCCTGCAGTCTGCTGTTTCCCACGGCTTGGCCACCCTGTCTTAGTGGCAGGGGCGTATGCTGCACCGAGCCACGTCTCTACGGGATGATTCCCCCCTGTGCTCATATTGCTTTTTCCCTCCCCAGTTGTGGGTTCCCTGGGCGGGTGGGGTTGGTCTCTCAACCTGATTGGGGGGTTGGTGTGGGAGGTGGGATAGTTGGTCTTTGGGTGATGTTGCCTCTCCTTCGAGGCCTGTTGTTGTTCTCTTTATTTTTCTTTTGTACTGCACTGTAAATGTACTGCTCACTGTACTACACATCTCATCTTGCACCTCTCAGGTTCCTATGTTGCACATGGCTCTATCCGGCATTCTCCTTCTTGGCACAGCTCTATGACAGCAACTACACTCTGGACTTGGAATGTCTGTACCCTGAATGATTATCGCAAGGCCTGTCTTGTGCACGCCTACCTCATTCGCCACAAAGGTGACATATGTTTCCTCCAGGAAACTCATCTGCTCCCCGCGACCGCCTCCAGGCTCCACTCTCGACACTGGGACGAAATTCACTCCTCCTTCTATTCCAGCTACTCATGCGGGGTGTCTATCCTTTTCTGTAGAGGGCTCCCCTGGCACACCATTAAGGCCATCACGGATCCTGAGGGGTGCTTCGTTATTCTCCTTGGGAACCTTCTAGCCCAGCCCATGATTCTTGCTGCGATTTATGGCCCTAACGCTTATGACCCCGACTTCCTTGCGCAGATATGGCGACATATATCCTCCCTGGGCCCCGCCGTGTTGCTATAGGGGGGCAACATCAATATTACACCCTCTGCCGCTCTGGCCCCCGCGCTCTGCACCCACGCTCCACCTCCCTCTTACATTCCATCCTGGCCGACAACTCTCTGTTGGACGCCTGGTGCCATGCACACCCTGACATGCGCGAGAGCACCTGCGTCTCTGGCGCCTCTGGCTACTGGTCCCGCCTGGATCTTTGGATCACCACTCACGATGCATATGCTTGGGTTACATTGGTTGAGCACATGGTGCGCACCCTTTCGGACCACGCACCCGTTAGTCTCAGTCTACTCCTCCCGCATGCCCCGAGGAGAATGTTTGCTTGGTGTCTGCCCCCAACGCGCTCTGCGACTCGGTGTTCCGTGCCGAAATCTAAACTGCAATAGAGAACTATTTTGAACTTAATGCTGGCTCGGTGGACTCCCCCTCCACGCTCTGGGAGGGCTTCAAGCTTCAAGGTTGTGGTTCGGGGGCGAGTGCATCTGCGCTCTATCCGTGGCACTCTTGAGCGCCTGGAGGGAGAAATCAAGGCCCTTGATTCTTGTCATTCGATTAGCCCCCACCCCAACACTTTTGCACAGCTCCGAGGTAAACTCTCCGATTTCGAACAAGAAGCTGACAGGGAGCTCTCATTTTTGGGTAGGGAGGCGAGGGCGCGTCGATACGGCGAGGGTGACCGCCCCAGTAGCTCTGACGGTCAGCCCGCCTCTTTTTATAAAAAATTTGCGTCTGTTCTCGTCCCACATCTTGCCACCATGTATAACGACTCCTTCGAATCAGGCCATTTCCCTCCCTCACTTCGTGAAGCCCTGTTGACGCTCCTTTTAAAACCAGACAAACCCCCCGAACTTCTGGACTCATATCGCCCCCTTTCGCTTATTAATACTAACAATAAGATCTTCGCAAGCTTCTGGCCTCCCGCCTTCTGCCCCTCATGCCCCTGATTGCTCGCCCGGACCAGTCCGGATTTATCCCGCTGGCGCGCAACGTCGCATAACCTCCGCATGATCTTTGCCGTACTCCACCAGATCAACCCTGCGCTACCAGCTGTGGTGGCTCTATTAGATGCCACCAAGGCCTTTGATACTCTCGAATGGCCCTTCCTTTTTTATCTAATTCCCCGTCTTGGCTGCAGCTCGGTTTTTCTGCGCAAAGTTCATCTCCTCTACGCTCTCCAGTCGCCCGTCTCCGGCTCAATGGTCAGATCTCAGAACCCATCCGAGTCTCGAGGGGCACCAGGCAGGGCTGCCCACTCTCGCCTATGCTTTTTGCTGTGGCCATGGAGCCCCTCGCCAGCACCACACTCAAAGGGGCCTAGGCTTCGCGGCCCGAGCCCTGGTTATCTCAAGGTACGCGGACGATATTACGCTCTATGTCCGCCACCCACAGGAGAACCTAGACACCATGGTCCGTGAGGTGGTGCGGTTCGGGGGTCTGTCCGGCATCCAGGTTAATTGGAGTAAGTCTATTCTATTCCCCTTGACGGATGCCTCTATCCCCTTCACCCCCGACTACCCCTTCGTATGGGCTTCAGGGCCCACCAGATACCTGGGTGTCAGGCTCAGTCAGAATGTGGATGAACTTTGGAGGGCCAATTTTGTCCGGGCGGTTGACTGACTGGAAAACAAGATTCCCCTTTGGCGGCACCTACCTCTATCCCTGGCCGGGCGTATTGCCATCACTAAGATGGTGGTGCTCCCGAAATTTCTGTATTTGTTTCTGAATGTTCCCGTCCCTCTCACAGCTCACTTTTTTCGCACTCGCCATTCCCTCATCGTCTCCCTTGTTTGGGCCGGGCGTCAGCCCAGAATCGCGTATGACATCCTAGCGCTTCCCCTTGTGTGCAGCGGGATGGGTGCCCTGGATTTTAAATCATACGCTCTCAGTGCCCAGGCCAGTTTCCTTCATTTCTGGCTTCATCCGATGCCTTTCCAGCCCCACGTGGCTGTCGAAGCTGACCTGGCTGCCCCCTTGCCTCGGAAGACTGCAATCTTTGGCCCCGCCAAGCCACCACGTGGAGAAATCGACACAGTGGAAACCCTGCGCTGGGCTTGGGACGGTCTTTGCAAGTACTCTGGCTTGCTCCCTGCCGGTGCCATGCCTGTCACATACCACCCGGCTTTCCCCTCACTGCACACGGCAGGAATGGCGAGGTAGGTGGCTGCCATGGGTCTGATCACCCTCTCTGACCTCTACCCCAGTGACAATTTTTTCTCGCTACCGGCTGGGTCTGGCCCTATGGACACATTGCTATATTATCAGCTCAGAGCGTCTTGTCGGGATCTTCCCTCCACGTTCCCACAGCCCCCCCCTTCGATGGCTGCCCTCGACCTGACATACACTTCTCCATCTCCTCGAAGACTGGTCTCTAGGCTCTATGCCACCACGCTGGCGGCCTCTTCTATCTCTGCCGATCGCGCCCGCTTGGCTTGGAGCTAGGACTTAGGCATTACCCTTTCTCAAGAGGATTGGCTGTACTGTTGTAAGCAGACTAAACGCCTATCTCCCAATTACCGCCTGCGCCTTATCCATTTTAAATATTTACACCGGCTGTACCGTTACCCTGCTTAGCTATTCAGAATGGGACTCCTCCCTAGTGATAGATGTCTCAGGTGCTTATCCCCTGCGATGGACTTCTCTCATCTAGCTTGGCTATGTCCTTTGGTCTCCACATACTGGCGCAACGTGTGCACCATGATCACCGAGATAACCTCCTCACCTGTTTCGCCAGATCCCCTGACCTGCCTACTCGGCTTGGTCAGACAATGCCCTGATGCCACCCGCGGTCTCACGGCTATGCTCCTCGTCCTCGCACCCTGTAGAGTTGCTATGCATTGTGGTCGGCAGCCCGCGCCCAAGGCAAGTGTTTGGCTCGAAGATGCTGCGCGTAGTCAGACGCTTCTTTCAGAATTTCGGGAACTTACGCCAGCTACTGGACAGCCGCGCGATATTTGGGGCCCTCTTGTTAAGTACCTCCTCTCCTGGAATGCCTCCCCCTCTGCGTCCTCTCCCGCGCTCCTCGCTGGCCGCCGGTGCTGGTCCATAGGTATCCTCCCCCCTTCTTCCCCTGCCTGCGGCTGTCCTCCCGCGGCCCTCACGCCGCCATTCCGCTTTGCTTGTCGCCTTTGCTGCCCTCCTCATGCCCCGCTCTCAGCTGTTTTGCTGTTTTAAGCTCCAATTTGACAGAGCCTTGTCAGCGTCTCGGGAAGAGGAAATCCTTCCATCTCTTTTACCATAAACCTTCAGCGAGAGTCTTAATGAATGGCACACCATCCAAGGAATTAGAGCTAGGAAGGGGCACACATCGGGGTTGTCCTGTCTCTGCTGCTGTTCGCAATGGCAATGGAACTACTAGGGAGCTGAATACAGAGGGGCATACTGTTAAGGGGATTGAGATGGGACTGCGTCTTTGACAACGTGATTTCATCATGTGCCATCTCAACTCTACTGTATATTGCCGACCCAGATCAGTCTTTTCCAAGGATTCTCAAGATCCTTTGAGTCTTTTGGCATTTTTCAGGCATTAACAACAACTAGGAGAAATCAGTTGCATATCTGCTCTCAAACTGGAGAACGAGTGGTGGGTGGCAAGGCCTGCTGAGTTTGGAGGAAAGTGGTTCACTTACCTGGGTGTCTATGTAACCGCAGACTACAAATGATTCCACCACACAAATTTGGGAGTTATTTTGGTGGACTTTCGAAGGGAATGTCGGCCACTGGCATTAACTCCCCCTCTCACTGCTAGAGAGGTTCGCCCCATACAAGATGATATATCTGCCCAAATTCTATGTCCTGCAGAACTCACTGTTTGAGGTCCTTGATCACTTCTTCAAATCGTTGGAGGCCGAGATTAGATCTCTGATTTGGAATGGGTGGTGCAGAGGATAACGTTTACCACTCTTAACTAGAAAGCCCATGGGTGGGGGAACTGCATTACCTGATCCGCGTCTGTATTATTCGGTGAACCAAACATTGGTGGAAAGCAGTTGGTCCTTTGCAGGCCAGATGGAACCTTTCCTGATGGCTGGCAGACAGGTTATCGACCCTTGTGGCTATGTTAGTTAGTTCTATGGCACCGAGAGACCAGTGGATCTTCCAGCACCAATGGCCACCATGATCCGGACCTGGAGAAGGGCGTTACATAAATTGGGATGGACAGATAAGCTGACACTAGGGACACCAATGTGGGGCTCAACGGCCCTGGCAGATATGCACTTGGTGATGGCATATAGACAATGGGATACATTAGGCAGCTTGAAACTGGGGTTGTCAGGAGTAAGGCGGGGTGTCTGTCCTTAGACGAACATTAGAGGCGCTACAACTTGACTGAGGGCCCATTCCTACGCTACTTACAGGTCAGGTTGACCCTGGCCCGCCGGATTGGTCAGACCCAAGAAATAGCAGAAGAGAATCTGTTAGAATACATGGTCCTAGGGGCCCCCTTGACATGCATGCAGTATCTCAGATTTATTCCATACTCCTCAATAATAGTCAACCCCCATGCAGACACTGAGGGAAAAGTGGGACAGCTACCTGGGCAGACTCAAGGGTGGGCATGTAAATATCCCGGAAAAGTTGCTATCTGAGCTAGATTCAGAGATGCCCGGATGAAATTGTTACATCAGGCCTACATCACCAAGACAGGGCTTTTTCCGATGGGCACAATAAACGCAAACAGTATCAGAGAGAATGTGTGGCCAATGGAGCACATTGCTAGACACGATTTGGGAGTGTCTGAGGGTTAGGGAATGATGATTGGGAATAGAACACAGTCTCTCACTGGTTATTTGGGAATCTCTGACACTTACTCCCTAGCTGGTTTCCTTGCTTATCTGGGGTGACGTGACCCTGAACATGAGCACACTCCTCTTCTGTAACATGGCCCTGGCAAGAGACGAGCAAGTTATCTTTGGTTACGCCTTATCAGGTAGAGACTATCTAGCCGCAGATTCCTTACCATAGAATATTCCTCAGGCATCAGACTGGTACCGGACGTTTTTTGAGCTCTACGTCTGCGTGTTGGTAGATGGGGTTGTTCAGCTCTGCTTAGGCAGAAATGATGTGAGCAATACCTATCTAGGCACCACCCTGGCACACTGACGTCCTTTCCTTTTGTGACTTCCCATGCGAGGGGTACAGAGCCACGATGAGAACTGACCACTGGTGTGAAATACTAAGACCCAGAGAAGGGTGTCCCTTACACTGCAATCAGTTCGCAGAGTGGGGAGGATGGGAGGGTCGTAAGGAATTTGCGGCTAGGTATAATCTCTACCAGATAAGGTGTTACTGAAGGTAAGTAACTTCTTCATCTGATAAAGACTTCTATCCACAGGTTCCTTAATAGATACCCAAGGAATGCCTCCCTGCAGATGGGTCTGTGAAGACAATTTAAACCAGAATGTCCTGCAGGACCGAACGGGTGAAGTGCCTGTTGAAATGGACAGGACTGTCGAGACAGTAGTGTTCGGTAAACGTGTGCAAAGATGCCCAATTTGCTACCTGACATATGTCCAGGACAGGGACTCCATGGGATAACGCAGTTATTGCAGCCTTTGCTCTGATGGAATGAGCAGGCAAACCTTCAGGGGGTTGCTTCTTGGCCAATGTGTAGCAGATCTTGATGAAGAGCACTATCCATCTTGAGATGGTCTGTTTCTGCACAGCATTCCCTTTCTTAGCTCCTATGTACCCCACGAAGAGTTGATCAACCACCCGGAACTCTTTTGTGAGATCAAGATAGAGTACAACAACGCTCTTTTTGGGTCCAGGCGGAGTCTCTCCTCCACTTTGGAGGGATGAGGCAAAGCAAAGCTTGGCAGGGGAACATTGTGGCCTACATTGAAGGGAGTCACAACCGTCAGAAGGAATGAGGCACATGTCCTAAAGAACAGCTTGTCCGGGTAGAAGGTGGTTTAGGAAGGGTGCACAGAGAGAGCCTGCAATTCGCTGACCCTCTTGGCTGATGTTATAGCCACTAGAAAGGCTGTTCTGATGGTCAATACCCCAAAAGGGCAACTGTACCGAGGCTCAAAGTGTGCACGCATTAAGAAGGTGAGAACAAGATTTAGATCCCACTGCGGCATCATGACTGGCCTGGCGGAGGAAACATGCTTCAAGCCACAGCAAGTGACTTGAATACAGGAGGCTGGTGATAACCTTTAACTGTGCCTAGAGCAGAGCCCTGCTAAGCCAACGATAGAGCAAGCAGGAGAACTACAGAAAGAGGGTCGATGTTGTGAAATCACACCCTGTCACACACATATCCCAATGGCAGGCGTATACCCACTTGGCAGAGGGATGCCTAGGTGCCAGAATAACATAACAGACTTCGGGAGGAAGGTCAAAAGCTGTCAACTGATACTGCTCAATTGCCACGCATGAAGATGAAGGATGAGCAGGTGTGGGTGCAAAACCCTCTCCTGTTGCTGCGGCAGAAGATTTTCTCGAAGAGTCAGCCTGATTAGAGAGCCAATGGTCATGCTCAACAGCTCAGATCGCCAGACTCTCCATGTCCAATCTAGAGCCACAAGAATAACCCATGCCCATTCATTGCTGATCTTCTTGAGAACTCCGGGCAGGAGTGGTGTAGGCGGAAAGGTGTATCGGAGGCCGGAGCTCCACTCGAGATGAAAAGCGTGTCCGAGCGAGAGTCCCCCATGGAAAATCCTGCCCGCAATACTGCAGACATTGCATGTTCTCGGTGGTGGCGATCAGATCTAACCAATGCCCTCCCCACTGCTGAAAAGAGGCCTCGTACCACCTCCAGGTGGAGACGCCATTTGTGGTCTGCGAGGCATCTTAGGCTCAATTAGTCTGCCCTGGCATTCCAGCCATGTTCAGAGATGCAGAGCTTCTTGACAAAGCGTCCGGTTTGTTGCAGTACCACATTGCGGTGGTGGTGTCTGAAAACCTGCACTAGCTTTCCCTTAATCAAGAGAAGAAAGGCTTTCACTGGCAAGCAAATCTCCCAAAGCTTCAACAGGTTCATGTGGAGCCTGGACTCCGCAGGAAACCAGGGTCCTCTTATTTTCACCTCTCCCAGATGGCTGCCCCATCCCTGAAGTGACGCATCTGCCACCACAGTCAGCTCTGGTTGGAGAAGGTAGAGGTGTCTGCCCCTGACCCAATTGTGGTTCTTTACACCACTGCAGACCTTTCGCAGTCCCCTCCAAGATCTGGACCATGTCGTAGAGATTTCGCAGATGCTGCCCCCACTGGGACTTAAAGTTCCACTGCAGAGCCCACATATGCCAACGGCCATGAGTCTCAAGCAGGATGCCGAAGGCCATGAGGCCCAACAACATCAATGTCATTCTCACCAAAAATCCAGGAATGAGGCTGAAACATCAGTATCATAGTCAGAATATCATCGATTCACCGCTCGGAAGAATAGGCCCAAAACTTCAATGTGTCCAGAACAGCTCCGATGAAAGGAAGCATCTGAGAGGAAGTCAGATATGACTTCAACACGTTTATAGGGAACCCCAATGCATAGGATTTCCCATTCTCCACCCATCTCCTCAACAAAAAGTATATTCACTGCCTTGCATTCATTTGTATTTACTCACCACAGAAAGTGATACAAAGTGGCTTTGTGTGTCATAGTAAATGCCAAAAATGATTTACGTCAGGCCGTGCCAGACAAGTAACGCAATCCTGACACACAATCATGGTAAATCTGAGCCATTACGCTCGTATTGGATTACTAAGACCCACTCATCTTTCCCAGCACAGCTAAGACCCCACTTCTGTCCATTGATTCAGCTGGCTCCTTTTGAATTGAAGGTGAGTTGGAAGAGGCACAGGCCTTGTGTGTTGTAATGTTTTGATAATTTGTGTAGTCCTTGTCCTAACCCTTATAAGGCCGAAAGTTATTTCTTGGGTGGTTGGATGCTATACTTATGTAGTGCTTCCTATCCCTGGCAGGTCGTCAGCGATCTGATTTTCATACGGTTCCTGGCCGCCATTCAAAGCCAGATTTAGCAACAGTGCAAAGTACCCAAAAGTGATTTAAACTGGTGCAAAAGTGATCATTTTGGATTTCTTTGATTTCTTTCGTGGAAAGCTGCCTAAAAGTAAAGCACTGCTTTATGTTACTTTGCGTCAAGGGAGCATTCCATACATCCACTCATGCTGTTTAATGCAAAGCCTTATCTACTAACAGTTGCAAATTTAAGTTCTGTGCCAAAATAATACGCCTCCTCAAGACAGGTGCAAAGAAAGAGATAAGTTTTCTTTTCCACATATTTTTCTAACTTTGCACGTGTTGTACTGTACTGCCTATATGTAAAGTGGTTAAAGTAAATCTAGGCTTAGTATTTTGTACCAAAGGGTACCCTTCAAAACCTATTTTAGAATCACGCAGATTTCACTGCACTATGATTCAGAGGGGGCGATTTACAAAAAAAGGCACACAATGCAGCACAGCTCCCGCCAGGCTGCGCTGCGTTGCGCGACAGAGAGGGAGCAGGAGAGTACCAAATCTACAGAGATATGGCTCTCCTCCCTCTCCGTGGAGCCGGAACTGATTTCAACAGCCGTGCGCCATGCAAATACCTTAGCGCCATAGCGTGAGGGTGTGTGCATGAGTCTAGCATACGTTTTGTACAGGAATGGTACCCTTCTTGTACAAAATGCTATGCCTAGACACGATGGAATGCTTTTCCCACTTTGTATGCGTGCTGCACAGTGCAGCACACATGCAAAGTTGGAAAAGCACAGAGAAATTAAAGCATTTCTCCTGTTAGCGCCTCCTTTAAAGGGTTGTTAACATTTGGCGCAAAACCATGCCTACAAATCTTTTTAAATATGGTTTTGCATCAAAAGGTATGGGTAGTTGTATGGGAACGCCCATGTTCCACCCATGTAACGTCCCCTCGGTGCTAAGTAACGCAAAGCAGTGCCTCACGCGCTTTGCGCTACTTTGAGGGTGATGTTTTGTGCTGGAAAGTAAATAGCAAACAAAATGTTGTGTTGTTAAGTGTCACCTTTGTGACACTAACCCAGCGCAAAATGTTTTGAAATCTCCCCCACAGACTTTGGGCATGGCGCTAGGCCGCCACAGAGGTCACCAGCACTACCGAACGAGCAACAGCACATCCTGGTAGAGTTAGCGCTGTCTGACACTGATTGGGCTCAATAAGATTTGTGAGGGGGTCTTTTGCCTTTTCCTGAACATCACATGAGCTGTTTTTTCAGTTATTTACTTTTACTCTAGCTTTGCTGACTGATTGAGGCGTGATTATGTAATGTTTTTTTCTTCATTTCTGCTTGTGCCTGCCTACATTACTTGCAACATGGTTGGAGATGGCTGTTCCTGTTGCAAATTGTTTTTTGACAATGTTGTATTAGAGAAATGCTAAGAAGATCTGTCTTTAAAAAAAGATATAGCTCTGTCCTCCTGTCTCCCTCCCATGCAGCACAACAACTTAGGTTACTTGCAGCATTGAGTGAGACTTTAGTAAATCTGCCACCATGACTTAAAGGGTGTTGTTTTTTAATTTGCCTATATAAGACATGTTGGTGTGGTGTTAAAGATTTAATGACATGGGTGCACAGTTCGCATATCCCCTGACCTCACACTTGTTCGCCTGCCACCTCACAGTTTCTGTTGATACCATGGGGAGGGGTCAAATAACCATCCCATGGCTTGCCATGAAGCAGTGGTTATTGGACTAAGAGTACCAGCTATTTAGGCTATAATAACCGATAAAAACCCACCAAATGGGAAACAGTTCTCATCAGTGTAAACATATAAACACTGATAAATACTTGCACAACCACAGACTAATATGCTATTCAAAGAAAGGAAAGTGAGAGAGAACAAGTCATTTTTATTTCTTTCTGAAGGGGCCAACACAATGTAACTTTATTTTACATAAAGGAGACTATTCTGCTTGAGTTATGTTGTTTTGAAACGAGTTTGAATTAAAGATTCAGGGTTTAGAAGCATATTTTAGATTTGATTGAATTATTTTATATACTTTAAAGAATCTGGGAGTGTTAATATCATATAGAAACTTTTGGCAATGTTTAATTCTTTCAATGATTGGTGAAATGGCTAGCTCATAAAAATATTGGCCAATATGTACTAGCATGTTTACCCACAGACACAGAATGGGTAAAACCTTTGGATACATAAGACCCCTTTTCTAACAAGTCAGTACTGATAGCAGGTCACCTGCCAAAAGCCCTAGGTTTTAAACATTCAGTGAAAGATCTTGTCTCAGGTACTTGTGAAAAGACTCCCGTCACTGTGCACGTATGATAGTGCTGAAAACATGACAAGATTTTCCACGTATAACAAAATTCATAGCTGCCAGGTGTCCCATTGTTATGTGTGTACTTTTAGCTAATGCAGCCTATTTATCCAACTGCACTTTACTGCTGGGGTTTTTGAGTCCATAGTTACAACATTGCCAGTAAAATCTCAAGTCAGAATACAATGTGATGTTTGTTTAAAGTTCAGGACTCACTTAAAGTGAGACATTTGTCATGGGGGCTCTGTCAGCTATGGATGCCCACACAACAGCAGCACTACCTTAATGTTTTCAGGCAAAAAGTGCAGAAAAGCAGTTATGAACATGCTTAACACTAACCCCGGGCGGAGCTGGCGTAGTGCCACTACACGGAGTTCGGAAAAAACATGCGCTGATCTCGCAAGACGTACGTCCGACTTAGGGGTTTGCGTGAGAGAGACCACGGCGAGGAGGAGGAGGGCAGCCCGGAGACGCCACAGTACAGGTAAGTGCCTTTTTTCTTTGTAAATTTGTGTTTTAATATTTTTTATTAGGGGGCGTGGAGGCATGGAGCCTTTTTTGTCGGGTGGAGGGCTGGCTAACTCCGCTAAGCTGCGGAGTCGGAGTTTTGCCTAAACTCCGCGTTCTCTGCAGAGCGCGGAGTAGGCAAAACTCCGCACACTCCGCTGGCTGAGCGGAGTTCTCTGCACGCCGTTATTTAACACATCAGGTTTCAAGTGGCTTAGAACGCAGGGCTACAAATTAATCTGGTGTAATTCAAAATTCTTAAGGTTTCACAAGGTACTATACTGTTGAATAGGTTGACCATCCCTACAATGTTATAATATTAAGTACGGGGTAAATGAATAGCCCTCAACGTTGTCTAGGAATTTGTTTCTGAAAACATTTCAAATATAGCAATCTTACTTTTTAAACCATTAATAGTCCTGTAAACCAGACAGTCCTGACAGAGTGATTGAGAGAGGTAATGAGATGTGAGAGAGGGTAATGAGATGTGAGTGAGAATGTAATACATAGACCTTCTATACTGAAAACTGTCTGAACAATGAAAAAAGGGTACAGCCTACAGATTTTAAACGGAAGTATCGTTATATTTTGACAATGCACAAATACACTGTCATTAATTCTGTATTTTACAATTATAAAAGACTTTACTCGTAACTATATGTTTGTGAGCTTGTGGGGCTGTAGATATATAAGGTCTGCATACTCCTGACGACTAGTGTCGGGCCAGGACATTTGCAACTTGTTTTTCATCATAGACGTTTAAATCACAAGACCTGTTGTGACTCCCATTAGTCCAGAATACACTTGCACATGGACTCCACTTCAGATTGTTTTCTTCCGCCATTGGGGTCAGACATGCGGGAACTCTGCTCCAAAGTTAAAGCATAATATGCACTGGATTATTTTTTTTTTTTCTTGGTGCTGTTTCAGGTTCTGCAGGTCACTCTTACACTCAGACGATGAAAGCAACAATAGGGTATCAAGAAAGCTTCCATTTGTACCAACAGGAATCGAAAGTTGAAGCCAGACATACCTAGATACATCGTGGCCTCAAGACACTTTTTCCTTTGGAGTCGGTTGCGGCTTTGCTTGAGAATGCATGTAGGATCGCATTATAGAATGCACTCCATTCCATTTCGGTTTTAAGTGCAAAGCAAAATACCCCTGGGCCAAGCAACACGAGGTCTGCAACATCTGCCACTTCCTAGAGCATTCAGAGACATACTGCAAAGCCTGCCTCGCCTTCCGCTGCGAAAAACATTCAGGTACCGGAGGGAGAGAAGGTGGATGCATTACAAGGTACAGCGATTAAAGTTATCAGGAACGCCTGGCATTTTCTGGGCTTAGGAGATCCCCAGCACCGAGGAGGAAGAGGCAGGCCCATCCCACATTTCCCAGGACCAAATGCAAGAAGACTTACTCCCAGGCCTCCGACTTGGGGATGAAGTAGAACTCCTCGAACCAGCACTACAGGATGGACTGCTGGGCCAAAGACAAGGGTTACATGCTCATCAGCTGCACCTCAAGATCAGTCTTGAGACTCCAAACAACCAATGGCTGTGGCAGAGCACAGCTCTTCTAGGAGTTAAGCATGCAGCCGAAACAAGCATAAACCTTAGGATACCACACCTCCAGCCAGCCTACCCTGGACTTCTGACGTTGGTTTGATGTCGAGCAAAGCTCCAATCCTGCTTAATTGCCCACTCATTGCCAAGGTAGCGAAAAACCTTACGTGGCGCCGAAGCCATCACCAGCTTAGCCCCAAGATGTTGTCAAGCCCCACTTTCGGCCAAAGTCAATGCTGAAGATTCACCACAAATTAGCACCGAAGTGGGCGCCCGAAAACCCCTCAGAGGTCGGACAACTCAGAGCGGTAGAACTTCGGACAGCTGGTAGATGTCCTGGATAAAAACAAAAAAACTCTTAAGTCACCTGACATACAGGATCCTGACTGTAACCCAGATAGTCCTTACTACCCACAGTGCCCCTATGAGCAGCTCTTTAGGCCTCTGGAGCCAGGCGATCCCTGGTAGGATTTTGTAGTAGATCCACAGGATGACCATCATCTTAAGCAATATCCTGCTATACTACTGCATGTCTTGCATTACAACCGGCTGCCTAATGCTATCATGTCAAGATCCATCTTGTGGAAGATGAGGAAGACTTCCTTGTGGAAACGTCAAATAAAGAGGAGTTCATTCGAGGATTTCCCATGTTGAAGGGTGTGTTCGAGTCAACCAGTGATATATTTAAGGACCCATGTATGGCCAGGGTGGTGGCTCCCTACATAGAAAAGAAATATAAGCCTGCCCCATAAGATCGGGCTTACATTTGTGGACACATTGTCCTGGATTCCCCGGTGATGCACACTGCCATCGAGACAGCTTCTACACAGGCCACAGGGGATTCTCCTGTTAAAGAGTCCAAAAAGATTTATGCTGCAGGGATGGGGGTAGCACATGGGGGCAGCCACACAATTGTGAACTGCCATTTTGATGGGCCTCCTCTCCAGGTACGATCATTGCCATTGGGAGGAGATGAAGGAGCTCATAAAGTAGCTACTGGAGGATCACAGCAAAAGATGATGAGCTAGTCGTCAAGAGCAAAACAATTAGCAATCCTAATATTCATTGTACCCTAGATGTGGAAGACACAGCAGCAAGAGGGATCAACACTAGCTTTTGTCTTCGTAGCCATGTCAGGCTTAGGTTCCCGAGGTTTAGACCTGAGGTACAACAGCAGCTCTTGAATGTACCGTTTGATGGAGAGCATTTGTTCAGCTCTCATGTCGAACAGATGCTTGAGAAAATGAAAAAGGATGCAGACATAGCTAAGTCTTTGCGTGGTCTCCAGTGTCTGGTAACAAGAAAGGGTACTCAGAGTAGAGATCCCGTATCAGCAACACCAACATCTCTTTCCCGACTCCCAAGCGCCTCAGTCATTTCAAACAGGGGCCTATAGAAGAAATGGGCAGAAATAATTTCACATAGTCACCTTACAAGGTGTCATCCTGCTGCTATGCAAGGCAACTTCATGTCTGCACAGTATCTGAAAGATGCATACTTTCACATTCCTAAACACCCATTGCACACCCAGTACCTTCGTTTTGCAGTAAGTGGAAAATGCTACCAGTCAAGGTGATGCCCTTCCGAGTTACTACAGCTCCAGAGGTGTTTACAAAGTATCTAGCGTTCTCAGCAGCCTATCTGTGCAGAAGCGCCATTCATGTGTTTCCATATGTAGATGGCTAGCTGATAAAGAGCAGTAGCAAACAACGTCTAGCACATACTCAGTTAAGGGTGTCTACTTCACAACTTGGGTTTCACCATCAATGCAAAAATGTTGCATCTTAAGCCGCAACTAATTCAGCCCTTCCTCAGTTCCATTCTAAATGCAGAACATGAAAAGCATACCCTAACCAACAAAGGGTGATGGCATTCCAGCAGCTTCTGCTTCTTTTTCAGACACACCATCCCATCACTGTCTTCATTGCACTGAAACTGTTGGGAATGATGGCTTTGATCACAGCGAATGTACCACAGGCCAGATTACATGTGCACCCATTACAAGAGTGCCTCTCATGGCAGTGGTCGCAAGCGGAAGGGGATTGGGAGGATCTAGTGTTGGTAATGATCAGGGTCCAGCGTTCTCTCATGCGATGGAACAGCAACAACATTTTGCTAGCAGGCCCTTCCTAGACACCCTTACACATGTGACCATCACCACCGGTGTTTCTTGTGCGGTGGGGAGCTCACCTTCACCAGATGACAATTCAAGGCTCTTGGGCTTCTTAGCACTAGGACCATCACATCAACTACCTGCAGCTTTTAGCCATCAGTCTAGCCTCAAAGTATTTCTGAGAAGAAAATAGTACTCATAAAAACAGACATGACAGCCATGTTCTACATCCAGAAGCAGGGGGCACCCACTCCACCAGCTTTCTCAACTGGCACAGGATATCTGGTATTGGGCAACTCTTACCAACATTCACCTGTTGGGGAAGCCCCTGCCCGGAGTGAAGAACAATCTTGTGGACCTGCTTTGCAGGATGCATTCACAGGTCCACATGTGCATCCTGCCACAAGTCCTCCACAGCTGCTTCCCACGCCAGGACACTCCAACAATAGACCTGTTCACCATTCCCAAAACAAAATGCCAAAGCTTCAACGCATTATGAATGAACAAGTCAGGGTTCACATTTTCCTCCCATCCCAAATGTGGTGAGGAAGATGAGACAAGCGTGACAACCCTCATTCTAGTAGCACCAACCTGGGGAAAACAACCAGATAATCAATTCTCCTCAAAATGTCAACCAGTTCCCACAAGAAGCTCCCAATCAGAGCGGACCTTCTCACTCGGCACGGAGGTCAGATCAGACACCCAGGTCCAAATAGCTCCATCTGGCACTTGAGTTCCTAGAGTTTAATTAACCTCCCAGAGGAATTCATGGCTGTCCTATGGGAGGAGAAAACCCACTACTCGGCACCTGCCACATAGATATGTGGAACATGTTCATGCACTACTGTATTTCTAAACAATTAGATCTTGTTACTGCCCCTTTACAGGAGCTTGCTTCCTACCTTCTACCCCTTTGCAAGGCAGGTCTTGCTTACACTTCCATATGCTTATACTTATCAGCAGTCACAATGTACCTTCAAAACAGACTTCATTCATCTATTTCTAGGGTTCCTGTAACTAAAGTTTTCATAGTCGATTTAAAGAGTGTAAATCCCCCAAAGACACCTCCTGTGTCTGTCTAGTACCTTGTAGTTCTCATATAACTTATTGGCCTTCCCTTCGAGCCTCAGCACACTTGTGATATACAGTTCTTGTAGCAATCACCTCCCTCAGATGTATTAGTGAACTTCAAGCCTTTACAATACATGAACCATTGATTCAGGTTTATAAGGACAGGGTAGTTTTTCGTACCAACCCTAAATTGTCCGCCCAAGGTGGTCTCATCATTCCATATGAATCAAACTATTGCGCTACCTGTTTTTTCCCACAATAAGAATCTGTAGCTGACAGGGCATTTCACACTCTGGATGTTAAGAAAAAGCTAATCTTATCATAGCCTCCACCAAACCCCATAAGGGGTGTGTCATCTCTAAAGCTGGCATTGCTAGGTAGATAGTTAAAAATAATCATTCTGTGCTAAAGCCAAGCACACTCTTCTTGTGCCTCCAAGAACACACTCTACACATAAAAAGGGAGTCACATTTACCTTTTTAGGTAGCATCCCACTGCTGGATATCTACAAGGCTCCTACTTGGTCAACCACATGCCTTTACCAAGCACTACTGTGTGGATGTTTTAGCATGTCAAGCAGTTTTACTTGGCCAGATGGTATTGAGAACACTCTCAAAAAACATCTGCATCATCTGCTTGCTAGCCACCACTTTGGAGAGGGACTGCTTTGTAGTCTATGCTAAGCATGTCTATCTACAGCCACACGTGTTATGAACGGAAAATGTTACGTACCTTGTAACTATCCGTTCGTAGTATGTAGTGCTGTAGATTCATTTTCACCTACCCTCTTCCCGTAAGCCAGTGACGATTACAGATATTCTATGCCTCTTCATTTATTCACTTTATTAAACACAACGCACTCTCTCTTCAACACTACACAACATTCCACTTCCAGTATTCACCCGCTGAGTGGATAGCAATCTGAGGTGGAGCCCATGTACTGGTACATTCTGGATTAACGGACGATCCACAACAGGTCATGTGACTCAAAGTTTTTAGAAGAAAAACTGTTGCAAACATCTGGGCCCAACACTAGATGGTAAAAGTTGGTATGCAGAGCATTTGAATTTACAGCACTACACACTATAAACAGGTGGTTACATGGTAAGTACCATTTGTATCTTAACTGTTTATATGTGATACATTTTTACATGCACGTTACACAATACTCTATGTAATCCAATGAAATATCAAACTGGATTATTTTAAAAAAGGTATTTTATTGGCTCATTGATCTAGAAAATAAAAACATGACTGAATTGTAGGTGAAGGCTAATCATAAGTACATTAATTCGAATAAATATTAACAATTGTTTCCCCCCCCTAGAAAGTACATAAAAAGAGCTATTCGGCGGTTTCTGGAATCTCCTTGTCATCCACAATGAGTGTGTGAATGATTCCTTCTCTTCGTTTTCCGCTGCTAACGGCTTTAATGCAACAGTCGTGATTTCCAATGCTGAAATGTGTCTCTGTGCCATCCTCTACAAATTCACCCTAAAGAAAGAAAAAACAGAAAATGTATTGGGGCGAACCTTACCCGTTTCTAATGCAAGAACATGATTTCCAAGATGGCGGTTTACACATGGTCCTGATTCCCAACAAGTATGTTTTAACGTCCCTATGATTCCGAATCAGTGCAAGAAAGAACATTTTTAATCGTGTCTTAAGAAGTTTGTCAGTTTTGCTGTGATCATGACGGACTAGCAAACGTTAAACACACTCAATAATTCACATTTAAAATACGCACCCAAAGATATGAAAATAGTTTCATGTTCATGTCAGTAAGAATCTAATGATGTCAGAATGTTAAGGCGCTCACAACATCATAAAGCATCCCCTTATACAGATTTGCGGACAAATAATGGCAAGACACAAGGCTGTTGACGTCTGAGGACACCAGTATTGGGAAGAGTATGGTATTACTTACCAAAATCCAATCTCTGCAGTTGGTACCATTTTGCCTGACCATGTTTAAATCCACTCTAGTGATCCTTATGAGTTTTCCTAATATTATACGGATAGAAAGGCTGAAGCCAGGCAGAACATTTCCAATGCAAACAAATTGTCACCTAGCCCTCCACGTAAAAAGGTTGGACAAGCATGTTCTAGCACTTTCTGTGAGTTATATACTACCCTAAACACTGAAGGTAAGGCCATTTTTATCCCATGGACTGGAGATCAACAATCCTCAGCAAACGTCAGATCTCTTGTGTTTCCCATGAATCGAGGTCCCCATGCTCTTGTCACAGAATTTAGGTGGCAGAAAAGTGATTAAAATGTATCTAATGGGGGGGCGTGGTCTCGCCGGGCATGGAGTGAGACGCACGCTGCTTCTGCTCCGGGCTGTCGCTGTGTTTTAATGCCTGCAACTGCGGAGTAGCGACTGAGGCAGGGCTTGAATCGGCACCCACGGGCGGCGGAGTGCGGGGGGCGCCCGCTGAGAGCTGCTTGACGTCCGGTGACTGGGGCCAACGGCTTAGAAGGCCGCGGGGAGACTGGAGATTGCTGTGCTGCCCGCCATTTTGCCTGCCGCCCGAGCGCCTGTCCCCACCGCGCCAGGGAGACCTCGCAGCCGCGTGGGCCGAGCCGGAGTCGCCTGGTGAGCCGGGGAGGCCGGGACGGCCCAGACCTACAGCGTACCTTGGGCTACAGGGACCGTGGACCTCGGGGACGTCGGGCCGGGGCGGCGGCCGCCATTTCCCACTGGCAGAGGCCCCGGCGAGCGGAGGAGACCGGGAGACGGAAGCGGCTGCCTGAGGCACTACGTACCGGTAGGGGACAGCGAAGTGACTGTGTGGCGGCGGCGGAAGCACCGGACGGCGGTCCACGCGTGGCGCTTCCCGGCTGGATCCTGAGTGCCTGGTGCCGGGGGCGGAGAGGCTGGCCGCCATCTTGAGTGCTGGTCGCGGCTGGCGCCTGGTGGCGAGGACGGCGCCGGGGGAGGCTTCAGGCGAGTCCCGGCGGATGAGGTGAGGGGCCCCAGGACTGGCTGGTGGTGACCTACGGGCCGTGCCCTTGGGCCCTGGATTTGCGGGGCGACTGGCCCGGAGGATCCCTGCGGGTGCCCTCTGCTGCGGAGTGTGGGCCTGCCCCCCTGTCGCGCGGGACCTACTGATCACCCCGCTAGTGGAGACTGCTGGGGGCTTTGGGCCCCGGAACGCACTCGCGCGCTTCTGCCCCGCCTGCTCAGCCCCTGGGGACCGGTCAGCACAGGGCGGGAGCCCTTGGAAAGCCGGGGGAAGCGCTGAAAGACGACACCACCCGCTGCGGAGGGAGTCCCTCTGGGGGTGCTTGCAACCTCCCCGAGTACTGACGGGGCCGGGTCTGGTCCGGGGGCCGCCTTGGGGTGTGGTGGGCCCCTGAACGTGGACGCAGGACTCGGGGGCTCCTCTGGCGGGCCCGTGCCTTGAGGCGTCAGCGTGGACTCTGGGGTGCGGGGTGCTGCAGCCGCCTGCGCGAGGGGAACAACCCTGCAGCATTCACGACATGACCCGCACGAAAGCAGTCCCTGGAGGGGGGCCCGTCGCTGTCGAGCTCACAAGCATCTCCCCTCAGAGGGGGGACACCCCTTGTTGAAGTCAGTCTTAGTGTTGAGTGGACTCTCTGTCGGATCGGCCTGTGGCCCATCAGGAGGATTCTGCTTGCCTGCCCTTGGCGCTTCAGCTGACTGCGAGCTTTTGCCTGATGCTGGAACTTCATCTTTCATGAGGAGGCGGCGGCCCGGAGCGGGCCCTTGTGATTTGGTCTCCTGGTCAGGCGATGACGAACCCCCACGCCTATCCATGGGAGAGTGACATCTCCGGGACAGCTTGTGCCGTAGTGCCTGGCTTCTCCCTGGACTGGAATAGGATAAGTTGGCCATGTTGGCCGTCTACGAGTTTACATTGTTTCCTTTGGCCCCTTTCCTCCCCCTTCCTTCCCTTCCCTTTGGTACCCTTTCGGCGGGGGGGCCAGGCTAGCGCCTGGACGGTAGGAGAGCATGCGGCTTCCCCTGTGGCCTTGGAACTATGACTTCTGACCCTTGCTGGAAAATTCTCTCTTAACGTGAAGGGGCTCAACTCACCCAACAAGCGCCGCCAAATCTGGCGGTACCTGCTGCTCCAGAACCCTGACATAATTCTTCTCCAGGAGACCCACCTCCTTAGGGCTGATGTCACCCGCATGGCTCACCCCCGCTTCCCTCGGCAGTTCTGGGCCTCGGCTTCTTCAAGACGTCGGGGGTGGCTATCCTCTGCAGGGCGGGAATCACCCCGGGTGCTACCAAAGTGATCAGGGACGGCGAGGGACGTTTTTTGCAGGTTGAGGTCAGGAGGGGTCATCGCGCACTTACCTTATGCAACCTCTATGCTCCCAATCAGGGTCAGGATGCCTTTTTGCGCAGGCTAATCAGGGAACACCTTGAGCCGGTGAACACGGACCTCGTAGTGGGCGGTGATTTTAACTTGGTGTGGGACGCGGAGCTCGATCGCTGTGGGGGGGCCTTTCACGGGGTGGGGGCCATGTCTGCGGCGGTAAAAGGCGCCTTTGGTGCTTTGAACCTGGTGGATGTCTGGCGCTACCACTCACCGGGCCGGCGCGATTACACGTACTATTCACATGCGCATCGCTCCTACTCTCGTATCGACTTGCTGCTGGTCTCTCATGCCCTGCTTAGGGATGTGGTTGCGGCAGCACATTCTACCATCGCCATATCTGATCATGCCCACATGGAACTGTGTTTACGCAAGCGCCATAATGGTCCTCCGCGCTCCTGTCGGTGGCGGTTTCCGGATCACGTCCTTCGGGACCCGGTGGACAAGGAGGAAATACAGGCGGCCATTCTGGCATACTTTGAGGCGAATGATCTCCCGGGGACCCCCCTTCCACCCCTGTGGGACGCATTCAAGGCTAACATTAGGGGTACCCTCACTGCCATTGCTGCTGCGAGGGTGCGGGAGGCGCTGCTCTATGAGACCAAGCTTACGCTGGAGGTCCAGACGCTTAAAAAAATGGACCAAGAGCGGCCACTGGCGGCGCATAAACGACGTCTGGCGATCCTTCGCGTCCAGCTCCGGGCGCATCGGACGAATAAGGCGGAGCGTGCCTTACTGGCACTTAAGCAGCGATACTACGCCGGGGGGGATAAGGTGGGTACGGTTGTGGCACGACGCTTGTGTACGCGGGCGGCGAAGGCCCATATCGCGAAGCTGCAAAGGGTGGACGGGTCGTGGGCGGTCACGGAATCGGATAAGTTACAGGAATTTCAGGACTTCTACGCGACCTTGTATACCGCCGACCCGCCGAGGGCGGATTTGATCTCGTCTACCATGGGCGCCTGTGTCTGGGATCCTTTGAGCGCGAGTCAGTCTGAGCTTCTGGAAGCCCCCATCACCTCGGCAGAAATGGCCGGCGCTTTGAGTGATCTTCCGCTGGGTAAGGCACCAGGCCCGGATGGGCTGCCGGTATTCTTCTATCGCGCCTTTTGGCCGCAACTCCAGCCGTATCTTCTCCGGCTCTTCAATTCATTCGACGAGCTGGCGTGGTCCTCGCCGGACATGGCGATGGCCGAAATAGCCCTCATACCAAAGCCCGGGAAGGACCATACCCTTTGCTCCTCCTATCGGCCCATTGCCCTGTTAAATACGGATCTTAAGCTGTACACTAAGCTCTTGGCCAAAAGGATTAGTACTCACATGCCCAACCTAATTGAACCGGACCAGGTGGGGTTTATCCAGCATCGCCAAGGGGCGGACAATGTGCGTCGGGTGGCACACATAGTCGGGAAAGCTAAACATTGGGGGATACCAGTCTGCTTGCTCTCGCTCGACGTGGAAAAAGCGTTCGACCGAGTGGACTGGTCGTTCCTGCGGGCGGTCTTACAGAAGGTGGGTCTGGGCCCGAGGATGGTGGCGCGCATCATGGCCCCCTATATTTCGCCGGTGGCTAGAGTGCGCGTGAATGGTCGGCTCACGCAGGCCTTCCCCATCTGCAGGGGCACACGGCAGGGCTGCCCCTTGTCGCCCCTGCTGTTCGCGATGGTAGTGGAGCCTCTTGCAATCATGATACGACGGTCTCCCGACGTCCGGGGTATATCGCTTCGGGGGGTGGAACATAAGATCGCTCTCTTCGCGGATGACCTTCTCCTTACTTTATCTGACCCGTCGCGCTCGCTACCAGCCCTACATCGGCTACTCCAAGATTTTGAGTGCACCTCCGGGCTTAAAATCAATCACATGAAATCTTGGGCCCTTAAGATTTCGATCCCGGACGAAGAACTTCGGTCGCACTAAGCGTGTGTCCCGTATCAATGGGCGACTGAGTCAGTGCGCTATCTGGGCCTCAATCTGACTCCGGATCTGGCCACCTGGTCGCAGGCTAATTGGCAGGAGTATAAACTTTCGGTCCAGCAGGACCTGCGCGGGTGGAAGGCCCTACCGCTTTCCTGGCTCGGGCGACTTAATACGGTGAAAATGTCGATTTTGCCAAAGATCCTTTACCTCTTCCAAACGTTACCGACACCTATTCCGGAGCACCAGATACAGGGACTGCAACGCGAATTGGTGGCCTTCATATGGGGCGGAAAGAAGCCGCGCCTCTCTAATAAACTCTTAATGCTCCCCCGTGATAGGGGTGGCCTTGCCTGCCTGAACCTCCTCGAGTATTACTGGGCGTCGCACCTCTGCTATGTCCTGGAGTGGGGGGCATGGGAGAGCGAAAAGGTGTGGTTCCACATGGATAGGGCAGTTACTTGCCGTCCATTGTGGGACCATGCCTGGCTGCCACGGGAGGCGCGCCATCGTAGCGCCTATATGGCCGTGTCCACCAAGACGGTCCTGGAGATTTGGGATAGGGTGGCGGTTCGCAGGGGACTTACCACCTTCCCATCCCCTCACACCCCGATTGCACGTAACCCGCAGTTCCCCCCGGCGTGCCATCCGCCCTACTTTGCGAACTGGACGGAAAGCGGATGTCGGACGATTGGGAACCTCTTCGCGGGCAGTGGTCTTAAATCCTGTGCCCAATGTCAGCTGGAATTTGGGCTGAAGGACAGCGAAAAATTCCAGTACATCCAACTTCGGCACTGGATCCAGGGCTTCTCCTTGACCCAGGCGGCCACGGGACCCTTCACTCCGTTCGAACAGCTAGCTCGTACATTGGGGGCGTATAAGGGGCTGATCTCCCGCATCTACGGGATGTTACAGCGGTCGCAGCGCCCGGACCCTCACCCATACCAACTGCGTTGGCAGACTGTTCCCGGCTCAGGTGTTACTCCCCCTCAGTGGGCCAGGCTCTGGAGGGATATTCCAAAAATTTTACGTAGCATTCCCCAGCAGGACTCGGCCTATAAGGTGATGACTCAATGGTACTACACCCCCGCTCGGCTCCAAAAAATGTTTCCTAAGACCTCCTCCTTATGTTGGCGCTGCACGCAGGCACTGGGTGACTTTATCCATATTTGGTGGACGTGCCCCCTCCTGGCTATCTTTTGGAAGGAGGTTCTTAGCCATATCAAACGGGTCCTGGGGTACCCCTTGCCTGCGGATCCGTTGGTGGTGGTACTGGGCCTCAGACCAGCGAACGCGCGAGCCATGACGGGTCGTGACCGGCACCTGAGCCTTTACATGCTAAGTGCTGCCAAGCAGACAGTGGCACTATATTGGAAAAAGGCGGAGACGCCCTCCATAAACGTATGGTTCACTCGCTTGTGGCATGTGGTGGCGATGGAGTTGCTCACGGCACGTCTTCAGTTTCGCGACACTCACTTTGAGAAACTCTGGAAGCCTTTGGTGGATCACCTAGGGCGCCTGGAACATGCTCGTTTGCAACCACCACGGCTTCGGGCCCTGCGGCTCTTTGATGATGCACTGTGCCCTGCGGATCCAGGGGGCTTTTGGGGATCGACAATTGGTAGGTGATCTGTGACAACCTCGGCCACCCTCTGGGCGGGGGGAGACCCCTGCCTCTGAAATACTGGGCTCTCCCGGCCTCCATTGGTTGGTGATAGTGTGGATGACATTCCTTCCCCCTCGCTGACCCCCCTCGCCCTATCCTAGTCCCTCTTTCCCCGTTCCCCTTCCCACCCCCATTTTTTTTTTCTTTTTTTTTTTAGTATTTATTTCCTTTTATTGTATTATTGTTATCACTATTACAGTTGGTTTACTATTTAGGGACTGTTCTGGAGGGATCGCACGCGGCGACATAGGGGTACGTCTGGGGCGCCCTGCTGCTCGTCCTTCCCTTGCAATGGTCAGTCTAGAGACGATGGAGCTAGTTTTTACCTTAGGTGTCCTTGCTGGATGATTGAGGGGACATGAGTTGCGGGGTGGGGCGGGGCGGGGTGGGGTGGGGTGTCTCCCCGGGGGCTGCCTGCGGGGGTGGGGGCCTCCCGGGGGGGCGCGCTGCTTGGCCCGGTTGTGCGCTGCTGCGCCTAGGAAGACATAGCATCAGGCGTAATTACGGTGGCTGTACACAAAAGTTGGGGCATTAGGATGCACTCCCAGAACTTTGCACCATGCAGGAAAGTGGGCTTTCAGGGGGCGCGGCTGGGGCCTTTTTCGTATGCTGCCGCTCATTGACACAACTGCAATTGCTAGTACTTGTTCTTCTGATATAAAGGTATTGGTAGCCATCGAGCTTCTTGGACTTGGGAGAGTGTCCGTGATTGAGATTGCATATGTTTTTACACTTGGGATATGGCATGCCCCTCTGATTTCCTGGGCTCTCGCCTTATGATGTACGTGTCTAATGGCTGCCGGCCTATATGGTTGTAGGCAAACAAGCTGTGTACTGCGCCAAGTGCGACCCTTCTAAAAACTTAATAAAAAGTTGTTTACAAAAAAAAAAAAAAAAAATGTATCTAATGTATTGAACAGATTATTATTTTTCTGACCGAGGACGGTGAGGTAGAAAAGGGGGCTAAATAATACCGTTAAACTAGTACCCAAAGGCCTCTGCACAAAACAAAAATTCTGTGGTGGAGCCAATCCAATTACAAAAGGTGACTACTGGCAATGGAACAACTAGGAAATGTTCTAGTTAAAGGTGTCTGGTGAACTGGAAACTCCTGCCTCCAGTAGCAGACACAGTCATGTGGGAACCAGTGACTCTTAACTGATCCCAGTGGCACTTAAGGTTGCCATGTGGTGCTTGGGAACGAGCTAGAACTTAGTGGTTCACACCCGAAGATGTTCACAAATATGGTGCTTGCATCTTGGAAGTGGGTGGCTGTGGAAATGCTTTCTGTGTAGTGGACACCAAAGTTCAGGTTAGGGTTTCAACAGAACTTTTAACTTCAATATATGAAGAACCACAAGTTGTAGAAAGTTAGTCCCAACAGTTCTGCATTCAGTGTGACCAGCCTGACAAAACAGAAGGCAAAACAAGGACATAAAGGGAAAATGTTGCTTCTCTCTCCAGCTCAAAAACAGGAAATACAGATGCCTCATAATATCAAACAAGGATTCAGTGACCTCTTCAAAGCCACTTCTGCATCCACCCTAGGGTCATGGTCGCAGGTGCACACAACAGGACTGTAAGGTAAAAAGAGAAATGCAGGCTCACCAGCTGGCAAAGTCCTCCAGAGTCTCTGGCACATCTTCAGCCCTCACATGATGACAAAATGAATCAGTTCTTTGGATACAGTGCAATCGATTGGGCAGACGCAGTCCTTGACTTGGTCCTACATGCACTTTTCAGTCACCTGGACTTGAGCTGTGTCATCCTTTTGACCAGGCCAGCTCCTGTCTTTACAGGGTGTGTCAGGAACATATCTTTTAAGAATAGACTTAGGTTTCTGCTTTGTCTGGTCATGGGCAACTACAGCCTCGATGATAACAGTAATGTATTGCTCTCTTCCTGGCGCACGGTCTCACTGGACATAGTTGTATAACACTTGAGATAGCTGAAATGCAGCAAGGACATCAATTCACTGGGTGAAGACATTGGCGGAGTGAGAACTGCACTCATTTCCCCTGGAACAATCTCAAACACTTTAAAAAAAATCCTCGACATGCAGTCTTGAGCTGATCCTTTCATGCAGCGTGAGGTCACTGCCACATGAACTCTACCAATGTGGGCTCCAATTGTAATAGGGTGCACTATATGGTCAGAACACACTGAATACAATCTTCTCAAATCTTCCAACAGGAGTCTTTTGCTGGGATGCACGTTTCTGCCCAAGTACCTGGAGAGAAGCCTGGGTGCAGCGCAAGAGCTCTGGACCGATATACATCCGCCTTGCCCACTTGGATATGTGTCAATAATGTAAATTACTCTAAACACACTTTTCTCATGCATTATTGATTACAAACAGGGTACATTGTTAATTAGGACTAATACAGTTTGAATTAGTATGAATGAATTTGCAGGTAATCTACACATACCGCAGTTTCCATATTTCTGCCATTGCACCATACGTCCATAGTGTCCTTCTCTAAGGAAATAAAGAAAATAAACAAAAAACAAATTGAATGCATCTGGACAGCGAAATCATACAATTTCACTAAACCATTAGATCCGGAGCATGAAATCAAATACTCAATTTTATTTTATGCCCATGATTCTAGTACTGCCATAAGTTCAGCAGTCTATGAAACAGTTTTCCTCTTATGAACTTTACAAGAGATTTCTTTGTCTGATGTATATTATCCATATATTCATCCGCATAGGTTCTCTAAAGTGAATCAACCCACAGTCTGTATCGGAAGACCAAAGTCCAACCCAGTATATTTTCATAAATAATATACTACTATATCCCATTAATAGTGCAGTTCTCTTGGTCTACCAAGCCCTCTGAAGTCATTTTTAATATATGGGACTGAGGAGGAGATACATAAAATTGTAAAGCTTCAATGATAACTATACCTACGTTCACACTCTTTAATACAAGCCCCCAGGATGAATGCGCTTTGCCCTACGAACAATCATTAACTGAATTCATGGAATAACTTTGTTCCTCACTGCTCTGTACTTGTTAACTTATGACAAAATGATTAGCGCTGGCTCCATATGTGAAAACAAACATGTCATCTGTTCCAGTTTCCGTTCTCCTACCTTCTTCAAACATCTGGTACATTGTGCTTAAGCGCTTACATACAATGACCACATAGTAAAGCTTGTTTCATACTCAGGACTTTGAGGGACCAAAGCCTTGACCTGGCAGGGATTAGAGTAAACTAGAACAAGTTCTATGTCAGAACATGGTTGACAAAAATATTGTCCGACATAATTCCATGGCCTAAATAGCATTTACAAAAAGTTTGCACTATTGGGTGTAGATTTTCTAAAATAGGCTCTAATGAGGCAAATTTCTGCCAGTGGAATTTAGGATACTGAAGGCCTGATTCACAAAGGTAACTTACACTTTTGAGTAAGTTTATTACTTTTCGGTAGTCACAAACTCTGAGTGTCAGTTACTACAAAAAACACAGAAGTAAGTCCAGCACTACAGATGGACAATCATTGGTACTGCAACACCCTCCAATACAAAATAATGGAGGTTGCAGTACCAGTAGTTGGCCATGTGTAATGCTTGACTTACTACAAAAGTGTAGGTTGTGAATATCCGAAAAATAGTAAACTTAGTCAAAAGTTTATACTTATTCAAAAGTGCAGTTTGTGAATTAGGCCCAATATTTTTGTGAGACGATTTTTAGCCAATGATATTCTACTACCATGTCCTTGAATGAGATTTTTAATGGTGGGGACACACCATACATCCAGACACCCCCTCACCACATTCAACATACACACTGTCTGATTTAAGTAACCTCATGCTCCTGGTCCAATTACATTTTAAAGCGTGCAGATACACCAGACATCCATACTCCGCCCACCCCCCACATTCAACATACACACTGTACGAGTTAAATGACCTTAGTCCAATAGTCTCTTAATATCAGCCAATGGGACGTGCACTGCCATGGTCTCTTAATACCAGCTAACGGGATGCGCACTAACATTTAGCGAGCATCAAAATGGCTTCTTTAACGGTTTGAAAGCAACATGTACAGCCAATGAATATCATTACGCATGCATGGAGCCATGACACATTCAGTCCTCTTTCTCTGCTTAGCTGGTTCAATGAACACATGAAAGCGTGATTTTTGGTAACAATACAGACTAGGAGAGACAAAAATAGAAGTAGTTGCTTTAGAGGCTACTTTAGCTCGTTCCTCTATCTGGCTCTCCAATCAAATAAAACTGATTTCAGAGAAAAGAATGTAAAGGGAAAAAGGAAGACAAAATTGTACTTTTTTTTAGATAAACATTAACCATACAAAGACACCATACATACACAAGAGAGTAAAGAAACAAACACAGAATTCATTTTGCAGAGTAATATTCAAAGATGAAATGTTCTTTGTCATCCCTCGCTAGGCAGCCTGATATGTCTGAACAGTGCCTGGAACATATCTTTTTATAATTTCCTTAGTTATCATTTTACAAAAATATGAACACTAAACATAGCTACGAATACAGCAACCTGGCTATGCAGAATTGTTGTCACTATTTACATTTTTACACATATATGATGTAAAATCCCGCTCCATACAAGTCCTAGGGGGTCATTAATCACTCATACATCGCCAACGCCTGTAGCCTGCTAGCACACCCGCCCTAGAGAATTTATATCCTTTCCCTCCCCCCTTCCGAACCTTGTTATGAGTCTTCTGACTCGAGTTGCCCCTCTAGTTGTTCACTGGCCTAAGGAAGGGCATCTTCTGAATACGTTACCAGAAGGCAAATCATTTCCGCCCATACCTCCAAGTCATCTTCAGCATTCTCGTGCCTATGACCAGTGCCTGGAACTTTATCTAAAACATTTATAGTCCTGAAATTGATGTTGTCTCCTAAGATAGTTTACTAGACATATCTTTTTATAGCATAGATCTCTAATGTACTGACCAAATTACCAAAAATGTGTGAGGCCTTGAGCTTTTATTACATAGTTCAAAAGACACAGTAAAATAACTATGATACTGTGTCACAGACCATGCTTTGTCAAACAATATGCATGTAAGTAGATGTAATGGGGTGTTTAGCACTTCATGAATTTTAGTTGGGTATTGCAGGTAGAATATATGTACTTCGGCCGTGCAAATATGACTGTATCGTGCTCAGCGTAGATGAAGAAATGAATTGCTTGTGTGATATATTCCCTAAAGAGCAGACAAAGCCATCTCTCTCGAATGCTTGTGTAAAGGGCAGAACAGCAGAAGCAGGCAAAGAATAAAGTCAGTTCCTGGGCAAAGAAAAGCTGAGGGGCCCTTTCTTGTACTTTAAGATTAGGACTCTTGTACGGGGGGACTCCCATTCTAAAATGAGCACGCAGAAATCTCATATAAGTGGAATAAATACAATCCGGAGAAGATTCCTGGCCTGGGATCGATCTGATTTCACAGTAAGCCCTATGGACTTTGAAGGCCAGGGCTGAGTCAAAACTGACTATCTCCACCTAGTCTCAAAATTCTGCGCTTACCTCTCAGCCTGCAGATTTAGAAATTCCATCAGGATGGTGCTATTGGATGGTGAGGCCTTCAGATAATAACAAAGGTCACTGATGCGTATGAAGAATGGGAGTGAAGCCACAGCTCTGTTCACTAACTCCCTCCGTCACCTTATCCTGGTTGGGGCAAACCTTGAGCATTAGTTCATAACTGGAACCAATATAAGAACAGAAGCTGTATCGCATAACAATTGATCCTCTGTATCACAATTTCTGTCCAAAGGGAAAGGTTGGATTTGAAACGAGTAAGAGAATGCAACTGCTTTAAATATCAATTTTCAAGTATTTTCACTGAGGCCACATTGCCAAACCCCCAGAGCATCACCACATTAAATGTTATATGCCATGGATTTGGCATTACGCCCGGGCAAGCAAGCCTGTCTAACCTTAATGTTAAATATGCCTACACCGATACATAACAGTCCATGGCATTTTGTGATCTTTGAATCTGGTCCCCCCATTTTGCTGGTGGTTGTATAGGAAACCCACAGACAGACAAAAGTACTAACCTGCTGTATATGTTGGCCATCTAGGGTCATTCTCCTTCTTGTGTTGGTAGTTGCCAACAACCAAGATTTTGCAGTTGGTCAGGTTAAGCACCACTATATTCTCCTTGCAATATGTCCAAAGCCTTTTAGCAGCTTGGCTAGACTATTCTCAGCGCGAGCAAACATGACTGCGTCATCATCATGCAGCACTGGAGGGATGGGCTTCTGGTAGCACAGGAACATCAGCCCTCCCCTCTCTAAGTTTAAAACAAACATGCTAAAGAACAATCTGTCTAACCCCTTTGAAAAAAAGAATTCAGTGATGCATGAGTTTTGATTTTGTCTAGATCAGGGAAGACACCCAATTCCAGCATGATCTTTTAAGTACTTGTCACTATGCACCTTGTCAAACTCACCCTACCAGACTAGGAAATCGATAGAAAGGAGGGCCATTTTCTGGTTGACAAGAGTTGAAATGCCAGCTCTACCATGTATGTCTTTCCAGAAATCAGCCAAGGCATTGCTTACCATCTTTCGTGAAATTAATCATGTGTGTAATATAATCAATTAATTTCTCAAAAATATTCACCTACAAGTGAAGATAGGGTGGAAATTTACAGGAACCAGCACTGGCTTCCTTTTTGGATGTCTATTATTACCAATTTTCTGTCCCGCTTATAGTGCTGCATTTGAGACATAGAACGTATGTGCTGCCCTTTGTATTGTCTCCTGTTTGTAGAGATTAACTGGAGTGCTTGCCACTCCTCAAAGGGCTTTGTCTAGAGTGAATTTTCCCAGTGTATCGGCTATAATGTTGCTTTTTGTGTTAAAAGACATTAATATCTGATGATCATTTCATAGCTAAAATAACATACTTGGCAGTCCAGCAATCATGATTATAGCTCTTTTATAACTCTGGATAGCTACTGTTTGGCCTTAGAGGCAACTGGAGTGAGCCTAAAACAGCACATGAAGGCTGCCTCCAAAAGAATTGAAAATTTACACAATTTCGTCTTGGAGCCTGGGCCTGCCGGCTGAATGATTGCAAACAGGAACTTGAAATTTAATTTGAAGGATCACCAAACCAACATCCAAGATACTGCTTCTAATAGCCCTTTTGTCAGAGGAGATTGTATAATGCAGAACATCACTTTCCAGGGAGGGACGTTCATAAATTGGTTATGTTACCCGCCATGTTGAAGAGACTCTAGAAGTTCCTTTCTAGGAACAAGCGCTATATGCTCATGTAATGTAATCGATTAAAGATCTCTTTGCTAGAGTCTTAAAAAAAAGTTGTGCAGGAGTGTTGAAGGGAAAACTGCCATTTGCCTGCCTCATTTCAAGTATCATAAAGAAGAATAAAACGTTCCCAGATTTATAGTGTGGACAGGTAATAGATAGGTGGCTATCGGCGAGTATACATGTGCTATTAACGCAAGTCAAACTCTGTGTCTTCAAATCCTGGGTCTCAGCAGGTGAGAGTGAAATAAAGAGATAGCTGTTGATAACAATTCGGAAATATCCTATTATTGTCAACTTCAATACGATTCTACATATTAGAAATGCATAACTAATGATTTGCTGTTGATATTTTAAGAGCTTGGCAATCCAACGACTCGGCAATTTAATAAAAACAGGATAGATTAACTGAGACCCTGACAATCATATTTGGATGGATATAGGGACAGGAAGTCAATATCATTATCATAAATGATTTCAGGTTTGGATGCTGGCCAGTATGAGATACAGGCCCTCCACCTGTGAAATTAATTCCCATTGGCTGCTCTGGATCAAAATTGAAAATAACCCAAGCTAGAACGCCTCGATAACTACACCGCTTCAAATTCTTTGGACCACCTGTATACAAGCTCTGAAGCGAACTAGAGCAGCACGAAGTGCTAAAAAATAGTTACGTGAACAATATACATCCACCCATATTCAGCATCATTATTTACTGGCACTCTGAAAAAGGGACTCCACAGCAACCACAAACACTCTCCACTCTCCCAATGATCAGCATCCCTCCGACAGTGAAAGTACTAGCGCTAAGTCTAACAAACTCCAACTTCAATCAAGAGAATAAACATTTTTCTCTGCTGTATCAACTTGCTTGGATTTCTTGCCTGATGAGGCAAAAGCTTTAGTACTAAATGTGTATACTCTTGTTTAATCAGAAGCATAAATTTAAAAAGTGATGTGTGAGCTCTTAACAGCCTTGAAGCTGGCTTACTTGCTGGTAGAACTTGTAAATGTCTCAATCCAGACAATGAGGGACATCACTTCATTAATTTGTGCTCCCAGGTGTGAGACAATACAATTTAAAGAGTGACTTAACCAGTCATCTAAAATCATGTCCTGGTGCGAAAGGGAACATTCAAGGCCAGTCAAAAAGAGATAAGGAGCACCTTGGAGACCAGAACTATTAAGCCTAAAACCTAGGGATGCGCATGGTACCTGGCTTTCCTCAGCAGTTCACCCCTTTTTATATAGTCCATAGAAATCCATAAGAAGCTGTTGGCCTGGCCCTTTCTGCAGGGCCATTCCCAAATGTTTTGCCTTTTACATTCCACTTTAGGCTGAATTTGGTTTTCTTGGCCTTAGGACTCTGTGCACTGTACCATTGCTAACCAGAGCTAAACAGCTTGTGCTCACTCCCCTAAACATGGTTAAAATGATTTATACCCCATTGGCATATTTAATTTACTTATACGCCCCTTGTAGAGTGGTATTCCATATATACAGGGCCTGTAAATTAAATGCTACCAGTGGGCCTGCAGCACTTATTGTGACACCCACTTAAGTAGGGCCTCAAAACATGTCCGTGGCCTGCCATTGTAGCCTGAATGCAGTTTTAAACTACCATATCAACTTGGCATCATTAAAATCCCCTAGCCAAGCCTTAAATTCCCCCTTTTTTTTTTTTACATATGAGTCACCCCTAAGGTAGGCCCTGGGCATCCCATTTGACAGGGTTCTGTGTAATAAAAAGGTTGGACATGTACATTGGCACTTCAAAAAACCTTTCCAAAAGCTGCTCCCACCTTCCAAAAGAAGGGCACCAGAGAATAAAATAGAACCGTCAGTTCACTACTGGACCTGCGGAAGGACTCTCAGGGGACTGCTTGCTGCAGTGACCTGCTGAGCATTCTGCCACACTGCTGCTGTACCTGCAAGGACTTCTTTACTGCCTGGAGCCTGACTTGAAACCTTAGAGGCCAGCACTGTTGTTGATCCCTGCATCTTCAATTGCTCCCAGGACTAACAGAAGTGACTCCAAGGGATAGTTTTCTGGCCTCCTGTTCAGAGCCACGGGGACATTATAGGCTCCCACCATCTTGAACCAGCATTTGGACCCAACCTGAGTGAGTTCTGAACCCCCAAGAGGTGTGCCACCAGTCCTGGACCCTCGGTTGTGGTGCTAAAGGTGCCCATATGGGCAATTTCCAAAACTGAGGACTTTGACAAAATTTGGCCTAAAAGTGCTCTGAGAACCAGGAAGAGACCAAGACCAACCAGCTCACCTATCTATCTGAGGTGCATTGCCAGTCTTTGCGGCTTCTCCCGCTACGTTCTTCTCCTCAGCAGGAAATCCATTTCAGCAATCCTTCACCAAAGGGGTATCCGTCCTCGTGGAACTGTCTTCAGCTGCAGCCTTCTGCTTCCTCCCGCTGGAGTTTTTTAACGTCCATTTTGGCGACTTGGTCAGAACGTAGCATTCTTCACCGTGGCTTTGACCCAAGGCCATCTGACGACGAAGCACCCTCCTTGCACACCTCATGCAGCCTTGTATCGCTTAACTTTACCTTCTCAGACATTTTTCTTTAAGAATTTTTCTAAATCCAAAGATAAGCACTGACCGGGCCCAATTCACTTCTTCTATCCAAACCGCACTCCATTGCGATCAGCCTTAACTTCCGACTTTGACCTGGTCTCGTACAACTAGATGTACGCGGTTGGTGCTTTGATCTTTTCAGGCCACAGATTTTACTTAAAACCTTAAAAATTAATAACTCCAGTTCTGTTGATTGGAATTTTTGTCATTTTGGTGTCAAATACTTTATAACAATGTACTCTATTTTTCTAAATTGGTTTGGCATTTTTCTAGTGTGGTGTTTTCACCTTATTACGGTTTGTGTGCTGCGTAAATATTTAAGCATTGCCTCTAAGTTAAGCCTGACTGTTTTTTGTGCCAACCTACCCAGGGTTAAGCACTGGTTTATTTAGTGATTTTTTGTGGTTCTACCTGCAACTGAATGTGGGTGTTGTTTAAGCAGGGCCTTCATCCCAGTCAACCAACAATCCAATCTCTCACAGAAGCTATCTCAAATCTGAGGCATTGTTGTCAAAAAGCAATGACTGTGGCCCTCCATGCTCCACCAGCAGCAGTCGTTTAAGCTTCCCACGTTTAACTATCAGCAACTTCCAACTAATCTACCATCTGCCTAGAATGAACCTTCCTTCAACTGCTATATGTTCAACCTCATCACCACAGCAAACTAAAAAATGATTCTCTTTCTATGTAAAATTCAACTTTTAAAGTGAAAAGTCACCATGATGGAAGCCATCCTCACCCCAACATCAATCAGCTCCTCCTGCCGAAGATGCATGTCAAGGGCATCATTTTGAACTTCACCTGCTCTTCCCAAACAAATCCTACCTGTAATATCTATGACAACTGGACTGAATTGGCATTTAGTCATGGACTTCAACCAGCTCCAATCCCGAAACATCCAGGTTGGGCAGCGAAAGCCATTCAAGGAAAAGGCCTACTCATTTAAGAACGTCCCCATTAACACCTTACCCAAACCTGAACTTCATAGCAGGTACATAAGACCCAGACATCAATATAGAGCTCCAGTTCTCCAACTTCAACGGTGCCCTCTAGACACTCCACATTCACAGCACTCTGAAGTCTAGATCTCTGAAGTCAAGCCAGCCACACCAGGATACAATCAGGTGCTTACACAAAGCAATTCTACCAGCAGAAGAATACATGGCATTTAATACCACCACTAGAAGACATGATGACTCTAACCATTCTCCAATCTTCTGATAGAAAGCTTATATCAGACAAAGCTGCCTGCTATGATCCCATCATCAGCACAACCTCAAACAGAAGCAGAACACTCTTCAAAGCAAGCACCGTGCCAAAAGCGATGCCTGACCCACATCTAGAACACAACAAGGAAAAGTGCACTGCCATCATCAACTTTATAAAGGTGCCCATCAACCAAATCCAACACCACATCGACAACACCAAAACTTCACCCATCGCCTCCCCTCTCATCATGCTAATGTGCATTTCGCTGAATTGGACTGGCTTCAACTCCCTTTCCATTATTGATCATTAAAGACTTTTTGATTTACTGAAGGCTAGTTCATATGGGGGGTGGCATCACCCATGTATCAATGGTAAAATACATACCTAGAGAAGCTTCAGACTGCATCTCAATGTGATCACCATGTCTTCCATCCAAAGCATCAGACCAGAGTAACTCAAAATTGGATTAGTCCTACTTGTGCTGAAAAAATCTAAAGTGAACTCTCACAATATATTATTTGTGGCAAGATCATACAGAAAGCCGTCACAAACCAGCTTCAATTAAAGAATAATAGCAACACTTTCCTCAAAGAACACCAAATTGGTCCCAGGTCGTAGTAAGGTATAGAAAAAATAAACATTTAATCAACAATCAAACAGTTGAAGCACTCCAGATAACAGATCAAGGCAGCCTATATCTCCTCATTCTCTCCGACCCCTCAACAGTCTTCACTATCGATCATCAAGCCCTGCTCAATAACGTCTTCACACAAAATGGCTTCAACAGTATTGTTCAGAGCATTTCACAATCTACCCAAGAAACAGATGCCTACTCTTCTAGATGAGTTCCTCTTGATTGAAGCTCATCCACGTACCCCTATGTATTCCCTTAAGGACGCCCGTTATTGCTCGCTCCACTGTGTTGCTCTGACTGCCACCGGGACAACAACCTCCAGGCTCCAAAGCGGCTTGCTGCCTTCAACGTCAGTGCCAGGAGGCGCTTTAAAATCTACCGCAGGCTCCCACGGCGCGCGACGCCCGTTATTGCTCGCTCCACTGTGTTGCTGCCACTGCAACCAGGACAACAAGCTCCAGGCTCCAAAGCGGCTTGCTGCTGCCAACGTCATTGTCAGCACCAGGAGGCGCTTTAAAATCTACCGCGGGCTCCAGCACCATGGGACACGTGCGGGCTTGCCCGGGCCAAGGGCGGCTGTGGCGGTTGGTAACATTTGAAAGTGGTAGGGCGTAAAAGCTCAGGATGAGTGCCCGGTGGTGAGTGAGTGTGCCAGACCGCCATAAGGGAGGTTTGGGGGGTTCTCCCACTGAGAATTAAAAAAAAAAAAAAGAGCAGACAAGGGGTGCATTTTCAAGCATATTTGAGAAAGCAGGAATGTTAATAAATCAATTGTGAAACTGTAGTTATGACATCAATAAAGAGATTTCATATGATAATGATGTAGGTAGCTGCCTACTCAGCATAACCACAAAGAGAACCCACTGCCAAAAAAAACCATTCTTTCCACTATTTTGTCCATCCGATCAGGCTGTGCCCCCCAAGACATGTAATCCAGGCTCTATGCCCATCCAGTCTTTGGCCTCTCTGTTAAGTGCTAATATATCGAAGCAGATTGGTATTCAGCTTGGAACTGCAGCAATGTATTTAATGAATTGTGCTGACGACCGGCAGGGTAGTATGCTCCAATGCTGCCATGCTGGTCGTCAGCACAATTCATTAAACACATGGTCATGTGGGCACTCGGATAATGGGCCAGTAACTGAATTGAAGGCCGCTGTGGGCCACTTTTTTTGCCCAGCATGGTGTTGGCCGATTTGGCCTTAGGCTGTGTCAGCAGCCTCTGTTCTTATCTCCCTTTTACCAACCGGGAGGGAGGAGGTGTCATGTTTGTCACTGAGCCGGCCCATTAGCCCGGGCCCACTTTTGATCCCAATCCAACCCTGCGGCGACCCGTTATAGAAAAGTGTGTGTGGAAGCATTGGGAAAGCTTTTTTTGTGCAGTGCACACTGTCTGTTATGTTTGTGTGACGGTGGGTCTCCATCGTATAAGGTGCGTGACCCAATTCTAGCGCCTTGAAACCAGTGGAGCGCTAAGAAAATCATGCTTTAACTGATAGTGTTCTCAACCCGGTTTAATTACCTCGTTAGAAAAACATAGGGGCCCATGTTATTCTCTAAACACCAAGTGGAGAAAGTGCCTTTTAGTTACACTACAGATCGCCATCTGCACGCGTGTTTAGCCTCTTTAACACACATTATTACGGAAAAGCAATCCTTCACAGCTTCTGAACAATGTGCCAACAGACAAGTGCCAGTCTTATTGAACAAGGCACAGCCTCTCTCTATGGCTCCTCTCTTGTCCTCTACACTCTGTCTATGCCCCATCTCTCCCTCTCGTGCCCTCTACAATCTCTCTCGCTCTCCTTCTCTCTGTCTCTATCCCCAACTCTCCCAGTCTGTCCACCTCTCTCGTGTCCTGTACTCTCTCTCTCTTCTGTATCTCTCTCTCTCTCAATGTCTCTCTCTGGCTCCCTCACTCCTGCCCTCTAGTCTCTACCCCACCTCTCTCTCTCTTGCTCTTTGCCCTCAGACTGGAGATCTTTCTCTATACCGACTCCTCCTTCACTACTTCTTTCTCTAAATCATTCTCCCTCCTCACTCTGCCGCCTCACACACACAAACATACAAGTGTGCTCTCCAACTTTCCCTTCCATTTTATGGTAGTCTGTCCCCACATTCACTGCCTCTAGCTGGTGAGGCCCTCCAGTCCTACCCTCTGGGGTAGGCCTCTCTGTATACATATTCCCGCTGCTGGGTTGCAGCAGTGGGGTGCACACACAGTTCTTCACGCACACATCTTGTGCACCACTGAACCCTTGTGCTGCTGCGGCTTGAGACGGGCCTACCTTTCCTGATTGGGTTTAGATTCCAAAGGCCCTGGGTGCACTTAGAACCCATATACAGTGGATTTATTCACGTTGAAGCTTTTCACACTCACGGTAACATGAACATGATTCAATTAAACTTTCATTAAGTCAAGCTATGCCACACTCCTTTATTTATTTTTTAAAAATGTAGCACAATAAACGTAACTAATAAAACCTACTTTAATTTGCAGGATGAGTTGGTGTAGGCTAGAGGTGCGTTTTAGCTGCACTGGCTCGTCCAGTTGGAATTCGGAAGGTCCGTTACTCTAATCTGTGGTAGCTCCTGTGGCTGGGCAGCTCAGGCTGGCACTTCCGTTCGAGGCTGGCAGGACAGTGAGCTTGGAAGGCCGGGGCAGTAATCCAAAATGCTCAGTTCAGGGTGAGACAACTAGCGTGCTGTTCTGGGCCATCAGTAAAATCCTGCTGCTTGGTTCTTTCTTCGATTTCAAACACACAACAGTAAAAGCACAGTACACGCTGCTGCGACATGGTTGTTCCTTCAGTAGGCCCCAGCCTGCCAATCAAAAATGAGCAGTAGCAGTTGCAGAGGCCAGTGACACGCCCAGCTTGTTGTTGTCTCCATAGACCTACCCCGCCCCAGCCCATTTACTTTAATAGCACAGCTCCAGACACGCCCTGGGCCATTACCAAGAACACCCAAATGGGGTTCTGCATCTCGCAATGAAAAATCACCACTGCCATCACTATTGATGTCACATTTCAAGCTTATGCTTGCAGGGCGAGCAAGACCTCGCCCCGACCAAGTGCAGGATCGTCATAGGCCATTCGTTCGGACCGTCACCCCTCAGAAAAACAAAGAATCAAATAAAATGCAAACATACATTGTATTTTAAGCTGCCCAGTGTTATTTTTCATCCTCTTCTTCTTTCTCCTAAAAGGTGGGAGGGCAGCACCCATTTCGACCATTAATACCAGCCACCCCTGAAGGGCGGGCCCGTCTGCACCCATCAAAGTCCAAGGAGGCTGGGCCCCCCTCTTGGTTTCCCGGTCCGGTAAATTTGCAAACTGTTGAGAAAAAATTGGCTTGCATACCCGACTGAGACTATTGGTACCTGGATGTGTATTGATCTATGAATCTAAGGATACTGTCGGCGGACTGGACTTGTAAGTTATTATTAAGAACAGTATTATTCTTCCTACCCACAGGTTATTGCTGGGACCTGCGGAGAGATAGAGATAAGATAGGACACTACACTGCAGCGAGACCTATAGAAAGCCACTTGGCCTTTCACTCTGATCCCACAAACTTCATCTTAAAAATGGGCAAAAGAAAGGCAATGACCAATCAGACTCCGCCATTAACAAAGTCCAAGGTGTCATCACATGCAACATTATTAAACTGGGGGTTTCACAAAAAGATAATGAGCCAAAGGATTTGTTAACAGTCACCATGGTGGACATTAGGGGCATACAATCCCAGAATGGTTGCGTCCAATTCGTGCCTGATGAAATAGTAGTTAGTGATCAGGAGTCTGATACACAACCCCCGCTAAAACGTCGGAGAAGCCCAGAGGCAAATAAGCTAGTGAGAGAGGTGACCCAAAAGCAGATAATCACTAGTGAATCCAATTCCCTACCCCCGAAAAAGGGCAAAAAAGTGACTAAACAAACTAAGTAAACCAAAATATTCACTTGCCAAGACAAGGGGCAACAAGGGAGGTCTCACTCAAAAATTCAATCCTACTATCCCCGCCAACGAACTAGTTAAATTAACTACCCTAGTGGTAGACTTAGATACATTTTAAAGAAATACTATGGCCAGATTAATTGAAAGTCACCAGGATTGAGGAGACTCTGAACAATAAATTCAGAATGGAGAGGACCGTCAAAAAGGTTAGAAGTCTCCACAGTCAGGCGGGTCAGGGCAAATTAACTACAGAAGTCAGAATGGAAAGCTTAACCCCTGGGATAAAAGACTCTTCGCATTATGCAACAAAAGTTGCATGGCCACTAGGCGAACTCTCCAAAAAAAAAATCCTAATCAATTTAACGATAAACGAGGTTTTAAGAGTAATATTCTAACTATACCAGAGGATAGTTCTACGCAGTCAACCAATCACGACTTGTCTGTCCATCCTCCTCAGATTAACTCCCAAGTTAGTTTACATCATTTAGATTCACTCCCAGCGGTAACAACATATACAGTAATACTTGCTAATGTTCCAAAACTGAGGGCCGATGAAAATAAACCTTGGGACTCTCTGAGAAACAAGGCGCTGCATTGGCTCGGGGCAAAAACAAGGTTAACGGAGGAACTTTTCATGGAATTCAAAATGGCTAGAAGAGTGAGTTGGCTGGGAAGGGACTATAAAAACGTCTTAGGGGATTGTATAGTGGTAACGTTTAAAACTCCACAACTAGTGGAGACTATCTTCTGGAGAGCAGGAAATAAAAATACAATGTCCTGTGGCATTAATGTTTTACCCCTCGGCTACTTTTACCAACCTCCTCTGAATATAGGCTTGAGAAACAATAGAAGAGAAACCTACAAAAATACTACCACACACATAATGGAGCAGTGAAAAACCGGTTTGACCTTCTCCCTACTTTAGACGAGATAGAATGACTTAATAACAGATACAAATAACTCCCTTAGTGAGACACATGATCTACTCGCCCTATTAGCCGCGCTCAGGTTGATTCCAGAAACTGGTTGTAATCAGGAAAAGGGTGTAATGGTTAACTATGAAGACAGACCGCTTGGCAGTACAGCTATAAATCCAACCATCTTACCTCTCACCCAGTGGGCAAGATCGTGCAACGAGGAGGGCACGGTTCATACTTCACCATCAGCCACCACAGAACTACACTCGGGTTTAAATGTCAAAAATGATACCATGGAAGATATCGCTGTATTATTTTGATAAGTTGCAGGCCTGCGTTCAAAATTGTTAAACCCAGTGTGGCTTGACTTTGTTGGAAAATGTAATATTTTATGTTTCGAAGAAACTTGGGCTGTAGACAGTATCAATCTTAATGGTTATAAGACTTTCCATACTCCTGCAGTCCCTTCTGCATACGGGAGACCCAAAGGAGGTCTAAGTATATTTGTGTCTAATAAGGTGAATGTAGATAAGATAACCCTGTCAATATCTAATAGTTAATATCAAATTGTGACCATGTTTATGGATAAACATCATTGCTGTGTACTACTTAATTTTTACAACAATGCCCCTAAGGATTGAATAACGGGAGTACTGAAGGATTAAGTAGAGATTTGAACAAACTACATTGTGATAATACAAAGGATGTGTTTATTGTATGGGGGTGATTTTAACATTGGTGTGCCCATTAAGTGGAGGGGAAAATTGTGGTCTAACAGTCGATGATGATAACACTTACCCCCACTTCCTCCACACAACATACGGGGAACTTTAAAATGAGATTTTGTTTTCATTTGATTTAACTTTTGCTAACAATCTTTGTTCACCCCCAGTCCCTTTCACCCAGACATTCAACGGGAGAGGTATGAATTCAATAATCGATTTTATAATTCTGTCCGGTAGATACGCAGCAAAACTCACAAATTTTAGAACTCACGATATATCTGTGAGCGATCATTTCCCGCTGAGTGTCAGTTTATCTCTCGTGAAACACGTGCAAAGTATTCGGGGCAATCCTAACTATATTGTCCAAAACATAGTGCTGGATAAAATAAACTGTTACTCATTGCGGTAGTCCCAGATAGAACCCACAGAATTTACAAAGAAAATTCTGGTAAACTGTCAAAAATCATTTTTATTGTGCTTGGACGAGATGAACCCCTTCGACCATATTTTAAGAGCCCATGCACAGATTACATCTGAAATAAAAAATTAATTGAGGGTTGAGAACAAAAAAAACATACTCGAACAATCAAGAATGGTTTGATTCAAATTGCACAAAAGCTTACTCGAAACTAAAGCAAGCACTACATAAACCTATAACAGACAGCACTGAAATAAGGGAAGCAAGAAAGGGATATAATCAGGCCCTGAAAGCACATAAATCCGAATTAAAAGATAAGGCGTGGGTGATGCTACATGAAGAAACCCTGAAAAAAGATAGCGCAGCATTTTGGCGTGCGGTAAACGCCCTATTCCTCTCAGTCCAAGATTTACCAACCATAGAGATTGCCATAGACGAACGTCAGTGGGTGGAGTAGGTTTCCAAGGTGTACAAATAGGAAGTGGCAGGAAGTAACACGACAAACACATTAATTCACCAGGGAGCTAGTAATTCAGACGATTATCCGATACCCTTATGTTTTACCCTAGACGAGGTCGTCTCCGCAATAACTACAAGTAAGGGAGGGATGGCCCCTGGCTCAGAGGAAGTGCCAGTAGACCTTTTTAAAGCAAATGTACCGTTATGGGGCCCTATTCTAACACAGGTACTAGCGGCATGCTGCCCTACCGGTTTCATAGAGATCTGGTCGGAGTCATTATTCGTCATTATTCGTCCCTAGGGCGATAGACAGAACCCAGCGTGCTAATGCCCAATATCTTTGCTGGATTCCCTGGCTAAGGTGGTGGGTTGGATTGTACTCAGTCGATTGCAAGACTGGGCAGATGACAAGAATATCCAATTTGGCTTTCGGGAGGGGCTGGGTACATTGGAACAAGGATTAAAGCTAAACATCCTGCTAGGGAAGCAAACGTGGTCTAAACAAGGAAGGCTATGCCTCGCATTTGTCGACCTTACGGCAGCTTTTGACTGCGTGGTTCATGACAAGTTATGGAACATCTAAACTGAGATGGGGGTGGGAGCGCCACTTATCCATTTTCTGAGACAGCTTTATGGGATCGCGAATGCAAGAGTCCGGTATGGAGTAAAGGGCGAATGCACTGCACCGTTCAACGTGGAGAGGGGGGTTAGACAGGGCTGCATCCTGGCACCTTTTCTATTTACACTATCTATCAATGGCCTAGAACACATAATGGTGGAAAAGATCCTAGACGTGCCACAAATAAACAACCACCCCTACCCGCCCTTCTCTACGCGGACGATGCAGTGTTGATGGCAAGGACACAATTGGGAATCCAAAGGGCCCTTACAGTATACACTGAGTATATGGATAACCTGGGACTGAAAGTAAACACGACTAAAACTTTTATTATGAAGTGTGGGAAAGGTAGTGCCAAATGTAGGGACATGTTCATTGGTAATAGTAAGGTGGAATTTACCAAGAAGTTTCCCTACTTAGGTATATTATTTGATCAAAAGGGGACATGGTCACAAGCAGTAAAAAATAGGAGCTTGCTGTTCATGAAATCGACGGCTGCTTTGGCCAACTTCGCTAGGAAATTAGGAAGATGGTCACGTGTTAGGATGTTACACATTTATCAAGTGAAATGTGTCAGTATGGCAACATACGGCACCGGAGTCTGCGGCTACCGAGATACAAAACCCATTCAGCAGGTAGAGAATACCTTCTTAAAATTTCTCCTGGCGGTTCCAGGCAGTACTTCAACTTATATTTGCCACTCCGAGCTAGGGATACCATACAGCTCAGACTTGATAAAATGCCAACCTGTCCTTTTATGGCACAGGATTTGGACTTCTGTAAAGACTACTTTGAATCGTGAAATTTTAAAAGATAGCCTCAAGTTGGACAGGTCGCTGGATATTTAGTGGTTAAAATATATAAAGGACTTTACTAATGATCTTGGCCACGGGAAAGATTAGTCGATACTTTAAGGTGCGGGATGCCGCTTGCCCGCGATGCTTCACACTGGGAGCTGAACTAGACCATATGCTGTAGGGGTGCCCGAAGCTTGGGTCGTACTGGGCTGAGGTGGGGGAGATCTTGAATGCAATAACTGACCGGGAGGTGGAGTTTGACATGGGGGCGTGTTTGTTGCTTTGGTTCCCTCACACAGCAAAGACGAAAGTGACGAGCAAATTCATTGACTTGGGGCTCATGTTGGCTCAGAGAGAAATCACATGGCACTGGAAGTCCCGGGAGGGCCCGTCAGTCGGGCGGTGGATATCCGAGTTGTTAAAATGGTCTAGATGCGAGAGTGAGATTAGACGGCGGCAGGCGACTAAGGCGGATAACGAAAAGGGGTTAGAGTGGGTGAGGGCTTGGGAGATGATCGGGCAGGCTCTGCAGGATAGCCGGCAGGAGCGGGCGGAACGAGAGCGCGAGGAGAGCGGGGTTCCTTGAGGCTGGGGAAAATAGACGTAATCCCCGACGACTGGCACGAATTAGAGTTAGGGACCACTGGAGGGGCCTACATCAGCGGCAGTTGGGGGGTGGGGTGGGCGGGGGGGGGGGGGGGGAGTTCATGAGGTAGGAGGGTAGTGTTATAACGAGTTGGATTTGGGGAGAGAATCTGATTGGACAGAAAGCAGAGGCTCTCATGGGGCATGGACCGGGCATCGCTATGAGGCGATAGTTGTGTTAATTTGCTTAACTGTTTAAATATGCCGCCCGGCCCCCGGGATGTGGGCTAAATGGCTGTGTGCATTGCTAAACCGCAGGGTGTGATCGGAGATTGTACGTGGGTGCCGGTTGCCCCGATGGTTGTTTTGCTTAAAATGCTGCAATAAAAACATGTTTAAAAAAAAAAACTAATGATCTTGGCCACCCTGAATACTATAACGACCCCGGTACCATAAGTTCTGTCTCCAGAAAAGATCTTAAAAAGCTCTGTATGACGCATCTGGAGGAGAACAGATTTGTGGTCGAGGCTATCAAACCCTCAGTATAGACTCATGAGTTGATGCTGTCCACTCCTGGGATGCAGCCCTATCTTGAATTGACATTAAGTGCTTATGACATATTTGTATTAACACATTTTAGATTTGGTATCTTTCACCACCTGGTAAGTTTTCCTGTAATAAACGACTGGGCTGTAGAACTGAGCAGATGCCCTCGTGATGAACAGTCCCAGCAATCAACAATCCATGTGGTTTTATTCTGCAAGTTTTACGCAACCCAAAGAATGAGATGGATTTTACCAATTTTAAAAGTAATGGGTTTGAGACAATGTAGACCAGCATTTCTAGCTCTGCAATTTCTAGATAATGAACATTTTATAAAGCCAATTTCATTATTTTTGAAATGCACAGTGAAATGCAGAAAAACTATTCTTATCTGAACCCTCAGTTTTTAACTGAAATGAAATTGTTGTGACTGCAAATATTGAACCTTGTGTCATCATGTAATCAGTTCGTAAATTTTAACCCGATGCCACTTTTTAACTTATGTGTTTTTGAAATGTTCTTAAATGTATGCTTTTATGATTTTATTACAAAAATCGAATAAAGCTTGTTCTGATCTGATCTGACCTTAAGAACTCACCTTGGCACCATTGTTTTCCAACCCTTTTAAATTGTGCTCATTATAGTCCTGTTGGCTGACAAGACGTTAGGTTGCATCAATATCCTTATAAAATACAACTGCTTGGGCGTCTATCTGGGACTGACGTCAACTTCCTGAAGGATTGCATCATCATCAAGGTTTGATCTTCTTTAAACTCTACTGGACAACCTTCAAAGCAAAACACTTGAGTGCCATACCACAGATGTCTAGTAAACTCAAGATCTTTGAAGGCTCAGTAGCACCTCTAGCAACACTGGACACCAAAAGACAAGACCGCACCTTTCAGCTATGCACTCAGAATCTGGAAACTCCATGCACGTCCAGATCTAGGGTGCCTTTTCCCTCATCCACTTCCAAAAGGAACTAAAAACTCAACCTCTCATGCAATACTTCTTCATTAGCATCCATGTGCTTTATCAGGCTCCCACTAAAATAGTCCCAACCTACTTTAAGTCCCCTTCTACGTCCTGTGTACTAGGTAAAAATCCTCCTCTAACTAAATTAATACACCACATGGCAAGAGTTTAATGTGAAACAATAATGAATATGTTTATAGCTTTGTCAAACAAGATCACAATACATACAAAATGGTCTACATACAGTGAAAAGGCTTGAAAAAGCTTTAGAACCATAACATGTCAGTGTGAAACTGCATCTTTTTTGCTAAGGAAGAGTCGCCACTTTAAAAAACCCTATGAAATTGGAATAATGATTATGCATTGTGCAATACTGCTGGTACTACAAAATATGTTTGGAATTATACAATAATATGGCCACTTTGAGATGTAATCTGCTCTCGAGTCCCAAACTTTACACTAAGTTAAAAGAATGAACTGAGTAATGTGTCTGAATTAAGGATAACCTCACCCAGTTCCACTTTATGTGCAACCCAAGACCTAGATTAAGGTGAGAGGAAATTCAAGTATATTCCTAGGATGATAAGCCTTGTTGCAATTTGTACAATTTGGAATGCCATTTATGGGACACCATGACTGGATCATGGAAGAGGTTTTTTTTAAATAGTCAACGATTATGTACATGTAGAAATGTCGAAGTGAGCAGTACTTTATCTATTTCCCTAAAGACACACCTCTAACCTTTTACATTTTTAAAATATTTTTCAACTCTAAAAATGTATTTTCATCAGGTTAATTGTTGATATAGTAAAAAAACGCTATTTTGTGCACTAGATTTGGCACTCTAGTTTTGGCCTGGAAAACACTCACCAAGATATGATTTATTTACTGTGTGTCTTCCTGTGTCAGTGTCTGTGTGGACAACGATGGACACAGACATGCCTGCAAGATGCTTCACACTCACAAAAAGTAACCCACTCTAGCTGTTACTTTTGCATCTGCAAACTGATTTTTGTTTTGGACAACAATTTTACTGTTTGTAATAAACCTTGTTCTTTATCGCCGCACATCAGGTATTTCCCTCTTTACATAATTAGGGACCCAGTGTGAATTTTTTTTTTTGCCTTTCATTTTTCAGTTTGGCAGTTTCAGTGCCCTTGTAATATATTCCAGCGCCCCTAATATATTCCAGTGTGTGAGTATTATGTTAAAACGCTTTATTCTCTTACTTGCTCATAATTCGTTATATTTTTCATCTTGCAGATGCTCCTCAGTCATTATTTTTCTCCTGATGATATCTCACAAGCATTATAGCAATCATAGCTTGAAACACCAACTAAATTTAAGTGGACACACACAAAATCAATATCATTGAGGGAGGCAAAATCAAATAAACATTTATAACCTCAACCCGTCATATTGAAATATTGATCTTTCCACTTTGTTTCTCACGTATCTCGATGCAACTGTTTTGTCTCTAAGCACAGCACAAACACAAGCACCTGAGCACAGCACCACATTATTTTAATAAACTAATTATTTGTATGAAGAACTATGATGCAGCCATTATTTATGTCACATCATCATAAGAGTGATTTATTTGTGCTGATCAATTGATCCATGCAAGATGAAAAATATATATTTTTATTACATTCTACCAAACGGGCCAGTTTTTGAGGCAATAATAAATAAAAATTGTTCCAGATGAACAATTGTTTTTTATATGAACCGCATACCCATGTTCAATTCTGTGGACGGTAGCCCTGTTTGGATGGAATAGTCGGTAGTGAAGTGCTGACAAAGAGGGCATGGTGGAGCAGAGGTTTACAGATTGATGCAAACTCTTACCTGCCACTGGCTGTCCCTTGCGGATGCGGAAGCAAAGAGTAAGCTGGAAAAATACCGTCACTCACACTGCCTGACAAGTCAAATACAGAGGGCCCTATTACGCACCATAGCAGAATGGAACCACCCTCAGTATTAGGATACAACCGCCTTAAGGGCAATCAAAAACATAAATGTTTCTATTGCAGCGTGTGCGGCGGCCAGAAAAGGGCCGCAGCACAAGCTGCAATAGAAAAATGTATGTTTTCAAACATCCCTGCACCGTGTGGCAGGCACCATGTGGTGCCTGCCACACAGTGCAGGGATGTTTAGGGGCCACCACAGGTACTCCCAGGCCCCATAGCAGAGGGCCAGGGGGAAAGGGAGCCCTCCTTGAGGCCCTCAAAGTCACTTTCCGCCTATCTTTTCATGGCAGGAAAGCGACATTGTAATCCCAACGTAGGAGCATAGGCTGGCTCCCCGGCCCTTTTGGGAATACAATTCCTCCTGCTGCCCCGACAGTGTCCATGAGCCTGTCGGAAGTGGAGCGGAATTCCCCCCGGGGTGCCCTTCAACCACCAGTATCATAATACAGCGGTCAGACGGAAACCTAGGACGTCAGCCGGAAAGCCTCCTACGAGCTGTCGGATGGCTTTCCGCCTGACATCATAATGAGGGCCGGAGTGTCTGTCTTCTGGGCTGATACAATATGTGGCTGACATTGCCTACAAGCCAATGACAGAAGAAGGTTGACCCAGCATCCCGCTTTGTATATGCTGTCCTACGGGCTGCAGTAAATAGTGAATAACACTACAAAAGAGAACTGGCTGAAGGAGGCTTGCAATAACCTCTTTTTGTAAATAGAATTACTAAGAACATGAAGTATTCATTTTCGAGATTACATGAGACCTCGTGGCCGTTGATGTACCTGTTAGAGTGTTATGAAGGTATCTAGATTGCTTACCTGCATTAACACCATCAAGCACTGCCTGCCTCCCCAACTCTGGAAATTATAGTTTATGTCAACAGTTCACTCTCAGTCTGATAGCTGTTTCATTTTATATTAGGACCATACACAACAGTAACGCATGAGAAACACCACTGTTTACTGTAACTAAAATTCAAGAAAGCAAGGGTGTATTTGCAGCTATTCTTTACTTCCAATCAATCAATCAATCAATCAATCATTTGTAGAGCGCACTAATCACCCGTGAGGGTCTCAAGGCGCTAAGGAAGGGGGGTGCAGCTACTGCTCGAACAGCCAGGTCTTGAGACGTCTCCTGAAGGTCAGCAGGTCTTGGGTCTGTCGCAGATGGGTGGGAAGGGTGTTCCAAGTCTTGGCGGCGAGGTAGAAAAAGGATCTGCTGCCGGTGGTTGTCCTGTGGATACGTGGGACGGTGGTGAGGGCGAGGTCGGTGGAGCGAAGCTGGCGTTACGGGGTGTAGAAGGTGAGACGTTTGTTGAGGTCCGGCGTTGTGGAGTGCTTTGTGCGTGTGGGTGAGGAGCTTGAAGGTGATCATCTTGTTGACTGGGAGCCAGTGCAAGTCTTTCAGGTGGGCTGTGATGTGGGTGTGGCGGGGGATGTCGAGGATGAGGAGTGTGGAGGCATTCTGTATACGTTGTAGTCTTTTCTGGAGTTTGGCATTGGTTCATGCGTAGAGGGCGTTGCCGTAGTCCAGTCTGCTGCTGACGAGGGCCTGAGTGACAGTCCTTCTGGTTCTGACGGGGATCTATCTGTAGATCTTGCAAAGCATTCGAAGGGTGTTGAGGCAGGAGGAGACGGTGTTGACTTGCTAAGTCATTGAGAGCGATGAGTCCAGGATGAACCCCAGATTGCGTGCGTGGTCGGTGGGTGTGGGTGCGGCTCCCAGAGTGGCTGGCCACCAAGAGTTGTCCCAGGCGGAGGGGGTGGAGCCGAGGATGAGGACCTCTGTCTTGTCTGAGTTAAGTTTCAGGTGACTGTTCTTCATTCAGTCGGCGACGGCCTTCATTCCTTCGTGGAGGTTGGATTTGGCGGTGGCGGGTCTTTGGTGAGTGAGAGGATCAACTGGGTGTCGTCGGCGTAGGAGACGATGTTGAGGTTGTGCAAGCAGACGATGTTGGCGAGCGGTGCCATGTAGACGTTGAAGAGGGTGGGGCTGAGGGATGATCCTTGGGGCACGCCTCAGGTGATCTTGGTGGCTTCGGAAAGGGGGAGAGCGGACCCTCTGGGTTCTGTCGGTGAGGAAGGAGGTTATCCAGTCCAGGGCTTTGTCGCGGATTCCTGCGTCGTGTGCGTAGGGTGTGGTGGCAGACGATGTCGAAGGCGGCCGAGAGGTCCAGGACGATGAGGGCTGCGGTTTCACCGTTGTCCAGCAGGGTCCTGATGTCATCAGTGGCAGCGATGAGGGCGGTTTTGGTGCTGTGATTGCTGCGAAATCCAGATTGGGATGGGTCCAGGATGTTGGTCTCCTCGAGGAAGTGGGTCAGTTGCCTGTTGATGATCGTCTCCATGACTTTTGCCGGGAACGGGAGAAGGGAGATGGGCCGGAAGTTCTTGAGGTCCTTTGGGTCCGCTGTGGGTTTCTGGAGTAGTGCGTTGATCTCAGTGTGCTTCCAGCTTTCCAGGAAGGTTGCGGTCTCGAAGGAGCTGTTGATCTTCCGGAGTTGAGGTGCTATGATGCTTTGTTGAAGAAGTGGTGAGGGCAGGGGTCGGATGGTGAGCCGGATTGGATGGTGTTCACGGTTTTGATGGTGTCGTTGTCGTTGACGTGGGTCCAGGAGACCAGGAGGTTGGTGAGCCTGGGGGGTGGTGAGTCTGCGGTGTCGGCGGCTGTCGGGAGGGTCTCTGTCGGGAGGGTCTGGGTGTTGAAGCTGTCGTGGATGTCTGCGGTCTTGTGGTGAAAGTAGGTGGCTAGGGAGTCATATAGCTCTTGTGACGGCGGGATGTCGTTGGAGCTGGGGTTGGAGAGTTCCTTCACGATGTTGAAGAGCTCTTTGCTGTTGTGTGTGTTGTTGTCGATGCGTTCCTTGAAGGAGGTCTTTTTGGTGGCTCGAATCAGTTGGTGGTGCTTGCGGGTGGCGTTCTTGAGGGCTGCGTGGTTGTCTCGAATCTTCGGCAAGTCCGCTTGGATTCCTGGAGGTCGGTGGTGAACCAGCTGGGCTTTCTGTCGGTGCGTCTGTTTGAGGGTTTTTTGATCGGGGCGAGAGGGTTGGCGCAGTCATTGATCCATTGCCTGAGGTTGCGGGCGGCTGTGTTGGTTGGTGGGTTTCGGGCAAGGGTGGTGATGAGCTGGTCTTCGTTGACCTTGTTCCAGCTGCGGTGGGGGATCCGTTGTGGGTGGTGGTGCGTAGTGGGTTTCTTGAAGGTGAAGTGGATGCAGTGGTGGTCGGTCCAGTGGAGTTCGGAGGTGTGGCTGAAGGTGACGTGGTTGCTGTTGGAGAAGATGGGGTCGAGCGTGTGTCCGGCGCAGTGGGTGGGAGTTGTGACGAGCTGTTGAGTCCGAGGTTGGCAAGGTTTTTGAGCAGCGCGATGGAGTTGCTGTCGTCGGCGTTCTCAAGGTGGAAATTCAGGTCTCCGAGGAGGATTTAGTCTGTGGAAGCAAGGGCGTGCGTGCTGACGATGTCAGAGATGGAGTCGCAGAACTGTGGCCGGGGTCCAGGGGGTCTGTAAACGAAGGTTCCTCGGAGGGTGGTGTTGGGGGTAGATGTGAATCTGGAAGTGCAGGTGTTTGACGGGGCTGGAGGTGTCTTCTGTGCTGGTCGAGATTCTGAGGGTATTCCTGTAGACGATGGCGATTCCTCCTCCTGATCTGTTGGTGCGGTCCCTTCTGGTCATTTTGTAGCCGTCCGGGAAGGCTATGGCAAGGTCGGGTGCAGAGGAGGAATTCATCCAGGTCTCCGTTAGGAAGGCATCGTCCGGGGAGGCTGAGTCTAGTAGGTCCCAGAGTTCGATGGCGTGCTTGTGGACGGAGCGGCTGTTGAGTAGCATGCATCTGAGATGGTTGCGTCCTGCCTTGGCGGGTGGGGCAGGATGTGCAGGTGTCCGGTGGCTTGTAAAGCTGCAGCTTCGGCAGGAGAAGGGTCCGTGGGTGAGCTTCGGGGTGGCCTGGAAGCAGTTTGATGATCGGCCGGTGTTGAGTGCGAGAGGGAAGGAGGCGTCGTAGAGTCGTCCGGTGTCGTGGCTCTCACGGGGGCCAGAGGGCCGGGTGCTGGACACGGTCCAGGCATGGACGGGCACAGACGGGCTTGCCTTAGGCACGCCTTCAGCGTGCCTTCGGCACGGTCGCACAGCGGCCTCCATTAAGTAGGGGAGAGGGAAGGGGGGAAAGCGGCGATTGGGAGGTCGGCGGAGCTTAATGGGCACCGACGGCGAGAGGACAGAGGGAAAAACAATATAAAAGCAGAGGGCACCACTGGGGCAAAATTCATTCGGAAAAATTAGTAAAAATGCGGAGGCAGAGGGGTGCACAGAAATAGCAGAAGTAAATGCTAGGATTACCAATGCCAGGAGCAGGGGACCGGAAAAACGCTGCAAGGCACTCCGGCACAGAGAGCGGGTCGAGAGCGGTCTCGAACCCTGTTCTCCCGGGTCGGGGGCAGTGGTGGCAAGGCAGAGCTGGGCGGAGGGAGAGCGGTTCCCAGGCCAGAAGGTCAGGGCACTCGCTCCAGGACTCCGCAAATGCACTACACACGATTTGTTGGACTCATGAGCGGTCGATTTTAGCGGAGTACTTTTTGCACAAAGAACAAGTTACTTACCTCAAGTAACGCTTTTTCTGGTGGATACAGTATCTGCCTGTGAATTCCTCACCTTTTGAATTACCGCTTGTGCAGCATTCCACAGAAACTTTTTTCATAGCTGTCCCACGTTGACGAGGACATCACAATGGTACGATTCCGCTTGCAACTCCACATGATGTCATCGGAGCCATAAGAAGACCTCGTCAGCATGCTGACGTCAGTTCCACCCATTTTTCTGTGCCTCTTAGGCAAACGGGTGAACCGACAATATTTCACATGTATACACAGTATACAAAATAAGCACAAATATACACAGCATACTATTCAAGAAGAAAGGAAACCCCTTTATTGTATTGGATTTTTTGAGATGCTCTCGGGGGGACAAATGATGGCTTCTGTATGTGATGGGGGGTAGGGACCTGACTTTGTTGTCCTGGAACGTTAACGGACTGGGTGATAGGATTAAGCGGGGTGTGGTCCTGCAATATCTGAAACGGATTTCGCCTGATGTGGTCTTTTTGCAGGAGACACACCTCATTGGTAACTCCTATTGTGCCATGAACCGACGTGGTTATCGTTTGGTGGCCCACTCGGGCTTCACATCGGGCTCGCGAGGGGTGGGCATTATGGTCAAGACCTCGCTCCTGCTAGAAATAGACGAGGTGCGCCATGATGAGAGGGGACGCTACACTGTCTTGGTGGGGAGAATGGAGGGCAAGGTAGTCGTCTTTGTCTCAGTGTACGTCCCACCGGGGTTACAGTCCACCACCTTTGCGGACCTGGGACGCCTCCTGCTTGACCTTCCGGGGGGGCTTCTGGTGGTTGGGGGGGACTTCAATGCGGTGGCTTCTGGGACTCTGGATCGCTATCCCCCTAGGGACCTCCCCCGGGCACAAGCGTGGCTGTCTGGCCTTTTGGACACGCTGGGATTGGTGGACTGTTGGCGTCTAAGGCATCCCACTCAGCTGCAGTACACCTTCCATTCGGGGGCCCATGGTAGCCTTTCGCGGCTTGATTATGTCCTTGTCCCTGCGGCCTACGCCGGGAGAGTGGGGGAGGTGCGCCACCTGGCGCGGGGTATTTCAGATCATTCCCCACTCCTGTTGCACTTTGATGTCTTCCCGAGGGGGGAGGGCAGGGTAGCTCCAATCAATGCCTGGTACCTGCGTGACCCCACTATTCGTGCTGACTTGATTAAATCCTTGCAACGGTATTTTGAGGAGAATGTGGGGTCTGTCCCGTCTGCCATTTCCCTGTGGGAGGCTTTCAAGACTGTGCTTAGAGGGGAGGCCCTCTCCCTTATTTCCCATGCCCGGAGGCGCGCACAGGAGGAGGTGACCCGGGTGGAGGCCGAAATCACTGAACTGGAGGGTGGTCTGGGGAGTGGGGTGACTGACGCTGCGCTGCACGTTCTACACCTTAAGCAGGCGGCCTATAGGTCCCTCGTCACGGAGGCGGCCAGGGGCCTCAGCAGAGAGCAACAGGGGCGATTGTATGATGTGGGTGATAAGGCTGGTAAGTTGATTGCGTGGTTGGATAAGAAGGAGAGAGCTAGTCGTGTGGTCCCGCTGATTGAAAGAATGGATGGTGTACGTGTCACTGAGCCGGAAGGCATTGTCTCTTGCTTCGCGGATTATTTCCGCGAGGTATATTCCCCGGTTTCTCCCTGCCCGGAGGAGGATTCCCATGCCCTGCTGCGTGACATCGCGCTGCCCTCCCTCTCAATGGAGGACAGGGAGTTGATGGATGCCGCCCCCACCTCGGACGAAATTGCCCTCGCCATCCGCTCGGTCGCTTCTGGCAAGGCCATGGGCCCGAACGGCATTCCTATCGAGTTGTATAAATTGCGACCGGACGTACTGGCACCCCACCTCCGCGCTATGTTCCTTGCGGCCCACTCGCGGGGCTCCCTCCCGCCGGACCAGCGTCTGGCTACCATCGTGGTTATCCACAAGGAGGGCAGACCGCGGGACCGGGTTACATCCTACCGGCCTATCTCGCTCTTAAACGCGGAGCCTAAAATCCTCGCCAAGGTGCTCGCTAACCGGCTGGTCGGCGTGGTGGGCGATTTGGTCCACCAAGACCAGTCCGGCTTCATTCCCCATCGCAATACGGCCCTTAATCTGCGGCGCTTGCACGGGGTGCTCGCGCGTGTTCCGTTCGTGCGGGAGCCGGCCATCTTGGCGTCCCTGGACGCCACCATGGCGTTCGACACGCTCGAATGGCCCTACATCTGGGTGATGTTGGCGAAATTTGGATTTGGCCCGGGATTCATCAGTTGGGTCAAATTGTTGTACTCGGACCCATTGGCACAGGTGGTGGTGAATGGTCGAGTCTCGGCCCCATTCGTGCTGGGACGGGGCACGCGACAGGGTTGTCCCCTGTCGCCGCTCCTTTTTGCATTGGCCCTGGAACCCCTGGCGGAGTGGCTGCGGTGGCACCCTTCTATCCGAGGTCTCCGTTGGACCCCCGAGTATGAGGACCGCGTGTCCCTCTACGCTGACGATATCCTTTTGTACCTAGCCTCCCCGCGCAAATCACTGATTGTCCTGGTCGATGTTCTGCGCTCCTTTGGCCGTAATTCAGGCCTTGTCATCAACTGGGCTAAATCCTGTGTCTATGTGCTTTCCGGGGAGGCTCCTGTCCTCCCTCGGGGCTGTCCGATCCAGATTGCCTCGCAGGGATTTCGATACCTGGGGGTCTATATCACGCTGGACCCGGTGGCCCGCTACGAGCGAAACTTGCTTCCCCCCCTCCAGCGCTTGAAGGAGGACGTCGCGCGCTGGCGGCGCTTGCCGCTTTCGCCGCTCGGCCGGGCGGCATTGTTCAAGATGATGTCATTGCCGCGCTTTTTGTACGCTCTCCAGAACACTATGGACTTGGTCCCGGCGCGCTACTTCCGTGAGGTGGAAAGCTTACAGCGCCGTCTGTTTTGGGACGGGAGGCCGCGTATAGCCCTGGCAAAATTGACGCTCCCGTGGTACGACGGAGGGATTGCCCTCCCGGATATTAAGCAGTATTACTGGGCCTCCCAGTTAGCTGCAATTAATCACGGCCTCTATGGGCCCGCCCTAAACCCGGCATTTGAAATGGACAAAATGCTCCTGCCCGGTGGCGACTACAATCGAGCGCTCTACACTAGCGTGCCCGATTCCCGCTTGACGGGACCCACGCGTGTCATGGTGCGAGTATGGCACGCGGCCAATGCAGCTATGGGATGGAAGGACCGTTTGACCCGGGCGTCACCGTTGTATGCGTCGGAGAGGCTTGGCTCTTTGTGGACCTCGAAGGGCTTCGAGAGGTGGGACATGATAGGCATCAGTACAGTGGGAGATCTCTGGACGAGGGGAGGATTCAAGACATTCGAGACGCTGCAGGCGGAGTTTCAGCTGCAGGGCAGTGAATACTTTCGCTACCTGCAGGTCCGTCACGCACTGGGTTCCGTCTTCCCAGACGTGGCCTCCATCCCGGAGTCCTCCCCCCTGGAGGATAGAGTGCTAGATGGCCACGTTCCGGACAGCACGATCTCCCTCATTTATAAGAAATTGATAAATGACCGCTCGGGCTTACTGACTGGCCTCCGCGAGGCTTGGGTTGCCGATGGGCTGGAGTTGGACGACGAGGACTGGATTTCCGCGGTGGCCTCTCCGAAGGAGGTGGCCATCCCGGCTCGCCTTCGCTTCGTCCAGCTTAAGATACTCCACCGGGTGTATATGACGGGGCCAAGGCTTCAGCGTATGGGCTATGCCGAGGATGGATTGTGTAAGCGTGGGTGTGGTGCTTTGGCGACTTTTTTACACATTCTGTGGGAATGTCCGAGGGTGGAGCGATTCTGGCGTGGTGTGCATGAGGTCCTGCGAGCGGTTACACATGTCGCGCTGTTGCCTGAAGCGAGGAGATGCCTGCTGAATGTGTGGGAACCGACTGATTACTCGGTTCCGCAGACGCGATGGGTGACTCTGGGATATATGATAGCTAAACGTGACATTGCTCAGCTGTGGGGATCTCAGAGACCCCCGGCGGTGTCGGCTTGGAAAGAACATATGGATTGGTGCATGTTCCGAGAAAAGGTGGTATATGTGGCGCGGGGTAAGCCTGGGGCATGGGTGAAGATATGGGGCCCCTGGAACGCTTACCGCGGGGGTATTTGCGAGCCGCCGTTGTTGCCTCCCGCTTCACCAGCTCCATCCCCATAGTTGACCCCCTCCCTCAGCCCTGGGCACATTGTTCTCCCAGTCCTGGATCAGTTTCCCTCCCCCCCTCTGGATTTCTTTAGATGGTTGGGGTTCCCCACTTGAGGAGCACATGTTGTCATTTTTGATCGTGGGTTGCCTTGCGGGTGTGGTTTTATGTTGTTGTGTTGTAGAAAACGAAACCGTATTGTGGGTTCAGAGTTATGTGGCCCACGTTGTTGATACCTCCTGCTTTATCGTCTATGCAAAGCCAAGTGCCTTATCGTATGTATGTCATTTGCTTTTGTCACTTTAGCGGCCGGCCGGAAGGTTGTAGGCCCATACTTGTATATATTTGAGATTGCAATAAACGGTTTCAAAAAAAAAAAAAAAAAAAAAAAAGAAGAAAGGAAACTGGAAATTCTAAAATATAGACGTTTCCTATGACAAGCATTATATCATTTCAAATGGCAATGAAATACAAGAATGTCATACTCAAAATTATTTTCGGTATAAGTAGGCAGACAACGGGGAGGCGGATGGGTCAGTGAGGAATCCACAGGCAGATACGGTATCCACCAGAAAAAGAATTACTGAAGGTAAGTAACTTGTTCTTCTGATGGATACATCTGCCTGTGAATTCCTTACCTTTTGAATTGAATCCCCAAGCAGTCTCGCTCCCGGAGGAGGGTGTCCACCTACCTATACCAAAAAATCCTGCAGCACAGAACTTGCAAAGTGGCCGTCCCTTTTCACCTCTGAATCTAAGCAGTAATGCTTGGCAAAAGTGTGGAGGGAGGCCCAAGTTGCACCCTTGCAGATGTTTACAACAGGGACACCTGTAGCCAAAGCCCAATAAGACTTAGCTCTGGTGGAATGAGCTCGGATACCTTCAGGAGACTCCTTCTTGGCCAAGGCGTAGCAGATCTTGATGTAATGTAATGTAATGTAATGTAATGTAATGTAATGTAAAAGTTACTTCTATAGCGCTGCTACCACTCCAGGGAGTATCTTGGCGCTCACCCAACTCAGATGTACGAGAAGGGGGGGGGAGTAGACACAGATTACATGCGGCACACTACATCTCAGACCATTGCTATACAAGCTGAATTGGACATAGAGTATACCCAAGTTTTTAATGCTTTCCTGTATTGGGTTTCATCCGACAAGGAGCGTAAGGAAAAGGGTAGCTTGTTCCATGCTTTAGCACCCAACACGAAGACAGATTTGCCACCTTTAGTTGTCAGCTTAAATTTAGGGATAGTCAGCAGGTTTTGGCCCGCAGATCTTAGACAACGTACCGGCTTGTATCGCTTAAAACCCTCAGTTAGATATTTAGGGCCTCGATGGTGAAAAGCCCTAAAGGTAATCAAGAGGACCTTAAAAAGTATTCTCTTTGCGATTGGTAGCCAGTGTAATGCATCCATTGCTGCAGAAGCTGATGATCTACGGGGCCAGCCTAATACTAGGCGGGCAGCTGCATGTTGGACCATTTGTAGTCTGTGAAGTACCGATCTGTTGGCTCCTGCATATAGACTGTTGCAGTAGTCCAGCCTAGAAGTGATCAAGGCCACTGCAACAGTTTTCCTGGCTGACAGCGGCAGAAGATCAAAGAACTTTCTCAAGGCTTTGGTTATGTGAAAGCATGTGCCAGCTACTGCAACAGCTTGTTGTTTGAAGGACAGCTGATTGTCAAATTTAATGCCTAAGTTCCGGACTGATGTGATGGTATTAGGAGGAGGTACCTCACCATCCGGCCAACAACTTATCGGGGAAAACAGATTTTCTTTTCCGACCGGAAGGATTTCCGTCTTCTCGGCATTGCATTTAAGATGATTATCTGTCATCCATTTAAATGTTGCGGCTAGGCACTCTTTAAGATTTTCTTCGTCGGCACCTGCTCGATCCCTGTCTAGTACTAGGATAAGCTGGGTGTCGTCAGCATACGAGATAGTACTGATCTGGAAAGAAGTAATCAGATTAATCAGGGGAACCAGGTACAGATTAAAAAGTATGGGACTCAAACTTGAACCCTGGGGGACTCCCGAGGTAAGGGCCTTAGCTTCAGATTGATACTGGCCCAATACTGTAATTTGGTGTCTATCTCTGAGAAAGTTTCTCAGCCAGGTCAGAGCTGTCCCCTCTACCCCCGCGGCAGCTAAACGGTCCGCCAAGATGTTATGCGAGACCGTATCAAACGCTGCCGACAGGTCAAGTAGAATTAGGACCGCCTTCTTTCCCTGGTCAATGGCCAAACGGAGAGTCTCAGTTGTAAACAATAAGGCAGACTCGGTAGAGTGTTTTGACCGGAACCCTGACTGATTATGATGTAAAATATCATTAGTTTCCAGGAAATTTGTGAGTTGGATGTTCACAAATTTTTCCGTTAATTTAGACATCACTGGAAGCAGGGAGATTGGGCGTAGGTTGGAGAGAGTGGTAGGGTCGGCAAGGTTTTTTTTTTGAAGTGGTTTGACCGCAGCAAGCTTCCAATCGCTAGGGACATCTGCCGTCGCTAAAGATGAATTAATAATACTGTTTACAATGGGGTTGATAGTTTCTGCCAGAGATTGTAAAGCCAAAGGAGGGCAAGGATCAAAGGGGGATCCGGATTTGCTCGCAAAAATGGCTTTAAGGGAGTCTTCAAGGGAGACAGGGGCGAAAGTGTCCAAACTAATTGGGGCCTTCACCCTCTCCCCTCTTTCATCTGCTTCTAAAATGGAGGGAACTAGAGGAAAGGTTCTCACAATTTTAAGAATTTTATTCTCGAAGTAATCCGAGATCTCATTACATAGGATTTGAGAAGGTGGAATCTCCTGCGACAGGACAGAGGGATTCATAAAGTCCTTGACTATATTAAAGATTTCCTTTTGTCCTTGAGCTGCCGTTTCAATTGCCTGAAGATAGTAGGCTTTTTTGGCTGATTTTATATCTGCATGGTACTGTCTTCTGGCCTGTTTATAAATGTCACGGGCAGTGGTCTCATAATGCCTGCGCCACCGGCGTTCTAATGTTTTTATTTCCCCCAGTTTAACTCTCAGGGGTAATGTAAACCAAGGAGCCTTCATTTTCTTTTTAGTGGAATTTCTGATGTTGGAAGGACTTAGTTGATTGCCTATCATAGTTATCCAATCCCGCAGCTTTTGGTTATCAACAGAGGTGTTACCTGTTGGCGCCAGGGTGCCAATTCCAGGCGCATCCAACGCATCAAGTCTACTGGATAGTTGTTTCCAGTTAGGTTTATGAATCATGTTAGGAGTGGTGGTGTTATTTCTAATTCTATCCGACATTTTATGCAAAAATGGAATAGAGAACGGGATAAAGAAATGGTCAGACCAAATCTGGGGACAGGGCGGATTGACTATCAGATTGCTGGAATTAGAGCAAATACAGTCTAATAGGTGGCCACCCGAATGCGTATATTGATGAGTCAGAAGAGTGAGTCCTAGAATATTAATAATGTCCATAAAGCAGTCCACTCCAGAGGCTTTTGGAGAGTCAAGGTGCAAATTTAAATCACCCAGTATGGTAAAATTCGAGAATCTAAGTACCAAGTTACTGAGTGCATCTCCCACACTTTCCAGGAATTCCTTAGGGGGGCCTGGGGGGCGATAAATGAGTACACCAGAAAATGTGAGTGAATCATGTATACCCAAAGAGAATGCTAACGCTTCTGCTCCTTTTATCTCGGCGAGTTCATGGGAGGAGCATTTTAGTGAGCTGCGATATATAATGGCCAGGCCGCCTCCTCGTTTTTCCTTTCTATCTAGACGCTGAATAGAAAAATTCTCCGGGAGAGCGATAGCCAAGTCAGGATTACACCAAGGCTTAAGCCAGGTCTCGGTAATCAGAAGCCAATCGAGGTCATTGTCGGAAATGAGCTCCTGTATATTTTGCGCATTTTTACACAACGAACGGGCATTAATAAGACCACCTCGTAGTGTGGGGGAGGTAGGCGACATTTCCGGGGACAATACAGACAGTGGCATGCCAATATATTTGTTCACACGCAGCAGAGACAAGGTCTACCACCTATGACAGTCAACTGATGGACTCGTGCCAAATGATACGATCAGGGATGCCCTACCTGCAGTGAAGTAGTATAGATAATGCTCAGAACGGAGAGTCTCCCGCCTCTACGCCTCCGTTGCGCTGACGGGCGCAGACGGGCAAGACTCTGGCCCGACTCAGGCACGAGTCAGGCACTACCGCCGCGCGTCACCGCTGCGCGGTCCGACGTGAGCTTTAAGTAGTCACTCCCCTCCCTCCGGCTGAGCACTAGAGCGCTCTGCGCGATGTTTCCCGGAGGGAATTCCAATATGGCGTCAGGTAACAAATAAACAGCCGGTTCTGCCCGCTAAAACAGCGGTGAGTTTCCAATTTAAGTGCGGGTGTGTGGGCAAGTAGGAACAAGTAGGAGCAAGTTAAAAACGAGGTAAACTAAACCATATACGAACACAAATACAAAAAGGATTGTGGTTTTAAAAAGTTAGGTAATGTCCTGATCGCGCTTGCTTGAGCGCCGGTTTAAAATATACAGTGCTACGTTCTGTCAGTTCTACTATCCTCAGCCACACTAGCCACAGCTCGCCTTAAGTAGTCACTCCCCTCCCTCCGGCTGAGCACTAGAGCGCTCTGCGCGATGTTTCCCGGAGGGAATTCCAATATGGCGTCAGGTAACAAATAAACAGCCGGTTCTGCCCGCTAAAACAGCGGTGAGTTTCCAATTTAAGTGCGGGTGTGTGGGCAAGTAGGAACAAGTAGGAGCAAGTTAAAAACGAGGTAAACTAAACCATATACGAACACAAATACAAAAAGGATTGTGGTTTTAAAAAGTTAGGTAATGTCCTGATCGCGCTTGCTTGAGCGCCGGTTTAAAATATACAGTGCTACGTTCTGTCAGTTCTACTATCCTCAGCCACACTAGCCACAGCTCGCCTTAAGTAGTCACTCCCCTCCCTCCGGCTGAGCACTAGAGCGCTCTGCGCGATGTTTCCCGGAGGGAATTCCAATATGGCGTCAGGTAACAAATAAACAGCCGGTTCTGCCCGCTAAAACAGCGGTGAGTTTCCAATTTAAGTGCGGGTGTGTGGGCAAGTAGGAACAAGTAGGAGCAAGTTAAAAACGAGGTAAACTAAACCATATACGAACACAAATACAAAAAGGATTGTGGTTTTAAAAAGTTAGGTAATGTCCTGATCGCGCTTGCTTGAGCGCCGGTTTAAAATATACAGTGCTACGTTCTGTCAGTTCTACTATCCTCAGCCACACTAGCCACAGCTCGCCTTAAGTAGTCACTCCCCTCCCTCCGGCTGAGCACTAGAGCGCTCTGCGCGATGTTTCCCGGAGGGAATTCCAATATGGCGTCAGGTAACAAATAAACAGCCGGTTCTGCCCGCTAAAACAGCGGTGAGTTTCCAATTTAAGTGCGGGTGTGTGGGCAAGTAGGAACAAGTAGGAGCAAGTTAAAAACGAGGTAAACTAAACCATATACGAACACAAATACAAAAAGGATTGTGGTTTTAAAAAGTTAGGTAATGTCCTGATCGCGCTTGCTTGAGCGCCGGTTTAAAATATACAGTGCTACGTTCTGTCAGTTCTACTATCTGATGCAGAGGATGATCCACCTGGACATCGTTCGCTTGTAGACAGCCTTGACCTTCATTTTTCCCACATATCCAATGAAGAGTTGGTCGTCCAGCCTAAAGTCTTTAGACGTGTCCAGGTAGAAGCTGACCGACCTCTTGGGCCCAGGCGGTGAAGTCTCTCCTCCTCCTTTGAAGGGTGAGGGGGAGGATAGAAAGTGGGTAGAGTGATAGATTGCCCTAGGTGAAAAGGAGTGATCACCTTAGCCAGGAAAGCAGCCCTGGTCCTAAGAACCATCTTATCTGCATGAATAGATGTGAAAGGAGGCTTAGAACTAAGAGTCTGTAGTTCACTAACCCTCCTAGCCAAGGTAATCCCAATTGGAAAAATTGTCTTGAATGACAGGTGCCTCAAAGGTCAACTATGTAGAGGCTCAAAGGGGGAGCCCCATTAGGAAAGTAATAACTACATTTAAATCCCACTGAGGCATGATAAATGGCATGGGAGGAAACCTTTTAGTGAGACCCTTAATGAATCTCATGACTATAGGAGACTCAAACAAAGAGGGTTGGTCTGGCAAGCAAAGAAAGGCCTACAAGGCAGACAAGTAGCCTTTAACAGTTGGTACAGCACAACCCTGTTGAGCCAAGGAAAGAGCGAAACTCAGAATCATATAAATGGGCCTGCAAAGGATCAATTGATCTCTCTCCGCACCGTTTACCAAACTTGGCTCACTTACCAGAATAGACCGATTTGGTGGAGTGTCTTCTGGCCGATAATATAACATCCACCACATACGGTGGGAGAGAGAAAGAACTCCGGCTGCCCTGTTCAATCTCCAGACATGAAGGTGCAGACTCTGGAGGTAGGGGTTTAGAACCTGCCCCTGCTACTGTGAGAGAAGGTCTGCCCTGAGAGGGAGACAGAGCAGAGGGTGCGATGAGAGGTGAAGGAGGTCTGTGTACCACACCTTTCTAGGCCAATCTGGGGCGATCAATATGTCTTGGGCCCGGTCTTGGTGACTCTTCCTCAGAACCAGAGGACTCAAGGGTATAGGAGGGAACGCGTAAAGAAGCTGTGAGCCCCAATCTAACTGAAATGTGTCCCCCAACGCTCCCCACACCGGATACTGGAGACTTCAGAATGACGGGTAGTGCGCGTTCTCGTGAGTGGCAAACAGGTCCAACCGAGGAACCCCCACATCCTGAAAATGTGATGGACCACCTCCAGATGAAGAAGCCACTCGTGATTGGCCGAGTATTGCTGACTGAGACTGTCCGCATGCAAATTCAGCACCCCAGCCAGATGATTTGCAAATACACAAGTCTGATGGCCCTGAGACCAGAGTCGCAGAGCCTCTCTACAGTGACGATACAACCCTACACCTCCCTGTTTGTTTAAGTACCACATCGCAATTGTGTTGTCTGTCAGGACCACAAAGGGAGGGAAGAAAGGCCTTGAGAGCTAAAAATATCGGCCGCATTTCTAGAAGATTGATGTGAAGCAATCTTTCCTGTGGAGACCAAAGACCCTTGATGTCCGGATCCTACAGATAAGCACCCCACTCCAAAGTGGAGGCATCCATTATCACTGTGGCCACCAGAGAAAGAGGTAGAAACGGCTTCCATTGAGACAGGTTGCCTGAAATACTCCACCATAACAGCTCTGCTGCAGTGTCTCTGGAGATTCTGACCACCTCACTGAGATACCCATTGAGTTGAAACCACTGCCTGCGGAGGCACCACTGGAGTGCCCTCAAGTGCCAGCGTGCATGCTTGACCAACAGTATGCAGGAAGCGAACAGACCGAGCAGGCACAGAACTTTCAGGAATGGAACAGCCGCTCCATCCTGTAACTTTGGATTCATAGCTTGGATAGGCGGGAAAGCACGACTCACAGTAGTGTCCAGTACTGTCCCTATGAACAGGTTGCGCTGAGAGGGCGCCAGGTAAGATTTGGATACATTTATCGAAAAACCCAAGTCGAACAACAGCTGTGTTGTTACTTGCAGATGATGAAGCACCATCTCTGGCGACTTTGCCTTGAGCGGTCAGTCGTACAGATAGGGGAACACAGAAATCCCTGACCTTCTGAGATGTGCTGCTACCACCGCCATCATCTTTGTGAAGACCCGTGGGGTGGATTTAAGCATCCTTGAACTCTTTCCTGCTTCAGAACAACCTCTATCACACCTTTCTGTAGCAAGGACAGGGCCTCTTGTTGCAGGAGTAACAGATGGTTCTCCTAACACCAGCCCTGGCGAGGAGGGAAAGGAGGGGGAAACTCCAGGAAAGAAAGGGCCTACCCATTTTCCACAAGATTTAAAACCCAAAGATGTGACGTGACAGATTTCCAATTTTGTAGAAAATGGGACACCTGACCTCCCACGGGTCAAACATGTTCTAAGATGGGAGATCTACTGCTGCTTCCATGCGGAGCTCGACGGGGGAACAGCAGACACGGAGGAGGAGGAGGAGACTTGTTGGACTTGTTGGAGACTTGTTGGCGAACAGACCCTCGCAGACGACTTCTTCCCTTCCCTCTGTATGTTCCATACAGTGGGTTCTGTCCGAAATGAAGCAGCCTTGCCAAGCCCCAAAATCTCCGGTATCCAAAACCCCTAGACTAGCAAACCTAAAGATCTAGTGGTAGAGCTACTATCTTTAAAACGTTGTAGAGCAGAGTCCGCCTTGATCCCAAAGAGTCCAGAGCCATCAAAGGGAAAATTCTGAAGTGTGGCCTGAACATCCGGAGAGAATCCTGATCCTCTCAGCCAGGCGTGCCTCCTAGTTGCCACCGATGAACCCTCCACCCTAGCAATGGAGTCAGCCTTATCAAGCCCGGACTGAATCACTTGACGTGCTGCAGCTTGAGTGTCCAAGAGCACCTCCGCAAAGTGGCCCTGGACATCCTTGGCTGAGTCCATCAAAGCATGGATGTAGCTTCCCAACAGGCATGTGGCGTTAGTCGACTTCAAAGCCATGCTGGCCGATGAAAATACCTTTTTAGCCGACTGTTCTAGTTTTATTTTTATTCCCTGTCCCCCAGAGTGGAGGGTAAGGAACCTGAGGATTGTTTCGAGGAAGATGAAGCTTGAACCACCAAGCTCTCAGGTGAAGGGTGTGTTGACAGAAAAGCTGGATCTACATGCGCAACTTTGTATTGCCTTGCCACCGTTCTGGATACAGCTGGGGGAGACATAGGCTTCTGCCAAACTTCCAAGATGGGTTTCGTCAAGCGTTCATTGAACGGAAGCAAGGTTCCACCAATGATGAAGGGGAGTGAAGACCCTCCATCAGGATGTTTGATTTGACCTCTGTAATGGGCAACTATAAATCCAGAAGGTCAGCAGCCTGCCTTATAACCAAATGGTAGGAAGAAACCTGAGAAGGAAGACCTTTGGTAGAAGAGAGTTCCCACTCTGGCGATGTGTCCAGCCCACTAGCTTCCTGAAGCCCTTCAAAAACATTCATGGGATCCAGTATCTCCCCTTCCTTTGCTTCTTCCTATTGCTTCTACAATTCCTCCTCTTCCAGAAGCCTCTGAGCCTCCCTCCTCGATCGTATCTTCGGTATCGACGTCAGTGGCGCCAGACGCGAAAGTGACTTCTGAGCCGGCGTGAATGGAGGCCCTTTAGGTGTGGATGGAGGCACTGCACGAAGTCAAGACGGCGCCAGAGCAGAGCCCAACGGCGCCGGTGAATAGGCCATCCTTTCCTGGGATGGGATCGGCATCGAAAATCTCGGCATCGGGAGAGGCCAAGTTGGAGTCATTGACATGAAAGGCATAAAGGGTGCCTGGGCATAATGACGGGGTATGGCCATGTTAAAGGAAAGCGGTCCCACAGGGCCATCAGGCAGACTAGATGGGTTAACCGCCCTGACAAATATGCCATACATTGTATTTAAAAAATGTGAAGGATCCACACCTGGAGCCAGAAAAGGTGGGTACAGATCCGGAAGCGCCTGATCTGGAACCGCCAGAGGTCGCAAGGCTGGTTCTGGCTGCGGTGCCAGAGACACTGGAGCTGGGGAGGAGTGGCCAGAGGTGAAGGACTCACTTACCTGGGCACCGGAGTGTTCCTCGGAGTCGGAGAATGCACCGGAGTCACCTGTGGTGAAGGGGAAGGTGAGATGTCATCCTTCCTATGACACCACAGAGCTGGAGACCCCGACTTCGGCGACTTGTCTTTAGAAGAGCGACACTTGGAACTATGACGCTGATTCTTCTTATGTTTCCTCGATGACGTCGAGATGTGTGGAGTCAGCGACTTCGACCTAGACTTTTTCCTCTTCCGACCCCTCTTCTGCTTCTTTGCCCGAACCATGAACAGTTGCAGTTCCCTCTCCTTGAGGGCCTTCAGGTTCATCCTGCGACACAAAGAGCATCCCTCGACGTTGTGGTCCAACGACAGGCACCAAAGGATTGCCATCGTGGGGGTCCGTAAAGGACATGTGTCCCCCACATTCCCTACAAGGTTTGAACACTGACTTTTTCTGCATAGCCATCGAACTGCTACAATTACTGATCGACTGTACCAATGTTCACCTACAAAGAAATAGAGAGTCCTAGAAAAACCGCTACGCGTCAATGGTGCGGAAATAAATTACGTCAGCATGCCGACGAGGTCTTCTTATGGCTCTGATGACGTCATGTGAGTGGAGCTGTACCATTATGACGTCCTCGTCGACGTAGGAGAGCTATGAAAAAAGTTTCTGTGGAATACTGCACAAGGGGTAATTCAAAAGGTGAGGAATCTACAGAAACAGAAGTGCATTTGTATCAATCAATCAAAATACTTTATTCGACTCAAAAGAGCCATAAAAGTTTACATATATAAAAAAACATTTTAAAGGATGAGAATTAAAACAGTAAAATACAAATTGATAAAAATACCTAGTATTTACAACAAATCTTAAACACAGCAAAAATGTAGTTTAAAACTCCATATATAATTGTAGCAGATGAGACATTTTTCAAGGTGTCCGGATTTGTATAATATTCTGGACAACCCATCCTAACAAAGCTCATTTTGATGAATCTTAACCAGGGTATATCTAAACAATTGTCCAATTGTATACAATCTATTAATATTGTTCTACAGAAATGTGCCTCTGGGTTATTCCAAATTCTTACCCAGAGCAATAGTGGTTGCAGTGTAATATAATATTTTTAAACTCACGCCTACTTCCTCATGACAAAAAGTGGTAGAGGAACTCTGGGGCACTGCGAGAAGTCTCCTTATAAACGTATTTTCTGCTACTTGGAGTAAGTTACAATTTAAATATCCCCAGTCACCTGCCCCAAATGTAACTACTGAAAGGCTTTTACTCTTATAAACACATACAATTTCTTAAATTGGCTTGTGGCCTAATCTCTTGGCACATCTAAAAATTGCGTCAATTGACTTTTGATATTGCATGGCTCTAATATTTAATAAATATTTCCAGGTAAAATCCATATCGAATGGAACCCCCAGGTAGGTAAAATGAGAGACTTTCTTAATTTCTTCACTTCAGAGTAAGAATTTCCTTGTTTTTAACTTTTTTGGTCCATATTTCATTAACTGCATTTGTAAGTAATCAGAAATGCCCTTTTTGCCCATTCATCAATTCCAGTTCCAGCAGGTAAAGCAAGAGGAATGCTGGGGCAGATAAAACGTATCCCCACACTTAAAATATAACAACCAGATGGGAGATCCGAGAACACAATCATCAATCTCCAGATTGGTTAACAGCAATCGAGTGCGGTACGTTACTAACAGATAATTTAGGAAAATCAAGAATGCTTTCTCCCAAAATGTCTTAGCTAAATCAACCACAACAAAGGTTTTTCCATCATAGCCAACTCTCAATTTTGCGTTTTTGTTAATGCTAGCTTGCAACTCTATAGCCAAAAGCTCTGCTCAGAATGTGGAATTCCTTCTACCTACACCATCAACAAAATAATTCTTTGGCTCTCATTATGAGTATCTCAGGGTCGGGTGTTGACCACATGTGGTAAATTCCATTACCCCAGTGTGAGGTATTTAGCCAATCAGGGCATGGGCAGTCTCGTACCAAGAGACAGAAAACTTGTGATGTGTAAATATTAAAAATATATGGTTTCTAAATATTCCAGGGGTGGAAGACCGAAGACCAGTACTCTAAACCAAGATTTTGTTTGCAGCTGCCTTCCAAATTTCCAAAATGCACAATAACCTGTATATTGACTGCAGACACCAGGAATCCTAAGACACTCGTAAATTGCTAATATCCCTATGCTCACAAGACTCACAGGAGCAAAGTTGGGAGTCATGCTCATGCGTGAGGTAAACTGGAGGGAATTTGAAATAAAAGCTAACAATATGACAAACATCATGTCCAGCTTGATCTCCCAGCCAGCCAAGCAGGAGGGAATTTGGACATCCAGTCATAGAAACCTTAGGATGTGTAGATGTTAAAAGCATATGGTTGTTGTAACCTTCCAGACAGCCCAGGGGTGATACCTGTAACCGAGACACACATAGCCTAAATTGGCATTTCCCCAGCAGAATCTTTCCAGATATCCAAAATGCAATACACCCAGTTTATTGCCTGAGAGCAGCCTTAACCCACAGAAAATTGAACCCTCACACTCAGGATCTAGAGGTAAAACAAATTAGGGATCACACTTTGGCAGACTTACATTACGGTGGGAGGGAGACTGGTACTAATTAGCATATTTTGGAAAGTACTACTACTAAATGCCTTCTGTGAATACCAAAAGTAGTAAGTTTAGGATTTTGTCTCAAGTTAGTAGTAGTAAAGTTAGTAGTCCTAACTTTACTACTACTAAATGCCTTCTGTGAATACCAAAAGTAGTAAGTTTAGGATTTTGTCTCAGATTAGTTCTGTGAATCGGCCCCATCGTCCCACAGGCATGAGCAGCTTTTCACTGCGCCAAACTTCCTCTGGCCACAACTTGGAAGTGCTGCACAACCAGCACTGGGGTCCTTGGCTTAGGGCATGGGTTTGCAGTTTCCTAGAGCCATCACAGTTGTGTGTTGGCGAAGCAGAGTGGGCTGTGCCTCAAATGAGCAAGGGAAGCTAGGTACAGCTCCTGATAGAAAACAGACTGCTGACTATATTTCGAATGATGTTGACCTGACCTAACTGAGATGGTGGATGAGGGAAACTCTTATTTCAGGAAAAAAGAAGTTAATAAACCAAATAGATTTTCAATAATAAAGTGGTTGTTTCAATTTCAACTTTTCTGTCAGCTACACTGCAAATGGGACTATTATCTTCAAAATACGCTCTAATCCGTCAACAGAAATCAAATTAATAGAAAAACACATTATCTTCAACTAGGCAGCAGAAATGGATGAGGTAATCTTACCTAACACTACTCTGAAGTCCACGCCATCCAGGTTTAAAATCCAAGTGTTTGTCGTTTTTGATCTGTTTTCCATATACTTCTTCAGACTCTTCCCATTGATTTCTAGCGTGTACTCATAGGCAAAGCCACTGACTGCATCAATGTTAATAGTACCCTTGGTTTGGGCAGCTCCTACGGTGAATGTCTCTTTACCAACCAATTTGAACATCCAGTCTCTTCTAATTACCTCCTGAAAAAACACAAAATAAATCGATTAAATTCCCCAATAAACACATATATTTTAATAGGTTACACAAGCTATGCTGAACAAGCTATATGATTCTAACGTATGAAAATGATCAACACAATGTTAGTGTTGGAGAGGGTGACGTTGAGCAGACTCAAGTAAAGTCACATTTACATAGGCTCCAAGCGACACATGCCACTGGCTGTCAGACACATACCCCATCACAAGTTGCGAAAATGTCTGTGGCCCTAAAATGAAGGAAATGCTTTCCAGCCCCGGGCATAATATGCTCCTGTGAAAACCAAGGTAAAGCAGTTATTTTCTCATCCCATGAGGGGTATAGAAGCTGGTGGCTGATGACAACTATGTAGCATATTACTGACGATCAGCAACAGATATTTCCTGACTGGGGTCCCCGTTGGAACTGTGTTTTCTAATGTTGCTTTCGTTATACACTGCTGCTGGTGTTTTTTGAGGCTAGCAACTTTTTGTCAGCAAGCACTTGTCCTTCTGAGATACAGGAAGCCAAAGTAGGCTACAAGGGCCAGATGCACTAAACAATGGTCATAAAATACTGGTTGTAATTTGCAATAAGTATTTTTGCAACCAATGTGGTATTTCGCAAACCAATGATGTACTAATAGGTCAGTTCGAAAAATATTGAATCATGGTGGGTCAGAATCCAACCTGAGGTAGGTCACAAATTGCAACCCTCTATGATTCGCTGCCATCACAGGGATGGTGGCCTGCTGGGGTCAGCAGACACCATGTCTTTGATCATTTTTAAATAAAGCAATCATTATTTAATGCAGGCTGTCTTCCTTAAAGAAAATCTGACGTGTTTAATACAAAAAAAAAAAGAAAATTTGATCAAGCTTTTGTAAGACTAGGCTGGGACTACTACCAACTCTTAAAAAATGTTTGTCAACATTAAAAACGGTGAAGTTCAAGAACACTACCTTTTAGTTGTCAGTAAAATATTAATTTTATGCAACTGAATTACAGTCCAAACATTAATACATCCCATTCTGTATCACTATTTGGAAGGAACGCACTAAACGTGCCCCTTCCAAATACCGTTTCATTATGTAGTCGCAAACCCAAATCGTAAGTTGTGTTTGGTACATACAATGCGGCCATTCTGCGGTCACAAATCGTCAGATTTTGTGAATAGGACCCTTTGCTTCTGCAAAAAGCCTTAATACATCTGGCCCTCCGTCTTTCTACTGGGGGTGCATTGGTTGCACAGTAGTGGCTGGCTTCCAGCATACTGCTGGGACATAGTTTTGTGTTTTAGGATTGAAATCGCTGATGTAAGTACTACTCCCCTTCTAATCATTTTGACAAACTTTATTCACACAAATGACTGACTTACAGTGGACCCTCAATTTTTCTAGTCTTTAACTTATATTATGTTAACCTGACATAGCTTACTTGTCCTAAAGAAACCAATCGGAGTTTGCCTCTAAGCTCCAAACGTCGACTTTACCCAACTAGACAGTATCTAGGAATAGTTCGCAAGGAGTCTTTAAGAACAATGAAAGCATAGTGATCTTCTCCATATCTTGATTCAGTCTATGCACTTTTTACAGCACTTTAGTTGACACTGACTGTCTTAAGTTTTGCTTTTCATGGCACTGTCAGCACTCTAAATAGGATGACCACCTCCCTACGTCATTAAAAACACTTTCTCCAGTCAAGAACTTTTCACCTACATTTTAATCATTGAGGTGCTGCTCCAATTAGATCAATGGAAGCAGAACAAGACTGCAACACCCAGAGAACCTAAGACTAACACACAAAAGTCCAGGACTGGAAACAGTGTACGTAATGGCATGGAGTGAGGTGATCACCCTAATTCTACATAATTTATTGTACAAGCTGTACACTTAGGCATAAATACATTATTATGCTTTTACAAAGCCTGAATATAAAGGACTGCTATTCATTTTTCAGTGTGATCACTTCTGATTATATTTTATCATAAAGTAGTCTTGTTCACCACTGTCAATAACTGAAGGAGAAGTTGGTTCCACATGATGTTGGAACAGCCAGACAGTAGTGGAGTTCTGTGCAGCTTATTCACTCTGCAGTGGCTCAAGTAACACTGCAGGGACAAAACTTACTGACATCATTCTTCAACTCTCCTTGTAAAACAAGAGCAGGGAATCATCAGAAGAGAGTAAAGGATCTGCAGAGGGATTAGTATTTAAGGTTTAGAAAAGCATATATAATAATAAGAATAAATCACAGAATTCCAGAAATGATTTCTTTCAGTCATGGGCATCAACGTACGGTGCATCCACTGAAAAAGATTCAGGTGTGTGGTAGAGATTGAAATAGTGAGGCTGTTGAGAATAGAGGAGACCATTATGGCATCAAGAAACACATTTAATAAAAATGTATAGTACAAAAGCACAGACTTGCCACCTCAGAGTGTAAACTGGTAGCTGTTGAAATCATGTGAAAAGCTTACCGATAAGCAGTGTGAAGAAGCCAGAGTAGATGGAGCTCCAGACAGGCACTTAGAGAGGCAAAATGAAGACATTCAATGGGTGCTGCGCCGCCTCTATCATAGAAAGAGTAAAGGAGCAGGAGAAGCTGGAAAATTGAAAGCACTGAGAACCTGCGAATTTCGAGCACAGAACACCAAGTAATCTGGAGCGAAGAACTTAAGCTGCAGTTGCATCCTATCAGTTCATGGTAATCCTATCCAAAAAGAGAGGTTTAAGCAATCTTAAGAAGGGAATTTCTTTGGCACCATGAGGCAGAAAGGATTGTCGAACTTCTACGATGTTCTTTTTGGTGGATACTCTGTCTAACCACAGTTTTCTCATTGTGTGAATCTATAGGAGTGGCAGACTGGATTTGGAAAACATTCTGTTAACGCCACAGTGCGAAGGTAGGTGGCGGCATCAGGGTTCAGTGTGACTTGGTCCCAGCTTTGAACATGATGACAAGGAGCTCTAATTTGAAATATTATTATTTTCGAGAAGTCCACTCCTGTAGGATTTTTCTCTGAACAGAAGCCTAATTACACATCCTAGTGTATTTTGGGGCATTTTGCCTACCAAACGTCATGAAACATTAAGTGATATTATGCCAGTGTAACAACAAGTTCACCGGCCCTCAGGGAACCTTGAAGTAGAAATTCCCGGGAACAACAGTGGGACACTTAAGCATTCTCAGAGGAAGCAAGCAGATGTCTCTCAGGATTTAAAGTAACCTGCCCATGATGCCAGTTAGAAAGACCTTGAGGTCCAGCCGCAAGGCAAACAACACATAGGCCCTGATTTACAAAGGGCCTCCACACTTGTGCCGGAGTCCCCGCCGTCTTAAGGGAGTCTACGCACTCTGGCGGTATCTTGCCAATGAGAATTCCCTATACCAAATCACTGAGAGGACGCATCCATTAGCACTGTAAAATGTAGTTGTGATTAGAGGAACAATCTGCTGCAGACCACGTGGGCATCCGTCATCTAGAACTGGAGATCCTAGGTCACCTCATTCAAAATATGGGTATTTTCCAAAAGGCCACCCATTGCTGGGCCCATTAAAGGCAGAGCTACCACTGAAGAACCCGCATAAAGGCATGAGGGAGCAGCACAATGTATAAGCCAGGAGTCCAAAAACTGTCAGCCATCAAAGCTGGTAGAGGGTTTTTAGGATGGATGGGTGGAGCATTTAACAAAGGGAGAGCATAAGAAAACTGAAAAATTTGAAGTACAAAAGTAATTGCATGCCAGCCACAGAGGCAGTGTTCAATTATGCCTCCTACTGGTCTCAGATGGCAGGAGGAACTAAAGTGGCTTAGTTGCAGCCGGTGAAGAGCAGGAGGAGGATAGGCGCACCTGTTGGTAACCTCACCCCCTAGCACCACCTCTGCCCTTGCACCCACAAAAGGACTGGGCTGACTGTTAGACAGGGTGCAAGCGTTGTCTCTGGCAGTAAGCATAGCCCCTCGAGTATCCACAGATTGGTAGATATTGCTGGTGGAACTGGCGAACAGGGAAGACTAGCCCCAGAAAAAAAGTCATAGCCCTGCTATTCTTGAAGCTCTGTAGTGCAGAATCTACCATCTCACCAAGAAGTCAGATCCCATCAAAGGGCATATCCATTAGAAAAGCTTGTAAGTTCAAGGAAAATCTAGTGGTGCATATACAACCATGGCATTGAATCACAACACTGGTGCCCATAACCGGGGCAACAAGGTCCATAGTATCCAAGTCAAACCTCAGAATGTCTCTCATTAAATCCTGGCCTTCTTGAGTAGTCTGGGTAAATTAATTCTGGAAAGCGTCCGGGAGGATAGGGATAATCTCACTTGCTGTATGCCAGAAGACAAGGGTGTAAAGGCCCAGGAGAAACACACTGTTCCATGTACAGAATGCCAAGCTAGCCGGAATAAATACTGCCTATGGAGTCCATTTTCTTGGACTCCTTGTTGGGTTGACATTATGGATAGAGGCTTGAGCTTACTCAAAATAATTGTATATAGTAGTTCCAGTTGAGATTTTCTTTCTGTTCTTACCTTTTTCCTTTTTTCCGTTTTATCATCTAGACATTATGTCATTTCACTGCATATTGGACATACAATATAGTGACAATGACAAAACTGTAAAATGCCATGAATGCATTAAAATGTCAAACGATACTATACAAGTGGAGATGTATAATATGCATATTGGCTGTCTTGTAATGTTCAAAAATTCATAATAATAATAAAAAGAAATTTAAACATTAAATTAATTCGGTTTCAGGAGATGTGTGTAGGTCACTGGCATTTTGGAGGGCAAGCTATAAACCACCATTAGTGAAATTATAGGGGAGAAAATAATCTACCTCAATCTCCTCGTTATAAGGAACATGCTTCAGACCCCATTGAGCTTTGGAGTCAAAGCCAAAGATGACCTCCTCAAATACTGTCATCGAGGCAGGGGAACTGGAGGAGAGTCATCCTCAACTTGCGATTGTGCTCAGGGTATTTAATAGCATGATATATAATGTACCCTTGCTGATGGTAGCTCTAGATCTATCAATGGAGTAATGGCAGGGTCCAGAAATGAAGTCACCAGAACTAGAACCGATGCCAGCACAGAATCAACTGGCATAGCATATGGCAAGTGGGTCAAATCACACCTTGGCACTGGTGGCGGAACAAGCTGAAACCGAACGGGATCCGTCAGCACTAGGGGAAGATCAAACTGATGTTCCGAAGAATCCAGGGGACTCAAAATTGTGCCAGGGGGGATCAAAAAACAATTTTGGAAAGTTTCAGCATGGACTCCTAGAAGGCTGCAATCTGCTGCGGAGACAGAGATGGCCCAAGAAATTCGAGGTGAATTGGATGTCAAAGTCAGAGTAGTAACTATGGGACTTCTCCCTGGTGTAGGAGCGGTGCTCAGGTGAGAAGCCGCATTAGAATTCCTAATGTTTGCGATTGGACTTGTCCTTTAATTTTGCCCTGGACTTGCATGAGGATGGCAAACGTCAATAAAACTTGGAATGACCTGGCAATGGCATTCAACTCCACTATTTGCGTTCATTAATATAGAGTTTGGCTTCCTATTTCTAATGGCCCACGGGTGCATCAGGGAGCATTAGTTGCATGAACATGCCTTATGTTGCTGAATATAAAATCAATAGAAAGATACCTTAAAAAAAGGTTCAATATTCTATGAGGTTTGGGATGGAGGGATGGCACTCTAATTGGCACTAAACCTCAGGGGCAGTTCTCTTTGAGCTCTTCTTTCCCATGCAGCTATGTTTCCAAAACTGTCTACTTACAGAATTGGGTGCACAGCCAGCCCAGGGCCTTCAACTGCCATGCAATATCTGTATGTTTCAGTTGGGGAGGCCTGCTCATTTGTTAGTCGTAGGCATGCTCCATCTGTGCACCTTGTACATGAGAGTTAAAATTAATTGTATGAGCTGGAAGAACCATATCATCTTATAGGCAGGAGGAACAGTGGTCGCCAAATCAACAGTTCTGCCAAAGGTCATTTAAGAATTTCAAGATCTTGCTCCCTTTCAAAGAACTGACATAACTGATGTGAAGCTAGAGGAAGCCTGTGTTCCCCACACCCTGTGGGGGGGGGGGGGAAGAAGACTAGGCTTAACTGGCTTCAAGAAAACTGTGGTATCTGGGGGAGATTGTGGGGGGAAGGGGGGACGTGGAAGAATTGGTATCCTGCAAATCTTTCATCACTATTAGGTAGCTCATTTGCAATACTTCTTTTAAAGGTCATGGGATATCCCTGAAAAAGGTTGGTGCTTCAAAGCACCATGCGTAATGCACATGACTAATGAGTCATGAGTAAAAATACTCCTAATTGGAGAGCCAATGGTTGAGAGTGACAAGAGCGCGATTGAAACTATCTTTCACCACTAGGTATCACCACTTAGGGAGTCTGGGATACAATAGGAGTAAGATGAAGCTTAACGAGTTACACTTCCCTTAAATACTCGTTTATTTAGTAATCACAAGGATCCCCAGGGGTGCATTCCGCAAATGGAAAAAGTCAAGAAAACTGTTCCACAAGATCTGAAATCCTTTCAACAAGAGTAGGCATATTTTAACCTGCTGCACAGCTAAGTTAAACTATTTCCAGTTAAGACATTGCGTAACAGACGCATAAGTAAAACAGGTGACCTTCAGAAACCTAAAAGAATTTGAGCAAACCATTCAAGAACAGACTAACACATCACATACAACTTCTCATATTAATACGATCCTAGACACACCTGTAAAGCATTAGAGCATATTCTACACTAGGCAAAACTATCTCTCACTTTCGGTGGCATCGTGACAGACCACATAGATTTCCTATAGAAGAAGTTTGGCTTCAAAGAGTATGCACGCTACTGGCAATGGAGACACTAGGGTCTGATCCACTTGGAAGGAATTATTCAGAGCTCACTGAAAGCAGTGATTACATACATACCCAAACACTATCGGTAACCAAATCGTCCCAGAGGGCTGTGTGTACTGAACATTTCAGGACATTGGGCTTAATGGGATGCATCAAGACTGGTAGAAGCAATTGTAAGTCCACTATGACACTGTTTGTAGAAGTCCTTTAGGTACACTGTAGTGTAAGCTTGGCATGTATAATCCAAGATGAAGCAGTTAATTGGGTAGCAAATTGCTAGTGGGAGGGATGGGGATGGAAGGGGTTCTACGAGAGGAGATTAGTACATAGGGTCTTATAATAAATAATAATTTGTATCTATCATGAGGTAATCTTGTCATCAAAGTTGTTACTTCTTTAAATTAAAAAAACACTGAAAACTAAAACTTCAACACTCTCCAGCCAATAGCAGAGAAGTAGAACATAATTCAGAATTAGCATCAGGTGGGAGAAAGACAACTGTCTGGTGCTCTACTTTGGTTAGAATACCACTATAAATTATTTCACTCAAAATATTTAAAAAAATGTTCAGGATGACTGGCATTTACTATTTGATAAAAAACAAAATCATAAAATGCATATTTATGTCTCACGCCTAGCGTTGCATTGCGCAGCACTGCTCGCGCAGCGCAAGACATTTAGTAAGGGAAAAACGGGGTTTGGGTAGCTGACCTAGGAATCGCACACACTCGTGCCTGTGCTTTTCCTTTTGTGCTACCCGATTGGCCTTTGCGTGCGTCTTTTTATAAAAGACTGAACGCAATTGGCCAAAGGCGGGCGCATTGCCCCGCCCATGACCTATTGGTGTCTATTACGTGGTGCGCGTAATAGACACCAATAGGCCATGTGGTTTCAATTATCGTGCCCAGACACGGGCGCAATAATTGAAACCACAGCTCGCTGTGGCGCGCGCGCGCACCACCCGTTATTTTTTTGCCCATATCCTCCATGGTTTTACTTTTCCTTTTCTTGTCCCCTGTTTACTTCTGTAACACCTTAATTCATAAATACTCCTCCTGCAACGCCACCGGTTCTATTGTACGGCGTTCTGTCAACCCCGGGCAAAGTCTGCGCCATACAATATGCATCAAATAAAATTGGCGCCAACCCATGCTCTCCGGTTGCTATGCCCCACAGTGCCCGGTACTGCAACTCCCCGCGTCTCCTCCCCCCGGATGTGGGGGAACGTCCAATGGAACCCATCTTCCCTCCCCTGCTCCAAAGTCGGCCGGTCTGATCCTCGGCCCTCCCCCCACAACCCGCCATCTACCGCTATTTTGTCGCGCAACTACCTTGCGTTCCTGCGCCCAATCCAAACTTGCACAACTCCCAAACTGAGCTTCCTGCACCCCCATCCCGCTGCTCTCACCCGCGCCCTGTCCAACAATCCCTGCAACATTTCACACTTCCACCCCGCAGTGCCAAATAGTGCACTCCCAGCATAGTTCGTGCAGTACGGATTCTGTGCCAGTCTGACCGTTCACACAGTCTGGAGTACTTGCTGCATCGCTCTTTAAATGTGAGTCTGAAAAAACACATGCACTTGTTACGGTTTCACTCTTTCTATGCGACTGACTCTCCCTGTGACTGAATTAAGACTACGCCTCTGTTCTATCCTCTCTCCCTGGTTAAAGGCACTTCATCCCTCCCAGTACGCGTAGTCTGGTATTAATGGCAGTTTGTATGCATTTGTACAGGAGGGAAAAGGAGTGTGAGTGTGTGTGTGGGGGAAGAGAGCAGGGTGGGAGGGTGTAAGCATTACTGATGGGGATGGCGGGTTCTTCACTCACATGAATGCCTGCTTTGTGTACTCGCGCCTCACCCTCGGGCGCTTCTCCCCCTCTTCTCTTCCTTCCTTCTATCACTCCTCTCCATTTCCCTCTCTCATTTCTACGTTCCATTGTTTTCTGTGTTTAATACCCTATCTACATATATATCTCTCCTTCAGTCACGCGTACCCTCTCATGACTGAGTTCCTTCCTTTTCTCTCTCTCCTCACTCCATTCCCCCGCCCTACCATCTTCCTGCCCTCTGTGGGGCCCTTGTAAGCAACGTCATCAGAACCACTATACAGAACCTCTCTTTTCTACATTTTATTTTGTTCTACCTTCCATCTCTGGTATCAATATTCCCGCTCTTACCTACATTACCTATTCTCCCCTCTCTAGTACCTGTCTCAAGTCTCTATGCCTTATTCCAACTTCCTTTCCGTGACGCTCTATATCTTTCTCCCTTTTCCTTTCCCTCTTCCCATTTTCTCAGACTCGCATACGTCGCGTCACGGTGCCCAGCGCCTCATTCACAAACCCGTCTCTCGCTACCCCTCATCCGTAATTTTGCATTCTCTCCAGTTTATCTCAATTCGTGCATCTCCTTTCCCTTCCTTCCTCCCGCCCCTCTTCTAGACTCCCCCCTCCCTCCCCTGCACGTGTGAACAGCAAGTCACAAACTGTGGATTGGAGCTGTTTGTGCCTGCGTTAGGGGAGGGGCAGTGCGCATGTATTCATGCAGGAGGGAAAAGGAGAGTGAGTGTGTGTGGGGGAAGAGAGCAAGGTGGGAGTGTGTAAAGAAGTGTGTGTGGAGAAGAAGGAAGTGTGAGAGGTGTGTGTGCAATGGGGAGGGAAGTGGTGGTGTGTGTATATAGGTACAGGTACAGGCAACTAGAGCCAAATTTCCGGGGGGGAGGGCTAACTCTTCCAGCCATAGGGAGAGTGGCTCTAAGACAGGGTGAAAACACAACAAAAGCCTCATTAACAAGTAAATGATCTTTTAAACACCTGGGGCCTCTCTCCATCCGTCTCATCACTGCCTTCTTTTTTCCCTCCATTAAACCCCCCTCCTGCTTTTTGTTCTCTCTTTCCCCTCCTTATTCTTTTTAGTTTTGGGGCACCTCGCTGTTTCTTTGTCTGTGCCTAACAAAGGTTGCAAGCTGAAGGGGGTCTTAAGCTGGTGCGTGTGCACATTGGTGGTGGAGGCAGTCTGTGCCCCGATCGTGGACTGGTTCTGGTCTCGGGAAGAACTGCACGCATGGGCTCTTACTAGGAGGTCTTTGTATCAGCCCAGCGCTCTTGCTTTCACGGTCTTGTCTCCCCTTCATCCCACTCTGTCTGCTCTCCCCCCTCCCTTCCAATCAGTCACGGGGCTCCAGGTTACGCCTACCACCCAGCGCAGCCAGGTGGTCGGAGATGGATGGCTGTGCTGGTAGTTTATGATGCCCTCGCCATAAAGCTCGATACAGGAATGCAGAGCAAATGGTCTGCCACTGGCTGTCTGTAAACAGTAACAGTAAGAGACTTATGCAGCTGACCCATGAACTAACCGGGCTGCAATGCAGTCTTCAAAATTCTGTGTCTGAGTATCTTTATAGGCTAATTGCACGGCCAGTATAGGGTGGTATACTAAACCGTGAGTGCTATTGATTGAGTATGTACCCTTTGCCTCTCAGACTTTTTAACAGTACACAGATATCGTCCTCTGTGGACTGCCTTTCGCACAGAACACTTAACACACGCATGTACATTTCCTCCTTTAAATGTGAACCGATACCACAGTGGGCCGTAATTTTATTTCCTGCCATTCCCTGTGATTCTTTAATGCGACATGTGAAGAAGACACGTTTTTTGCCAGGCAGTGGGTAGGTAGTTTATGACACGAAACTTGACGCCAGACTGGGAAAGTGAATTAAGATCCCATATCGAAAAATATCGACGTCTTGTTTTGGATGACATTACCCTCAAGACAGCAAAACAGAGCAATGTCTCCTAACAATCAGTGACTAAAAACTAATATGAACGTCGTTCCCCATTCCTAACGGTGTATATGTTGGAAAGCACGCAACTCTCACCAACAGATTCTTTCAAGTTAGGGGAAATGAAGTATTCACCACAAAGCATCGATTGGCAATCATGGTATGTTCTGCAACAGAAAACACACTTGGCAAAACATCATATTAATCCATGGCTATAAGGAGTGGCAGTAGTTGATAGCGTCTTATCCCACGTGCATAGACTGTATTTCCTATAACACATTTGCCCCACGATCACATACTAACATTATAATTAACCTTGTACATATGTATTGCTTTTAGAACAAAATAGAAAAAAACAATGCCATTTACAATACCAACAACTTTAAACTTTGCTACTGCGAGACCTATTGCATTGCAAATGCTGGTTTTAAATTGCCTGCGGCCTGCATATTTTTTAAGCATGAAATGACAATCTCGAAAATGGGTTCTCCCAGGTATATTAACAGGCAGTGATAGTGCATGTGTGGTTGTGGAAAGGTGAGACTTTAAATTGCAAAGGCATTACTTGTTTTGCTAATCATTTTGAACTGTTGACAAATCTGCACAAAACTTTCCAAAAAAGTACACACTTTCGATTGTTGATGGGAAGTTTTGTGCAGGTCCATCAAAAAAAATGATGGCAACAAAAAAAATAAAGGGGGTGGGATTGTCCCAAAAGTGATATTTTCCATTTTATCTCCCATGGGTTCCTTTGCGCCTAGGTACAGTTCAGTTCATACTTAATTAATGTTTAGACACAGTCTTTAAAACATACATTCTTTAAAATCAATAACATTTATATAGAAATACACTATATAAATACCATGCTCCTCGATACAGATAAGCCCCTACCCTGAATGTTAAAAATAGTTATAATGCGAGGGGGGGCGTGGCTTGCCGAGCTGCGGAATGGCCACCATCTAAGCGAGCTCCGCCGGCCGGAATCCGATCCTGTAATTAATCCTGCACTTTTGGGCGTGCTGTGACCGCCGAGACCTGCGGAGGCGAAAGCGCATGTAGCGCGGCACACGAAGGCGAAATTTTGGCGTCCGGGGGGCTCTAACGGCGGAGATACGGCCCTACGACAGCCGCAGCGGTGTGGAAGGCTGCCGCTGCCGAGACCTGGAGGCAGCGCTGCGTACCTTGAGGCCGGGGCGCCCGTGTGGCTGAAGGCCCGGCCTCTCTGACTGGCAGCTCGCTGGGAGCCTGGAAACTGGATGCGGCGAGGGACAGGCGGCTGCCGGCGCCGTAGATGCCAGACCGGACTGTGGTGCCGATTGAGGGCAGTACTGAGGCAGCTGATCGGCGCTCGGTGAGGTGAGCGTCCCGAGTGGAGGAGGTGAAAGAGAGCCTAAGCTGGGAAGCGGCCCGGAGGAGGAGGGGACCGTGTGTACTACTCCCCTGGTGTTCTGGGGAGCCTCGAAGAGGTGCTACCATCCGCATCTGCATAGCGGGGAGGCCCGCGTATTGACAGGCTGGCGCGGTGAGCGACCGCAGCTACTGAGAAGCGGTATCTGGGGAAGACGAACACTGGAGGATGGGATGAGCGGCCTGTTGACGTGCGGAGGCGGCGAGAACATGTGCTGCTAGGTCGTGAGCCTACAACGGCGCTTGTGGCACTGTGTGGAGGTGAGGTGTGACCCATGGGTGCGGGGGGTGCCGAGGGACCAGGGGCAGCGTGAAGGAGTCTGCCAGCATACGAAGCCTGTAAGAGACGGCGGTTGGCGAGCTGCTTAAACTGGGAAGCTTTCACCGAGCTGCAGTGAGAGGGACGCTGGAGCGGTGGGCGGCCCGAGGACTGCCGGCATATGCGAGGGAGCTGTTGCTCTGACCCCGGGGCACGACCGGACGGCAGTCCCACCCACTTTGGTCCTGAACGTGACTGGCACATACTCGTGATTCTGTAGCGGGGAGCGTGAGGCCTTGTTCTTTGGCTGGGAGGGCCGCCCTCCGTCTGGTGATTCGAGTACGGACTCCGCGGCGGCTGCCATTGGGAAGCACGACGCCAAGCAGTCGAAGATTACCTTTGACAGTAAGTGGGCGACGCGGCAGATGGACGCAGGAACAGATGTGCAGGCGGAGAGCAGGCAGGACCAGGTGGTGGAGGATCAAGGGGAGGATCTGAGGACCCTAATGCTTGAGATGAGGTCCAGCCTCCGAAACATCGATACTAAGCTGGACACCCTCACATCACAGCTCGAGTCGGTCAAGGCGCAGGTTACCACACACGAAACGCGTCTGGACTCACTGGACGGCCGTGCTGCAGATTTCCACGAGTTTCAGGTCGAGACTAAGGAACAGCTCTTACACATGGACAGGCTGCTGAGCGTCATCAGAGCGAAGAATGATGATTTAGAAGCTCGGTCGCGGCGAAGCAACCTCCGCGTCACGGGGATACCGGAGACGACCGCAATCTCCAAAATGGAGACGTACATTACCGAACTGCTGCACAAACTGTTTGACCTGCACCTTTCCACGGTCTTTGTAGTGGAGAGGGCACATAGGTCGCTGGGCCAAAAGCCGCCGGTTGGGGCACCTCCGAGGCCCATTATCGCTAAGCTCCTTAACTATCAGGATAGAGACATTATCCTCAGACTTGCGAGAGAGAGAGGAAAGATCATACACCAGGGAAATGCAATTTCCTTTTATCCGGATTTTACTCCAGCTGTGCAGGCGGCGCGGAGGGAGTTCACACCGGCCAAGAGACTTCTCCTTCAGGCGCAGGTCCCGTACTTGTTGCTGTACCCGGCGAAGCTCAAGGTGACATTTGAAGGCACCACACACTTCTTCGCGGATGCCAAGGCGGCGATGAAGTTTGCCAAACATGTGGGCGGAAAGAAGCAAAAACGGCAGACGGGGGGAGCGGAGATGGCAGCTGGAAACCTGAGTGACAATGATTGATGTGGGTATTGTATTAATGGGAAGTACTTTAACTGCCCCTGCCGCTTGCTAACATTGGTGCTAATGGTTTGTGGACGACTGCTTTCTTTCCTATAAGTTCTTACCGCGCTGCCATACACCCTTTCCTTGTAAATGTGGTCTCAGCGGGCCAGATTGCCTGCAGATTTTCTGGCCACCCTGTTCTAACCGGGGTAAGAAGCTGGCTTCGGCACGTCCCCATGGGAAGGTTCCCAACTCTGTTGGATGTTCTTGATTCTAGGGTGGGCAATACACGACCTGTTTGGGGGTTGGAGTGGGCGGGGGGTGGAAGGTGGGATGTTTTTGTTTGGTAATTGGTTCCAGCTTACATGTAATCTGCTATGTGGTCGCTATCATGCATAGGAAATGTGGATGATAATGGGTGTATCGTTTTGCTATAGACATGACCCAAAAGTTTCCTAATGTCTTAAGCTGTGTGACATGGAATGTGCGGGGTCTGAATGACTGTAGAAAGGCCAGGCTAGTGCATGCCTATCTAGTCCGTCACAATGTAGACATATGCCTCCTCCAGGAGACGCATCTGGGTTCCTCATCGTCTCCCCGGCTCCGCCATGCCCGCTGGGGCCATGTGTACTCTGCAACGTACTCAACTTACGCCCGAGGGGTGGCCATTTTAGTTAGACGTGGGTTGGATTGGCGGGAAGAGCTGACGCACTGTGACCCTGAGGGCCGATATGTCTTAGTCCGGGGACTTTTATGTGGCCTACTGGTGACAATTGTGGCTGTCTACGGCCCGAATGTAGACTCCCCTGGTTTCTTTCAGGACGTCTGGGTGAGGGTGCGGGAGGCTGGATGCAACACCATTCTCTGGGGGGGGATTTTAATGCAGTGTTAGATGACGTTCTGGATAGACAGGGTGCCGTCCGCAGCCTACACCCTGCGGCAGGTGCTGCTCTGGGGGCGATTGTTGAGGAGGAGGGCCTGGTTGATGTGTGGAGGGCTCGGCATGGTGGGCTGAGGGAGGGTACCTGCATCACTGATCACCGCTGTGCCTGGTCCCGTTTAGACTATTGGCTACTCTCTAGAGACGCGGCTTTGTGGACGGTAGAGGACGAGCACATGCCACGCTCGCTCTCGGACCATGCGCCCTGCCTGTTGAGACTGTCGCTGCCTGGTCTGCCTCCACGCGGCTTCTCATGGCGCTTGCCGAGACATGCACTGCTAAATGAGGTGTTTAAGGAGGAGATAAGGGAGGACATTATTGACTATTTTGCGCTGAATACAGGCTCGGTGGACACTAAGGCATCCCTGTGGGAGGCCTTTAAAGTGGTGATTCGTGGAAAGTGTATTGCGCGACAGGCCGGGGTGCTGAAAGCTATAAGAGGTACGCTTGCATCGCTGGAAACAGACATTAAAGACCTGGAGAGCCGCTTTTATGCCGCAAACACCCCGGACATCCTGGGTTTACTAAAGACTAAGCTATTAGAGTATGATGCGGAGGCACAGCGGGAAGTTAAGTTTCTGGGTAAACACGCAGAGGCCAGGAGATACGGGGAGGGAGATAGGCCGGGGCGCACCCTGGCGAATCTGATAAGGCCGTCCAGGTCTGCGACATTTGTCCATGAACTGCGCTCGCCAACCAGGGTCCCGATCAGGGGACGAGAGGACATCCTGCATGCCTTCTCGGGCTTTTATTCCGGTTTGTACACTGCCACCCAGGGGGGATGCCCGGAAGGGCTGGACTCCTTTCTAGAATCCATAGCACTGGTCTGGTTCAATAATAAACATAGAGAATATATGGATCTCCCGATAACGGCCGCAGATGTGGCCCAAGCGATCAAAAGTTTACCCCTTGACAAGGCCCCTGGCCCGGACGGCCTGACCACGGCCTTCTACAAGACATACGCGGAGGAACTGGCTCCCCGGCTGTTGGCGGTGTATGAGGAGGCGTTGCAGGTGGGAATGCTTCCCAAAACGATGCGTGAAGCGTCGATTATTACCCTGTTGAAACCGGAAAAACCAAAAGAAGAGATGGACTCTTACAGGCCTCTCTCCCTAATCAATGTGGATGTGAAAATACTGACCAAACTGCTTGCTAATAGAATACAACCAATGCTGCCCCTGATAGCTTTACCGGACCAGTCTGGGTTTATCCCAGGGCTGTCAACGTCGCATAATCTCCGTACGATCTTTTCCATCCTGCATTACTTACATCCGGATGTACATGCTGCGGTGGTATTCTTGGATGCCACCAAAGCTTTTGATACTTTAGAATGGCCATATCTGTTTGCAATACTAAATCGTATTGGTTTTAGCCAGCTAATAATCAACAAAATCCGCCTGCTCTATACTATGCCTTGTGCCAGAGTTAGGGTGAACGGTATGATCTCGGACCCGTTTCCGATCTCGTGGGGTACGCGTCAGGGATGCCCGCTGTCCCCGCTCCTCTTCGCAATTGCGATGGAGCCGCTAGCGGCTCGTATTCGACAGCATCACACGGCGCGTGGAATTGGCCTTAGCGCGCGCAGTCTGCTGATATCGCTCTATGCAGACGATGTAACACTCTATCTCACTAAGCCCGAAGAAAACCTGGACGTGGTACTGCGAGAATTCATTCGCTTTGAAGGACTGGCCGGTATAGCGATCAATTGGTCCAAATCGGTGGTCTTCCCATTGACGGAGAGTACCCCGAGGATGCTGTCGGAATACCCCTTAAGGTGGGAATTGGACGCTGTTAAATACCTCGGCATATGGGTGAGTCGTGTGCCTCAGGACATTTGGACTCTCAATTTTGCGAGGGTAGTCGCGTGGCTGGAGGACAGGATAAAGATATGGGTGCGGCTGCCCCTGTCACTAACAGGATAGCCCTGGTCAAAATGGTGGTTTTACCTAAATTTTTATATTTATTTGCGAATATACCAATTCCTTTGACGTCGCAGTTTTTCGCCACACTACGATCGCATTTGATCGCGCTGGTGTGGGCTGGTGGCCAGGCGCGCGCATCCTGGGACGTGCTGACTTTGCCGTTAACGCAGGGTGGGCTGGGAGCGCCAGACATGCGCTTATATGCCCTGTGCGCACAGGCCCAATTTTTGCACTTTTGGGTAAATCCGACACCTTTCCAGCCGCATGTGGCTGTAGAGCCGGACACTGTAGCGCCGGTCCCGCTCAGAGTGGCCATTTGTGCAAAAGCGCGCCGCCCCCGAGGAGATGTGGACACTGCGGAGATGCTGCGCTGGGTCTGGGTGGAACTTAGACACAGGGCGGGAGTGCCACTCCTGTACGCCCCGTCTTTGTCCCTGCAGCGCAACCCGCTATTGCCTTGTATCCAAGACGGAATTAGCCCGCCTCTGCTGCGTAAGATGCACCTGCATACGTTCGCGGATCTCTTTCCGGATAATACCTTCATGCAGCCGCCGGTGGCAGCGGAGGGGCAGGCGGTGCATTTTTCTGAATTGTTTTTATATCACAGGCTGTGGGAGACGTGCCGGGCGTTGAGCGAGGACTTTCCGGCGGCCCCCCCAGTGTTCCAGGCATTGGAGGGCGTGGTGGGTTCCCCGTCTCCTCGGAGATTAGTCACTAGACTCTATAAATCCATGCAGAATGAAGCGCAGGTGGTGCGACCTCAGTCCCTCCAGCACTGGAATGAAGAGCTTGGCTCTCCCCTGTCGGAAGAGCAGTGGACCTTCTGCTGTGGACAGCTAGCTGAGCTCTCCCCAAACTATAAATTGAGGCTTATACATTTCAAGTATTTGCATAGATTCTATAGAACACCGATTGCTTTACATAGAATGGGCTTGAGGGAGGATGTCGGCTGTTGGAGGTGCGGGGGTGAACCTGCCTCTTTCTTGCATATGGCGTGGTCCTGCCCCAAACTTACGGAATTTTGGTCCCAGGTCAGTTTGCGTTAGTCAATCAGATGTTGGGCCGCACTGATGCTCCTTCCCCTGAGGTGGGGATACTGGGATATGTCAAGAACACGCCACCTAAAGAACGTAAACTACATGCCATGCTTCTTCTGTTTGCTAAACGACAGGTGGCAATACACTGGGGTAGAAGCCGGGTGCCCTCGGTGAAGGAATGGCTGGCAGACGTAACTTATGGTCATGTGCAGCTGAGCGTATTCTGGGACCTGATGCCATCCACCTCTCGTCCGCGGGACATCTGGGAACCATTTGTGCGGTGGGCTCAGGAGCAACGAGAGATAGAGGCTGCACTGGATGAGTGAGTGTGGGGGGTTCGGTGTGTGCCCCGTGGGGCGTGGGGAGGGGGGGGTGATTCGCCTGGGAATGAGGGGAGAGACTCTGGGCGGTCACTTTGATTAGCCGTCACCCAATTGGCAATGGAGAGCCCGGGCCCGATGATAGTTATTACTAGGTGGGGGCATTGACAGGTCCGGTCTGGCCCTGCGCGGATGGGTTCTTTAAGTGAAGGTCGACCACGATGACAGGAACACCCACAGCTATGGATGTATATAAGCGACTGCATTGGCATGTACCACAGATGTAATGAGGATGTAATATTGCTGGCTTGTGTTGTTGGTTACTGTTTGTAACGTTATGTCAACTTAAATAAAGTTTTCAACAAAAAAATATATATAGTTATTATGCCAAGGGGTTTGTAGAGCCCAGGGCTTTATTTGAGGTCCCCAACATGGACACACGGGACTGCAAACTCGAGGACCAAGTGTATCTTATACTTTCCCTAAGCAGCTTTAAGTAGTTCTTCACTAACTCCAGGTTGCAACCTTAGAAATATTCAAAGGGATAAACTCTTGGGTTGGGAAAAGGCAAGGGGGGTGGCGGCACAGGGTCTACTAGAGTGTCGGCACTGAATAGAGACCTATGGAATGCAGACGGTCATACAGCAGGTCATGGAGCATTTAAAAGTTGCAGAGAGACCGCTCCTTCTCCGATTACATGCATATTCCTGGGACCTTGGTGAAACATTCATATCTAATGAGGAGGGCGCCATCAATTACTGAGGTAATATCATAAGGGAATAGGTTTTGATCGGGAATGGTTACGTTCAAGACTCCTTTAATCATACAGTGGTTCAAGAAGCTATCTCCTGGAGGAGGAGCCAAGATGGCGACCGGGACGGCAGCGTAGGCTCCCGGCTCCGTGAACCTCCACATCCCGCACAGATATCCTGCATGTGATCCTCAGCCTGCGCTACATGCCCGTGTTGGTGATTGAGAGCGGCAACCGATCGTGTGATCCTGAAGTTTCTGGCGGCGGTACCGCCTGAGAAATGTTCATTTGAAGTTTGCGGCCTGTGCAGCCCTGGAGCCGTGACCTCGGGTGGACAACATGGCCGGGCGGCAGTTCAACAACAGCGGCCATTGGTGACCGGGTGGAGTCGGAATACCGAAGCGGAGCGAATATTGGCCTAAATCTCGCTGTGGTCGCTCCTACCATCGAGCGTGGCGTAGTGGGTGCATACCCGGGGTGACGATTCCAGGGTCTTTCGGCGATTGTCTGGGCCCTCGCCAGTGAACTGATCGGACGCGGCCTGTGGCTCGTCCCGATTTGCGCGGGCTGCTCCCGGTTTTCGCGGGCACTGGCCCAGGAGGAGAACGACTGTTACCTGTGACCACACACTGGATGCATATTGTGCCTGCCTCCGGAACCCTGTTTGCAGTGCCATGGAACTTGATGCGCTTGTGCCTGAGTCCCGGTTCCCATCTGGGGTGGCCCTGCCCTGCGGCCATCTTGATGGGATGGACTCTATCATCCTGTACATTGGGTCACAGCAAGATTGGGAGTGTGTGGCGCAGAGGAGCGTAGCGGAGCGAGCGCAGGGGGCTGTGCTGGGGTACGGTGACCTTCTCGACGCTCTCGGAGCCCTTCATTCCACCCTGGTTCACGGCGCCCGGGTATTGGGGAGGAAGCTGGATGGTATTGCGTCAGGGTCGGAACAGTTGCGGTCTGCCTGTCCCCAGGTACACAAGGATCTGCTTCACCCTACACAGGAGGAAAGTAACGTGACCGCCTCTGTGAATAAGGGACAGCTGGAAATTTCGGACACTGTGGCAGCGGGTGGTCGGCTGGCTGTGGGGTCGGCCTGTTCCGGAGATTTTGGACTTGAGCAGAAGGTGGTGACTTTGTCCCATGCGCGGCCTCCGGCGACCCGGGCGATCTTCCCGCAGCGGTCGCTTGCTCTGGCTGATTCCTCCTTCCTGGACCTTGTGTGCGGCGCAGGCCCTGGGGCAGTACTGGGAAAGGTGATCTTCCATGACGATGACTGTGTTGGTGTTCAGAGACATCCTCCCTACATGTGTGTGTCCCTTCCTGGTCTTCTTTGGACGCTCCTCTTCCTTGTAACTTTGGACATGATAATGGGTCGCTGGGTATGCATTGGTGGATTCGCAAAGCGTGGCCAAGGATAAGGCTGATCCTTCAGAGGTTGTCATTTAATAGGCGGGCGGGCTTGGGGGTTGTGTGCTCTCACGGCATAACTAATAGTGTAGTCTGTGAATAATGCTCCCCATTTCTCTTAGACATGGTCGAATTTTGGTTGTTTACTGTTTGTTTTGGGGAGGAATATATTGTGCGGGAGGGAGAAGCCAGGGGCATGATTGAAGGCCCTCCTCCAGTTTATTACTACTCTCTCCCCTTCTCTGTTAGGGGGGGTTTCCTCTCTTTCCCCATTTTCTCTGTTTCTTCTATATTTCGGGTCTGGTTCTGGGGCGACAGGCACACTGCAGGGGGGGGGGCGTAGTCATCTGCAGAGGTGCAGGGTGGGGGGTTGGGGGAGGGGCTTCTTTAGTCCTTTACTTTGTTCCTATGGCCTCCTTTTTCTTCTCTTATTCTTCTTTGTCTTTCTTTTCTGGGGTCAGTACGGTAGGTTTCCTTCGTTGCCAATCATTGTTTTTTATTTGTGCATCAATTTCCGTGATGTCTTCTGGGTCCTAGGGCAGGGGACTGCAGGCGCAAACGGCTCGTGACATTCCTCCACATCCTGAACCTCCTGTTTCAGCGCCAGTGACTTGATAGATTGCTGTTCATTGTTGACGTTCACTACTCTGCCTGCCATTTTTCGCTGCTGAGAACTTGATTGGCACCTGATCCTTCTATCCCTTATTGTAAAATGAAAACCTTTTATATCCTGGTTTCCCCTTTGGGCTGTTCACTGGACTAGAGTATACTAGCATGGAGAATCTGCTTCCCGAGGTGCTGCGTGTGATTAAGATTTGCTTGCTGTTACTTTAACTGCTTAGCGGCCGGCCCCGAGGGTTGTAGGCCCATACTTGTCTTTGGTTGCAATGTCAATAAAGGTTTTTCAAAAAAAAAAAAAAAAGAAGCTATCTCCTGACTGCACAAATGCTTAGAGCTTCAGCCTGTTTTTTATTGCTTCCTCTCACAGTAAACATAGGTTTCCAGTGATCACTGGCCAGTTTTGTGGCTTCTTGAAATCCAAGAATGGTCCGGACTCTTCACCTGAGCTTTTACCAACATAGCAAGACCCTATGCTCTCTGTGCTGAATAACCAGCACATGACAATGGCAAAAATGTAATTCATCTGGTATTGTTATACCTGTCAATAGCATTTGACATTTTTTGACCACTTCATGCTGCTAGAACCTTGCTAGTATATAGGCCTTTGCAGATAAGTATTCCAGTTTTATCAATTGTCCCTTAGAAATCACACCAAAGCTTTTTCACCGACACATTTTACACACATTGAGAATTCTGGCTTGGAAAATACTGTAGCGCTCCGGTTTGTTATTCACTCTGTTTAATGTTTTTGTTGAGCTAATGGCCTATTTCTTCCAGTGCAATGGTTTTCATATCTACATTTAAACTAGCAATGCAATGTCTGGATCTTCCTTAAATTTAGAGGGGAGAGAAGGGTGCTTAAGCCATTCACTTCCAAGAACACATGCGAGAGCTGCAGGACTGACTGAGTGACCATTCCCTAAATCACAACACTAAAGAGACTAAGGTGATGGTTTTGACAATAATTGGAGAGTTGTTCGGTTTCAATTACAACTGACGGAAATATGGGTGTTAAAAATGATTCAGATTTAACCCCATACACCCAATTCACGGTGGTCAAAAGAGACTATGGTTTTTGATAGGATTTCAAGAGTGGATAACAGAAAATGTTTTACTTTGGAGGTTTCCTGCTGTGTAGTCTCTTTCTGCAGACTGTTCAATATTAGCCAACCCAGTGAATTAAAAATAAACTAAATTCTGCTTCAATTGAAGTCTTTGCGCTGGATACCAGTTTATTCAATTGGGCAGTTCAAGGTTTCTTTAACAGCTCCTTTGTCACTCTGAAATAAGGTTCCATATTTAATGAGAGCCAAAACGATCTTGTCTTTTCCTGCTTCCTCCAGGCTGCTATAACATAACGTCAACTCATAGTTTCATGTCCTGGAGCCCATCTTGTTGATTTCTTTTCCTATATGCAATTCTGCCAGCTGTTAGGATTTGGCTACTTTCTAGCCCATTTGATTCCTTCACACTTGACTGACCAGCGACCATCAACACATTCTTTTTGAAACACTGGACAGCATATTAAGGGAACTATTTATGGTTTAAATCTGTTTTATTGTTGTATGCAAGACAAAACAACAAAATGGCGAGAAGACAATAAAGGACCAAAGTACTGTCAGTGAGCCGTAAGCTGATTTCGGGGGCTACGCAGAACCCCTGCTGCAAAACATACAGACAACAAATGGAAAATAAAAGAACAAAACCCCAACCCCTCCCTCCCCCACCCCTCTTCCAGTCCACCCTGCTTTGATTCAAGCACGAATTCGAACTGCACACCTCGAGATTAGCCCAGAGCAGGAGGTGCCCCATCTTCTGGCAATCGCAGTAGGAGTAAGTATTTAGGGCACGTGAGCTCGCGGAATTCCTGCGTCAGTAGAGGTAGGAAGGGAAGCCAAGCTTTCTGAAAATATGCGCCCCTACCAGAGAGTGTTAGTGTAATTTTTTCCATGCCCACAATGTGCCAAAGACGTTTCAACCATCCGGTATGTGTGGGGGCCTGTGGGGTCCCCCAGTGAATGAGAATGTTCTGCATGGCTGCGCCCAGCGCCAATCCTATCAGGCGACCCCTCTTGGACTTCAGGGGGTATGCCAGTGGGTCTGGTACTCCCAGCAAGATGTGTGCAGGAAAACGGAGAATCTGTGTCTCCAGATGTTTATTAATATCATCCAGTACTTGTGACCAGTTTTGAATGTGGGGGCAGTCCCAAAGTAAGTGGAGCAGTGTACCTGTTTCCCCGCAGTTCCTCCAGCCGAGTGCACTAGCTGTGGGATTAATCTTGTGTACCCATTCTGGCGTGTAGTACCAATACGTGGTCACTTTTGTGAGTGTGTAAGTCAGCGCCATGTTGCTGGCCGTGTGTTGTGCCCTGTAAAATATGCCCTCCCACTCTTTGTTGCCAAGGGGTCTCCCAATGTCCTTTTCCCATCTACCACGTCCAGCGTGATATGTGGGTGAGCTTTGGGCATTCAGCAGCTTGTACAAATCGGAGACTATTCCCTTGTCTGAGGACTTCCAACAAGAGCCATCTCTCGTGAGTAGTAAGATGGCGACTAGCCGCCTCTCTATTATGTGGCTGTAGGACTCAATGTCTAAGCTGCAGGTATCGCATGCGCTCTGTCTCAGGGATGTCAAAGTGTGCTTTAATTTATGAGAACAAAAGTACCCCTTGAACATCGAAAAAGTGGCCCATGGAGCGGTATTGGGACTGACGCCATACTTGAAAGGTTGTTTCCCCTAACCCTGGCTACAAGTCAAGGTTGCCGAATAGCAGGGTCAAGGGGGATGGAAACGTTGTGAGCTTGTGGCGAAGGTTAGTCTGGTCCCATGTCGACATGGTTGTCTTAGTGATGTCCGAAACGTAGAGGCAACGGGGCCTCTGGGCTTCCTTTAAAAAAAGAGATCTTCATCAGCAAAGTTCCCGCCACAGCCCTGTCTTGGAATAGCCAGTGTTTCACTGATTCCATTCAGCTCCATTCCACCAAGTGTCTTAGTTGCGCCGTTTGGAAATACAGCTGGAAGTACGGTATGCCCAGCCCGCCTTCGCTAGGTGGTAAAAAACTAACACTACGTTTTATTCTAGGTTTACGACCCTGCCATATAAAGGTCATGATTTCCACTTGCAATTTGGGAATCATACCCGGGGGTGGACGCAGAGGCAGTGTCTGGAACAGGTCCAAAATTTTAGGGAGGATCATCATCTTAGTGGCTGCTATCCTACCCAGCCAGGAAATCAGGTGGTGTTTCCATCGGAGTATGTCTGAGCACACTTGTTTAAGTAAGTGAATGTAATTGGTGGCAGCCGTGACGTGTGGTGTGGCAGCCAGTCGTACTCCCAGGTAAGGTATTGAGTCTGCAGACCATTGGAATGGGTAATCTCCTTAAAGTCGTTCTGCCGTCTGAGGGGGAAGTGAGAGATTAAGGGCCACGGTAAGGGAGCTATTTAAAAAAGTTTACAACTCATCCCCAAGCTTTTTAAAATCACTTACAATCATCTGCCCAAAATATTGTTTACATTTCTGCTTTGCCCATGTAACTAATATATCACTGAATACCTATTGTGTGATTACAAACATTTCATTAACTTTTCCTGAAAGCTTTTTGGGACTGGTTTCCACCGTCTTTACCATTTCCTCAGGAGTAACCGGTACATTCCACACCTTTATATTGTTCCTAACCTGCACTTTCAGGTGTAACAAACAGTCTACTCCTTCACAGAAAAGAGCTTTCTTCACCACTGAATTGTAACATTTGTCTGGATGTTTTTATTTATACTCGTTTTTTTCTCACTTAACCTAACTGAGCTCTTTCCTTTAAATGCCCTACTCTGTAGAACCAAGTAATTTCAATATACTGACCCAAGCTACATTTCATTCACAACACCTGCTTTCATAACAAAAATTGTGTAAAACCGTGTTTTAAAAAATAAATATTCAAATATAAACCCTATGAGCATAGAAGTGGCTTAATAAATCATATTTCCCAAGCTGCACTTTTTAATGTACACCAGGTAAGTATACATCCATACAGGTACATTTATGTGAGAAAGCACAAGAGATATTGTTTAAGAATAATCGACTCCAACAAACCAGTACATCTGCACAAGGACGCTTTAGTAGAGATTTCCCACATAAGTAGAAATACATTGTACCACAATAAAAGTAAAAGGCCTACCTTTCCATCCACATACACGACCCGTTTTCCTGAAGTAGTTCCATGCTCAAATTCAATTTTGTGGACACCGTCACTCAATGCTACCTCCCAAACAGCCACCAGATCTGTCATTGTCTCCAGGTAGCTGTACTGAGATCTAAAAGCAAAACATCCACATCCCCAGCAAAACACAAAATAAATGTCAGTAAAATACAAAAAAAGAATCCCAGTAGAAGGAAAAGGAGCTATTCTAATTCATCCACAAGCATGTTTTTATAAGTCGCATTCTTAATACCAGACACCCGGGCAAGGGAAAGCTGTATTACAATCTTAGAACAGGTTGCTACTAATAGGATTAATATAAGTACAAAGTGTTACAACACTGAACTACATCACACACCTTTGTTTAGGCAGGATATGAGGTAAGGTTTCTCTTTTCTAACATGGTGTTATGACCCCTTAATTCCTGGGATATAGGCGGATGGCAGTTCATTTCCACCATTTGATATTTGTTAAGCAATATTATTTGGACTGCCAGGAACTGTGTAATATTTGTTTTTCATCCTGTTAGCCCAAAATAATAATATTACGAAATTTTACAGAGCACAAACAATAGCTAAATAACTTGTTAATTCTTTAAACAAAACTTTAAAAATACACACTTTCTATGTCTAATGACACATTTGTGTTTTCTTTATAACGTTGAGAAAGATATATCAACTACAACAAAATTTGCCACAGGGAGTAGAAAACTAAAGAGCATTGCTAGTCATGTGATTTTCCAAAAGGTACCAACAAATGAACAATACTAATACATGTGTTTTGTAAGGAATACAAAATATAATGGTGGGTTCTGCAATTACACAGATAAAACATGAATATTACAGAGTCCATATATTATGGCTTGTCGTCCTCGTGTTTGCACTTTGAAGGTACTTTTGTGTTAATGCGTTACTTCACTTGCATATTGAGTGACCTCTATAGTCGTTTCTTAAATCAATCCCTTTTTAAGCATAAT